>NC_134860.1:7426358-8069358 GCF_049852395.1 Peromyscus maniculatus bairdii | reverse complement strand
CCCTCCTCCTCAATAATCATGACCAAATTCTTTGTCATGCTTTATTTTTCATGTTATTGGGTTTGGATGTGAAGAGTGTAAGTGCCAATGTTAGGCAGTGTTTATAAAGTGAGGCTTCAATTCCATATGGGTGAATTCCTGAAAACATTCTTATGAAGCAGAGAGAAATCACTATGTTTGGATCAAAGAGGTACTGAATGACTTCCCCTGTGTCACAAGAGAGACTCCTGGAAATTAAACCACAGCTTCTGGTCAGTTCATGGAGAACTAATTAGCAAGGAGGCAAAGGCTGTGCCCCATGACATCAGCAGACCCTTTACTGTGCATTCTATTGTATCCTGGACAGCTCTTGGAATCCCCAGTGATGTCAGTAGTGTTGTAGCAACACTGACTGCCTTGAGGTCATTTGTTCAGTGACCACAAGCTTAGCCTCTAGACATGCTTTCCAGACTCAGAGGTCTGTTTGGCAAAGGGAATGGACAGCATGGAGAGAACAGAGTGAGACAGAAGGAAGCTGGTCCTAGGTCTCCCTGGAAAACATGGAGAAAATGGTCCTGGGGAAGAGGCAGTGAGTTTTGGGAAGGGGCTGGGGAGCTTTCTGGATGTGGTGGGATTCAGCTTTCCAGAGCGAGGGCTCAAGAACTGGGAATTTCTTGGAAGGAGGCACAGAGGAATTAATGAGATTTCTGTACCATGACTGTGTTTCACAGCCACTGGAGTCCTTTAGTTATGTGCCAGTGATAATAGGGAAAGGAGAGTACCCTGGAAAACCTAAGGTTCTCTTACTTGACATCACAGTCACTAGTATGGCATGATAGATGAGGACATCATGGGAATTGCAAGAGGCAGGGTGCTGGGGAGGCTCTCAGGAATCCACAAGGATGACCCCACCTGGGAGAGCTGGCAGCGGTCTAGAGGGTGCCTGGACTGGGCTATTCTGGTGACCGGTCTAGTGAATGCCCTAACCCCCATCATAGATCCTTCGTCCAGTGACTGATGGAGGCAGATACAGAGATCCACAGCCAGTGCCAGGCTGAGTTATAGGAATCCAATTGATGAGAGAGAGGAAGGATTTTTTTTTGCAGGCAAGGGACTTTGAGAACATGATAGGAGGACATGCAGAGATGACCGGCCACACTAGTGTAAGCCCCTAAACTCTAGACTAGTGGCTGTTGAGCTCCCATAGGACTGGAGTAGGCCCTCTGGATATGGAAGATGGTTGTTTGGCTCGAACTGTTTGGGGTCACCAAGGCAGGGGTTCGGAATCTGTCCCTGGTGCATGGGCAGACTTTTGGGAGCCCAGTGCCTGTGGTGTAATGCCTTGTGCAGCATTAGTGCAGTGGGGAGGGGCTTGGACCTGCCTAGGCTCAGTGTGCCTGACTCTGCTGACTCCCTTGGGAGACCTTGATTTGGGGGGTGTGGGGCTGTGTGGTGGATTTGGCGGGAGGTTTGGGTGCATGGGAGGAGGGAGGAGATGGGATCTGTGGGTGGTATATAGAATGAGTACAAAATTTCTTAATAAAGAAAAATTTTTAAATATTAAAAGAAAGGATTTATCAGATCCACAAACTTCACCCAGATTGGACTCTTAGTAAGCTATGGGCTCTGAGTGAAAATCAGGTAGTGTGTTTCCCAGTTGTGGTAAATACACCATTTTAAAAAAAAGGGTCTTAGCAAATAACAGAGGTCCTGCTGCTGTAATAATGCACTCAATAACGCATTCAGTTGAAGAATAAATGAAATATATATGAATGAGAAAGGCACATGAAAACAAAACACTGTTTTCTTTTTTGTTTGTTTGTTTTTAGGAAATGAGTTTATTTCAGTTTACAATCCATCATTGAGAGAAGTCAGGGCAGGAACAAAAGCATGGACTGAAGCAGGAACCATGGAGGAATGCTGTTTGGTGGCTTGCTCAGCTAGCTTCCTTACACAGCCCACAATGGACCAGGCTACCCTAAGTCAGTGGAAATCAAGACGTCCCACACAGACATGCCAAAGGGCAGTCTGATCCATGTAGGCTCTAGATTGAGATTCTCATCACCATTGTTGCTGGGCTGTTTCAAGTGGGCAGATGAAGTGAACTAGGACTCTCCATTCCTTGTAAGCATGACACACACACACACACACACACACACACACACACACACACACACACACACACACACATCACCTGAATGCCATAATCATTTATTTCTTGTTCTCCAAATTTTTGTGTTAATATCATAATATAAAATGCAGTGTACACTTTTAAAACTCCACACACTTTAAAACTTAAAACATTTCTAAAGTCCAAGGTCCCTTAGGAAAAAAGTATCTTAATTGGGTCTGGTCAAACAAACAAACAAAAATAGATGTTTTCTTATTCTACAATAGAATAATGGAGCACAGAAATATTCAGATGGGAACATTACCAAAACCCAGTTTTAAATATCAAATTCCTACAGCCCAATGCCCAGCATCTGATACTCAGGTGATCTGTGCAGCAAATGGATGGGGCATTTCTCCCTCTCCAGCTCCGCTGTATGCAACACATGCAGTGCAGGTTTTCTCGGGGTTAGTCTGGCCCCACTCCATATCTGTGCTTCCCCTCAGTAGATGGACCATGGTCTTGCCATCTGCGGTATTCTGTGGCACTATTTTTACTTCCTCTTACACAGGGTTCCCTAAGTCCTGAGGGGAGGAATTGGAGTGGATATGTTCTGTTTAGGGTTGATTGTTCCAAGATCTCTTATTCTCTGCCTATAATCTACTGAGGGTCTCTGTATTTGTTCCCATCTGCTGCAGGAGGAAGCTGCTCTGATGAGGGCTGAGAAAGGCATTATCTCTGAGTACTGCAGAATATTGTTAGGAGTCATTTTTATTGCTATGCTCCTTAAGCACAACAGTAGTATTTGGTTTTCACTGTGTTCGCTGGCCTGTCTAGTCTCAGGTCTTGTCCACCCACACAGTGCTGGGTATGGGTTCCATCTCATGGAATGGCCTTTAATCAAGTCAGATATTGGTTGGTTTCTCCCACACACTTTGTTCCACTACTGCCTCAGCATATCTTGGTATTGTAGCTGGGCTGGTGTTTACCTTTCCCCTTTTTTAGTGAGCTGAGTACCTTCCAGCACCATGAAATCTAGTCCATCAGTGGTGAGGGCTCTAGGGAGACACCAGCTTGACTTCTCCATGGTCAAAGAGTTGTATCATTATCATCTTCAGGAACAGCACCTTGCTGTCAGTTTATGGAGAGCAACCAATAGCCTTGCAATACCTTGGGTTGTTTGCGATCACCATTGGATGACTTTCACCTACAACTTGACTAGATGTAACTCATTGCCAGTACTGCAAGCTTCATTTGGTAACAAGAGATATCCATTTGGGGCTCTGTATCCTACACTCTGGTTTCTGTTTGTTTTGATTTTGTTTATTTGTGGGTTTTTTTTTGGGGGGGAGTCTTTCTTCCTTCCTTCCTTCCTTCCTTCCTTCCTTCCTTCCTTCCTTCCTTCCTTCCTTCCTTTCTTTCTTTCTTTCTTTCTTTCTTTCTTTCTTTCTTTCTTTCTTTCTTTCTTTCTTTCTTTCATCCTTCCTTCCTTCCTTCCTTCCTTCCTTTTTTTTGGAAATAGGATTTCTCTGTGTAGCTTTGGAGTCTCTCTTGGAACTCATTCTGTAGCCTAGGCTGGCCTTGATCTCACAGAGATCCACCAGCCATTGCCACCCGAGTGCTGGCATTAAAGGCATGCACCACCACCACCCAGCTTTCTTTTTTGGGGGAAGAGGTATTTCAACTAGATCCCCTTCATATATGTATATGTTTTAGAGTGGTTCTACTCTATTAGGTTTCCATAAGATCCCTCAAATGGCCCTTACTTTTACCTCTCCCTCCCTATATTTATTTGCCCCTTCTCCCTCCCTCCTCATTTGACCATCTGTTCCTCATCGATCCCTCATCCATCCACAACAATCTATTATATTCCCCCTATATGGAGATCTGTACCTCCCCCCTAGTCCCTTACTCTATACCTAACCTGCGGTTATACAAATTGTAGCTTACTTATCTTTGACTCAATAGCTAATATCTGTATATAAATTTAAACATACCATATTTGTCTTTCTAGTTCTGAGTTATCTCAATCAGGATGATGTTTTTAGCTCCATCTATTTACCTGCAAATTTCATGATTTCCTTTTTCTTTCTTTAAAAAAAAAGATTTGTGTATTTATTTATTATGTATACATCGTTCTGTTTGTATGTATGTCTGCATACCAGAAGAGAGCACCAGATCTCATTATAGATGATTGTGAGCCACCATGTGGTTGCTGGGAATTGGACTCTGGACCTCTGGAAGAGCAGTCAGTGCTCTTAACCTCTGAACCACCTCTCTAGGCCAAACCTTTGTCTTTTTTTTCTTCAAGACAGGGTTTCTCTGTGTAGATTTTGAGCTTTTACCTGGAGCTCACTTTGTAGACCAGGCTGGCCTTGAACTCACAGATATCTGCCTGCTTCTGCCTCCAAGTCTGGGATTAAAGGTGTGTGCCACCACCACCTGGCCCCCTTTTCTTTTTTAACTGCCGAGTAATAGCCCATTTCTGTAACTGTACCTCATTTTCTTTGAGCATTCATCTGTTCATGAATACCTAGGATATCTCCAATTTCTGGCTATTATAACTAGAGCAACAATGAACATGGTCGAGCAAGTGATTGTCTCTGTTTTAGGGAAGCATCATTTGGGTGTATGCCAAGAGAGGTATAGCTGGGTCTTGACCAATTCCCAGCTTCCCAAGGAACAGCCACAACTCTTTTCATAGTGGCCATACACGTTTGCATTTCCACCAGCAATGGATGAGTGTTTCCCTTACTCCCCATTCTTGCCAATATTAGCTCTCATTTGTTTTATTAATCTTATCTATTCTGATTCATGTAACATGAAATCTCAAAATAGTTTTGACTTACATTGCCCTAAAGATTAAGGATACTGCACGTTTTAAAGTGTTTCCCAGAAACTATAATTTCTACTACTGAAACTTCTGTTTAGATCTATACCTAGTTTTTAACTGTGTTATTTATTTTCTTGATATACATGGTTTTTTTGTTTTATATATAATTCTTATATTAGCCTTCTATTGGATATGTAGTTGTTTAAAAAAAACCTTTTCCCTTGTTATAGGCTGCCATTTAAAACAAAACACTATTAGTGGCAGAACAGATAATGCTCTGTGAGTGAACCCCAAGTTGACAGACACATTGTGGTTATCAAAATTCACTAAAGTTATACAATAAAATCTCCCTATAATAATACATTTTACTGTAATAATTTAATGAATATTCTTCACTATATTTTTACTTAATCTTTGAGAAATGCATAGGATGCATTTTGAAAACATTCACCACCCAATTCCACCCATTTTGTTGTCATCCCAAGTCTGCCTCTATATCTATGATGCCCAATTTACATCTTCTTCATTATGTTACTTTTTATCAAACCTAGGGGCAGACTCTTTTTTGTTAGTTTTTGTGTGCTTGTTGTAGATGTAACCAACCATCTTATTAAATAAGAAACACAGAGCCAATGTAAAGATAAAAGCCCAAGAGATCAGAGCTAAGATCCTTACCCTTCCTGTTTTAGCGGTCCTCTTCAGCCAAGGGAGACCTACTTCCTGTGTGTTTGTCATTATATAGACTTTCTGTTCTGCCTTTTCATTGTTTGTAAACCCAACCACATAACTGCCTCGTCACTGCCTGTCTGTACAGACCTCCAGGTCTTCTATGGTTGGTAGTGAGATTAAAGGCATGTGTCTCCAATGCTGGCTGTATCCTTGGCCACACAGAGATCTACCTAGCTCTGCCTACCAAGTGCTGGGATAAAGGCGTGCACCATGAATACCCAGCTCTGCTATGGCTTACTATTACCTCTGACCCCCAGGGAACTTTATTAACATACAAATAAAATCACAATTCAGTACAAATAAAATATCACCATAGTTTGTTTGTTTGTTTGTTTTGAGACAGGGTTTTTTCTGTGTAGCTTTGTGCCTTTACTGGAACTCACTCTGTAGCCCAGGGTGTCCATGAACTAAGAGAGATCCACCTGCTTCTGCCACCCTAGTGCTGGGATTAAAGGCGTGTGCCACCACTGCCTGCCCAGACCCAGACTCTTAAAGAAAACTGACCCAATTTGCTGTAAGCCATTATTTGTTCAAAGTTCATCAGTTAGGAGTAGGGGCTCAAGGACCTTTCCCACTCTATGCTTGAATGTTGACAGGCATTGGACAATGACTACAGCAGCTCTGAGTCATGAGTGCAGTGGTCCTGTCATGGTCAGAAGACACTGTTTGCTCTAATCCTCCCTGACCTCTGGCTCCTATAGTCTTTCTGCCTCATCTTCCATGATGGTCTTTGAGCCTTGTGGAAAGGGTGTGATATAGATGTCCCATTAAATATGACTGAAATCAATGAAATAAGAACAAAAACATAAAGATACAGTGAAACAAAGATTCAGTTCTTCGAAGACATTAACAAGATGGGCACACCTTTAGCCAAATTAAGCAAAAGGAAAAGGAGGATGAAAATAATAAAACAAAGGAGGCAAAAGGAGACATGAAAGGAACTTAATTCTTTAAAAATTTATTCTTCACCAAACTGGAAAAAAAATCTTTTCAAAGAACTGATAAATTTTTAGATGTCTGTAATCCACCCAAATTATATCAAGATTACATGAACATTTTAACCCTATAAAAATTAGTGGTCTAGAAGCCATAATTAAAAATCTCCCAACTAAAAGAAGCCCAGAGAAGGACAAATTCAGTGTCAAATTTGAAGAGACATTTAAAGAACAACTAATACTCCAGAAATTATTCCATAAAATGGAAAAAGAAGGAGCTCATCCAAATTCATTTTTAAGCCAGGGAAATCCTGGTATTGAGAGAAGGAAACAGATAAGTAGATAGATAGATAGATAGATAGATAGATAGATAGATAGATAGATAGATAGATACATAGATAGATGATAGATAGATGATAGATAGATAGATAGATAGATAGATAGATAGATAGATAGATAGATAGATAGATGGATAGATAGATAGAATTATAAGCCTATTACCCTGATGAACATATACACACAAATTCTCAATAAAATATTTGCAAATCAATTTCAGGATCACATCAAAAAAATTATCTACATGGTCAAGTTCCTTCACCTCAAACCTACAAGGATAATTCAACATACACAAATCAACCTATTTATCCCACCACATAAAATTAATAAAGAACAAAAACAACATGAACATCTGTGTAGATTAATTTTAAAAAAGGACAGAGAAATGGATGAGATCTACATGAGAACCAGGACGTGAGTGGGGGTAATGAAAGGCAAGGGTCAAGGGAAAGAGAGCTTGGGGGAGCAGGAGATCCCAGCTAGATCAAGAACAGGGAGGGAGAACAAGGAATAAAAGACCGTGATACTTGAAGAACACATGGGAACAGGAAGAAGCAACGTGATAGAGAGGTCCCCAGAAATCCACAAAGATACCTCCACAATAGACTACTGGCATTGGTCAAGAGAAAGCCCAAACTGACTTAGTCTGGTGACAGGATGGCCAAACACCCTAACTGTCATGCTAGAAATCTCAATCAACTACTGATGGAAGCAGATGCAGAGATCCATGGCCAGGCCCTAGGTGGAGCTCCAGGAGTCCATTTCATGAGAAAGAGGAGGGATTGTATGAGCAAGAATTGTTGAGACCAAGATTGGAAAAAGCACAGGGACAAACAGCCAAACAAATGGAAACACATGAACTATGAACCAATAGCTGAGGAGTCCGCAACTGGAACTGGATCAGGCCCTCTGGATAAGTGAAACAGTTGAATAGCTTGAACTGTTTGGGAGGCATCCAGGCAGTGGGACCTGAACCTGTCCTTAGTGCATGAGCTGGCTGTTTGGAACCTGGGGCTTATGCAGGGACACTTCTCTTACCCTGGGAGGAGGGGACTGGACCTGCCTGGACTGAATCTACCAGGTTGAGCTGAATCCCCAGGGGAGTCTTTGCCCTGGAGGAGATGTGAGTGGGGGGTGGACTGGGGGGAAGGCAGGGGCAAGGAGTGGGGGAGGACAGGGGAATCCGTGGCTGATATGTAAAATTAAATTATAAAATAAATTTATTATTATTATTATTATTATTTTACAATACTATTTGGTTCTACATAATAGCCACAGATTCCCTTGTTCTCTCCCCTTCAGCCCCCCTCCCCTTCCACCCAGCACACCTCCCATTCCCACCTCCTCCAGATCAAGGCCTCCCCCGAGGACTGGGATCGACCTGATAGACTCAGTCCAGGCAGGTCCAGTACCCTCCTCCCATATTGAGCCAAGCGTCCCTGCATAAGTCCCAGGTTTCAAACAGCTAACTCATGCAATGAGCCCAGGACCTGGTACCACTGCCTAGATGCCTCCCAAACAGATCAAGCCAATCAACTGTCCCATCCATTCAGAGGGCCTGATCCAGTTGGGGGCCCCTCAGGATTTGGTCCACAGTTCATGTGTTTCCATTCATTTGCCTATTTGTCCCTGTGCTTTATTCAACCTTGGTTTCAACAATTCTCGCTCACATAAACCCTCCTCTTTTTCACTAATTAGACTCCCAACGCTCCACCTGGGGCCTAGCCATGGATGTCTGCATCCAGATTCCTCAGTCCTTGGATGGAGTTTATGGCACAGCTATTAGGGTGTTTGGCTATCCCATCACCAGAGTAGGTCAGTCCCGGCTGTCTCTCGACCATTGCCAGCAGTCTTTTGTGGGGGTATATTTGTGGATTTCTGTGGGCCTCTTTAGCTCTTTGTTTCTTCCTTTTCTCATGTGGTCTTCATTTACCATGGTCTCCTATTCCTTGTTCTCCCTCTCTTTTCTTGATCTAGCTAGGATCTCCCACTCTCTTTCCCTCGACCCTCGCCCTTCATTGTTTCCACTCATGTCCAGGCTGTTCATGTAGATCTCATCCATTTCTCCGTGTCTTTCTTGGGGTCCCATTTTCCAGGTAGTCTCACTGGTGATGTGATTAGCAGTCCAGTCATCCTTGTTCCACATCTAGTATCTTCCTATGTGTGAGTACATACCATATTTGTCTTTCTGAGTCTGGGTTACCTCACTCAGGATGACTTTTTCTAGACCCATCCATTTACCTGCAAACCTCATGATGTCATTGTTTTTCTCTGCTGAGTACTAAAAGAAAAAAAAATTTAAAAAAATCCAACTTTTATCAACGATAAAATCCTGGAGAATCTGGGGATATAGAGGATATAATTCAACACAATAAAGTCATTGACCACAAGCCCACAGCAACATGATGCTAAATAGAAAAAAACTCATAGCAATTCCAGAAAAGCAGGAAGAAGAAAATGATGTTCACGCCCTCCACTTCTATTCAATATAGAACTTTAACTCTTACAAGAACAATAAGACAACTGAAGGAGATAAAGGAGATGCAATAGGAAAAGGAGAAGTCAAAATGTCCTTATTTGCAGATGATATGATTCTAAACAATTAAAACTAAAAATTTATCAGAAATCTGTCATGCCTGATAGATAGATTCATAAAAGTGAGAGATAGAAAAATTAATACACAAAATTCAGTGGCCTTCCTGTATACTAATCACAACCATACTGACAAAGAAATCAGGGAAAGAGTTCCACTCACAACAGGCTTCAAAATGTATAACAAGACTTTTTATTTTATTTTATTTTACAATACAATTCAGTTCTACATATCAGCCACGGATTCCCTTGTTCTCTCCCCTCCTGCCCCTCTCTCCTTCCCCTCAGCTTACCCCCCATTCCCACCTCCTCCAGGTCAAAGCCTCCCCCGAGGACTGAGATCAACCTGGTAGACTCAGTCCAGGTAGGTCCAGTCCCATCCTCCCAGGCCGAGCCAAGGGACACTGCAGAAGCCCCAGGTGTCAAACAGCCAACTCATGCACTGAGCACATGACCCAGTTCCACTGCCTGGATGCCTCCCAAACAGATCAAGCCAATCAACTGTCTCACCCATTCAGAGGGCCTGATCCAGTCAGGGGCCCCTCAGCCACTGGTGCACAGTTCATGTGTTTCCATTCCTTTGGCTATTTGTCCCTGTGCTTTATCCAACCTTGGTTTCAACAATTCTTGCTCATATAAAACCTCCTCTTTCTCGCTAATTAGACTCCCAGAGCTCCACCTGGGGCCTAGCCACGGCTCTCTGCATCCAGATCCTTCAGTCATTGGATGGGGTTTCTAGCACGACAATTAGGGTATTTGGCCATCCCATCACCAGAGTAGGTCAGTTCGGGCTGTCTCTCGACCATTGCCAGCAGTCTATTGTGGGGGTATCTTTGTGGATTTCTGTTGGCCTCTCTATCACTTTGCTTCTTCCTATTCTCATGTGGTCTTCATTTACCATGGTATCCTATTCCTTGTTCTCCCTCTCTGCTCTTGATCTAGCTGGGATTTCCCGCTCCCCCAAGCTCTCTTTCCCTCCACACTCATCCTTCATTACCCCCACTCATGTCCAGGTTGTTCATGTACATCTCATCCATTTCTCCATCATTGGGCGATCTCTATGTCTTTCTTGGGGTCCTGTTTTCCAGGTAACCTCCCTGGTGATGTGAGTAGCAATCCAGTCATCCTTGTTCCACATCTAGTATCCTCTTATAACTGAGTATGTACCATGTTTGTCTTTCTGAGTCTGGGTTACCTCATTCAGGATGATTTTTTTAGATCCATCCCTTTGCCTTCCAACCTCATGATGTCATTGTTTTTCTCTGCTGAGTAGCATTCCACTGTGTATATGTAACACATTTTATTTATCCATTTTATTTATCCATTCAGTTGAAGGGCATCTAGGTTGTTTCCAAGTTCTGGAAAGACCTTACCAACTTGGCCCCGGCTTCTGGCCACTGGGCAGGTTCCCTTCTAGCACTACCAGGAAGGCTCCCCGTCTCCAAAACCCCCAGCCTACCCTGCAATCCACCCCCTGTCCCTTTGCCCATCTGCCCGAGACTCCAGCCACTTCCTGAGACTTAGAGACTGTCCCCTACCTCCCATCCTGCCCCGGACTTCCCATCTGGATAAGAGCTCCCAACCTGCCCTGGACTTCCAATCTGGACAAGAGAATTCCCATCTGGATAAGAAAGAGAGATTTCCTGAATCTGTCAGCTTTATCTGGACCATGTGCGCTGATAAGACAAATAATGAACCACAAGGAGATGGGCAGACATCAAGGCTGAACTACATACACTAAAATGAAGAGCAATACAGCATCACCAGAACCTAGCCCGCCTCCAACATCCAAACCTGAACATCAAAAAAATTGGAAGCAGAAGAAAACAGCCTTATGAATAACATCATGAAGAAGCTAGAGGCTTATATAGAGGAAAAGACAAAAAAAATGGGAAGAATGCTCTAAAAAACTAGAGGAAAGGACAAATAAAGTAGAAGAAAACAATAAAGCCCTGGAAGAAAATCATGAAAAAGCAATGAAACAGATGAAGGAAATAGTCCAAGGCCTGAAAAGGGAAATAGAAAAAATGAAGAAGACACAAACAGAGGGAATGCTCAAAATAGAAAATCTGAGTAAACGATCAGGTACTTCAGATGCAAGTATAACCAAGAGAATGCAAGAGATGGAAGAGAGGATCTATGGCATTGAAGATATGGTAGAAGAAATAGATTCATCAGTCAAAGAAAACACTAAAGCCAACAAAGCCATGAACCAAAATGTCCAAGAAATTTGGGACACCATGAAAAGACCAAACCTAAGAATAATAGAGAAAGAAGAAGGAGAAGAATACAACCTCAAAGGCACAGAAAATATATTCAACAAGATCATAGAAGAAAACTTTCCCAACTTAAAGAAGGAAATGCCTATGAAGATGCAAGAAGCCTATAGAACACCAAACAGACTAGACCCAAAAAAAAGTCCCCTCACCACATAATAATTAAACATCTAAACATACAGAATAAAGAAAGAATATTAAGAGCAGCTAAGGAAAAAGGCCAAGTGACTTATAAAGGCAAACCCATCAGAATAAAACCTGATTTCTCAATGGAGACTTTGAAAGCCAAAAGGACCTGGACAGATGTAATACAGACACTAAGAGACCATGGATGTCAGCCCAGACTAATACACTCAGCAAAACATTCAATCATCATAGACGGAGTGAACTGGATATCCCAAGACAAAGCCAGATTTAAACAATACTTATCCACAAATCCAGCCTTACAGAAAGCACTACAGGGAAAATTCCAACCTAAGGAAGTCAGATACACACTCAAAAACACAGGCAATAGATAAAGCCACAGCAGTAAACCCCAAAGAATAGAAGTACACACACACTACCACCAAAAAATAACAGGAATGAACAATCACTGGTCGTTAATATCCCTTAATATCAATGGACTTAATTCACCTATAAAAAGACATAGGCTTACAGAATGGATAAAAAAAAAAGCAGGACCCATCTTTCTGCTGCATACAAGAAACACATCTCAAATTCAAAGATAGACACTACCTAAGAATAAAAGGCTGGGAAAAGACTTTCCAGTCAAACCGTCTTAAGAAACAAGCAGGTGTAGCCATCCTGATATCCAGCAAATAGACTTCAAATTAAAATCAATCAAAAGAGATCAAGAAGGGCTTTACATCCTCATCACAGGAAAGATCTACCAAGATCAAGTTTCAATTCTGAACATTTACTCCCCTATTACAAGGGCACCCACATATGTAAAAGAAACATTACTAAAGCTTAAGCCATATATAAAACCCCACACATTAATAGTGGGAGACCTCCACACCCCAATTTCACCACTGGACAGATCTCCCAAATCAGAACTTAACAGAAATAAAGGACTTAACTGATGTCATGACTCAAATGGGCTTAATAGATATCTACAGAACATTCCATCCTAACAAAAAAGCATATACATTCTTCTCAGCACCCCATGGAACCTTCTCTAAAATCGACCACATACTTGGCCACAAAGCAAATCTCGACAGATACAAAACAATTGGAATAGCCTCCTGTGTTCTATCAGACCATTATGGTTTAAAGTTAGATTGAAACAACAACAAAAACTACAGAAAATCTACAATTTCATGGAAAATAAATAATGCTCAATGGAATTACCAATGGGTTAAGGAAGAAATAAAGAAATTAAAGACTTCCTAGAGATCAATGAAAATGAAGATATAACATACCCAAACTTATGGGACACTATGAAAACAAGACATTTTATATAAGCACACTTTAAAAGCATGCTATTAATAAAAAGTGCTATGAGGTAACCAAGAGCAATCCTGAATACATGCAAGACCTTCATCGTTGATGTTCTGAAAGAAGCTAAAGGCTTAAATGAATGGAGGTTTTAAAGGTTTTGGGGATAAGTAGGTAATAAATACGATCAGTTTTGCTAAATTAATAATACTAATGCAATAGATATTGAATTAGAAAATGTGAATACTGTATATCACCCATTTCTGTGGAACTTAATAAGGTGGCCGTAAATGTTCTATTATTGAGCAAAGGATAATTTTTAAAGTGGAACAGGCAGGAACATCCAGAGATAATTGTAAAAGAGTAAAGTAGGGAAGCATGTCATATTAGAGAGAAACATGACATATGAGATAAAAATAAAAAATACTTTGAGATGTGTCAGTAGTGGGTGTGATTGTTAGAGTAAATACTGCAACAGATTGCAGCATCCAGAAGTTTGTAATTGTTGAAAAAGGGGGCTACAGTCTGGAAGGAGAAGGATGGCTATGAAAGCATGCCCTGAGAATAAGGCAAGTGTTCTAGTTAGCTTTCTATTGTTGTGATAAAAGTCCAAAGAGCCAATCGGGAAAGTGAAGGGTTTATTCACCTCACAGGTTGTAGTTCCTCATCAAGGGAAGCCAAGGCAAGATCCCAAGGGAGGGGCTTGAAACCACAGAGAATGCTGTTTACTGCAATGCTTGGCTAGTTTTCTTCTGAGGCCCAGGGTCACCTGCCTAGGAATGGCAGTACATACAGAGGGCTGAACCATCCCCTATTGGTTAACAACAAGAAAATGCCAAAGAAGCATGCCTGCAAGCCAGTGTGATGGAGTTAAATCCTCAACTATGTGTCAAGTAGACAGCCAAGATTAGCCATCACAGTAAGCCAGAAGGAGAAAATATAAACCTCAGCTTACTGCAAAGAAAAATGTCCCTCCATGAGTAGGATTCTATAGCAATAGTGTAATTTCATCTGTAGGAAGAATAATTTTAAAGGATTTATGTCAGAATGAAATAATCAGTAAAATAATGAGTGACAATAAACCCAAGCCAGAAAAGAAAAGTTGATAAATTTGACTATTGAAGCCTCTTCTGGAGGCTTCAGATGGACATGGGGAGGGGCTGTTGACTGACAGCACCTTTGGCCATCCTTCCACTGTTTTGGTGGAGGAGTTCTTATCAGAAACCCTACCCTTTACTACAGAAGCTAGGTCCCAAATACAAGCCTGAATCATCAACTACTTGTCAGAGCTTAGGTTCTCAAGAAATGGAGGAGTCCATTCTGCTTGATGATTTGGGGAAGGCTGTATCCCATTTGAAGAGCCATGGATGTTGAAAGCTTCTAAAGCAGCATCAGGCACATTGTCTATTGTCATTATTCTTGGTGACGCACACTGCAGTGCCCACACTCATCAAGCTAATGTCAGTGGTGAGCTCTGTAACATTATTTAACTCTGGAATATGATTTGTTTCCTATTGCTGCTGTCTCCAATCCTGCCCCTTTGACCATCAGAGAAACTTCCAAGTCTTTTTTGTCTTTCATTTTCAGAGCTGAGGACCGAACCCAGGGCCTTGCACTTGCTAGACAAGTGCTCTACCACTGAGCTAAATCTACCACTGAGCTAAATCCCCAACCCCAAAACTTCAAATCTTTTTTTAAATTTTATTTTATAATTTAATTTAATTTTACATATCAGCCACAGATTCCCTTGTTCTCCCCACTCCCACCTTCTCCCCAGCCCACCCTCCATTCCCATCTCCTCCAGGGCAAAGACTCCCCTGGGGATTGAGTTCAACCTGGTAGATTCAGTCCAGGCAGGTCCAGTCCCCTCCTCCCAGGCTGAGTGAGCCAAGTGTCCCTGTATTAAGCCCCAGGTTCCAAACAGCCAGCTCATGCACTGAGGCCAGGTCCTGGTAAAATCCACAAAGATACCTCCACAATAGACTATTGGCAATGGTCGAGAGAAAGCCAGAACTGACCTACTCTGGTGATAGGATGGCCAAACACCATAATTGTTGTCCTGGAAACCTCATCCAATGACTGCGGGAACCGAATGCAGAGATCCACGGCCAGGCCACAAGTGGAGCTCCAGGAGTTCAATTGGTGGAAAGAGGAGGGTTTGTATAGGCGAAAATTGTTGAGACCAAGATTGGAAAAAGCACGGGGACAAATAGGCAAACGAATGGAAACACATGAACTATGAACCAATAGCTGAGGAGCCCCCAGCTGGATCAGGCCCTCTGGATAAGTGAGACAGTTGATTAGCTTGATCTGTTTGGGAAACTTCAAATCTTAATAAACCATTTTTGCTGTTAAAGCAACAGGAGGCTTCTAGCTGCTGTTTACAATGAAGACCCCATAGAAGGCTTTCCTTGGTCTTCCAATTTAAACAGGCGTTTTTCCTTTCTGAGAATGCATGGAATGAGCAAGATGTGTTCTGGAGGAGCTCAATTCCAAATTCATGTGGCTCTTCCTGACACCCCACTCTTTTTGACAGGTACAGTCTGTTTCCTTTCTTCTCCTTTCTTTAAAGAGAACCCATTTTCTATCTCTTGAACCCTTTTCCACCACAGTTACTACCAGCCATAACATAATTATTTGAATTTCAAATCTACAATTTAGAGAGAGACCAGATTGCTTTGGGTTTCTAGCTAATCCCCTCCTACCCACAAAAGCAAAGACTGGTATTTCATTCTATTATAGCAATCCATGACCGAAAAAAAGGCCACTAAAAGTCATCATGATTATTGTCACTCCTTCCTTTTACACTTGAAGTGAGCCTTATTCTCATGAATATTAGTGAAGAGGGGAATATGACTATGATGGCTATTTTTGGTTGTCAATGTGACTGTTTCTGGATTAAGAAACAACAAAGAATAGAGGGCACACCTGTGGGAGATGTGTGCTTATTTTGAAGTATGAATATCTAATTATATTTGGAACTTTGAGGGATGAGGTCATACCGGAAGCTGTGGCTTGGTCTGCTTTTCTGTCTCCCAGCATTCACCCCAATACCTAGTTCCAGGATTGATTTTATTTTTTATTAAGAAGAATTTTGAAGATTCCTGCTACATTTGGCACCCAACATTCGTGGGTAGAAATTCACAAAAAAGCTACTTACCTGTGGCCATGTGAGCCCCAGGTCAGGCCCAAGCTACACATTGCCAGTTGTGGTGGCACACTGGTTGGATTTACAGAAGGAGGCAGAGGCAGGAGTATCCCGAGTTTGGGGCCGGCCTAGGAGGTTTGCTAAGGAGAAGCTAAGGCCAGGGCCCAGACACAAACAGTGGCAGTGGGACCATGGAGGCAGCTGCTTCTGCTCCAAGTTGCTACATCTCTTCGTGTTGGTGATGCTACTACCTGGGACAAAGGGTTTACTACTGCTTGTTCGGAGAGAATTGCCTGAACCATCATGTTACAAGAAAGCATCGGCAAAGGTCAGTTTGGAAAAGTTTGGCAAGACAAATGTTGGGGAGAAATTGCTGTGAAGATTTTTCTCTTCTAGGGAAGAAAGTTCATGGTCCCGAGAGACAGACATTTATGAGACTGTGATTGCTCCAAACCACATAGGAGGCACACAAAAAAAATGTCTGCAGGGAACCATGACCTGGGTCTTCCAACCTAAACAGGGTTTTTTCCTTTCTGAGAATGCATGGAGTGAGCAAGATGTGTTCTGGAGGAGCAAATTTGAAATCTTCAAAAGGATGACGGGACCCCACAAAGATGATTCCACATGGACTGTAAATTGTAAAGCCATTAAGCTGATTAACACCACCAAAATATTGACTTTGGACTACAGACTACTCAGGACAATTTTGAGATGGCTAGCTGAGATGATCCAGCCTGACAGACTACTTGAACAAGGACTTGAAACAAGCCCTGCACTTTCTCAATATGCAGCAACTGGACAAATGATAAAGGACTTGACAATTAACCCAAAAATTATCTTTTCAGGATCCCCTAAAGATGTCTTCATCCCCAGAAAGCAGGAAGTAATTTTAAGAAAACGATGCCCACATTCTCAAGAGGTGGGATGGGAGGTTTTTGGTCATTTAATGAGTTTTGGATATTGTCATTGTTTACAATGGTTGGTTACAAGTTGTTAATTGTTAATGGTTAGGAAAAAAGCTGAACAAGGAGATTAGATTCAGAGTTTTTGTTTGAAAAAAGAAAGAAATAAAAAAAGAGAATAGATATATGAGGTAGATTATCGAATATACTCTGAGAAAAAAGATAAATAAATAATAGGATAAATGGGTAGATCATTGAATCTACACTAAAACAAAAAAAGGGGAAGATATAAAAAAGAGAAAAGGTAGATTACTGAATCTATTATGAAAAGAAAAAGAGAGAATATAGATATGATAAGATAAAAAGTGAGGTTATGGAATCTAATTTTAAAAAGGCACTTGTTTTAAATAGGATAAGTAATGAATTTTTTTGTCTGAGTTTATCAAATGTTACTGGACTGGACATTGTTAATATATTAATGGAATTTTTGTCACATGTTAATGTACTAGACATTGTTAATGTAATCTTGACTGTGTATATTGTATATACTTATTGGATATAATTTTTCTTGTATTAGTTATAAGCTTTTTTTAAATTTTAGACAAAAAAAGGAAAATGTGCTAGCATTGTGTTCCCCAAAATAATGTGCATGCTAATAAACTTGTCTAGGGTCAGAGAATGGAACAGCCACAATATTAAACATAGAGGATAGGCAGTGGTAGCACACACCTTTAATTCTAGCATTCCAGAAGCAGAAATCCATCTGGATCTCTGTGTGCTCAAGGATACAGCCAAGCATGGTGACTCATGCCTTTAATCCCAGAAAATGAGCCTTTAATCCCAGGGGGTGATGGCAGAAAGCAGAAAGGTATATAAGGCGTGAAAACCAGGAAATAGAAGCATTTGGCTGGTTAAGTTTTAGGCTTTTGAGCAGCAGTTCAGCTGAAATCCATTTGGATGAGGACACAGAGGCTTCCAGTCTGAAGGAAACAGGATCAGCTGAGGAACTGGCAAGGTGAGGTAGCTGTGGCTTGTATTGCTTCTCTGATCTTCTAGTATTCACGCCAATACCTGGCTCCAGGTTTGATTTTAAGAATAAGAACTTTGAAGATTCCTGCTACACACACCTTTAACTCAGATCTTTAATCCAGAAGTAATTTGGACAATTCCTTTTGTTGGAAGGACTTGGAAGAATGAAGCTCTTACTCTTTCTCTGCTTGCTCTTGCCTTGTTAGCACAACCATTCCTTGACTGGCCTTGTTAGCACATCCATTCCTTGACTGGCATTAAAGCCTACTTCTTTAAGATTCCAGCATATACTGCAGACCAGCTGAGACATCCAGTGTTGTGGAGTGGTCATCTCCTGGATTCTTGGCCTTTCAATTCACAGCCAGATATCGTTGGATAAGATAGAGCACGGCCTGCAAGCCATTCTAACAAATACCATTTCCATAAAGAATCATTGTATTACTTCTGGAGAATGCTGGCTAAGACACCAGGTATGTAGAAAGGATATTCTAGAGCAGCTAGGGTCTTATAACAGTCCCAGCTCACTTACAATTTCCCAATAGTCACCTTCCCTTAACCATAGCCTTCCTCAGGTGCTTAATCACTTCAGAGAATACAACCCTCCTCCTCAATGATCATGACCAAATTCCTTGGCATGATTTATTTTTGATAGTATTGGGTATGGATATGAGGAGGGTAAGTGCCAATTTTAGGCAGGGTTTGTAAAGTGAGACTTCAGTTCCACATGGGTGAATTACTGGAAAAATTCTTATGAAGCAGAGAGAAATCTCTAGGTTTGCAAGGAGGAGGTGCTGAGTCACATGAGAGACTCCGGTAAAGGAAACAACAGCTTCTGGTCAGTTCATGGAGAACTAATTAGCAAGGAGGCAAAGTCTGTGCCCCATGACATCAGCAGACCCTTTGCTGGACATTCTGTTGTATCCTGGACAGCTCTTGGAATCCCAGTGATGTCACTAGTGTTGTAGCAACACTGACTGCCTTGAGATCATTTGTTCATTGGCCACAAGCTTGGCCCCTAGACATGCTTTCCAGACTCAGAGGTCTGTTTGGCAGAGGGAATGGACAGCATGGAGAGACCAGAGTGAGGCAGAAGGAAGCTGGTCCTGGGTCTCCCTGGAAAACATGGAGAAAATGGTCCTGGGGAAGAGGCAGTGAGTTTTGGGAAGGGGCTTGGGAGCTTTCTGGATGTGTTGGGACTCAGCTTTCCAGAGCAAGGGCTCAAGAACTGGGAACTTCTTGGAAGTGGGCACAGAGGAATTAATGAGATTTCTGTACCATGACTGTGTTTCACAGCCACGGGAGTCCTTTAGTTATGTGCCAGTGATAATAGGGAAAGGAGAGTACCCTGGAAAACCCTGAGGTTCTCTTACTTGACATCACAATCACTTGAATGGCAGGAGCCCCCAAGTGCTTCTGTCTTCCATTGACCTCTGAGTTTTCTGAATTTCCAGCTGTTGATGGCACACAGGTCTCCAGTTCAGCCTAAGAGCTGTTAGATTCAGTGGACCTGGACTGAGACTGTCCTTTTCCTGTCAGCCCTGGGTGTCCTGGACTGTTAGGATGACTTTGTGAATCTGTTGACTATGTTTTGCCCCTGCATGGCTTTTCCATTAACATGAACTCTGAATCACAGAGCAAGAGACTTGGGCATCCCTATACTACCAAAGTGATTATAACAGTAGCAATTACCTCCAGGCTTCTGAAAGTACATGGCTGAGGGCTCTGCAGCCAAAGTGTATCCTCTACAGCTGTAAGTCTTAAGAGGTTGTCCACTGGGTCCTATTGTGCAGGGAGACAGAGGAAACCAGCTGATTTTTGAGCCAGCTACCTCCCGATAGAGAGATGGGAAACTGATACCCACAGAGAAGGAGACTCAAGTCTGAGTTTTCAGAACCTGTCTCAGAAAAGTCTCTTCTGTCAGTCACTTTCTGTGTATTCTTCAGTGCGTAAGGATTAACTGATAAGAGGAAGTGTGTAGGGCAGGTGCTGTGCTTTGACTTCTAGAATTGGGTATTACTGAGATAACTCACATTGTCTAGCATGATTTGTCCGTGTGAAATAACATCTGAAAAGACATAGTTTGCCTCACATCACTCATTTTCTGAAAATGCCTTTGCATATCTGTGGGGCCTCTCACTAGCTGTTCATCTTTCTTTAAACTTAAACGTAGGAATGGCACATCCTTTGCTCTTGTGTTGAGTGTTCCCACAGGGAATTCTGGTTCTTAGTATCTCCAGAATGAAATGCCATTAGTTTACCACACTATTGGTATCTTATGATGGATGGAATGAATTTTGCTGAAGTTCAAGAGTAATTTACATCAACTACAGGACTTATCTTTGTTCTGACAAGACACTGAGTATCTCCCACCACACTAACAGCTTTGTGGATCCTCCACAATGTGCTTGTTGGCCTCAGGGGACTGAATTTTCCTTCCTACCATCCTTACTTAATTACCTAGAAAACTTTTTTCTTATGTTATTGACTAGAGTTTTCATGAGTTGGATGAGCCATTTCCTGGGATATGTTTGGAAGAGAGTCTTCAACTTCCTGTACATAAACTAGTGAATATATTCTAATGAAACAGAGAGAGATCCCTGTGTTTGTAATGAGGAGGTGATAAAGGTCATCCCTTGGGTTTTTTGAAGTCTCCTGTGAAGGGCAGTATGGCTTCCAGTGAATTGCAGATGACGTAGTTTGTAGGTAGGTGAGGGCTACTGCTGATGAACCCAATAGTTCCTTCTCATGACTACCTATTGAATTCTGGGGAGTCCTTGGCATTCTCTTGATGTCACCATTGTTGTGGGAACACCAGGTGACTGTGGGGTATTCTTCCACTGCCCATAGACATGTCAGCAAGACTGAGAAGGCTGCTTGGGAGGGAGAATAGAGAACATGGGAAGACCAGAGAGAGGCAGAAGGAAGCTGGGCTTCAGTCTCAGTGTAAAACATGGAGTAATAAATGGTTCTGGGAGGGCACTGTGAGTCCTGAGCAGGGCTTGGGAACTTTCTGGAGGAGCTGGAGCTTGAGCTGGGCCTTCCAGGAGTGGGGCTCAGCATCTGTGAATTTCTGGGAAGCAATGGACTTATCCTACTTCCCTGGGTTCCCTAAGAGCAGACCCAGATTAAATGATTTCTGATAGTTTGGAAGAGCCATGGATTTTCAAGCGTGCAGCAGCTTTTCTGGGACATCCTTAATCTCATTCTGAGTGGAAAGGAAGGGCCAACAGGAACAAAGTGGTGACTAATTAGGTGTCCTTCTCTGGGTAGGGTGTTGCTGCACTTCATCCTAGTGGATTCCATCCGTTTCCATGGGAATCTGATGCCAAGAAGAAGGGAGGGAAACTCCCCTGGCCAAGCACAAAACTTTCAGTCATTCAGATACTTTGTCCTGGATACATGGGATGAGGACTTGGTACTGCTAAGCTCTAGGGACAATAGGACTTACCTACACCACATCATATATGAGCTGACACTGTCCTCCAAATCTATATGGCTGGGCTATCTTATATCTTCCAGGTCCAGGGAACTGCATTAGAGAGAAAGGCACATGCCTATCCATCATGGTTGAGGACAGATACTTAGCTCATGGGTACCTATTTGAGGATAGTGGCCTACTCTTTGGCGCCCTCAGTGGGTACCTAACATTTCCTCTTCCTCGGACTTCCTCTTGGAACTAGCATGGATTCTCCTGGCCCTATGTATATTCAATTATACAAGTTCACTTTGCTTTGTCTTCCTGCAGGGACTACCAGGAAGACACCAACCCAAGCCTCCACCTCCATAGACCAGGAGAAGCAGATGACAAAGTTGGAGAAACTAACCCTTCAGCTACAGAGTATAACATACGAGCAAATTGAACTGCATGGAATCCTGGGCAGTTATATAGACAAGGATTTGCAGAACAGGTAGTCATTATGTGCAGTTCTCTGCTGACCATCTTGACCCCACAGTGTCTACCTAAGCTTTCCAGAGGAACAGGAGGCTGAAGCTCCGGGGTGTCCTGGTGCTTAACAAATTTTCCTGAGTGCACAGAATTTGGAACCTTGGTAGGTATGAGATTGGGACACAGGCTATTTTTATTCATTCAAATGAAAAGCAGAGCCTATGGCCTGTATCACAGTTTTGGGATAGGGACAGTAGTATGTGAGCTCTCAACATGCATTTCAAGAGGCCTTGGCAGGTGTTGGCTTGTTGGAGATGCTAGGTCCTGTGAGTTTGTGATGAGTCTTTGTACTTGATCAGCTGATGATTGTGTGCTGAAAAATCCTGGAGGAGCCTGGTCCCATTCATCCATCTCAGTTTGTGTCTGGAAGGCCTGGTGCTTATCATTGCTTCTCTTTTGTCCTCCTCCTTATACTCTGAGGCTGTTCTAACTCTTTGCATTTCATGGGCATCCTGACTATATGTGGAATGTTTTTGTATGTGGGAAGTAAAGGCCTAAAGCTATTCTTAGCTCCTCCTTATACTCTGAGACAGTGCAAACTCTCTGTATTTCATGAGAATTATTATTTTTATGTGGTGTGTGTGTGTGTGTGTGTGTGTGTGTGTGTGTTTGTGTGTGTGGGGGTGTCTGTTTGTGTTATTCCTGGGAGTTTAGAGTCTGTGGCAGGGCCCAAGGATTTGCCATTTTCACATTTTCCAGGGGATGCCAGTGATGACACCAGGGAGCTTCACTTTGACAAGCTCACGTCTTGGCCACTCTTCTTACTTTGGTGGAACATTGGAATCCCTTGTGAAGTGTATAATGCCTTCCTGAAGTTGGGACTCCTCCCTTGAAATGCTCAATGTATGCTCTGGTCCTCTGTGTAGCATATAGGCAGCTAGGCATAAGAATCCCTGTTGTAAAGACAGGAAAATGTCACCATAGGTTTCTGGTGGCACCAGTATGTGGCACAGACTCCTGGGGTCTCCTTAGAGAGATCATCTATAGCTCCAAGTCCACTGAGGGTGCTCATATAGTCGTGGATAACTCCTTCTTCTTTTGGCCTGGGGACATGATAGGAAGTTTAATAAGCACCAGGAGGACGTATTGCATAAGTACCAGGCTGTGTCTTCCATGGCACTGAGGAGTCCAGAGCATAGCCTGATTCCATATGATCCTTGTGGCCTGTGTTCATGGGGTCCTTTTCTCCTGGGGCCATGCCCTACCACAGGCTGAATTCTTTTGAAATCATGAAAAGGGAGCATAAGCAGGTGATGCTGGACTTACAGAAAATGCCAAAGGAAATATGTGACGGTGTGAACAAGATCAAACATCTGATTGAAGAGAATGTATCCTACAGGTATGTGCCTGATTTAACTTGGGAGAGACTGATTCTGCCATGTTTCTCTTTGACTCAATGTGAGAGTTCTGGTTCTTGCCTGTCTGCCTCTTAGCAAGCAGCCTGACATGTGGTCCTTGGCCTTGTGCCTCTTGGACTCAGTTTTGCTAAGTGTGAAAAGATACTGTTCCCCTCCAAGCAATGTCATGCCAGCTTCAGCAGCCCCTTGTTAAAAAACAAATGGTTTGAACCATGAAGGGAGTGTCAGGTATCCTAGTACTTCTGTGGCTCTGACCAGGGCTTCCCAGAGCTTGTTTCTATGGTAGCCATAGACAGAATTGATTCTGGTTGGGGCTTTTTCTATGCTTCTGACAGTGTTTGCCCTCAACCTGCTGATGCTTTCCCAATATCATGAACAGTTAAGCACAGGTGTGGGCTGTACCCTATTCTCAGAGGCACAGGATCCCTTTTGTCATCAGGAATTTCAGAAGTATTTTGAATCTTTTTGCAATTTTGTTACTCTCTGGATTTGGCTTGCATCTGAGTGATGCTGCTTGGCTACTGAGAACTCCATTCTTGGGCTTTCTGGGGGTCTGGGACTTTGCAGCACGGGTGGTACTTCGGGGTAGGAATGGCAAAGGAGGCTGGCTGGGTCTTATCATGTTTTGGTGTTTGTTCAGTTACCTCCATGGCCAGGTCCTCCGAGATTGGACTGAGCTGAAGGAAAATATACATGTTTTAAGACTAAAGAACAGACTGCTGTGGGAGGAGCAGATTGAGATCCAAGAGTCCTGTGAGGAGCTGAAGAGGCTCTTGAAGGAGGCTCATGAGGTCATCTGTGACCCTTCTGCTGAGCAGCAGCAGGTAGGCTGAGGCAGCAGGGGCAGGTGCCCACCTGTGCAACCATAAACATAGAGACACTCATATACCATCCACACTCATCCAGACCCCCACCTACATACCATCCAACTGTTGATTTCTGTGATCATTCCCGAGTCTTTCTAGAGAGTTAGCCTCTTGCAAGAATCTGGATAATTGGCAAGGGAAACCTCCTGCTCTGCTAGAAGCTGCAGTACATTGAGAGAGCTGGGTCAGTCACATATCATCCACCTACATGTCAATATGATCAGAGGTTTGCTATGCAGGGAGCTCCTTAGGGAACAGCACAAAGCTTTCATTGATGATGTCAGTGGCCTGTGGCTCATTTGCTTTGCAGGGGTCATGTGAGATCACAGATAGGAAGCAGCCTGCAAGGACTAGAGCTCATTGCCAGTGCCCAGTGAGTGGTTCTCATTGTCAATGTTTTGTGTGGCATGTGGTCTTCTCCTTAATTCCTGCATCCCAATGTGTTCTCTTCCTTTTGCCAAGCTCTTGGTTCATAGTGACAGATGCCTGAGTACCCCCTTTCCAGCCCTTTTTCTAGGCATGGTGCTGGACAGTTCTCCCATCCTGGAGCTTCCAGTCTGGAGCTGACTGGATGACCTTAGATGTGGAAGGCCTTTGACAGGCTGAGGGTTGGGGTGACAGATTTGAAGCTTCAAGAAAACATTTTCTCCTATCAACTCAACATAGCATGAAGAACTTGTGGGCTCTCCTAGGAATTTTTAATCTCCAAAGGATGGATAGCAGTGTTGTGGGTCTCAGTTGAAACACCTGATGTGCTTATTTTTCATTCAACTGTTCCTACAGCATGATGTCCTCGCCATTGTTTTCTGCTCACTTCCTATTTCTGTGGTCTGTGTGTTATCTATGCAGGCCTGTGTAAATGTGTACATCGGTTTGTAGGTTCAGAGGCTATATAATGAATTCCCATGTTGTCATCTGTTGCTCTTCCCTTATTCCCTTAGAGCCCAGGTTTTCATTGAACCTGAAATTTTCTGTTTGGACTAATCTGGCTCCCAGCTCTCTTTAGAGCTCCTGTCCTCCAAGGTAGAACTTCTGTCTTGTTTTGTCTTATCCAATGTTACAAGTTTAAATATACCCAGAAAGAGGAAAGATATATTTGCTTTCTCTTTTGTTTATTTGCTTTTATTGTTTTGATACCAATGTGTTTTTTAATAAATAACAAAATCAAACACTACAGCTTTTTTTTAACAATAAATAGCAGGCTTCTTTGCTTTCACTGCACAGAGCTAAGACCACAAGAAATGTCTGGTTTGTCTCTGATTTCTCAACCGATAATCCCACAGTGCATCTCCTTGCTGATATTGTGTTGCTGACTATATCATGTGCATGGCTGTGTCTCAGAACAGATTCCCTCTCATAGTTGTGCAGAGTGCTGGGTTCCTGAAAAGCACTGCAGGTGATGTCACTGGCCTCCTTCTGACTGACATTGGGCTGCATTCATATCATATGCACTGTCTTCTGTTGAAAACTTCCTGGTGTTGACAATGTGTCTCTTTCTTTTTCTTGGGTTATCAAGGTCATTTGTGGAGGAGCCAGGATAAGTTGAGTGAAGAGACTATGATGGGTGAACTTGGAAAATGTGAAGTCAGGGGGTTTTGTGATGGATAAAATTTATTCAAGGAAAAGTTAAGTGCAGGCCGGGGTAGCAGTACCTTGCTGAGTCTAAGAGCCTTGTAGACAGCATAGAGGACCCGCTACCTCTATATGCATCAGAAAAGGTGCTGCAAGGCAACAGTCCTCTCTCACTGACCATTCTAGGTTCAGGAAGTGTGTGTGTGTGTGTGTGTGTGTGTGTGTGTGTGTGTGTGTGTGTGTTGGGGTTGTTGTACATTGTGTGTTGTGATTTCCTGTGCATCTGTCTATGTGTTTGTGAACTTCTATATGTGTGTTTGTGTGTGAATACTGTCTATTGCTTGCACAGAGGTGCTCCTTTGGGTGTGTGTATGTGACCATGTGTGGTTGAGTGTGTATGTGTGTATGTGCCCATGTTCCCTGTATGTATAGGGGTAAGTATTTGAGTGTGTTTGCAAGTTCAGTTGCTTATATGTGCAAGTGTGTTTGTATGTGTGGATTTGTAACTTCGTGTGTGTGTGTGTGTGTGTGTGTGTGTGTGTGTTTATCTATATTTGTATGTTCATTTATACATTTTTAATGATGATGGAACCAACTTTTCTGAAAAAGTACTGTGCCCACTCACTTGCCATCCATCAAATATTGTATGCTGCTGCCCATCTTTTTCCATGTCCTCCTAGCTCACTAGAACAAAGGGACACAAAAACTACTAAACTCAGTGGTTTTCAGGTATTTGTAGAGACAAAAATATATATCTGAAAAGAAATCCTTGGAGCAAACCAAAGGAATGTAGTACATGGAGGTTAGGAGGAGACCACTGTGGCAAATCAAGGTGTCTGAGAGGCAGGATAGGCTGGCTGAGGGTGTGTGTCTCTTCTCTGCTCTGGGTGAATGGTGACTGCACACTCAATGGTCAGGTGGCTTGCTGTGTCTTCTCTGTATCCTGTTTTGTCCTCATCCACATTGTCTGCTACCACTTGCTTTTCCCCTTTCCCTAACTTTGGCTCAGTTAACCTTGGCCTTGGAACTTAGGCTGGATGTTAGTCGTTGAGAGATTCTGACTTGCAGTGTGCTTCCAGCTGCAACTCAGTCCAGCAGAAGTTCCTTAGCCAGGATGTGGTATGAGAATGGGGCTGTCTCAGTGCACCCCACTTAGATTCCTAGGGTATTGGACACACCATATGCTGTGTCTGCAGCACTCAGTAACTGCTTTTCTCCAAAGTTGTTCATTCTGAGTTAAAATCAGCCTCATGGAGGGTTTGGAGAAATGAGGACCCTCAGACATTGCTGGTACTGTAAAATGGTATAGCACAGTAAGAAGCTACACACAAGTCTTCAGAAAGTTGAACTGCATTCCCAGGTGACCCAGTGATGCCAGAACATGAAGTCAGTGTCCACAGACAAGCTAGGGCATCTCAGGGATTTATCAGCTTTCCTGAGTGTAGCCTCATGATGCCCATCATTCAAAGAGTGAAAAAGTACAATGTGGTCAGGCTCTTCCATGGAATATTGTTCAGCACAAAATAATACATAAAATCATTTGGCACTGACTTAGTCAGCCATTTGTTACTCAAACACATCCCTGGCACAATCACCTCAAAGGAAGGAACTGTTTCTTTTGGATGCTGGTTATGGAGATTTTCTAGTTTCCTGAGATTCTTTGCTTTTGGTCCAAAGTTAGGCAACCTGTAGCACAGGGAGCCCTTTTTGAAGGAAGTTGCTCACATTGGGGGAACTGGGAAACAGTGAATAAGACCAGTGGGGTTGTCCACAACCATCCAGTAGTCCTTTGCTGGGGAACATTCCTATACTGCACAGCCTGGGGAACTTCCTAAGCAGGGTTACTTAACGGATGAGGACCCCTGAGGCCACCTGTCTCTGCATTAGGTTGCAAATACGCTCTTCACTGACTGAACTGCCTCTCTCCCATGTTCACTGTCTTCTCTCTTCCAACAGGTTTACCTTGTTTTCATTAGTATCCCTGGTGGTTGCTCCTTATGTTAGTATTAACTGTGAAGCTAAACATGTTACTGCATTATAGTGTGCTTGTATGTGTTCATACATGTACTTGTGTGTGTTCATGAAATTATGTGTGTGCATATGAATGAGCAAGCCTCCACTGAGAACACAATCTTCTAATGAACAGGAGCAAGAGAGCCTGGATGAAAAACCAAAGGACCTGCTGAAGCAGAAGGAGCTCGTCACCCAGCAAGAGGACTTGGCAGAAAAGCTGCAACATCACTTCAGTGTCTCTGAGATGAGGTAAGAGCCCAAGCTGGGAGAGAAGTTAGAACCATGTGTGTCACCTGTCCCTGGATCTCTGTCTTTTTGGGATTTCCACCATCTGAATAGCTCCAAGCCACAGCAAGAGAAAGAATGCCTCAGGATATTGTATTGGCCTGGCCAACAAGAACCTCTCCAGGAAACACTATGTTTGATCCTTAGTGTTTCTGGGGAGTGTCTACCCCTTACTCCCATCTGAGCTCTCTGGAATCTTCTCAGTGTCCCCTGTTTCTCCACACAAATCTCCCTATGGTAGTCCTCAACCTAGCAGGAGGATGGTTAGTTGTGGAGGACAGTGTGTGCTCCTGCCACTTTATTTTCCTTCCAGAACATCACCTTTAGAGAGAAGTTCCTGCCTTTGGGTAGATCTACAAGCAGCACACTCCTGCAGATTACAGGCTCTCTGCAGTGTGAATCTGTTTCCTGTGAAAAGATTTTTCTATTATAAGAAGATTTAGGATTTGAGGAGTTGAACCGAGGCCAGTTTCTGTTCTTTAACAATAATCAGATCCTTCACTGCTTTTCTTTTGTAGGCTCCCCTAGAGTGTCTACATTCAGTTTCTCAGGTTGCTCACATTCATTGCCTGTATCTAATCAGATTCATGTAGATATGCCCTCTACTCTTACTCAGACATTGCTACTTTATTTTTTTTCTGTCAAAATAATTTATCTAGACAACTGGAGAAAAGTCCTGATTATCATGCCCAGCACAGTGTAGTTCTCAGTTCATCTTCTGGTAGATTTTAAAAGCTGAGAATCAAATCCTGGTCGAGGTCCATTCTGACCCTCCTCCCTTAGGAAATGCAGGAAATGACCTCAGATGAAAGGTAATGCTGGACTCTCCAGCTGACTAGAGCTGGTTCAGGCTGAAAAGCTGACATAGCAGGTCTCCACCAGGCCTGTTCCCTAACTGCCTTCCTCCTCTAGGTTAGACCATCACCAATATGAGTTTGAACAGGCCACAGCCCAGGATGAGAGCCTCCTGCAGACAGAGCTGCTGCAGCAGGAGCACTAAGTCTCACAGGCAAGTGAGCCACCAATGCATCCACCCTCAGCAAACATGGCATTGGTGGGAGACTCGGGGCTCTTGACCTTGGCTTCCAGTGTGAATAGGTCTTGATTTTTTTTCTAGCCTGTGGCCCAGTCAGGCTCCTTCTGTGTCTGAATGCCTTTCCTTCTCATATAGCAGATCTTGGGAGAACTGAAGAGGCCAAAGAAACCAAAGATGCCTTGAACCTATGACCTGCTCTACTCTCCGATCAAGGCCTCCTCCTCAGAAGACACTCCTTTAGAGCTGTGAACTCAAAAGCTTCCCAAGGGGTACAACGAATGCTCTAGAAAGGTCTCATTCTTAGTCTCTGTGAGAACTTGACCTACAAACCCAAAGGAGGCATGGCTATACTAGTTTTTAAAACGCTTTTTACAATCGCTGTCTGCCTTCCTACCATGTTTCCAAGGCCAGCCACAGACTGTAGGTCTCTGCTGCAAAATGTGCACCAAAAGAATGCTTGTGACCTTAATTTTTTTGTTTGGTTTTGGTTGGGTTTTGTTTGCTTTGGGTTTTTTTGGTTTTCTTTGTTATGGTTTGAGCTTTTGCTATTTATTTGTTCTTACTTTTGTTCTTGTTGTTATTTAGGTATTTTACTAAGATATTCACTGTTTATTGACTAATTTCTTTAAGCTCATATTGAGTAATATTACTGAGTTTTTATTAATAATAAAGTGATTTTGAACTTTTCTGACTTAGAAGCAATTTCTTTGGTCAGGTGTGATGTCTCACTCTAGTAAGCCCCAGAATCTCTTGTAACATCAGATCACTTGTGTGCCCAGCTTAAGCTACAATAGTGGGTTCTCAGGAAGCTAGGGCTACACAGGGCTTTGGATGCGGATGGTGTTGTCAACTCCGTGGATTCCCATTGCATAATGGAAAAAGTATCCATACTGTATCCTTGTTGTCATATATTTATCCACCCTAGCTATAGCATTCTGTATACCCATTTCAGGATGTGATCATGTGAACCACATGAATTAGAAAAACAACAGTATTTCTGTAAAGCCTCTCAGGAAATGAAAACATTTACTAAAGGATTATGAAAGAAATCCATAGCCTGCTTGCCACCTGGGGCCATGATAATATCCATGCCTGGTCTGCTGCCAAGGGCCATATCCTGTCCATGGCCCTGACAAACTGTTGGAGTCTGTGTTGATACCCATGCATCCTCTGCCAGTGAGGGCCTGGCAGCCACCTACAGTCTTGGCCACCACGTATGACCATGTCGTTGTCAAATGGATATGCCCCCAAGTGGACAGATGTGTCTTAGAAGCCTGTACCGCCACCTAGGACCATAATGACATCAGGACCAGGGCTGTAACTGAGGGGCATGTCTGGATCCATGGCCCTGCTGTAGCCAGGGTCGGTGTTGATATCTCAGGCCCCTGTTGCCATCAAAGACAGTGCCTAGAATCTGAGCTACCACCATGGAATGTGGTACTGCTGGGTCCCTGCCAATCTGTGTGACCTTCATTGCCAAGCAGAGCCATGGTGGAATCCAGGCCTGGGCTACAACTTGGGAACATATCTGTATGCATCTTGCAAACACAACCAGGATCTGTGTTCATATCTATGGCATGTACAGTCACCAAGGCTCACGCAGATGTAGGGAGGGGTCTGGGCTGTCACCTAGGACCATGGTAGTTTCTAGGGCCTGTGTTCTCTTTGGGGCCATATAGATCTGAGTGGCCTATGCTGCTTCCAGGGACCCTGGTGTCCTCCAGGCGTAGGCTGCTGTCAAAGGCCTTGTCTGGTCCATTGCCCTGCCACAGACTTGGTCTATGTTGATGTGAGTGGCTCCTTTTACTGCTGAAGACAGGATAGGGATGCAAAGAGTTAACCCTACTCATCGCTGGCCTTAGCGCTAATGAGAACTGGACCTGCCCCTCACCCACTGCAGTACTGCGGAGAGTGGGTTCTGCACCTGGACTGAGCAGCACAGTAGAGCTGACCCTGTTGTTTGTGGTGTCAGTGATCTGGCCCTGAGGCTCTGAGAGCAGAAGAACTCAGTCCACCCTCTTCTGTGTTGTGTAGGCAAGGGCAAGGGAAAGATGCCCTCCTCACCTGAGCAAATGCCACCTGCAGCTGGTGGGAGAGTGGGAATCTGGGGCTTGAGAACAGAGGAGCTGGGTCAGCCTCTCAGCAGCTGCAGCAATTGGGTTTGTGGACTTGGCACATCATCTCACAAAACACTAGAGCTGTTCCTTTGTTCTGAGTGTGGGTAAGTCAGATTTGAGTGCATGAGGAAAGGACAATTGGCCTCTCTCCATTCTGCCCATTGCATGGGGTGAGCTAGGTGGGACAGTGTTGGAGAGCTTGCCTGGGTGTGGAAGATGAAGGAAACCTGGCAGTCAGATCATCCCAGGTAACCCCAGCCCAGAACCATGGCTATGAATTATCCCACCCTAACATCTTCTTTTTTCATGGACTGCTGGAGCAGGTAAAGGGCCCAGTTTCTGAAGATCTAAAGCTTCAGGATCTCTATGACACAAGACATCATTAGGATATCCAAGAGTAGGACCACAAGTGAAGGTCCATCATCTATAGTGTAGAGAAGCCAGAGAGGCCTGAAACACTTAAGAAAAGACGTATACACTAAAGGGTATTCTGTGTGACTCACTGGGTCACACTAAAACTTCCTTGCCAAGACTTTGTTTTTAAATTTTGGTTTTCAGTTTTCCTTTTAAATTTTTTTCAGGGGGTGTTTCAAAGGCAGAGCTCAGGTGTGAAGGAATGGATAATGGGAAAAGTTGGATTGGGATGCATGATGTAAAACCAACAGAGAATAATAAAATGTTTAAAATAAAAAAGAATTTAGCAAAACCAGAGCTATCTGCCAATGGTTTCCTTGGAATATAGTATCAATGATAACCAGACTGCAGACATAATGAATTACAAGATATGCTGGGACATTTTTTGGTGCTTTTGTCCTTAACTATGAATTGGTGCAATTTTTTTAAAGATTTATTTCTTTTATTTATATCTATGGGTGTTTGGCCTGCTGCAGGGCTCTACACCATAATGCAGCAGCCATCTCACCAGACCCTGCACTTGACTTTGTCCATTTAGTTATGTATGCTGTGTTAGTTTTGAATGAATCAGCTCCAACCATTTCAGGAGACCAGTAGGGACAAGCATATGATGTAGGCATTGTAATTGTCTTAGGGTTCAAGATCGTACTCCAGCACCACTTATTGTCAGGGTTAGATCTCTCACATCTCGTCCTGGATGACAATGCAGATTAGGGCCATCTGATGAAATGCAGAATTGAGAAGACACTCCTGGTGGTGGAGTTGTCGCTAATGGTGCCTCTGGATGCTCCAGGTAAGTGTTGGGAGTAAGCTTAAGACCAGCCATAGTGGATGGAGCCTGAAGCAAAGGTGACATGCCAGTCATGAGGAGCATGTCTTTACAAGGCTAGGAAAGGAGAGGGATGGTTGATGGTGCTCTTTAACCACAGCTGATCTCACTGTGTATGGAGGAATCGTTTCTTCCAGATAGTGCTTTAATTTATGAAGCTCCCCTCAACAGATCTACCTTCTGAGACTGACAGATAATCAGAGAATTAATGTGTGGAGGAAGTAATCCTGTGGGATAACAAACTGGTGCTGTCAATCAAGCATAGAAATGATCTACTCTTTATGAATAAAAGGCATATATATATACACAACATCAATACAGATACAAAGCTCATCATCAATTCTATGGATGATGTGATCAGCTGGAGAGATGGCTCAGTGGGCAAAGGTAACTGCTCCTAGGCCTACAGACCTGAGTTCCTACCCTAGGACACACATGATTGAAGGAGAGAACAAACCGCTGAGAAATTGTCCTATGATCTTAATAAAACGAAAAACGATAAGCCTTTCTATTCCTAAGGCTTTCTATTTCTCACTTACCCTAGAATCTTTCCATCTGATACACTCATCATTGTTATATTACTCTGCATTCCAATTGATAGATTTTGGATATTTGCTATTTTACTCTTGTTGCTGAGATGTTCTAAGAACCAAGAGGGCTGACACCAAAGCACCACCTGAAGAATGGTTAAGGGAAGGTGGGCACTGGGAATTTTTGACATAGCTGAGACACAAACTGCTCCAGAATGTCTTCTCTACATGTCTGGTGTATTAGTCAGGGCTTACTAGAGTAACAGAAGTTATAAACGGAAGCTCTCTATTTTACAAAGGGAATTTATTTTAGAATGACACCCAGGCTATGGTTCAGCCGATAAAATGATAGCTGGATATGTTGGAAAGTCCAAAAATCCAGTAGATGCTTAGTTCACAAGACTGGATGTCTATACTGGTATGCAGTGTATGCTGGAATCTTAAAGAAATGGGCTCTAATGCCAGTGAAGGAATGGATGTGCTAACAAGGAGAGAGCAAGTAGAGAAAGAGTAAAAACTTCCTTCTTCCATGTCCTTCTATAGGCTTCCAGCAGGAATTGTCCAGACTACATCTGGATTAAACATCAGAATTAAAGTTGTGATTTCTTATCTCAAAGATCCAGACTAGAATTAGATCTTCCTACTTCTAGTAGGTTAAGCAGAAATTAAGCAGAAATCTCCCATAGGTTTGCCCTGTTTGTTTTGGTTTTAGTTAATATCAGATGTATTCATGTTGACAACCAAGATTAGCAAACACAGTAGCATTCCCCTCTCCACTAATATTCATGAACAAATGGCTCCCTTAGAGAGTGAAAGGAAGGAGTGACAATAATCAAAAGGTACATCTGAGTCAGCTATAGATCCCATGGTTATGATGACTTTTATTGGCCTCTTTATGGCCATGTATGGCTGAAAAAGAATAAATACCTGTCTCTGGTTTCCTGGGTAGTAGGGGATGAGCTAGAAACCCAGTGACAAGTCTCTGGCCTTTCTATACAATTGGAGAATAGACATTGAAATAAGTATGATATGTGTGGTAGTGACTGTGGTGGAAAGGGGTCCAAGAAGGACAAATGGGTCTCTTTGAAGAGAACGGGTAAAGGCCTCTCACAGCAAACATACTGGACCTGTCAGAAAGAGTGGGGTTCCTCAGGCCACATGAATTTGGACTTTAAATCCTGTAGACCCCTTCTTGCTCACTCCATGTATCCTGAAAAGGAAAGACAAAAGAGAAAAAAAAAACACAAAAAAGCCAAAAACTCTCTCTTAAACAATAGGGATTAGGGAAGACTTCTGTGGGGTCTTCACTATATACAACAGGTACAAATCATCAATTGTTTTCAAAGCAAAAATGGATTATTAGGATTTGAAGTTTATTGAGGCTCAAAGAGGCAGGATTTGAAGACAGAAGTAACAGGTAATAAATCATACTCCAGAGCCAAATCATATTGCAGAGCTCACCACTGACACTAGGATCATGAGTGTGGGCACTGCATTGTGTGCCACCAAGAATAACTACAATAGCCTGGTGCTGCTTTAGAAGCTTTCAATATCCAGGGTTCTGAAAATGGGATGCTGCCTCCCCAAATCATCAAGCAGAATGGACTCCTCCATTTCTCTAGAACATAAGCTCTGACATGCAGTTGATGATTCAGGCATGTATTTGGGACCTGGTCTCTGTAGTAAGTGGTAGGGTTTCTGATAAGAACTCCTCCACCAAAACTTCTTTAAGATTCCAGCATATACTGCATACCAGTATAGTCATCCAGTCTTGTGGACTAAGCATCTACTGGATTATTGAACTTTCCATCATAGCAAGCTATCATTGTGTTGGCCGAACCATAGCCTGAAAGTCATTCTAAAATAAATCCCCTTTCTAATATAGAGAGCTTCAGTTTATAACTCTGTTACTCTAGTAAGTGTCAGCCAACAGCCCCTCCCCGTGTCCACCCTGGAGCCTCTAAAAGGGGCTCCAATAGTCAAATTTACTAACTTTTCCTTTATGGCTTGGGCTTATGGTGACTCATAATTTTAAATATTATTTCATTTTTTCTTCATAAATTCTATTAAATTATTCTCCCTACAATTGAAATTTCACTTTGGACATAGAATCCTATTCATCGAGGGTCAATTTTCTTTGCAATAATCTGAAGTTTATATTTTCTGTTTTCTGGCTTGCTGTTATGGCTCTTCTCGGCTGTCTACTTGAGACATAGTTGAGGAACTGACACAATCAGACTGGCTTGCAGGCATGCTTCTTGGGCATTTTCTTGATTGCTAATTGACGGATGAGAGCTCAGCCCTCTGTAGGTAGTGTCATCCTTAGGCAAGTGAGCCTGGGCCATAGAGAAAAGGTAGCTGAGCCGACTAGTGAGCAGTGTTCCTCTGGTTTCAAGCCCCTGTCTTGAGATCTTGCCTAGGTTTCCCTTGATGATAGACTGTAACCTGTGAGGTGAATAAACTCATCACTTTCTTAAATTGGATTTTTACTTTTATTATAACAATAGAAATCTGTCTAGAACTTGCCATATTCTCAGGACATGTTCTGATGGTCCATTCTTCTCCTGCCAGCCTGTATCCTCTTTTTATCTCCACTGTACAAAGTTCCTGGACACTGCAATCTATTGCAATATCTACTCTGACAACCATACCTCACTGCTTATGTAACTCTATTATGGTATTTTGTTAGTGTGATATAACATGTTTCTCTAATATGGCATGCTTCCCTAATTTTCCCTCTTTAAAATTATCTCTGGATTTTCCTTCTTTTTCCACTTTTAGTATCTTTTGCCCCACAATAGAACACTTATGTCAGATTATTAAGTTCCACAGAAATGGGTGATTTATTGTATTAACATTTTCCAATTCAAGATTTAGAAAAGCAAATTAGAACACTGCACGTGTTGGTGTGTGTGTGTGTGTGTGTGTGTGTGTGTGTGTGTGTGTGTGTGTGTAGGCACTTACATCCCACAGCTTATATATTGTGAGGTTCCTTTTTATGACAACATGACAAAAGCTAGGGTTCCAAGAGGAGGTAGCCATATTTCTCAAATTTTCCATATGATCAGGGTGTAAGGAAGCCTGTAGAGCATTTTCCTAAGTATTGTTTAACACGCGAGGGACCAGCCCATTGTGAGTGGTGTCACCCCTGGTCTGTTGGTCCTGGGCTGTTTAAGGAAGTAGGGTGAACAAGCTGTTGTGAGTGAGCCGGTAAGCAGCACCCTCCATGGGCTCTGCATCAGCTCCTGCCTCCAGGATCTTGGCCTGTTTGATTTCTGGTCCTGACTTCCTTCAGCTGTGAACAGTGATGTGGATGTCTAGGTCAGATTAACACGTTCTTTCTCAATTTGCTTTAGTCATGGTTCTTCATTGAAGCAACAGAACCCTAACGAGGACACTGTGCATGTCAAAGGACATCATTCAGGAGTTGGCTCTCTCCTTCTACCTTTTGAGACAGGTCTCTCTTGTTTCTGGGATGTACCGAGTACTCTAGTCCAGCTGATCTTCCAGCTTCCAGGCAATTTCCAGTTCTCTGCCAGGAGTGAAGCACTCACCGATGTCTGCCACTGTTCTGACTTTCTAGGTGAATTCTAGGGTTGAACTCATCAGACTTGTACAACAAGTTTCTTTCTTACTTAAGCCATATTCTCTCCGCCACCTCCAGCCCCTACTGTATTTTAAAAGCAAACAGCTAAAACACCCAAACAAATGCAGGATTTCGGGACTCATGATGAATGGATGTCTCACAATCAACATGCAGATTTAACAGAGGACTTTCTGGTTCCTCAGAAGCCCCTCAGGTGCCCCATCCAATGGCAATGTTCTGTCTCCCACCAGTAGCAACCACTTTACTGAGTCTTATACTCACTTAATATCTGTTGCATGAATCTACTGCTGAATCCTCAGGCCAAATGGAAGGCGAGATCATATCTCCAGGAATTCTCTGACTGAAAGCCTTTGAGTCCTTAGCTTGAAAGGCTCTCCAGCTGAAAAGCCTCTAGCTGAAAAGGGTCTAGTGCCTGTCTCCTCATGCCTTATATACCTTCTGTGCCCAGCCATATTACTTCCTTCCTAGCGCTGGGGTTAAAGGCGTGTGATTCTCAAGTACTGGCATTAAAGGTGTATGCCACTAATGTCTAGCTCTGTTTCTCTCCTAGACTGAATTAATCTCATGTAGTCCAGGGTGGCTTTGAACTCTCAGAGATCCAGATGGAGCTCTGCATCCTGAGTGCTAGGATTGAAGGTGTGTGTCACCATTGCCTTGCTTTTTAATCTCTGGCTTGTTCTGTTCTCTGATCCTCAGGCAAATTTTATTAGGGTACATAATGTATCACCACACATCACTGTCTTCTGTCATCAAACTCTAATTCCCAAGTCACTTTCCTGTTCTTGAAGTTACTGTTTTTGTTTTCATAATACTCAGAACCCACACATTTCCCTTCTGTCTCCTTTGTCCTTGACAGTTCATCTGAGATGTGGGAGAACTCAAACTATTTGGTATGTAGTTCCTCATGGTTTAGGTTTTGTGACTGCATGCTCTACCGATGAAGTCTTACATGTCCGTCATATGTCCTGAACACTGGCAGCTGAATGGGGATAGGGATCACATTGCTGGTATAACTCAAGTCCATAGGGTAGATGCTTTGCTGTTTTATGAGATGTCCCTGTAATTGTAGTTGGTGAACTTATTCAAAATTCACAAGACCAACAATAAAATTATTCAAATATTTAAACCTATAATTGACATCTGACATTTGGACTTGGACATTTTAAAGTCTTACAATGTTATTACATTTGAGATTTTTCTATATACAAAGAAGATAAAATAGTTCATGTGTTCATATTGGTACTTGGGGTTCAAAGCCATGGCTTTGAATTTTGAATTCTTAGTTCTCAGGGATAAATGTGTTAACAGTATCATAATATCAATATTTTTAGTTTTTAGGCACAGCATATGCATATAGTAACTGAGACAAGGCAGAGTATAAACAATCTGTGTTGTCTATCTAATGAAATTAATATTGTGTCATTAAAGTGATGTAAAATTGTATATGTGGAAATTAGTATACACACCAAAATCTTTGATTTATCCTTGACTAAAGTCAGAATCAGCATCCAAGAGGAGGCCACACTGCTTCAAACAGGACTTACAGGGGAATGTTAGGAAGTTGGTAGTCCAAGTGCTTTGTGAACTGAAAGGGTGGTACTGCCATTCAGCCTTTGTCTAGATAGGGAAGGAAGATCTTAAGTAAATATTTATAGTGCCATTTGCCACACAATATAACTTGAATCCATTATTCTGCCTCTTGTCATATTATTGCCCCTAAGCCATGAAAGTCTCTTCACAAAGGTGAGCAATTACTTCCTCTAATATTTGAAACAGTTATTAATAGTTTCATAACTATTCAAGAATGAATATTTGATAATAGCTTTTGGAATGAATGTTATAGGGAACTGGGCTTGTTTATAGAAACCTGTAAGCTATGTTTCCCATCTGGGACTGTTTTTGCCATGGATGTATTTTGCTTAGGTAACTGGCTGACTCTGATCTCACTGAACTGGCATTTTCAAGTAAAGTTAAAAGATGACCTTGATCTGTACTCATAACAAATACTTAACTCTATGTCGTTTTTTATATGAATTACTAGTGGAAACCCATGAGCTGAGGCCCAATAACTGTGGAGCCCACATGCTACTGGACTAGGCTCTCTGGATATGAGAGACAGTCGTTTAGCTTGAACTGTCTGGTGGGACCCCAGGCAGTGCACTCAGGATCCATCCCTGGTGCACAAATGGGCTCTTTGGAGCCCAGTGCCTATGGTGGGACAATTTTGCAGTCTTGGTGCACTGAGGAGGGTTTTAGACCTGACTCAACTGAATGTACCTGGCTCTACTGACTCTCCATGGGAGACTTTGTCTTGGAGGAGGTGGGAATGGGAGGTGAGTTGTTTGGATAAGGCTGTGGCATAGGAGGATGGAGGATAGGAGTAATCTGTGGTTGGTATGTAAAATGAATAGAAAATTAAATAAAAAATAAACAACTTTCTAGTATGGAGCCTACAGAACTTACTACCGGAAGATAATATGGAGCTTATTTAATTCAATCCCCATCACCCACATTGGAGCTCAATACTGCCTTTAATTCTGGTTCCTGGTTATCAGACACCACTACACAGATATATATGCAGGCATGTAGCTAGAGTTCTCCTGCCTTGCCCACAGTCAGGACAAATCTTTTTCACCTGCCAGTCCCACAGCTGCTCAGACCCAACCAAGTAAACACAGAGACTTATATTGCATATAAACTGTATGGCCATGGCAGGTTTCTTGCTAACTGTTCTTATAGCTTAAATTAATCCACTCCCATAAATCTATACCTTGCCAAGTGGCTATTGGCTTGCCAGCATCTTCACATGCTGCTTGTCTTGGCAGTGGCTGGCAGTGACTCCTTCTGCCTTCCTGTTCTTTCTTTTCTCCTCTGTTAGTCCTGCCTATACTTCCTGCCTAGCCACTGGCCAATCAGTGTTTTATTTATTGACCAGTCAGAGTAATTTGACATACAGACCATCCCATACCACAGGCAGAAAGCCAATACACACAAAAATAAATTTTTAAACAAAAAAATAATTTTGTTTATTTTGTTTATCTGTGCAGTGGTTGTGCACGCTTTTGATCTTAGTACTCAGGAGGCAGAGACAGGAAGATCTCTGTGAATTAGAGGCTAGCCTAATCTATAGAGCAATTTCCATCAGAGCCAGGGCAACAGAGAGAAACTGTGTCTTGAAAAACTGTACAAGAGCAGGAGGAGGAGGAGGAGGAGGAGGAGGAGGAGGAGGGCGAGGCAGAGGAGAAGGAAGCAGATGAGGAGAATGAGAATGAAGAGGAGGAGGTAAAGGAAAAGGAGGAGGAGAGGTGATGGAGGAGGTGATGGAGAGGGAGGTGAAGGAGGAGGAGGTGTAGGAGAAGGAGGTGGAAGAGGTGTAGGAGGGGAAGAAGGAGGAGGGGGAGGGAGAGGAGGGGGAGGAGGAGGAGGAAGAGGAGGAGGAGGAGGAGGAGGAGGAGGAGGAGGAGGAGGAGAAGGAGAAAGAGAAAGATCAGAGGAGAAAACAAGCCAGACTGGGTAAATGGCTCACTGGGTAAAGTGCTTTCCACACAAGCGTGAATCCTACATTTGAAACCCAGAACCCATGTAAAACTGAGCATGGAAGCTGTTGTATCTCTAATCCTAGTGTTCCTATGGTGAGCTGGGAGACAGAGACAAGAGAACCAATAGAAACACAGCCCACTTTTCCAGGCACACACAGTGGCAAACACAGTAAAGAGAACCAATTTAGATGGTTCAGCTGGTATAAGAACTCGCCCTGAAGCCTGATGACCTAACTTTGTTCCTTGGAACTCATGTAAAGTTGGAAGGAGAGGATAGACTCCCAAAGTTCTCCTTTGATCTCCACATGCAAGCAATGGCATGCTCACACCTCTCCTTATACAGACTAAAAATACAATCCAAGGTGGCCCAGTCTCTTGGTAGAAGGTAAGAAGCAACACCTGAGGCCATCTACTGACCACAACACCCATGCTCACACTCACAAAAACACATATGCACACATATCACACACAAACACATGTCACACAAATAACACACACACACACACACACACACACATGCATACACACACCACAGTTTAAACAACAACAAAATTACCCAGATCTCCTTCACTGTCTTACAACTCATTCAGACAACTTTAATATACTACCTGGTAGACAAATGAATTTTCAAGTTTGACACTCAGTCCAGTGGCCCAGCAAAAATGGATCTATACCAGAATATCCAAGTCTCAAGTTCTAGTCATCTAGCCTTGGGAATTATCCAGAGCTGGAAGTCTGTATTCATGCTTTAGGAAAACACATTCTGGTCATCACTGCTCTGTATAAAGTCTTGCTCAATTCTTACCTCATCCCAAGACCTTCTCTTATTCTAGAATTGTCTTGAGCCCCATAACCGTGGCTATGACAATGCTGAAGTATCAGTGCACTGGTGTCATTGTGGGCTGGAGCTGATCTGAGCATCTTTAGCCCTTCTGACACTGGAGCCTCTATATAAGCTGGGTGTGTTTCATTTTGCTTGCTGTCTGTCTTCCAGGGAGATGGAAGCAGTGTGAGGTTTGATTTGTTGTCTAGTGCTCATGCTCAATGCTAGCATAGAGTCACTGTACAGTAAGCACTTTAAATAGGTGAGTCAGAAGTAGGACATGGTGGCCCATGCCTTTGATCCCAGCACTCAGAAGGCAGAGGCAGGTAGATGTCTGTGAGTTTGAGGCTTGCTTGGTCTATAGAGCAAGTTCCGGGACAGCCACAGCTACATAGTAAGGCACTATCTCTAAAAACAAACAAGCAAACAAAGAAAAAGTGAGTTGGAGATTGGATCAACAGTTAAGAGCACTGGCTTCTACTGCAGAGAATGAGGTTTTAAGTCCCAGCCACCATACTGTGGTTCAAACGTACTCTTCCAGCCTCCTCAGGCCCCAGGAACACATGCATAGATCAAACATACCTGAAGGAAAAACACAAATACATAAAAAATGAAAAAATATTAAAAAAGGAAAAAACAAAAATTAAAATAATATTCAAATGAAAGCCAGGGGCTTATGAAATGGCTCAGCAGGTAAAATGAAATGGCTCAGCAGGTAAAGACTTGTTGCACACATCTGGACACATAAGTTCAATCCCCAGAATTTTCTTAAATGTGGAGTGAAAAAAATGAGACTGAACAAAGTTGTCTTCTGACCTCCACATGTGCTGATATACAGAATAAAATTTTGTAAAAATAAGAAGGAGAAAAGAAATTTTCAAAAAGGAACAGAAGAACTGTCAAATCAGATCGGAGGTATGGCTCTGTGATAGAGAACATGGAAGGGCCTGTTTCCATTCTCAGCACCAAAAATATTCACACTAAAATGTGGAAGGAAGTGAATTCACGCTCCAATTCCCCTGAATTTAGCATCAAGGTGAGGGTCCTGGAGCCCAGAAGACCTGACTGGAATCCCTGCTTAATTGTCCGAGGTCTCTATATTGTCCCTCATCTGACCTGGAGCCAGGATCAGGTGGCCACTTTGCTGCAGAATCCCCCTAATCAAGGACTGCACAAACCTGAAGCCTCTTATCCTTTAACTTTTCATAAAGGCCCCTTCTCAATAATGCCAGAGAGGGTGCTTCCTAGGGCTAGATTCAGGACAATAGGTAGTGACAATCCCTCCCTTCTTCCCACATTTCTGCCCACAAACCTGGCCCCCAACACAAGAATCAGAGCCAAATGCTTCTAGCATAGACCACTATGATCAGCCTCTCCATTTCCTTCTTCACTTGTTTCTTGGTGAGGAGGGTTGGGTGGGATGATGGCTCCATTGCAGTCTCTGAGGGGAGATGAACACAAGTGAACTTGCATAGTGACAAGGCATAGAGGATGGACAGACCACCCTGAGGCTCAAAACAGAAAGATCATGTCTAGAACCAAGTGACAACCCAAACATATTGGGCCAGGCTGAGATCACTACTCTGTGGATCTTAGCTCTCCAGTCACTCTGTAGAGATGTGGTTATGTAAGCAGTCAGGGATTTCCTCTGTGTCCCTACACATTCTTCAGGAGAACAAAGACCACCACTTCCGGCATATTCACAGAGGCACAGGATGCAACATGGTCCAGAGCCCTGAGCCTGCCTGTTTTTTCAGTAGCCAGGAGAAAAATGGCACAATGCACAAGCACTCAGGTATTGTGCTCCAGCTCCTCTGCCCCCTGAAAGGGTCACCTCAAACCCACCTCCTCCAGGAAGCTCCCCATCTCCTGTCCACCACTCACTGTGCCTTCTACAGAACCATTTTTTCCCTGTTTTACTCTGAGACTGAAGGCCAGCTTCCTTCTCCCCCTCTCTGGTCTCCAGACATTCTTCATTCTGTCTCCCAAGTAGACTCCTCAGTCTTAACTGCATGTCTAATGATGTACCCTATAGGCACTGAAGGAATGCTCTAAGCCAGCTGTGAGATCCCAGGGGATGCCAAGAGCTCTCCAGGATACAATAGTATGTCCAGAGAAGGGATTGCTGATGTCATCAGGAAGAGCTTTTGCCACCTTGCTAATTGGTTTTCCCTTGACTGATCAGAAGCCCAGGTTCACTTTCCAGGAGCCTCTCTTGAAACAGCAGAATCTATTCAGTAACTCCTTCTTTCAAAGCCAGAGTTCTCTTTGCTTCATTGGAAGGGCCATAGTACATCCCAAGTTGGGAACTTAGCTATACTAACCAAACAGAGTCCAAGAATGTCTCATTCCTTCCTCAGTATCTCTCTATTCATCAACACGAGCAATTAAATATTATTGAACCACAGATGATACCACAACTCCTTTCATTTAGAGTTCAAATTAGAATGGAGTTCAGATACTTATACTCCTGATGAATACCTTAGTATACTTTCCAATGCCCAGATTTGTTATAGGACTAGGAGTAGTCAAGCAATGTGTTTCTCTAAGTAAGAGATCCTGCCTAAGACCTCTGACCATAAAAGACTTTAGAGGAACCACTCCTCTTCATCTTCAAGAGTGCTAAAGATGGTGTACAGTTTCCAACTGGGAGCCACAGGCTACAGAGCTTTTTAAAAGGGACTCAGTTTACTAGGAAACTACAAGTTTCTATTTCCTGTGCTTTTAAGGCAGTTAAAGGCAAATAGACAGTGCCTAGGCAGGGACTAGCCATCCCTCCCTGGACCTCACATCCTAGGTGCTTTTCCAGGAATGCTTTGAAGCTGTTTTTCTTGGTTCTACAGCTTCTGTTTTCAAAGTAAAATAACAACTAACACTGTATGTCTCTCAGACATAACAAATAAATAACAGTAATATGTTTACATGAGTTCATCAGTGGCAAATCCAGCCTAACTGAGGAGTGGGAAACCAGGACTGTGTCCTGGCCTCTCTGGGCCTAGACAGAGGGAGGAGCAGGCTCAGGTTAGCCTCTTCTGCAAATACAGAATGAGGTGTAATGGATACTGACCAGGCTGAACAACCGTCCTGAGCTCCTGCAGGTATGGTTACAAGCAGACTCCTAGTTAACATTCCCAGGAGCTCCTGAGGAGGGCATGGCCTTTGTCTGACCTTGTGTACCATTTAAAGGTCAAGCATGCATCTGTTCAAAGGATACAAAGTTCTTTCATTCAGCAGATGACAGGACAAGGAGCCAAGGACAGGAATGGTGACCTCCTGCCATAAAATATGTGACAAAAATAATGTAGAATTCACCTGAATTAATATCAGGGGCCTTCTGTGTGGTTTGGGGTCTATGTTATTGTTATGCAATAGCTTGAAGAGCCCAGTTCCTATATTTATTGGATTTATGATAATGGTGTACTTGGAAATGCCTGCAACCATCCTGAACAGAGGTCAGAGAGCTGGATTCACAGAGTAGAGGGAACATGACTGAACCAGGATTGAAGACTTGGAATCTGAGGTCCAGCCCTGCCACGTACCTCCTGGCTGAACTTGGCTCATCATTTTCCTTCCCATGTATATACCCTAGGGGGATGGTCAAGGAGCACTGTCTCTGGATTGACGGTGCCTGCCTCAGACCAGCAGGTCACCAGAAGTCAATTCAGCTCAAACCAGTTCTCTGCAACAGGAGTAAAGATCAGGAGATAGACAGGCTTTGAGAGTGTGCTTAGGCAGCAGGATCTCTGCACATGATCAGGAGATGGTGACTTTGCCACCTGCCTCCTTAGCTTAGTGCCCAGAAGAAAGGATGCCAATGGGGCTGGAAGTTCAGGGCCAGGGGCAGCAGTGTCCTTATCAGAACACTGGAAGGCAGGCTGCCATGGACTTCCAGAAGGGCTGGGGTTGTCCTCCACTCCTGGCTGAAGTCAACTCTTTTTTCCTTTTTCTTTTTCTTTTTCTTTTTCTTTTTCTCTTTCTCTTTCTCTTTCTCTTTCTCTTCCTCTTCCTCTTTCTTTCTTTCTTTCTTTCTTTCTTTCTTTCTTTCTTTCTTTCTTTCTTTCTTTCTTTCCTTTCTTTCTTCCTTCCTTCCTTTCTTCTTTCATTTTTTCTTTCTCTGTCTCTTCACTTTCTTTTTTATTTCTGCCTGTCTCTCTGTCTTTCTTTCTACTTTCTTTCTTCATTTCTTTTATGTTATTTTTGGTTTAGAGAGATAGGATTTCTCTATGTAGTCCTGGCTGCCCTGGAACTACCTCTGAAAACCAGGCTTGCCTGGAACTTAGAGATCTTTCTGCCTATGCCTCAAGAGTTCTGGGATTAAAGGTGTGGGCAACCACCACCCAGGTGCAGTTCAAGAGTCTAAGGCTCTATGCTAGAACTCTGATTCTACAGGAAGGAAGCAGGATGTACATGCATTCTAGTTTGATGCAAAGGACTACTCCAGAACAGAGAGGCAAAGTGACAAACTAACCCCCCACATAGTGAGATGTAACATTGGGCTAGAATGCTCCACACAGAGAGACAGGGGACATTTCTAAGTAGAGCGGCAGACAGAGGTTGTACCCAGGCCGCAAAGGTGTTGGTGGATGGTAGGATTCAGTCCTGGTGTCTGACATGTATACTCTGGCTTGTACATGGGCTTCTCCCATTCTAACGCTCCTCACTTTTCTTTCACTTCATTTTGGTGTACTTTTGAAGACAGGGTCTCACTGCGTAGACTTGTCTGACCTGGAAGTTGCTATGTAGAAGAGGCTGCCCTGAGCTTCTGGAAATCTGCATGCCTCTGCCTCCTGAATCCTGGGATAAAAAGCGTCCATCACAAGGCCTGGATTTCCCTTTACCTTCGCTCTCTCTCTCTCTCTCTCTCTCTCTCTCTCTCTCTCTCTCTCCATCTTCCACCTTTGTCTCCCCATTTTCTGGGCTATGTGGCTTTTAAAATGATGTTCAGTGCCTCATGAGGAGGCAGGACCACAGATTACCCTACTGCTACACCTGGAGGCTCTTCCACTGTCTACCTTCTGTCAATCCTGGACAACATGTAGGCTGTTAGTCTATGTGGCCAAGTACAGCTTCAAGGACTAAAAGGTCTTCACTGGATCAGGGTCCATATTTTCTTTTTGCAACTCAAAAACTGTCTGCACTGAAAGGAGCTGACAGAATGGAGAGAGGGAGGGCAGGATGCCTTAGTTGTGCTCTGGAGACAAATAATCCATTCATTCTTTAAGCTATAGGTCGTCTACACTGCAAACCTACCACATACTCAGTCTTTCTTGCCCAAAGAAAGCAGCATCAAAGAAATGGTTAGTTATCTTCTCAAAGGAGGCCAGCTCCAACACACTCTCCTTCATGTTGGCCAGGCTAAACCTGGTAATACCCAGGTGTTCACCCTGTGCAAGGGAAGATGGTCAATTGTGTCTCAAGCCACTCCAGGAAGTTCAAAATGAAAGCAGGAGACATTATCCCAACACTAGAACCAATAGGAACAGCCAAGCAGCTATTTGTGGCACCACTAAAAGCAGGTGGTTTTTAGTGCAGTTTCATAGCCATTGGGGCTTGATGATCCCAAGGACAATGAGCCTGTCTCTTGACAATTGTATCCAGATGCTGTGCCACACAGAATTAAAAAAATCTGAGTTTTAAAAGGGGATCGCTTCTCCTTTCTTATGATCATTAAGCTGATACTAGAAACAATTTAGCTAATTCCAGTCAAGGAAATGAGCCAAACATACAACAGATCCACACAGGACCGCCACTGCCAATATCTTAGCTTATGAGGGAAGACTTAGTGAATCGTCACCTGAGGATTTATAGCCAGGTAGTGGTTGTTGGGGGTGAGGACAGACATATTCTTCAATGGTGTAAACACTGGTGAGGTGCCCATGGCTCAGTAAAGAACCTGTCCCTCAACCCTACTGTTGTAAGCAGCCCTAGTGACAATCATTGTGTCATTTAAAAAATTCATTCATTCATTCATTCATTCATTCATTCATTCATTCATTCCTTTGTTTATTGGCCTTAAGATGAGAAAGTGCAGCATTTCACTGTCATTTTGAGAAACCCACCAGAAAGGGGATTTTTTTCTTTTTTGATTAGCGTGCCCTGGTGCATTTTAAGCACGCTTCAGTAGGTGGCGGTGTAGCGGGAGGTCGCACAGCAGCAGGTGAGAAGCCTCTCTGGACAGACCCCGGGGCAGAAGAGGAAGCGGCACGTGCGGTGCTGTACAGTGGCCGAGGGACAGCGGCTGCTCCCTGAGCCCTAAATCCAGAAGCGCCCGGGAAGCTGCAGCAGCAGTGGTTTCTGTAGTCGGAGCCCGAGAAGGGCGCCCAGCAGCCGGCACCATGGTGAAGGAGCGGTTCCGGGAGACAGATGTAGCTAAGAAAACGGAAGACGCAGCCTGTGGTGGAACCTGAGGTCCTGGGTCCCAGAGGGTTCCAGGTGAGGGACACTTGTGAAGGGAGCGGAGAGAGAAGTTCCAGGATGGGATTTCAGATCTTACCGGGTCCCCGAACTGCGGCAGAGAAAGTGGGATGGACCGAGCAGTGTCAGAACGGGCGTCCTGAGCCAAGATGCCACCTCCCGAAGCCCCGCGCTGACTCCTCTCAGGAACTTTTCCCTGGTACGAGGAGACAGTGTGTGCTGACCCGAGGTTGTCAGCCAGAAAGTGGGTTCACAGCGGCTAGGTGGCAGGCTGAGATCCAAGCTGCTGTTCCGGGCCCTCAGCTTCACAGTTAATTATTAAACCATAGACCTTCCTTATGAGTTTTCACTTTTTCCCCCCGTACCAGACCAGGTTTATTATTAAAATAGCTGTATATGAAGAGTCACAGGAAGAACAAAAACGGTAGGCACTGTCCCTAGGAGTTTCTCCTCTTCAAAATACAGCAGCTCAATTCAAACGAATTCCCCAATGTGAAGTGAATGCCTATATATATTTACTATACTGCTTCTAGTACGAAGAGTATATAGTATGAAGAATGATTCGAACTGGACATATATACTCACATGGTGATACATGCCTGTAGTCCTAAGATTTTCAGAAGGCTGAAGTGGGGAACCGCTTGAACTTACAAGTTCAAAGCCAGCCTTTCAACTCTAGGAGATTCCAGCTCAAACAAACAAGCTAACAAGTTTCCTCTCCATCACTATCAGAGATCACTTTGAGTAGGTCCTCCAGTCTACACTTCTTTATACTGACACAACTGCTGGCTTCTGAATCCTTCTTCTCCAAGTTCTGGCTTTCAGAGGCTTCTTTAATTTTTTTCTTTCTTCCTGGCATCATTTTGTCGCTCGCTGGCAGCTCCGCAGAGCGCCTCCTGAACTCTAGGGGTTCAAGAGCAGATGTAACTCCTCAAAGTGAGGAATGAGCCAGGCAGCACAAACCGCGAGTTTTCACTTTGTTTGTTTGTTTGCTTGTTTGTTTGTTATAAAGGCAGATCTGTTCATTTTTAAGGAGCACGAGAGAGTTTTGAGGCCAGTGCTGAGCACTGAAGATTCCTCAAGAATGCAGCATTTGCTGCTTGGTCTAGTGGAGAGTAGTCACATCCGCCATGGTTGCGGCAAATGCAAGGACACACAGGGGATAATGGGAGCACACGTAATGTGGTCTCAAACATACCTGCAGGAAAAATACCTGTATACATAAAAAATGAAATGAATATTAAAAAGGGGGAAAACAACAATTAAAATGAGATACAAATGCAAGTCAGGGGCTTATGAAATGGCTCAGCAAGTAAAGACTAGTAAAGCAGGAGCTCTTACAAATTCTTTTTTAAGTCAGAGATACCCTGGTGTTGAGAGATGAAGGCAGGTAAGTAGGTAGATAGATAGAAGGATGGATGGATGGATAGATAGATAGATAGTAAATAGAGAGTAGATAGATGGATAGATAGATAGAATTATAGGCCTATTATCCTGATGAACATATAAATACAAATTTTCAATAAAATATATGCAAATCAAGGTCAGGATCACATCAAAAATATCGTCCACTGTGGTCAGGTTGTCTTCACCTCAAACATGCAAGGATAATTCAACATACACAAATCAACATATTTATTCCACCACATAAAATGAACAAAAGACAAAACAATATTACCCTCTGAGTATATGAAGAAAAAGGCTTTGTAAAATCCACTTTCATCAATGATAAATGTCCTGTAGTATCTAGGGATATATAGGATATGTTTCAACATAATAAAGTCATTGTACAACAAGCCCACAACAGCATCATGCTAAATAGAGAAAAACTCAGAGGAATTCCAAAAAAAAGAAGGAACAAAAAAATTCACTCCTTTCTCTCCTATTCAATATTGTACTTGAACTCTTAGCAAGAGCAATAAGACAACTGAAGGAGATAAAGGGGATATAAATGGAAAAGGGAGAGTCAAAAATGTCCTTATTTACAGATGATATAATTCTAAACAAATAAAACTTAAAATTATCAGAAATCCCTTAAGTCTGATAAATATATTCATAAAAGTGAAGGATTGCAAAATTAACACACAAAAGTCAGTGTCCTTCCTGTATACCAATCACAAACATACTGACAAAGAAATCAGGGAAACAGTTCCACTCACAAAAGGCTTAAAAATATATGACAATACATTTTATATAAGCACACTTTTTTTTTTGCTTTTCCATATATTATTCAAATGAACTATTAAAGTGTTAGCATATATCCATATAAGCATATTCTTTTTTTAATTCTGATCTTAAGTGAAGGAGGGGCTGTTCATCAGAAATCTTGACAAACTCCAAACCCTATGAAGTTTCTCAATTTGGATATAATCTCACTTTCATTTCTAGGATGTAGGACGAGCAGATAATATGAAAGAAGCCTGGTCAGTGCTCATTGTGAATCTAGAATGCAGAGTCACATCTTGAAAGAAAAAAGTATTCCCTGTGTGTTCTCATAAAAGGACAAAACAAGTCCTTAGCATTCTTTAACCCAACACTAGGAATAAGGTAAAGAATTCAATAGTGCGTCCTCATTCCCAAATACTCTTCCATGAAACTGTTATACAAACAATATGCCTACACAGTAAGAAATCACTCTCAGAAATTCACAAAGGAAAAGCTCTGTACAAAAAACCAAAACCATGAGGCTAACTATGGCTAATACCCAAAGAAGAGCTGGCCTCCAGTTGAGGATGTCCTAACTCGTATACACACCTTAGGCTTATTCTTTCCACAAATGTTGTCTGTCATCCTTAAATATCCCAGGTTCTGGCTCAGCTTATATTTTGAACAATTTAAGCTGACATAGGAGACTGCCAGTCTGGACACTTGGGCAGATGGCAGATTTACATACAAAGATATTATACAATACACCGTGTTGTTCTTTTCGCATAGTTTCTACCCAGGTTTATCTTGCCAAAGCATAATGATTGTTGTCACCCTGCTCTGCCCCCTTGAGCAGTTCTTTGTTATGGGGATGAGGCCTAACTGGAGGTCAGTCTTGGTGAATCAACATTTAGCAGAAACTTTCTCAGCAGCCCTAAACTTCAATTATGGCCCACAATTTTCTCTCTTGGGTTTCTAAGGAGCCTAGTTAGTACACTACTTCTCTTCCAGTCAGCTTGGAGGTAACACCCATTGATTAAATACTACTTCATGTAACTTAATATTTCCTGAGCAAGTTATTAGTAAATCCTTTATAGCTTCAATTTTGCTACTTCTAGTTTCTTGTCCATCAAAACTACTCTCTCCAACTCTTTTTTTTTCACATACATCCAACATATAATGTCATAGGATATACATTACCATTCAAAACGTAGGGAAGGGAGCATAGTGAGGAAATATTGCACCAAAGCAAGACCAAAACCATCTGGGCAAACTCCAAACTCTGCATCTCTTTGTCTGATGTCAGAATGCTCTTTAGGTCTCCAATGCTGTTCAGCTTTGTTGACTGCAACTCACTTCTTTCTCTTGGGCTGGTGCCACTCATGGTTAGCAGCTCTCCTTGACAGGTATCCCAGAACTCTGGCATCTCTAACATCTTGGGTAATTACAAAATTCGAACTGCCCTACATCTGGGATGCACTCCCGATCTTCTAGAGTCCTCCAAAGGGATTGGGTCACTTTTCTGACTTTGCCCTCTGCAGTACACATAGCTCATCTTCTAGGCCCAGCTGGCTCCACTCCACTGCTGCTGCTGTTCTTAGTAGTCACCCAAGGTACTGACATCTCCAAAACACTGGGATCTTCTGCTGCAACTGGGCTGCACTTTAAAAAGAGCAGTGAAGCCAGAACTACAGGAGTATTTGGCTGGCCTTGCACAATAGTTGATATTTATTCAGTGGCCTCTTCTTCATTACCCTTCACAATTTCATTACCGTTGGAAGTTATACCAACTCAAATTCGCAGAATGGCTGGAAGAAAGATGCAGCTGTTTGCCAGAACTCAGCACTCCACTCTAGATCAGCCATGTGGTCATGATGGCTTTCTCACAAGTGATATTCTCTAATTTAAAGAATAATTATGTTGGGCTACAGATTTGCTATTTCCAAGGATGACTTGGAGTTCATCACTCATCACTTGATTTGAGTAACCATCCCAACATCAACCATCTATTGAAAAAAGAAACTCTTCAAAGAATGACTTCTCACTCTGTAAGAAATAAGCTAGAAACACCAAAGTAAAAAAAAAAAACTCTAATGGCTGATACTGAGATTAAATTGTGTTCAATATGGGATCTAGTGGCTTACTGCAAAAACCAGACCCAGAGAGCTGTAGAATTACACACATGCTCACCATCAAAATAACTTACATGAAACTGCTTCTGGCATAGATCAAGAGGTTAAGATTAAAAAATAAAAACAATGGATTGAACCTGCACATTGCATAGCTCATAAACTTGCACACACTATTGTTCTGCAAAAAAGACAACTGCAGCAAAGAAAAATGGCCCTTTTGCAAACAAGCCTAAAAGTAACCCCCAAAAAGAAAAAAAATAACATGCATATATGTATAAAGTGTTACTATTAAACACAATGCTATCTCTAGGGGGGAATTAACTGCATAGGTTAAAAAAGAAAAACAAAAAACCATGTGCAACATCTTAAGCCAGTAAAGCACCAAAATAAAAAAAAAATTAAAAACCCACCAAAAATCACTTTTCATAATGATTAACATAGAAGCACAAAATATGGACCATAAGTCAGGAAGCAATTACCTGGACAGATACAATGTCCACTGTTGAAAGAATTTTTCTTCAATTTAAATGTCTTTTCTCATCTCTAAAGAAACCTTAAAGTGCTAACTTTACTTATATAAAGCAGGCAAATTCTTCAAGTAATTTGCTACGCCAATTTTTATCAGCCTAAACAAGGAACTAAAAATAGCAAGTGAAGTGAAAAGGGCAGAACACCCGACCGGTTCCACACAGGTAGACACCCCGGAGAACGTCACCTACCATCCCACCTTTCTTCACTGCACTGCACAAACTAACAGATTAAGTATCTGTTTTCTTACCTTAACTCCCTAGGATTTGCTAAGGTTTTTGCAAGTCACTAGGTAATACATACAGTCCTAAGGAAATAATGTCACTTAAAAATCAGCACTGGACACTAATTAAAGCGAGCTTGTGTGTGTCTACTGCCTTAAACTAAAAGTGAGGCATTGCTTACAAACTGTGACTAGCCGCCCTCCACCGGCCGGTTCACTACTCCTGCCCCTCGGCTGCTTTTTCAAGGAAGTATACATTAACCAGATGGCAATTGAGGTGCTTGCTGTAATCCTTTTCCTTTCTGAAAGACCGATCACAGAAAATACAAACAAACTCTCCCTCGGTTATTTTAACTGCCAACCTCTCCTTCCCACTTTTTGAACTTGCTTCTTGTGGCACTGGCCGAGCCCCATGCAGTCCAGAATCATCACTTCCCTCGGACATATTATCACTCAGGTCACTTCCATCATGGCTGTGGATGCCTTCATCTTCATCAATGTCCGGTGACTCGTTTTCAGCCAAAGTGATAGGAGGCGAGGCCGTTATGGTTGGTGATGTTACAGGAGGCACTGGTGACGCCAGTTCGGGTGCTGAGGCTTTCACAGGAACACTGTCTGGGTTCTGCTCAGTATCCACTTCCATTTCACAAAGCCCAGCTGAACCAGTCTGACACTTAGCATGTAACGTTTCACCACCTGACCCATTTGAGTTTTGTTCCGAGGATAAGACACTGGTAGATTCCTTGGGAGCAGCAAGCATAGCTAGACTCTTGCCAGCTTCCTCTGTTCCCACTTTCTTGAGAGGGGCCATTTTATTTCCTTCCCCATCACAGCCAATTTCTTGGTCCTTTGGGTGTCTCATCTCTTCTTGAGTTTCCCTTTGGAAGATCCTGTGTGTGCCTGCTTCCCTTCAGAAGCTGGCTATCTCTAACAGGCACTAAGCCAACTTCAATAAGGACTTTCTCCTGCCGCACCACCTCATTCTGCATGCCCGACTTCTCCTTGGTACTCTCTTTTCAGGGAGAAGACCTTTTGGTGACTGGTTTCACTTGAAGAGGTGGCTCCATGACAGCAGGAGGCTCCTTCTGAACAGATCCCATGTGAGGAGGCCCTGTCTGAGCAACTTCCACCTGAGCATGGTCCAAAAGACAAAGCAGCTTCTTCTGACAATGTCCCAGCTGAGACTCCATGGGAGGAGGCGGCTCCATCTGATCAGGCTCCATGGAGGAGGCGGCTCCCTCTGAGCAGGCTCCATGGGAGGAGGCAGCTCCATCTGAGTAAGCTCCATGGGAAGAGGCTGCTCCATCTTTGGAGGCTTTGTGGGAGGAGGTGGCTCCCTCTGAGGAAGCTCCAGGGGAGAAGGCAGCTCCCTCTGAGCAGGCTCCAGGGGAGGAGGCGGCTCCCTCTGAGGAGGCTCCAGGGGAGAAGGCAGCTCCATCTGAGCAGGCCCAGTCTGAGCAATAGCCATGGGAGAAGGAAGCCCGGGCTGAGTAGAGCCTGTAGGGGTGACCACCACCTGAGTGAGCGCAGGACCGGAAGAGACCTCCTCCTGAGCCAGCTCCATGGAAGGAGGCTCTGCTGGAGCCATCTCCTTCTGCGTCTCCTGAGCAGGTCTGCTGCCTTTCTTACATGTTTTACCTTTTTGAGTTTTCTTCTTTGCACCTTTTTTAATGGATGTATTTTGCTTTTTATTGTCCCCCTTAGTCTCCTCTGTCTTGCTGTCATCCTTTGGCACCTCAGTACTATTTTTGGATTTGCTTTCCATCTTTTTTTTTCCATCACAGGCAATTTATTTTGTTCTATTCATTCACAGTTAATACAGAAAATACTTGGAAACATTTCCATATAATGTTTGACACAGAAATCATCAAATAGAAGTATACAATGTTGACAGGAGGCAGTACATTTATAATTTATAACCCCAAATGTATATATAAATTAGAAATGGAAAGATCTACAAATGAAATTATGAAGGTTCACCAAAGTCATTTAATCTGTCAGTTTCTCATTCATTTTTATGTCTTAATAATATTCTATTATATGAATAAGCCACATTTTATTTCTCTCCAGTATTTGATAGCTATTTGAGTTGTTTTAACTTTTTTACTATTAGCAACACACTGCTGTAAACCTTCATGTACATGTTTCATAGGTGCACATTTTCAGTAGTTTGAGGATATAGTCCTAAGGGTAGAATTGTTGAGTAATAGAGTAACAATGTTTTGCATTTTGACCAACCACCAAACTGTTTTGCCAAAGTGGCACACCATTTTACATTCTCACCAAATCCTTGTTTTTAAGGCTCTGATTTTTGTACAAAAGCATTCAATCATTCTGTCAGACCAAACCAGTAAAAGTAATCTATAGTTCAGAGCTGTTCTATTCCATTTACTATGCAAAGCCATTCTTGGCGTTTGCAACTCTCAGCCCTTTTGAGTATTCTTGCAGTGTTCACCTTTTCCTCCACCACTTTTTTTTCTTCGTTTTTTTCTGGTTTATTTCTATCTATTACAAATGTATAAAAAATCCTCCATCAACGCTGCTGATAGCAGCAGAACCTTGAGAAATATACCTTTGGTTTGCCTCGGAAAAGGAACACATATTGCACTGTAAAGTTTATAAAATTGGCGCAAAACATTGGGATAATGTTACAATACCAGTTTTAAGAGTTCAGTGACTAATGGGGAGCCGATGGGATACATGCAGAACTGTGAAAGCGATCTCACTTAGCCAGCTGTACACGTAGACTGTAAATCTACATTCAGATCATTTCTGAACTAAGACTATCATCTCAGTTTATCTGTTGAGGTCAACCAGGAAACCCTAGAATATACCTTGATTTTTGCAAAAAAACAAAATAGGGGGAGGGGTTTCTTCAGCATTTCAGTCCACGAGTAACAGTATCCTAACAGGCAAAGTGTTCTCTCACTGTCAACATAGAATGAACTGCTGCTGGAGGTCAACTTGGGCTTTAATTTGCATTAGCATTTACATGCATAGTAGTCCAAGTTGTTGACCTCATGACTTTTAAAAGTAACTCTAAAAAAGTAAAATGGCCCTTCTTGGAAGACTAAAGAAAGACATCCAGCCACAGTTGTAAAAAGTCTCATCAAAACAATATACCCTTTTATGAATTACCCCTCAATTTAAAAAAAAGTAGCCCCAAATAAGAAGCAGCTCTGAAAAAGAAAATATAACTTAAGATATTTGAATAAAACAAGGTGAATACAGGTTCAAAAGTAATTAAGATACATTTTCTTGAGGCTATCTAGAATTAGGCTTTAAAGAATTCTACCATTTCAAGTGTACCACTAGTTATTAGATACCTATTTACAAACAAGATGTTCACCTTTTTTGTTCCTTTATCAAGAGAAAAATCTACCTTCAGACTCTGAGGGTGGTGATGGGGAGGGACTAGAAAACAAGATTCAAACAATCCCATGCAAATATCACATTTTTCAAATGGAAGAACTCCAAACTCACTAGAAGTTCCAATCACTAAGCCACTTTCCATTGAAATGATTTAAGTACAACTACATGGCACCAAGGTTTAGGCCTAATATAGGCCTGACAACCAAGTCCTTGTTTTCTGGAAGAAAGGCCTCAAAAGTCCCACTCAATTCCACATAACAATACTTCAAAGATCAATTAGATTTTCCTTTCCTTAATATTTTTGTTTTTGACTTCTAATCTTAAAGACTAGATTAAAACTTAGCTCATTTCCCAGAAGGCATTGCTTCCCTTTGCTCTAGGAAAGAGTCCAACAAGACCTCTTCCTCAAAACCATCTAGCCCCCAGCCTCCAGCCTGTGCTTATGATGCATCTTTCTCAACATCCTGAAAAGGTAATGTAGGTAAAATATGCTCATAAACATTAAAACTAGTTGTTAGAAAGACGTAACTAGCTTTATAATTTAAGTTTTAAAGCATAAATACTTGCAGCTTAATCTGCACTGACAATGATTGTCGAAGCCTAGAATTCAACATTTACAAATTCTCATTCACACACACAAAACACACTATTATCACACAACTTGTGTCTTGAGAGAATCTTCTGCTTTTTAAATCTTTGGCCTCCCAGTCAATCCCAAGTTCTACCAACCTTTCCGAGTTCTGGTAGTTACCTGGACCACTGAGGCATTGCCACAAGACTTCTTCTTTTGAAACATCCCTTTTCTCTAGATATTAGGATAGCTACACCAGCTTGTTTCTTCTGTAGTGTATGTTGGTGTGGGATTATCTATTGCTTGATTTTTCATGGATGTGTTTAGCTTCTTTGGGTTGAATTTTCCCTTCTAGTGCTTTCTGTAGGGCTGGGTTTGTAGACAGGTATTGATTAAATCTGGTTTTATCCTGGAATATTTTGTTTACTCTGCCTATGGTGATTGAGAGTTTTTCTGGGTATAATAGTCTGGGTTGGCATCCGTGGTCTCTTAGTGTCTGCATGAGATTTGTCCATGATCTTCTAGCTTTCATAGTCTCTATTGAGTAGTCTGGTGTTATTCTGATGGGTTTGCCTTTATATGTTACTTGGTCTTTTTCCTTTGCGACTCTTAATATTTTTTCTTTGTTCCGTGTGTTTGGTGTTTTGATTATTATGTGGCGAGGGGACTTTTTTTTGGATCCAGCCTATTCGGTGTTCTGTAAGCTTCTTGTATCTCCATAGGTATTTCTTTCTTTAGGTTAGGAAAGTTTTCTTCTATGATTTTGTTGAATATATTTTCTGTGCCTTTGAGTTGGTATTCTTCTCCTTCTTCTATCCCTATAATTCTTAGTTTTGGTCTTTTCATGGTGTCCCAAATTTCCTGGACGTTTTGTGTTACGACTTTTTTGTCTTTAGTGTTTTCTTTGACTGATGAGTCTATTTTCTCTATCGTGTCTTCAGTGTCAGAGATTCTCTGTTCCATCTCTTGCAATCGGTTGGTTATGCTTGTTTCTGTAGTTCCTGTTCGTTTAGTCAGGATGTCTATTTCCAGCATTCCCTCAGCATGTGTTTTCTTTATTGTCTCAAATTCATTTTTCAGATCTTGGAATGTTTCTTTCATCTGTTTAATTGCTTTTTCTTGGCTTTCTTTGATTTCTTCCCATTTATTGTTTGTTTTTTCTTCCATTTCTTTAAGGGAGTTTTTTATTTCCTCTTTAATAGAGTTTTTCGTTTCCTCTTTAAGGGAAGTTTTTATTTCCTCTTTGAGGGAATGTTTTATTTCTTCTTTAAGGGCCTCTATCATCTTCTTAAAGTCATTTTTAGGGTTGATTTCTTCTGTTTCTTCTGTCATGGTATATTTAGGTCTTGCAGGTGTAGAATCACTAGGTTCTGATGTTGCCATATAGGTCTTTATGTTATTGCCTGTATTTTTGCACTGGCGTCTACTCATCTCTTCCTCTGTGGGGTGCAGGTGGTGTCTGTGTCTGAGAGTGCCTCTCTTGTTCTAATTTTTAGTCTTGGTTTAGTAGGGGTTCTTGGTTAAATTGGTGCTATTGGGCTGTTTCTTCAGGGACAGCTGATTTCAGTGGGTGAATTATATACTTATGATTCTGGTGATCTGGTTTGGTGGCTGGGTAGTGCCTTCTTCTGTGTTCCCAGGTCACGTTTTGTTCATTTGTCAACTCCTCAGATGATCTTGTTTCTTCAGACTTCAAACTGTAGGCATCTGAATCCTCTCCCAGATGGGTTTCAGCTGAGCAGGGTAGTCTGACCAATACCTCCAAGTTGTTGGGTTTCACAGGATCAGCAGTTAGGCCCTGGGTTGTCCTCAGACGGAGTGTTCAGATTCGTTCTGGTTCCAACCCACAGAGATAGCTTCTTCCCCAGGTATTGGGGTTAGGGGCGTCCCTGTTCCAAGCTGCATCTGCTTGTCTCCGTCTCTGGGCCTGTCTACCTCTGCGGCCTGCTGCCTAGGCCTACCTGCGTCTGCTTGTCTCCACCGCCAGGCCTGTATGTCCCTGTCAGCTGCCACTGGGTTTGTATCCAGATTGTTTTTTATTTGTGTTTCTAGCTAATCGCCTCCTACCCATGAAAGCAAAGACTGGTATCTCATCCTATAATAGCCATCCATGTCCAAAAAGGGCCACTAAAAGTCATCATGACTATGAGATCTATAGATGACTCACATGTGATTTTGATTATTGTTACTCTTTCCTTTCACACTCTAAGTGAGCCTTTTTCTTATGAGTATTAGTGAAGTGGGGGATAAGACTGTGATGGCTATTCTTGGTTGTCAACGCAAATGTATCTGGATTAACAAAAAACAAAAACAAGAGGGCACACCTGTGGGCAATCTCTGCTTTATTTGAAGTATGAAGACCTAATTCTAGTTTCGATCTTTAAAGGAGGAAGTCACAGCTTTAATTCAGATATTTAATCCAGATGAAATCTGGACAACTCCTTTTGTTGGAAGGCCTTGAAAGAATGAAGCTCTTACTCTTTCTCTGCTTGCTCTGGTCTTGTTAGCACAACTATTCCTTGACTGGCATTAAAGCCTACTTCTTTAAGATTCTAGCACATACTGCAGACCAGCTGAGACATCCAGACTTGTGGAGTGCACATCTACTGGATTCTTGGACTTTCCATTCACAGCCAGATATTGTTGGATTAGATAGGCATGGCCTGTAATCCATTCTAACAAATACCCTTTCCATAGAGAATCATTGTATTACTTCTGGAGAATGCTGGCTAAGACACCAGGCTTGTAAAGAGGATATTCTAGAGCAGTTAGGGTCTCATAACAGTCCCAGCTCACTTACAAATTCCCAATAATAAACTTCCCTTAATCATAGCTTTCCCCAGATGCTTTCTCACTTAAGAGAACTCAACCCTCCTCCTCGATAATCATGACCAAATTCTTTGTCATGCTTTATTTTTCATGTTATTGGGTTTGGATGTGAAGAGTATAAGTGCAAATTTTAGGCAGTGTTTATAAAGTGAGGCTTCAATTCCATATGGGTGAATTCCTGAAAACATTCTTATGAAGCAGAGAGAAATCACTATGTTTGGATCAAAGAGGTACTGAATGACTTCCCCTGTGTCATAAGAGAGACTCCTGGAAATTAAACCACAGCTTCTGGTCAGTTCATGGAGAACTAATTAGCAAGCAGGCAAAGGCTGTACCCGATGACATCAGGAGACCCTTTACTGTGCATTTTATTGTATCCTGGACAGCTCTTGGAATCCCAGTGATGTCAGTAGTGTTGTAGCAACACTGACTGCCTTGAGGTCATTTGTTCAGTGACCACAAGCTTGGCCTCTAGACATGCTTTCCAGACTCAGAGGTCTGTTTGGAAAAGGGAATGGATAGCATGGAGAGAACAGAGTGAGGCAGAAGGAAACTGGTCCTAGGTCTCCCTGGAAAACATGGAGAAAATGGTCCTGGGGAAGAGGCAGTGAGTTTTGGGAAGGGGCTGGGGAGCTTTCTGGATGTGGTGGGATTCAGCTTTCAAGAGAGAGGGCTGAAAAACTGGGAACTTCTTCTCAGGAGGCAGAGAGGAATTAATGAGATTTCTGTACCATGACTGTGTTTCACAGCCACTGGAGTCCTTTAGTTATGTGCCAGTGATAATAGGGAAAGGAGAGTACCCTGGAAAACCTAAGGTTCTCTTACTTGACATCACATTCACTAGTATGGCATGATAGATGAAGACATCATGGGAATAGGAAGAGTCAAGGTGCTAGGGAGGCTCTCAGGAATCCACAAGGATGACCCCACCTGGGAAAGCTGGCAGCGGTCTAGAGGGTGCCTGGACTGGGCTACTCTGGTGACCAGTCCAGTGAATACCCTAACCGCCATCATAGAGCCTGTGTCCAGTGACTGATGGAGGCAGATGCAGAGATCCATGGCCAAGTGCCAGGCTGAGCTCCAGGAATCCAATTGATGAGAGAGGGGAGGGATTTTTTTTTTTGCTGGCACGGGACTTCGAGGACATGATAGGAAGACATGCAGAGATGACCAGCCACACTAGTGTAAGCCCCTAAACTGTAGACTAGTGGCTGTTGAGCTCCCATAGGACTGGAGTAGGCCCTCTGGATATGGAAGATGGTTGTTTGGCTCGAACTGTTTGGGGTCACCAAGGCAGGGGTTTGGAATCTGTCCCTGGTACATGGGCAGGCTTTTGGGAGCCCGGTGCCTGTGGTGTAATGCCTTGTGCAGCATTAGTGCAGTGGGGAGGGTCTTGGACCTGCCTAGGCTCAGTGTGCCTGGCTCTGCTGACTCCCTTGGGAGACCTTGATTTGGGGGGTGTGGGGCTGTGGGGTGGGATTTGGCAGGAGGTTTGGGGGCATGGGAGGAGGGAGGAGGGAGGGGATGGGATCTGTGGGTGGTATGTAGTATGAGTAGAAATTTTCTTAATAAAGAAAAATTTTAAAATATTAAAAGAAAAGATTTCTCAGATCCACAAACTTCACCCAGATTGGATTCTTAGTAAGCTATGGGCTCTGAGTGAAAATCAGGTAGTGTGTTTCCCAGTTGTGGTAAATACACCATTTAAAAAAAAGGGTCTTAGCAAATAACAGAGGTCCTGCTACTGTAATAATGCACTCAATAATGCATTCAGTTGATGAATAAATGAAATATATATGAATGAGAAAGGCACATGAAAACAAAACACTGTTTTGTTTTTTGTTTGTTTGTTTTTAGGAAATGAGTTTATTTCCATTTACAATCCATCATTGAGAGAAGTCAGGGCATGAACAAAAGCATGGACTGAAGCAGGAACCATGGAGGAATGCTGTTTGGTGGCTTGCTCAGCTAGCTTCCTTACACAGCCCACAATGGACTAGGCTACCCTAAGTCAGTGGAAATCAAGACGTCCCACACAGACCTGCCAAAGGGCAGTCTGATCCATGTAGGCTCTAGATTGAGATTCTCATCACCATTGTTGCTGGGCTGTTTCAAGTGGGCAGATGAAGTGAACTAGGACTCTCCATTCCTTGTCAGCATGACACACACACACACACACACACACACACACACACACACACACACACACACACACATCACCTGAATGCCATAATCATTTATTTCTTGTTCTCCAAATTTTTGTGTTAATATCATAATATAAAATGCAGTGTACACTTTTAAAACTCCACACACTTTAAAACTTAAAACATTTCTAAAGTCCAAGGTCCCTTAGGAAAAAAGTATCTTAATTGGGTCTGGTCAAACAAACCAAAAAAAAATTAGATATTTTCTTATTCTACAATAGAAGAATGGAGCACAGAAATATTCAGATGGGAACATTACCAATACCCAGTTTTAAATATCAAATTCCTACAGCCCAATGCCCAGCATCTGATACTCTGGTGATCTGTGCTCCAAATGGATGGGGCATTTCTCCCTCTCCAGCTCTGCTGCATGCAACACATGCAGTGCAGGTTTTCTCGGGGTTAGTCTGGCCCCACTCCATATCTGTGCTTCCCCTCAGTAGATGGACCATGGTCTTGCCATCTGCGGTATTCTGTGGCACTATTTTTACTTCCTCTTACACAGGGTTCCCTAAGTCCTGAGGGGAGGAATTGGAGTGGATATGTTCTGTTTAGGGTTGATTGTTCCAAGATCTCTTATTCTCTGCCTATAATCTACTGAGGGTCTCTGTATTTGTTCCCATCTGCTGCAGGAGGAAGCTGCTCTGATGAGGGCTGAGAAAGGCATTATCTCTGAGTACTGCAGAATATTGTTAGGAGTCATTTTATTGCTATGCTCCTTAAGCACAACAGTAGTATTTGGTTTTCACTGTGGTCCCTGGCCTGTCTAGTCTCAGGTCTTATCCACCCACACAGTGCTGGGTATGGGTTCCATCTCATGGAATGGCCTTTAATCAAGTCAGATATTGGTTGGTTTCTCCCACACACTTTATTCCACTACTGCCTCAGCATATCTTGGTATTGTAGCTGGGTTGGTGTTTACCTTTCTCCTTTTTTAGTGAGCTGAGTACCTTCCAGCACCATGAAATCTAGTCCATCAGTGGTGAGGGCTCTAGGGAGACACCAGCTTGAGTTCTCCATGGTCAAAGAGTTGTATCATTATCATCTTCAGGAACAGCACCTTGCTGTCAGTTTATGGAGAGCAACCAATAGCCTTGCAATACCTTGGGTTGTTTGGGATCACCATTGGACAACTTTCACCTACAACTTGACTAGATGTAACCCATTGCCAGTACTGCAAGCTTCATTTGGTAACAAGAGATATCCATTTGGGGCTCTGTATCCTACACTCTGGTTTCTGTTTGTTTTGATTTTGTTTATTTGTGGTTTTTTTCGGGGGAGTCTTTCTTTCTTTCTTTCTTTCTTTCTTTCTTTCTTTCTTTCTTTCTTTCTTTCTTTCTTTCTCTCTCTCTCTCTCTCTCTCTCTTTCTTTCTTTCTTTCTTTCATCCTTCCTTCCTTCCTTCCTTTTTTTTTTGGAAATAGGATTTCTCTGTGTAGCTTTGGAGTCTCTCATGGAACTTACTCTGTAGCGTAGGCTGGCCTTGATCTCACAGAGATCCACCTGCCACTGCCACCTGAGTGCTGGCATTAAAGGCATGCACCACCACCACCCAGCTTTCTTTTTTTGGGGGAGAGGTATTTCATCTAGATCCCCTTCATATATATATATATGTTTTAGAGTGGTTCTACTCTATTAGGTTTCCATAAGATCCCTCAAATTGCCCTTACTTTTACCTCTCCCTCCCTATATTTATTTGCCCCTTCTCCCTCCCTCCTCATTTGACCATCTGTTCCTCATCGATCCCTCATCCATCCACAACAATCTATTCTATTCCCCCTATATGGAGATCTGTACCTCCCCCCTAGTCCCTCACTCTATACCTATCCTGTGGTTATACAAATTGTAGCTTACTTATCTTTGACTCCATAGCTAATATCTGTATATAAATTTAAACATACCATATTTGTCTTTTTAGTTCTGAGTTATCTCAATCAGGATGATTTTTTTTAGCTCCATCCATTTACCTGCAAATTTCATGATTTCCTTTTTCTTTTTTTTTAAAAAAAAGATTTGTGTATTTATTTATTATGTATACATCATTCTGTTTCTTAAAGAAAACTGACCCAATTTGCTGGAAGCCATTATTTGTTCAAAGTTCATCAGTTAGGAGTAGGGGCTCAAGGACCTTTCCCACTCTATGCTTGAATGTTGACAGTCATTGGACAATGACTACAGCAGCTCTGAGTCATGAGTGCAGTGGTCCTGTCATGGTCAGAAGACACTGTTTGCTCTAAACCTCCCTGACCTCTGGCTCCTATTGTCTTTCTGCCTCATCTTCCATGATGGTCTTTGAGCCTTGTGGAAAGGGTGTGATACAGATGTCCCATTAAATATGACTGAAATCAATGAAATAAAAACAAAAACATAAAGATACAGTGAAACAAAGATTCAGTTCTTTGAAGACATTAACAAGATGGGCACACCTTTAGCCAAATTAAGCAAAAGGAAGAGAAGGATGAAAATAATAAAACAATGGAGGCAAAAGGAGACATGAAAGGAATTTAATTATTTAAAAATGTATTCTTCACCAAACTGGAAAAAAAAATCTTTTCAAAGAACTGATAAATTTTTAGATGTCTGTAATCCACCCAAATTATATCAAGATTACATGAACATTTTAACTCTATAAAAATTAGTGGTCTAGAAGCCATAATTAAAAATCTCCCAACTAAAAGAAGCCCAGAGAAGGACAAATCCAGTGTCAAATTTGAAGAGACATTTAAAGAACAACTAATACTCCAGAAATTATTCCATAAAATGGAAAAAGAAGGAGCTCATCCAAATTCATTTTTAAGCCAGGGAAATCCTGGTATTGAGAGAAGGAAACAGATAAGTAGATAGATAGATAGATAGATAGATAGATAGATAGATAGATAGATAGATAGATAGATAGATGATAGATAGATAGATAGATAGATAGATAGATAGATAGATAGATAGATAGAATTATAAGCCTATTACCCTGATGAACATATACACACAAATTCTCAATAAAATATTTGCAAATCAATTTCAGGATCACATCAAAAAAATTATCCACATGGTCATGTTCCTTCACCTCAAACCTACAAGGATAATTCAACATACACAAATCAACCTATTTATCCCACCACATAAAATTAATAAAGGACAAAAACAACATGAACATCTGTGTAGATAAATTTTAAAAAAGGACAGAGAAATGGATGAGATCTACATGAGAACCAGGACGTGAGTGGGGGTAATGAAGGGCAAGGGTCAAGGGAAAGAGAGCTTGGGGAGCAGGAGATCCCAGCTAGATCAAGAACAGGGAGGGAGAACAAGGAATAAAAGACCATGATATTTGAAGAACACATGGGAACAGGAAGAAGCAAAGTGATAGAGAGGTCCCCAGAAATCCACAAAGATACCTCCACAATAGACTACTGGCATTGGTCAAGAGAAAGCCCAAACTGACTTAGTCTGGTGACAGGATGGCCAAACACCCTAACTGTCATGCTAGAAATCTCAATCAACGACTGATGGAAGCAGATGCAGAGATCCATGGCCAGGCCTTAGGTGGAGCTCCAGGAGTCCATTTCATGAGAAAGAGGAGGGATTGTATGAGCAAGAATTGTTGAGACCAAGATTGGAAAAAGCACAGGGATAAAGAGCCAAACGAATGGAAACACATGAACTATGAACCAATAGCTGAGGAGTCCCCAACTGGATCAGGCCCTCTGGATAAGTGAGACAGTTGATTAGCTTGAACTGTTTGGGAGGCATCCAGGCAGTGGGACCTGAACCTGTCCTTAGTGCATGAGTTGGCTGTTTGGAACCTGGGGCTTATGCAGGGACACTTCTCTTAGCCTGGGAGGAGGCGAATGGACCTGCCTGGACTGAATCTACCAGGTGGAGCTGAATCCCCAGGGCATTCTTTGCCCTGGAGGAGATGTGAGTGGGGGGTGGACTGGGGGGAAAGGCAGGGGCAAGGAGTGAGGGAGGACAGGGGAATCCGTGGCTGATATGTAAAATTAAATTATAAAATAAAAAAATTATTATTATTATTATTATTATTATTATTATTATTATTATTTTACAATACTATTTGGTTCTACATAATAGCCACAGATTCCCTCGTTCTCTCCCCTCCAGCCCCCCTCCCCTTCCACCCAGCACACCTCCCATTCCCACCTCCTCCAGATCAAGGGCTCCCCCGAGGACTGGGATCGACCTGATAGACTCAGTCCAGGCAGGTCCAGTCCCCTCCTCCCAGATTGAGCCAAGCATCCCTGCATAAGTCCCAGGTTTCAAACAGCTAACTCATGCAATGAGCCCAGGACCTGGTACCACTGCCTAGATGCCTCCTAAACAGATCAAGCCAATCAACTGTCCCATCCTTTCAGAGGGCCTGATCCAGTTGGGGGCCCCTCAGCATTTGGTCCACAGTTCATGTGTTTCCATTCATTTGCCTATTTGCCCCTGTGCTTTATCCAACCTTGGTTTCAACAATTCTTGCTCACATAAACCCTCCTCTTTTTCACTAATTAGACTCCCAGCACTCCACCAGGGGCCTTGCTGTGGATTTCTGCATCCAGATTCCTCAGTCCTTGGATGGAGTTTATGGCACAGCTATTAGGGTGTTTGGCCATCCCATCACCAGAGTAGGTCAGTCCCGGCTGTCTCTTGACCATTGCCAGCAGTCTTTTGTGGGGGTATCTTTGTGGATTTCTGTGGGCCTCTTTAGCTCTTTGTTTCTTCCTTTTCTCATGTGGTCTTCATTTACCATGGTGTCCTATTCCTTGTTCTCCCTCTCTTTTCTTGATCCAGCTAGGATCTCCCGTTCTCTTTCCCTCGACCCTCGCCCTTCATTGCTTCCACTCATGTCCAGGCTGTTCATGTAGTTCTCATCCATTTCTCCGAGTCTTTCTTGTGGTCCCGTTTTCCAGGTAGTCTCACTGGTGATGTGATTAGCAGTCCAGTTATCCTTGTTCCACATCTAGCATCTTCCTATGAGTGAGTACATACCATATTTGTCTTTCTGAGTCTGGGTTACCTCACTCAGGATGACTTTTTCTAGACCCATCCATTTACCTGCAAACCTCATGATGTCATTGTTTTTCTCTGCTGAGTACTGAAAGAAAAAAAAATTAAAAAAATCCAACTTTTATCAACGATAAAATCCTGGAGAATCTGGGGATATAGAGGATATAATTCAACACATTAAAGTCATTGTACCACAAGCCCACAGCAACATGATGCTAAATAGAAAAAAACTCATAGCAATTCCAGAAAAGCAGGAAGAAGAAAATGATGTTCCCGCCCTCCACTCCTATTCAATATAGAACTTTAACTCTTTTTTTATATATTTTTTTCCTCATTTTTTATTATTATTATTATTTTACAACACCATTCAGTTGAACATAATAGCCACAGATTCCCCTGTTCTCCCCCTCTCGCCCACCCCTCCCCCCAGCCCAACCCCCATTCCCACCTCCTCCAGATCAAGGTCTCCCCCGAGGACCGGGGTTGACCTGGTAGACTCATTCCAGGCAGGTCCATTCCCCCCTCCCAGACCGAGCCAAGTGTCCCTGCATAAGTCCCAGGATTCAAACAGCCAACTCATGCAACGAGCCCAGGACCTGGCACCAATGCACAGCTGCCTCCCAAACAGATCAAGCCAAATGACTTTCTCACCCATTCAGGGGGCCTGGTCCAGTTGGGGGCCCCTCAGCCTTTGGTTCATAGATCCTGTGCTTCCATTCATTTGGTTATTTGTCCCGGTGCTTTATCCAACCTTGGCTTCAACAATTCTCGCTCATATAAACCCTCTTCTTTCTCACTAATTAGACTCCCAGTGCTCCACCAGGGGCCCAGCCGTGGATGTCTGCATTCAGATTCCTCAGTCTTTGGATGGGGTTTATGGCATCACTATCTGGGTGTCTGGCCATCCCATCACCAGAGTAGGTCAAGAACTTTAACTCTTAGCAAGAACAATAAGACAACTGAAGGAGATAAAGGAGATACAATAGGAAAAGGAGAAGTCAAAATGTCCTTATTTGCAGATGATATGATTCTAAACAATTAAAACTAAAAATTTATCAGAAATCTGTTATGCCTGATAGATAGATACATAAAAGTGAGAGATAGAAAAATTAATACACAAAATTCAGTGGCCTTCCTGTATACTAATCACAACCATACTGACAAAGAAATCAGGGAAACAGTTCCACTCACAACAGGCTTCAAAATGTATAACAAGACTTTTTATTTTATTTTATTTTACAATACAATTCAGTTATACATATCAGCCACGGATTCCCTTGTTCTCTCCCCTCCTGCCCCTCTCTCCTTCCCCCCAGCTTCCCCCCATTCCCACCTCCTCCAGGTCAAAGCCTCCCCCAAGGACTGAGATCAACCTGGTAGACTCAGTCCAGGTAGGTCCAGTCCCATCCTCCCAGGCCGAGCCAAGGGACACTGCAGAAGCCCCAGGTGTCAAACAGCCAACTCATGCACTGAGCACATGACCCAGTTCCACTGCCTGGATGCCTCCCAAACAGATCAAGCCAGTCAACTGTCTCACCCATTCAGAGGGCCTGATCCAGTTGGGGGCCCCTCAGCCACTGGTGCATAGTTCATGTGTTTCCATTCCTTTGGCTATTTGTCCCTGTGCTTTATCCAACCTTGGTTTCAACAATTCTTGCTCATATAAAACCTCCTCTTTCTCACTAATTAGACTCCCAGAGCTCAACCTGGGGCCTAGCCATGGCTCTCTGCATCCAGATCCTTCAGTCATTGGATGGGGTTTCTAGCACGACAATTAGGGTGTTTGGCCATCCCATCACCAGAGTAGGTCAGTTCGGGCTGTCTCTCGACCATTGCCAGCAGTCTATTGTGGAGGTAGGTATCTTTGTGGATTCCTGTTGGCCTCTCTATCACTTTGCTTCTTCTTATTCTCATGTGGTCTTCATTTACCATGGTCTCCTATTCCTTGTTCTCCCTCTCTGTTCTTGATCTAGCTGGGATTTCCCGCTCCCCCATGCTCTCTTTCCCTCCAAACTCACCCTTCATTACCCCCACTCATGTCCAGGTTGTTCATGTACATCTCATCCATTTCTCCATCATTGGGCGATCTCAATGTCTTTCCTAGGGTCCTGTTTTCCAGGTAGCCTCCCTGGTGATGTGAGTAGCAATCCAGTCATCCTTGTTCCACATCTAGTATCCTCTTATGACTGAGTACGTACCATGTTTGTCTTTCTGAGTCTGGGTTACCTCATTCAGGATGATTTTTTTCTAGATCCATCCATTTGCCTTCCAACCTCATGATGTCATTGTTTTTCTCTGCTAAGTAGTATTCCATTGTGTATGTGTAACACATTTTATTTATTCATTTTATTTATCCATTCAGTTGAAGGGCAACTAGGTTGTTTCCAAGTTCTGGAAAGACCTTACCAACTTGGCCCCGGGTTCTGGCCATGGGCACGTTCCCTTCTAGCCCTACCAGGAAGGCTCCCCGTCTCCAAGACCCCCAGCCTACACTGCAATCCACCCCCTGCCCCTTTGCCCATCTGCCCGAGACTCCAGCCACTTCCTGAGACTTAGAGACTGGCCCCTACCTCCCATCCTGCCCCAGACTTCTCATCTGTACAAGAGCTCCCATCCTGCCCTGGACTTCCCATCTGGACAAGAGAATTCCCATCTGGATAAGAAAGAGAGATTTCCTGAATCTGTCAGCTTTATCTGGACCATGTGCGCTGATAAGACCAAGAATGAACCACAAGGAGATGGGCAGACATCAAGGCTGAAGTACATACACTAAAATGAAGAGCAATACAGCATCACCAGAACCTAGCCCGCCTCCAACACCCAAACCTGAACATCAAAAAATTGGAAGAAGCAGAAGAAAACAGCCTTATGAATAACATCATGAAGAAGCTAGAGGCTTATATAGAGGAAAAGACAAACAAAAATGGGAAGAATGCTATAAAAAACTAGAGGAAAGGACAAATAAAGTAGAAGAAAACAATAAAGCCCTGGAAGAAAATCATGAAAAAGCAATGAAACAGATGAAGGAAATAGTCCAAGGCCTGAAAAGGGAAATAGAAAAAATGAAGAAGACACAAACAGAGGGAATGCTCGAAATAGAAAATCTGAGTAAACGATCAGGTACTTCAGATGCAAGTATAACCAAGAGAATGCAAGAGATGGAAGAGAGGATCTATGGCATTGAAGATATGGTAGAAGAAATAGATTCATGGGTCAAAGAAAACACTAAAGCCAACAAAGCCATGAACCAAAATGTCCAAGAAATTTGGGACACCATGAAAAGACCAAACCTAAGAATAATAGAGAAAGAAGAAGGAGAAGAATACCACCTCAAAGGCACAGAAAATATATTCAACAAGATCATAGAAGAAACCTTTCTCAACTTAAAGAAGGAAATGCCTATGAAGATACAAGAAGCCTATAGAACACCAAACAGACTAGACCCCAAAAAGTCCCCTCACCACATAATAATTAAACATCTAAACATACAGAATAAAGAAAGAATATTAAGAGCAGCTAAGGAAAAAGGCCAAGTGACTTATAAAGGCAAAACCATCAGAATAAAACCTGATTTCTCAATGGAGACTTTGAAAGCCAAAAGGACCTGGACAGATGTAATACAGACACTAAGAGACCATGGATGTCAGTCCAGACTAATATACTCAGCAAAACATTCAATCATCATGGAGGGAGTGAACTGGACATCCCAAGACAAAGCCAGATTTAAACAATACTTATCCACAAATCCAGCCTTACAGCAAGCACTACAGGGAAAATTCCAACCTAAGGAAGTCAGATACACACTCAAAAACACAGGCAATAGATAAAGCCACAGCAGTAAATCCCAAACAATAGAAGTACACACACACTACCACCAAAAAATAACAGGGATGAACAATCACTGGTCGTTAATATCCCTTAATATCAACGGACTTAATTCACCTATAAAAAGACATAGGCTTACAGAATGGATAAAAAAGCAGGACCCATCTTTCTGTTGCATACAAGAAACACATCTCAAATTCAAAGATAGACACTACCTAAGAATAAAAGGCTGGGAAAAGACTTTCCAGTCAAAAAGTCTTAAGAAACAAGCAGGACGCCGGGCGTTGGTGGCGCACGCCTTTAATCCCAGCACTCGGGAGGCAGAGCCAGGTGGATCTCTGTGAGTTCGAGGCCAGCCTGGGCTACCAAGTGAGCTCCAGGAAAGGCGCAAAGCTACACAGAGAAACCCTGTTTCGAAAAACCAAAAAAAAAAAAAAAAAGAAAGAAACAAGCAGGTGTAGCCATCCTGATATCCAGCAAAATAGACTTCAAATTAATATCAATCAAAAGAGATCAAGAAGGGCTTTACATCCTCATCACAGGAAAGATCTACCAAGATCAAGTTTTAATTCTGAACATTTACTCCCCAATTACAAGGGCACCCACATACGTAAAAGAAACATTATTAAAGCTTAAACCACATATAAAACCCCACACATTAATAGTGGGAGACCTCCACAACCCAATTTCACCACTGGACAGATCTCCCAAATCAGAACTTAACAGAGAAATAAAGGACTTAACTGAAGTCATGACTCAAATGGATTTAATAGATATCTACATAACATTCCATCCTAACAAAAAAGAATATACATTCTTCTCAGCACCCCATGGAACCTTCTCTAAAATCGACCACATACTTGGCCACAACACAAATCTCAACAGATACAAAACAATGGGAATAGCCTCCTGTGTTCTATCAGACCACTATGGTTTAAAGTTAGATTGAAACAACAAAAAAAAACTACAGAAAACCTACAATTTCATGGAAAATAAATAATGCTCAATGGAATCACCAATGGGTTAAGGAAGAAATAAAGAAATTTAAGACTTCCTAGAGGTCAACAAAAATGAAGATACAACATACCCAAACTTATGGGACACTATGAAAACAAGACATTTTATATAAGCACACTTTAAAAGCATGCTATTAATAAAAAGTGCTATGAGGTACCCAAGAGCAATCCTAAATACATGCAAGACCTTCATCGCTGATGATCTGAAAGAAGCTAAAGACTTAAATGAATGGAGGTTTTAAAGGTTTTGGGGATAAGTAGGTAATAAATACGATCAGTTTTGCTAAATTAATAATACTAATGCAATAGATATTGAATTAGAAAATGTGAATACAGTATATCACCCATTTCTGTGGAACTTAATAAGGTGGCCATAAATGTTCTATTATTGAGCAAAGGATAATTTTTAAAGTGGAACAGGCAGGGACATCCAGAGATAATTGTAAAGAGTAAAGTAGGTAAGCATGTCATATTAGAGAGAAGCATGACATATGAGATAAAAATAAAAAATACTTTGAGATGTGTCAGTAGTGGGTGTGATTGTTAGAGTAAATACTGCAACAGATTGCAGCATCCAGAAGTTTGTAATTGTTGAAAAAAGGGGCTACAGTCTGGAAGGAGAAGGATGGCTATGACAGCATGCCCTGAGAATAAGGCAAGTGTTCTAGTTAGCTTTCTATTGTTGTGATAAAAGTCCAAAGAGCCAATAGGGAAAGTGAAGGGTTTATTCACCTCACAGTTTGCAGATTCTCATCAAGGGAAGCCAAGGCAAATCCCAAGGGAGGGGCTTGAAACCACAGAGAATGCTGTTTACTGCTCTGCTTGGCTAGCTTTCTTCTGAGGCCCAGGGTCACCTGCCTAGGAATGCCAGTACATACAGAGGGCTGAACCATCCCCTATTGGTTAACAACAAGAAAATGCCAAAGAACCATGCCTGCAAGCCAGTGTGATGGAGTCAAATCCTCAACTATGTGTCAAGTAGACAGCCAAGATTAGCCATCACAGTAAGCCAGAGGAGAAAATATAAACCTCAGCTTACTGCAAAGAAAAATGTCCCTCCATGAGTAGGATTATATATCAATAGTGAAATTTCATCTGTAGGAAGAATAATTTTAAAGGATTTATGTCAGAATGAAATAATCAGTAAAATAATGAGTGACAATAAACCCAAGCCAGAAAACAAAAGTTGGTAAATTTGACTATTGAAGCCTCTTCTGGAGGCTTCAGATGGACATGGGGACGGGCTGTTGACTGACAGCACCTTTGGCCATCCTTCCAGTGTTTTGGTGGAGGAGTTCTTATCAGAAACCCTACCCTTTACTACAGAAGCTAGGTCCTAAATACAAGCCTGAATCATCAACTGCTTGTCAGAGCTTAGGTTCTCGAGAAATGGAGGAGTCCATTCTGCTTGATGATTTGGGGAAGGCTGTATCCCATTTCAAGAACCATGGATGTTGAAAGCTTCTAAAGCAGCACCAGGCACATTGTCTATTGTCATTATTCTTGGTGACACACACTGCAGTGCCCACACTCATCAAGCTAATGTCAGTGGTGAGCTCTGTACAATTATTTAACTCTGGACTATGATTTGTTTCCTATTGCTGCTGTCTCCAATCCTGCCTCTTTGACCATCAGAAAAACTTCAAGCCTTTTTTGTCTTTCTTTTTCAGAGCTTAAGACCAAACCGAGGGCCTTGCACTTGCTAGCCAAGTGCTCTACCACTGAGCTAAATCTACCACTGAGCTAAATCCCCAACCCTGAAACTTCAAATCTTTTTTTTAAATTTTATTTTATAATTTAATTTAATTTTACATATCAGGCACAGATTCCCTTGTTCTCCCCACTCCCACCTTCTCCCCAGCCCACCCTCCATTCCCATCTCCTCCAGGGCAAAGACTCCCCTGGGGATTGAGTTCAACCTGGTAGATTCAGTCCAGGCAGGTCCAGTCCCCTCCTCCCAGGCTGAGTGAGCCAAGTGTCCCTGTATAAGCCCCAGGTTCCAAACAGCCAGCTCATGCACTGAGGCCAGGTCCTGGTAAAATCCACAAAGATACCTCCACAATAGACTATTGGCAATGGTCGAGAGAAAGCCAGAACTGACCTACTCTGGTGATAGGATGGCCAAACACCCTAATTGTTGTTCTGGAAACCTCATCCAATGACTGAGGGAACGGAATGCAGAGATCCACGGCCAGGCCACAAGTGGAGCTCCAGGAGTTCAATTGGTGGAAAGATGAGGGTTTGTATAGGCGAAAATTGTTGAGACCAAGATTGGAAAAAGCACGGGGACAAATAGGCAAACGAATGGAAACACATGAACTATGAACCAATAGCTGAGGAGCCCCCCAGCTGGATCAGGCCCTCTGGTTAAGTGAGACAGTTGATTAGCTTGATCTGTTTGGGAAACTTCAAATCTTAATAAACCATTTTTTGCTGTTAAAGCAAAAGGAGGCTTCTAGCTGCTGTTTACAATTAAGACCCCATAGAAGGCTTTCCTTGGTCTTCCAATTTAAATAGGCGTTTTTTCCTTTCTGAGAATGCATGGAATGAGCAAGAAGTGTTCTGGAGGAGCTCAATTCCAAATTCATGTGGCTCTTCCTGACACCCCACTCTTTTTGACAGGTACAGTCTGTTTCCTTTCTTCTCCTTTCTTTAAAGAGAACCCATTTTCTATCTCTTGGACCCTTTTCCACCACAGTTACTACCAGCCATAACATAATTATTTGAATTTCAAATCTACAATTATAGAGAGAGACCAGATTGCTTTGGGTTTCTAGCTAATCCCCTCCTACCCAGAAAAGCAAACACTGGTATTTCATTCTATTATAGCAATCCATGACCGAAAAAAAGGCCACTAAAAGTCATCATGATTATTGTCACTCCTTCCTTTTACACTCGAAGTGAGCCTTATTCTCATGAATATTAGTGAAGAGGGGAATAAGACTGTGATGGCTATTTTTGGTTGTCAACGTGACTGTTTCTGGATTAAGAAACAACAAAGAATAGAGGACACACCTGTGGGAGATGTGTGCTTATTTTGAAGTATGAATATCTAATTATATTTGGATCTTTGAGGGATGAGGTCATACCGGAAGCTGTGGCTTGGTCTGCTTCTCTGTCTCCCAGCATTCACCCCAATACCTAGCTTCAGGTTTGATTTTATTAATGAGAACTTTGAAGATTCCTGCTACATCTGGCACCCAACATTCATGGGTAGAAATTCACAAAAAAGCTACTTACCTGTGGCCATGTGAGCCCCAGGTCAGGCCCAAGCTACACATTGCCAGTTGTGGTGGCACACTGGTTGGATTTACAGAAGGAGGCAGAGGCAGGAGTATCCCGAGTTTGGGGCCGGCCTAGGAGGTTTGCTAAGGAGAAGCTAAGGTCAGGGCCCAGACACAAACAGTGGCAGTGGGACCATGGAAGCAGCTGCTTCTGCCCCAAGTTGCTACATCTCTTCGTGTTGGTGATGCTACTACCTGGGACAAAGGGTTTACTACTGCTTGTTCGGAGATAATTGCCTGAAACATCATGTTACAAGAAAGCATCAACAAAGGTCAATTTGGAAAAGTTTGGCAAGACAAATGTTGGGGAGAAATTGCTGTGAAGATTTTTCTCTTCTAGGGAAGAAAGTTCATGGTCCCGAGAGACAGACATTTATGAGACTGTGATTGCTCCAAACCACAGAGGAGGCACACAATAAAATGTCTGCAGGGAACCATGACCTGGGTCTTCCAATTTAAACAGGGTTTTTTTCCTTTCTGAGAATGCATGGAGTGAGCAAGATGTGTTCTGGAGGAGCAAATTTGAAATCTTCAAAAGGATGACGGGACCCCACAAAGATGATTCCACATGGACTGTAAATTGTAAAGCCATTAAGCTGATTAACACCACCAAAATATTGACTTTGGACTACAGACTACTCAGGACAATTTTGAGATGGCTAGCTGAGATGATCCAGCCTGACAGACTACTTGAACAAGGACTTGAAACAAGCCCTGCACTTTCTCAATATGCAGCAACTGGACAAATGATAAAGGACTTGACAATTAACCCAAAAATTATCTTTTCAGGATCCCCTAAAGATGTCTTCATCCCCAGAAAGCAGGAAGTAATTTTAAGAAAACGATGCCCACATTCTCAAGAGGTGGGATGGGAGGTTTTGGGTCATTTAATGAGTTTTGGATATTGTTATTGTTTACAATGGTTGGTTACAAGTTGTTAATTGTTAATGGTTAAGAAAAAAGCTGGACAAGGAGATTAGATTCAGAGTTTTTGTTTGAAAAAAGAAAGAAATAAAAAAAGAGAATAGATATATGAGGTAGATTATCGAATATACTCTGAGAATAAAGATAAATAAATAATAGAATAAATGGGTGGATCATTAAATCTACACTAAAACAAAAAAGGGGAAGATATAAAAATGACAAAAGGTAGATTACTGAATCTATTATGAAAAGAAAAAGAGAGAGAATATAGATATGATAAGTTAAAAAGTGAGATTATGGAATCTAATTTTAAAAAAATTCCTTGTTTTAAATAGGATAAGTAATGAATTTTTTTGTCTGAGTTTATCAAATGTTACTGGACTGGACATTGTTAATATATTAATGGATTTTTTTGTCAAATGTTAATGGACTAGACATTGTTAATGTAATCTTGACAGTGTATATTGTATATACTTATTGGATATAATTTTTCTTGTATTAGTTATAAGCTTTTTTTAATTTTAGACAAAAAAGGGAAATGTGCTAGCATTGTGTACCCCAAAATATTGTGCATGCTAATAAACTTGTCTAGGGTCAGAGAATGGAATAGCCATAATATTAAACATAGAGGATAGGCAGTGGTAGCACACACCTTTAATTCTAGCATTCCAGAAACAGAAATCCGTCTGGATCTCTGTGTGCTCAAGGATACAGCCAAGCATGGTGACTCATGCCTTTAATCCCAGAAAATGAGCCTTTAATCCCAGGGGGTGATGGCAGAAAGCAGAAAGGTATATAAGACATGAAAACAAGGAAATAGAAGCATTTGGCTTGTTAAGTTTTAGGCTTTTGAGCAGCAGTTCAGCTGAAATCCATTTGGATGAGGACACAGAGGCTTCCAGTCTGAAGGAAACAGGATCAGCTGAGGAACTGGCAAGGTGAGGTAGCTGTGGCTTGTTCTGCTTCTCTGATCTTCTAGTGTTCACGCCAATACCTGGCTCCAGGTTTGATTTTAAGAATAAGAACTTTGAAGATTCCTGCTACACACACCTTTATTTCAGATCTTTAATCCAGAAGTAATTTGGGCAATTCCTTTTGTTGGAAGGACTTGGAAGAATGAAGCTCTTACTCTTTCTCTGCTTGCTCTTGCCTTGTTAGCACAACCATTCCTTGACTGGCCTTGTTAGCACATCCATTTCTTGACTGGCATTAAAGCCTACTTCTTTAAGATTCCAGCATATACTGCAGACCAGCTGAGACACCCAGTGTTGTGGAGTGGTCATCTCCTGGATTCTTGGCCTTTCCATTCACAGCCAGATATTGTTGGATAAGATAGAGCACTGCCTGCAAGCCATTCTAACAAATACCATTTCCATAAAGAATCATTGTATTACTTCTGGAGAATGCTGGCTAAGAAACCAGGTATGTAGAAAGGACATTCTAGAGCAGCTAGGGTCTCATTACAGTGTCAGCTCACTTACAAATCCCCAATAGTCACCTTCCCTTAACCATAGCCTTCCTCAGGTGCTTAATCACTTCAGAGAATACAACCCTCCTCCTCAATGATCATTACCAAATTCCTTGGCATGATTTATTTTTGATATTATTGGGTATGGATGTGAGGAGGGTAAGTGCCAATTTTAGGCAGGGTTTGTAAAGTGAGACTTCAGTTCCACATGGGTGAATTACTGGAAAAATTCTTATGAAGCAGAGAGAAATCTCTAGGTTTGCAAGGAGGAGGTGCTGAGTCACATGAGAGACTCCGGAAAAGGAAACCACAGCTTCTGGTCAGTTCATGGAGAACTAATTAGCAAGGAGGCAAAGGCTGTGCCCCATGACATCAGCAGACCCTTTGCTGGACATTCTGTTGTATCCTGGACAGCTCTTGGAATCCCAGTGATGTCACTAGTGTTGTAGCAACACTGACTGCCTTGAGATCATTTGTCATTGGCCACAAGCTTGGCCCCTAGACATGCTTTCCAGACTCAGAGGTCTGTTTGGTAGAGGGAATGGACAGCATGGAGAGACCAGAGGGAGGCAGAAGGAAGCTGGTCCTGGGTCTCCCTGGAAAACATGGAGAAAATGGTCCTGGGGAAGAGGCAGTGAGTTTTGGGAAGGGGCTGGGGAGCTTTATGGATGTGTTGGGACTCAGCTTTCCAGAGCGAGGACTGAAGAACTTGGAACTTCTTGGAAGGGGGCACAGAGGAATTAATGAGATTTCTGTACCATGACTGTGTTTCACAGCCACGGGAGTCCTTTAGTTATGTGCCAGTGATAATAGGGAAAGGAGAGTACCCTGGAAAACCCTGAGGTTCTCATACTTGACATCACAGTCACTAGTATGGCAGGAGCCCCCAAGTGCATCTGTCTTCCAATGACCTCTAAGGTGTCTGAATTTCCAGCTGTTGATGGCACACAGGTCTCCAGTTCAGCCTAAGAGCTGTTAGATTCAGTGGACCTGGACTGAGACTGTCCTTTTCCTGCCAGCCCTGGGTGTCCTGGACTGTTAGTGAGGATGACTTTGTGAATCTGTTGACTATGTTTTGCCCCTGCATGGCTTTTCCATTAACATGAACTCTGAATCACAGAGCAAGGGACTTGGGCATCCCTATACTACCAAAGTGATTATAACAGTAGCAGTTACCTCCTGGCTTCTGAAAGTACATGGCTGAGGGCTCTGCAGTGAAAGAGCATCCTGTACCGCTGTAAGACTTAAGAGGTTGTCCACTGGGTCCTCTTGTGCAGGGAGACAGAGGAAACCAGCTGATTTCTGACAGCCACTTCCCGATAGAGAGATGGGAAACTGATACCCACAGAGAAGGAGACTCAAGTCTGAGTTTTCAGAACCTGTCTCGGAAAAGTTTCTTCTGTCAGTCACTTTCTGTTCATTCTTCAGTGCGTAAGGATTAACTGATAAGAGGAAGTGTGTAGGGCAGGTGCTGTGCTTTGACTTCTAGAATTGGGTATTACTGAGATAACTCACATTGTCTAGCATGATTTGTCTGTGTGAAATAACATCTGAAAAGACATAGTTTGCCTCACATCACTCATTTTCTGAAAATGCCTTTGCATATCTGTGGGGCCTCTCACTAGCCGTTCATCTTTCTTTAAACTTAAATGTAGGAATGGCACATCCTTTGCTCTTGTGTTGAGTGTTCCCACAGGGAATTCTGGTTCTTAGTATCTCCAGAATGAAATGCCATTAGTTTACCACACTATTGGTATCTTATGAAGGAAGGAATGAATTTTGCTGAAGTTCAAGAGTAATTTTCATCAACTACAGGACTTATCTTTGTTCTGACAAGACACTGAGTATCTCCCACCATTCTAACAGCTTTGTGGATCCTCCACAATGTGCTTGTTGGCCTCAGGGGACTGAATTTTCCTTCCTACCATCCTTACTTAATTACCTAGAAAACTTTTTTTCTTATGTTATTGACTAGAGTTTTCATGAGTTGGATGACCCATTTCCTGGGATATGTTTGGAAGAGAGTCTTCAACTTCCTGTACATAAACGAGTGAATATATTCTAATGAAACAGAGAGAGATCCCTGTGTTCGTAATGAGGAGGTGATAAAGGTCATCCCTTGGGTTTTTTGAAGTCTCCTGTGAAGGGCAGTATGGCTTCCAGTGAATTGCAGATGATGTAATTTGTAGGTAGGTGAGGGCTACTGCTGGTGAACCCAATAGTTCCTTCTCATGACTACCTATTGAATTCTGGGGAGTCCTTGGCATTCTCTTGATGTCACCATTGTTGTGGGAACACCAGGTGACTGTGGGGTATTCTTCCACTGCCCATAGACATGTCAGCAAGACTGAGAAGGCTGCTTGGGAGGGAGAATAGAGAACATGGGAAGACCAGAGAGAGGCAGAAGGAAGCTGGGCTTCAGTCTCAGTGTAAAACATGGAGTAATAAATGGTTCTGGGGAAGGCACTGTTAGTCATGAGCAGGGCTTGGGAACTTTCTGGAGGAGGTGGAGCTTGAGCTGGGCCTTCCAGGAGTGGGGCTTAGCATCTGTGAATTTCTGGGAAGCAATGGACTTATCCTGCTTCCCTGGGTTCCCTAAGAGCAGACCCAGATTAAACGATTTCTGATAGTTATTTTGGAAGAGCCATGGATTTTCAAGCCTGCAGCACCTTTCTGGGACATACTTAATCTCATTCTGAGTGGAAAGGAAGGGCCAGCAGGAACAAAGTGGTGACTAATTAGGTGTCCTTCTCTGGGTAGGGTGTTGCTGCACTTCATCCTAGTGGATTCCATCAGTTTCCATGGGAATCTGATGCCAATAAGAAGGGAGGGAAACTCCCCTGGCCAAGCAGAAAACTTTCAGTCATTCCCATACTTTGTCCTGGATACATGGGATGAGGACTTGGTACTGCTAAGCTCTAGGGACAATAGGACTTACCTACACCACATCATATATGAGCTGACACTGTCCTCCAAATCTATATGGCTGGGCTATCTTATATCTTCCAGGTCCAGGGAACTTCATTAGAGAGAAAGGCACATGCCTATCCATCATGGTTGAGGACAGATACTTAGCTCATGGGTACCTATTTGAGGATAGGTGGCCTACTCTTTGGCTCGCTCAATGGGTACCTAACATTGCCTCTTCCTCGTACTTCCTCTTGGAACTAGCATGGATTCTCCTGGCCCTATGTATATTCAAGTATACAAGATCACTTTGCTTTGTCTTCTTGCAGGGACTACCAGGAAGACACCAACCCAAGGCTCCACCTCCATAGACCAGGAGAAGCAGATGACAAAGTTGGAGAAACTAACCCTTCAGCTACAGAGTACAACATACGAGCAAATTGAACTGCATGGAATCCTGGGCAGTTATATAGACAAGGATTTGCAGAACAGGTAGTCATTATGTGCAGTTCTCTGCTGACCATCTTGACCCCACAGTGTCTACCTAAGCTTTCCTGAGGAACAGGAGGCTGAAGCTCCGGGGTGTCCTGGTGCTTAACAAATTTTCCTGAGTGCACAGAATTTGGAACCTTGGTAGGTATGAGATTGGGACACAGGCTATTCTTATTCATTCAAATGAAAAGCAGAGCCTATGGCCTGTATCACAGTTTTGGGATAGGGACAGTAGTGTGTGAGCTCTCAACATGCATTTCAAGAGGCCTTGGCAGGTGTTGGCTTGTGGGAGATGCTAGGTTCTGTGAGTTTGTCATGAGTCTTTGTACTTGATGAGCGGATGATTGTGTGCTTAAAAATCCTGGAGGGGCCTGGTCCCATTCATCCATCTCAGTTTGTGTCTGGAAGGCCTGGTGCTTATCATTGCTTCTCTTTTGTCCTCCTCCTTATACTCTGAGGCTGTTCTAACTCTTTGCATTTCATGGGCATCCTGACTATATGTGGAATGTTTTTGTATGTGGGAAGTAAAGGCCTAAAGCTATTCTTGGCTCCTCCTTATACTCTGAGACAGTGCAAACTCTCTGTATTTCATGAGATTTTTATTTTTATGTGGTGTGTGTGTGTGTGTGTGTGTGTGTGTGTGTGTGTGTGTGTGTGTGTGTGTTACTCCTGGGAGTTTAGAGTCTGTGGCAGGGCCCGAGGATTTGCCATTTTCACATTTTCCAGGGGATGCCAGTGATGACACCAGGGAGCTTCACTTTGACAAGCTCACGTCTTGGCCACTCTTCTTACTTTGGTGGAACATTGGAATCCCTTGTGAAGTGTATAATGCCTTCCTGAAGTTGGGACTCTTCCCTTGAAATGCTCAATGTATGCTCTGGTCCTCTGTGTAGCATATAGGCAGCTAGGCATAAGAATCCCTGTTGTAAAGACAGGAAAATGTCACCATAGGTTTCTGGTGGCACCAGTATGTGGCACAGACTCCTGGGGTCTCCTTAGAGAGATCATCTATAGCTCCAAGTCCACTGAGGGCGCTCATGTAGTCGTGGATAACTCCTTCTTCTTTTGGCCTGGGGACATGATAGGAAGTTTAATAAGCACCAGGAGGACCTATTGTATAAGTGCCAGGCTGTGTCTTCCATGGCACTGAGGAGTCCAGTGTATAGCCTGATTCCATATGATCCTTGTGGCCTGTGTTCATGGGGTCCTTTTCTCCTGGGGCCATGCCCTACCACAGGCTGAATTCTTTTGAGATGCTGAAAAAGGAGCATAAGCAGGTGATGCTGGACTTACAGAAAATGCCAGTGGAAATATGTGACGGTGTGAACAAGATCAAACATCTGATTGAAGAGAATGTATCCTACAGGTATGTGCCTGATTTAACTTGGGAGAGACTGATTCTGCCATGTTTCTCTTTGACTCAATGTGAGAGCTCTGGTTCTTGCCTATCTGCCTCTTAGTAAGCAGCCTGACATGTGGTCCTTGGCCTTGTGCCTCTTGGACTCAGTTTTGCTAAGTGTGAAAAGACACTGTTCTCCTCCAAGCAATGTCCTGCCAGCTTCAGCAGCCCCTTGATAAAAAACAAATGGTTTGAACCATGAAGGGAGTGTCAGGTATCCTAGTACTTCTGTGGCTCTGACCAAGGCTTCCCAGAGCCTGTTTCCATGGTAGCCATAGACAGAATTGATTCTGGTTGGGGCTTTTTCTATCCTTCTGAACAGTGTTTGCACTCAACCTGCTGATGCTTTCCCAATGTCATGAACAGTTAAGCACAGGTGTGGGCTGTACCCTGTTCTCAGAGGCACAGGATCACTTTTGGCATCAGGAATTTCAGAAGTATTTTGAATCTTTTTGCAATTTTGTTACTCTCTGGATTTGGCTTGCATCTGAGTGATGCTGCTTGGCTACTGAGAACTCCATTCTTGGGCTTTCTGGGGGTCTGGGACTTTTCAGCGCTGGTGGTACTTGGGGGTAGGAATGGCAAAGGAGGCTGGCTGGGTCTCACCATGTTTTGGTGTTTGTTCAGTTACCTCCATGGCCAGGTCCTCCGAGATTGCACTGAGCTGAAGGAAAATATACATGTTTTAAGACTGAAGAACAGATTGCTGTGGGAGGAGCAGATTGAAATCCAAGAGTCCTGTGAGGAGCTGAAGAGTCTCTTAAAGGAGGCTCATGAGGTCATCTGTGACCCTTCTGCTGAGCAGCAGCAGGTAGGCTGAGGCAGCAGGGGCATGTGCCCACCTGTCCAACCATAAACATAGAGACACTCATATACCATCCACACTCATCCAGACCCCCACCTACATACCATCCAACTGTTGATTTCTGTGATCATTCCCGAGTCGTTCTAGAGAGTTAGCCTCTTGCAAGAATCTGGATAATTGGCAAGGGAAACCTCCTGCTCTGCTAGAAGCTGCAGTTCATTGAGAACTGGTTCAGTCACATATCATCCACCTACATGTCATTATGATCAGAGGTCTGCTATGCAGGGAGCTCCTTAGGGAACAGCACAAAGCTTTCATTGATGATGTCAGTGGCCTGTGGTTCATTTGCTTTGCAGGGGTCATGTGAGATCACAGATAGGAAGCAGCCTGCAAGGACTAGAGCTCATTGTCAGTGCCAAGTGAGTGGTTCTCATTGTCAATGTTTTGTGTGGCATGTGGTCTTCTCCTAAATTCCTGCATCCCAATGTGTTCTCTTCCTTTTGCCAAGCTCTTGGTTCATAGTGACAGATGCCTGAGTACCCCCTTTTCAGCCCTTTTTCTAGGCATGGTGCTGGACAGTTCTCCCATCCTGGAGCTTCCAGTCTGGAACTGACTGGTTGACCATAGATGTGGAAGGCCTTTGACAGGCTGAGGGTTGGGGTGACAGATTTGAAGCTTCAAGAAAACATTTTCTCCTATCAACTCAACATAGCATGAAGAACTTGTGTGCTCTCCTAGGAATTTTTAGTCTCCAAAGGATGGATAGCAGTGTTGTGGGTCTCACTTGAAACACCTGATGTGCATATTTTTAATTCAACTGTTCCTACAGCATGATGCCCTCACCATTGTTTTCTGCTCACTTCCTATTTCTGTGGTCTGTGTGTTATCTATACAGGCCTGTGTAAATGTGTAAATCGGTTTGTAGGTTCAGAGGCTACAAAATGAAATCCCATGTTGTCATCTGTTGCTCACTCCCTTATTCCCTTAGAGCCCAGGTTTTCATTGAACCTGAAATTTTCTGTTTGGGCTAATCTGGCTCCCAGCTCTCTTTAGATCTCCTGTCCTCCAAGGTAGAACTTCTCTCTTGTTTTGTCTTATCCAATGTTACAAGTTTAAATATACACAGAAAGAGGAAAGATATATTTGCTTTCTCTTTTGTTTATTTACTTTTATTGTTTTGATACCAATGTGTTTTTTAATAAATAACAAAATCAAACACTACAGCTTTTTTTTTAACAATAAATAGCAGGCTTCTTTGCTTTCACTGCACAGAGCTAAGACCACAGGAAATGTCTGGTTTGTCTCTGGTTTCTCAACCGAGATTCCCACAGTGCATCTCCTTGCTGACATTGTGTTGCTGACTATATCATGTGCATGGCTGTGTCTCAGAACAGATTCCCTCTCATAGTTGTGCAGAGTGCTGGGTTCCTGAAAAGCACTGCAGGTGATGTCACTGGCCTCCTTCTGACTGACATTGGGCTGCATTCATATCATATGCACTGTCATCTGTTGAAAACTTCCTGGTGTTGACCATGGGTCACTTTCTTTTTCTTGGGTTATCAAGGTCATTTGTGGAGGAGCCAGGATAAGTTGAGTGAAAAGACTATGATGGGTTAACTTGGATAATGTGGAGTCAGGGGGTTTTGTGATGGATAAAATGTATTCAAGGAAAAGTTAAGTGCAGGCCGGGGTAGCAGTGCCTTGCTGAGTCTAAGAGCCTTGTAGACAGCATAGAGGACCTGCTACCTCTATATACATCAGAAAAGGTGCTGCAAGGCAACAGTCCTCTCTCACTGACCATTCTAAGTTCAGGAAGTGTGTGTGTGTGTGTGTGTGTGTGTGTGTGTGTGTGTGTGTGTGTTGGGGTTGTTGTATATTGTGTGTTGTGATTTTCTGTGCATCTCTCTATGTGTTTGTGAACTTCTATATGTGTGTTTGTGTGTGAATACTGTCTATTGCTTGCACAGAGGTGCTCCTTTGGGTGTGTGTATGTGACCATGTGTGGTTGAGTGTGTATGTGTGTATGTGCCCATGTTCCCTGTATGTATAGGGGTAAATATTTGAGTGTGTTTGCAAGTTCAGTTGCTTATATGTGCAAGTGTGTTTGTATGTGTGGATTTGTAACTTCGTGTGTGTGTGTGTTTATCTATATTCGTATGTTCATTTACACATTTTTAATGATGATGGAACCAAATTTTCTGAAAAAGTACTGTGACCCCTCACTTGGCATCCATCAAATATTGTATGCTGCTGCCCATCTTTCTCCATGTCCTCCTAGCTCACTAGAACAAAGGGACACAAAAGCTACTATAACTCAGTGATTTTCAGGTATTTGTAGAGACAAAAATATATATCTGAAAAGAAATCCTTGGAGCAAACCAAAGGAATGTAGTACATGGAGGTTAGGAGGAGACCACTGTGGCAAATCAAGGTATCTGAGAGACAGGATAGGCTGGGTGAGGGTTTGTGTCTCTTCTCTGCTCTGGGTGAATGGTGACTGCACACTCAATGGTCAGGTGGCTTGCTGTGTCTTCTCTGTATCCTGTTTTGTCCTCATCCACATTGTCTGCTACCACTTGCTTTTCCCCTTTCCCTAACTTTGGCTCGGTTAACCTTGGCCTTGGAACTTAGGCTGGATGTTAGTAGTTGAGAGATTCTGACTTGCAGTGTGCTTCAAGCTGCATCTCAGTCCAGCGGAAGTTCGCTAGCCAGGATGTGGTATGAGAATGGGGCTGTCTCAGTGCACCCCACTTAGATTCCTGAAAGTATTGGGCACGCTATATGCTGTGTCTGCAGCACTCAGTAACTGCTTTTCTCCAAAGTTGTTCATTCTGAGTTAAAATCATCCTAATGGAGGGTTTGGAGAAATGAGGACCCTCAGACATTGCTGGTACTGTAAAATGGTACAGCACAGTAACAAGCTACACACAAGTCTTCAGAAAGTTGAACTGCATTCCCAGGTGACCCAGTGATGCCAGAACATGAAGTCAGTGTCCACAGAGAAACTAAGGGATCTCAGGGATTTATCAGCTTTCCTGAGTGTAGCTTCATGATGCCCATCATTCAAAGAGTGAAACAGTACAATGTGGTCAGGCTCTTTCATGGAATATTGTTCAGCACAAAATAATACATAAAATCATTTGGCACTGACTTAGTCAGCCATTTGTTACTCAAACACATCCCTGGCACAATCACCTCAAAGGAAGGAACTGTTTCTTTTGGATGCTGGTTATGGACATTTTCTAGTTTCCTGAGATTCTTTGCTTTTGTTCCAAAGTTAAGCAACCTGTAGCACAGAGAGCCCTTTTTGAAGGAAGTTGCTCAAGTTGGGGGAACTGGGAAACAGTGAATAAGACCAGTGGGGTTGCCATGACCATCCAGTAGTCCTTTGCTGGGGAACATTCCTATACTGCACAGCCTGGGGAACTTCCTAAGCAGGGTTACTTAACGGATGAGGACCCCTGAGGCCACCTGTCTCTGCATTAGGTTGCAAATAGGCTCTTCACTGACTGAACTGCCTCTCTCCCATGTTCACTGTCTTCTCTCTTCCAACAGGTTTACCTTGTTTTCATTAGTATCCCTGGTGGTTGCTCCTTATGTTAGTATTAACTGTGAAGCTAAACATGTTACTGCATTATAGTGTGCTTGTATGTGTTCATACATGTACTTGTGTGTGTTCATGAAATTATGTGTGTGCATATGAATGAGCAAGCCTCCACTGAGAACACAATCTTCTAATGAACAGGAGCAAGAGAGCCTGGATGAAAAACCAAAGGACCTGCTGAAGCAGAAGGAGCTCGTCACCCAGCAAGAGGACTTGGCAGAAAAGCTGCAACATCACTTCAGTGTCTCTGAGATGAGGTAAGAGCCCAAGCTGGGAGAGAAGTTAGAACCATGTGTGTCACCTGTCCCTGGATCTCTGTCTTTTTGGGATTTCCACCATCTGAATAGCTCCAAGCCACAGCAAGAGAAAGAATGCCTCAGGATATTGTATTGGCCTGGCCAACAAGAACCTCTCCAGGAAACACTATGTTTGATCCTTAGTGTTTCTGGGGAGTGTCTACCCCTTACTCCCATCTGAGCTCTCTGGAATCTTCTCAGTGTCCCCTGTTTCTCCACACAAATCTCCCTATGGTAGTCCTCAACCTAGCAGGAGGATGGTTAGTTGTGGAGGACAGTGTGTGCTCCTGCCACTTTATTTTCCTTCCAGAACATCACCTTTAGAGAGAAGTTCCTGCCTTTGGGCAGATCTACATGAAGCACACTCCTGCAGATTACAGGCTCTCTGCAGTGTGAATCTGTTTCCTGTGAAAAGATTTTTCTATTATAAGAAGATTTAGGATTTGAGGAGTTGAACCGAGGCCAGTTTCTGTTCTTTAACAATAATCAGATCCTTCACTGCTTTTCTTTTGTAGGCTCCCCTAGAGTGTCTACATTCAGTTTCTCAGGTTGCTCACACTCATTGCCTGTATCTAATCAGATTCATGTAGATATGCCCTCTACTCTTACTCAGACATTGCTACTTTGTTTTTATTTTCTGTCAAAATAATTTATCTAGACAACTGGAGAAAAGTCCTGATTATCATGCCCAGCACAGTGTAGTTCTCAGTTCATCTTCTGGTAGATTTTAAAAGCTGAGAATCAAATCCTGGTCCAGGTCCATTCTGACCCTCCTCTCTTAGGAAATGCAGGAAATGACCTCAGATGAAAGGTAATGCTGGACTCTCCAGCTGACTAGAGCTGGTTCAGGCTGAACAGTTGACATAGCAGGTCCCTACCAGGCCTGTTACCTAACTGCCTTCCTCCTCTAGGTTAGACCATCACCAATATGAGTTTGAACAGGCCACAGCCCAGGATGAGAGCCTCCTGCAGACAGAGCTGCTGCAGCAGGAGCACTAAGTCTCACAGGCAAGTGAGCCACCAATGCATCCACCTTCAGCAAAAATGGCATTGGTGGGAGGCTGGGGGCTCTTGACCTTGGCTTCCAGTGTGAATAGGTCTTGATTTTTTTCTAGCCTGTGGCCCAGTCAGGCTGGTTCTGTGTCTGAATGCCTTTCCTTCTCATACAGCAGATCTTGGGAGAACTGAGGAGGCCAAAGAAACCACAGATGCCTTGAACCTATGACCTGCTATACTCTCCGATCAAGGCCTCCTCCTCAGAAGACACTCCTTTAGAACTGTGAACTCAAAAGCTTCCCAAGGGGTACAACGAATGCTCTAGAAAGGTCTCATTCTTAGTCTCTGTGAGAACTTGACCTACAAACCGGAAGGAGGCATGGCTATACTAGTTTTTTAAACGCTTTTTACAATCGCTGTCTGCCTTCCTACCATGTTTCCAAGGCCAGCCACAGACTGTAGGTCTCTGCTGCAAAATGTGCACCAAAAGAATGCTTGTGACCTTAATTTTTTTGTTTGGTTTTGGTTGGGTTTTGTTTGCTTTGGGTTTTTTTGGTTTTCTTTGTTATGGTTTGAGCTTTTGCTATTTATTTGTTCTTACTTTTGTTCTTGTAATTTAGGTATTTTACTAAGATATTCACTGTTTATTGACTAATTTCTTTAAGCTCATATTGAGTAATATTACTGAGTTTTTATTAATAATAAAGTGATTTTGAACTTTTCTGACTTAGAAGCAATTTCTTTGGTCAGGTGTGATGTCTCACTCTAGTAAGCCCCAGAATCTCTTGTAACATCAGATCACTTGTGTGCCCAGCTTAAGCTACAATAGTGGGTTCTCAGGAAGCTAGGGCTACACAGGTCTTTGGATGCGGATGGTGTTGTCAACTATATGGATTCCCATTGCATAATGGAAAAAGTATCCATACTGTATCCTTGTGGTCACATATTTATTCACCCTAGCTATAGCATTCTGTATACCCATTTCAGGATGTGATCATGTGCACCACATGAATTAGAAAAACAACAATATTGCTATAAAGCCTCTCAGGAAATGAAAACATTTACTAAAGGATTATGAAAGAAATCCATAGCCTGCTTGCCACCTGGGGCCATGATGATATCCATGCCTGGTCTGCTGCCAAGGGCCATATCCTGTCCATGGCCCTGACAAACTGTTGGAGTCTGTGTTGATACCCATGCATCCTCTGCCAGTGAGGGCCTGGCAGCCACCTGCAGTGGCTTGGCCACCACCTATGACCATGTTGTTGTCAAAGGGATATGCCCCCAAGTGGACAGATGTGTCTTAGAAGCCTGTACCACCACCTAGGACCATAATGACATCAGGACCAGGGCTGTAACTGAGGGACATGCCTGGATCCATGGCCCTGCTGTAGCCAGGGTCGGTGTTGATATCTCAGGCCCCTGTTGCCATCAAAGACAGTGCCTAGAATCTGAGCTACCACCATGGGACGTGGTACTGCTGGGTCCCTGCCAATCTGTGTGACCTTCATTGCCAAGCAGAGTCATGGTGGCATCCAGGCCTGGGCTACAACTTGGGAACATATCTGTATGCATGTTGCAAACACAACCAGGATCTGTGTTCATATCTACGGCATGTACAGCCACCAAGGCTCACACAGATGTAGGGAGGGGTCTGGGCTGTCACCTAGGACCATGGTAGTTTCTAAGGCCTGTGTTCTCTTTGGGGCCATATAGATCTGAGTGGCCTGTGCTGCCACCAGGGACCCTGGTGTCCTCCAGGCGTAGGCTGATGTCAAAGGCCTTGTCTGGTCCATTGCCCTGCCATAGACTTGGTCTATGTTGATGTGAGTGGCTCCTTTTACTGCTGAAGACAGGATAGGGATGCAAAGAGTTAACCCTACTCATCGCTGGCCTTAGCACTAGTGAGAACTGGACCTGCCCCCCACCCACTGCAGTACTGCGGAGAGTGGGTTCTGCACCTGGATTGAGCTGCACAGTAGAGCTGACCCTGTTGTTTGTGGTGTCAGTGATCTGGCCCTGAGGCTCTGAGAGCAGAAGAACTCAGTCCACCCTCTTCTGCATTGTGTTGGCAAGGGCAAGGGAAAGATGCCCTCCTCACCTGAGCAAATGCCACCTGCAGCTGGTGGGAGAGTGGGAATCTGGGGCTTGAGAACAGAGGAGCTGGGTCAGCCTCTCAGCAGCTGCAGCAATTGGGTTTGTGGACTTGGCACATCATCTCACAAAACACTAGAGCTGTTCCTTTGTTCTGAATGTGGGTAAGTCAGATTTGAGTGCATGAGGAAAGGACAATTGGCCTCTCTCCATTCTGCCCATTGCATGGGGTGAGCTAGGTGGGACAGTGTTGGAGAGCTTGCCTGGGTGTGGAAGATGAAGGAAACCTGGCAGTCAGATCATCCCAGGTAACCCCAGCCCAGAACCATGGCTATGAATTATCCCACCCTAACTTCTTCTTTATCCATGGACTGCTGGAGCAGGTAAAGGGCCCAGTTTCTGAAGATCTAAAGCTTCAGGATCTCTATGACACAAGACATCATTAGGATATCCAAGAGTAGGATCACAAGTGAAGTTCCATCATCTATAGTGTAGAGAAGCCAGAGAGGCCTGAAACACTTAAAGAAAAGATGTATGTACTAAAGGGTATTTTGTGTGACTCACAGGGTCACACTAAATCTTCCTTGCTGAGACTTTGTTTCTTTTTAAAATTTGAGTTTTCAGTTTTCTTTTTAGTTGTTTTTTTTTGGGGGGGGGATGTTTTAAAGGCAGAGCTCAGGTGTGAAAGAATGGATAAGGGGAAAAGTTGGATTGGGAAGCATGATGTGAAACCAACAGAGAATAATAAAATATTTAAAATAAAAAAAGAAATTAGGAAAACCAGAGCTATCTGCCCACGGTTTCCTTGGAATATAGTATCAATGATAACCAGACTGCAAACATAATGAATTACAAGATATGTTGGGACATTATTTTTTTTTTGGTGCTTTTGTCCTTAACTGTGAATTGGTGCAATTTTTAAAAAAGATTTATTTCCTTTATTTATATCTATGGTTGTTTTGCCTGCCACAGGGCTGTACACCATGTTCATGCAATTCCACCAGTGGCCAGAAGAAGCCATCAGATTCCATGTGGACCTGGAGTTAAAGAGGATTTTTAGCTGCTCTGTTGGTCCTTTGGGAGAGAAAATACTCAAAATGCACCAGCCATCTCACCAGACCCTGCACTTGACTTTTGTCCATTTAGTTATGTATGCTGTGTTAGTTTGAATGAATCAGCTCCAACCATTTCAGGAGACCTGTAGAGACAAGCATATGATATAGGCATTGTAATTGTCTTAGGATGCCAGGCATTCATTCAAGGCATTGGTGGGTTCAAGATCCTGCTCGAGCATCACTTATTATCAGGGTTAGAGCAGACCTCTCACATCTCATCCTGGATGACAATGCATATTAGGGCCATCTGATGAAATGCAGAATTGATAAGACATTCCTGGTGGTGGAGTTGTGGTTAATGGTGCCTCTGGATGCTCCAGGTAAGTGTTGGGAGTAAGCTTCAGACCAGCCAGAGTGACATGCCTGTCATGTGGAGCATGTCTGTACAAGGCTAGGAAAGGAGAGGGATGGTTGATGGTGCTCTTCAACCACAGATGATCGCACTGTGATCAGAGGAAGGGCTTCTTCCAGATAATGCTTTATTTTTGGGAAGCTCCCCTGGACCGGATCTACCTTCTGAGACTGACAGAGAATCAGAGAGTTAATGTGTGCAGGAAGTAATCCTGTGGGATAACAAACTGGTGCTGCCAATCAAGCATAGAAATGATCTACTCTTTATGAATAAAAGGCATATATACACACACAACATCAATACAGATGCAAAGCTCATCAATTCCATGGATGATGTGATCAGCTGGAGAGACGGCTCAGTGGGCAAAGGTAACTGCTCCTAGGCCTACAGACCTGAGTTCCTTTCCTAGGACTCACATGATTGAAGGAGAGAACAAACCTCTGAGAAATTGTCCTATGATCTTAATAAAAGTGTAGGTACATGGTCATGGACCAATAAAGCTAAGACTTTCTATTCCTAAGGCTTTCTATTTCTCACTTACCCTAGAATCTTTCCATCTGATACACTCATTTTATTATATTACTATGCATTCCAATTGAGAGATTTGGGACATTTGCTATTTTAATCTTGTTGCTGAGATGTTTTAAGAACCAAGAAGGCCGACACCAAAGCACCACCTGAAGAATGGTTAAGGGAAGGTGGCCACTGGTAATTTGTGACATAGCTGAGACACAAACTACTCTAGAATGTCTTCTCTACATGCCTGGTATATTAGTCAGGGCTCGCTAGAGTAACAGAAGTTATAAACTGTAGCTCTCTCTATTACAAAGGGAATTTATTTTAGAATGACTTTCAGGCTATGGTTCAGCCGATACAATGATAGCTGGCTATAATGGAAAGTCCAATAATCCAGTAGATGCTTAGTTCACAAGACTGGATGTCTCTACTGGTATGCAGTGTATGCTGGAATCTTAAAGGAATAGGCTCTAATGCCAGTGAAGGAATGGATGTGCTAACAAGGAGAGAGCAAGTAGAGAAAGAGTAAAAACTTCCTTCCTCCATGTCCTTCTTTAGGCTTACAGGAAAAGTGTTCCAGACTATATCTGGATTAAACGTCAGAATTAAAGTTGTGATTTCCTATGTCAAAGATCCAGACTAGAAGTAGATCTTCCTACTTCTAGTGGGTTAAGCAGAAATTAAGCAGAAATCTCCCAAAGGTGTGCCCTGTATGTTTTGGTTTTAGTTAATATCAGATGTATTCATGTTGACAACTAAGAATAGTCATCAGAGTAGTATTCTGCTCTTTACTAATATTCATGAACAAATGGATCCCTTAGAGAGTGAAAGGAAGGAGTGACAATAATCAAAAGGTACATCTGAGTCAGCTATAGATCCCGTGGTTATGATGATTTTTATTGGCCTTTTTATGGCCATGGATGGCTGAAATAGGAATAAATACCTGTCTCTGGTTTCCTGGGTAGTAGGGGATGAGCTAGAAACCCAGTTACAAGTCTCTGGCCTTTCTATACAATTGGAGAATAGACATTGAAATAAGTATGATATGTGTGGCAGTGTCTGTAGTGGAAAGGGTTCCAAGAGGGACAAATGGGTCTCTTTAAAGAGAACGGGTAAAGGCCTCTCACAGCAAACATACTGGACCTGTCAGAAAGAGTGGGGTTCCTCAGGCCACATGAATTTGTACTTTAAATCCTCCAGACCCCTTCTTGCTCACTCCATGTAGCCGCAAAAGGAAAGACAAAAGAGAAAAACAAAAAACAAAAAAAGCCTAAAACTCTCTCTTCAACAATACGGCCTAGCGAAGACTTCTGTGGGGTCTTCACTATATACAACAAGTACAAATCATCAATTGTTTTCAAAGCAAAAATTGTTTATTAGGATTTGAAGTTTATTGAGGGTCAAAGAGGCAGGGTTTGAAGACAGAAGTAACAGGTAATAAATCGTACTCCAGAGCCAAATCATATTGCAGAGCTCACCACTGACACTAGCATCTTGAGTGTGGGCACTGCAGTGTGTGCCATCAAGAATAATGACAATAGACAATGTGCCTGGTGCTGCTTTAGAAGCTTTCAACATCCAGGGCTCTGAAAATGGGATGCTGCCTCCCCAAATCATCAAGCAGAATGGACTCCTCCAATTCTCTAGAACATAAACTCTGACATCCATTTGCTGACTCAGGCTTGTATTTGGGACCTGGTCTCTGTAGTAAGTGGTAGGGTTTCTGATAAGAACTCGTCCACCAAAACACTGGAAGGTTGGTCAAAGTTGCGGTCATGCCACAGCCCCTCCACATGTCCACCCTGAAGCCTCTAGAAGAGGCTTCAATCGTCATATTTACCAACTTTTCCTTTGTGGCTTGGGCTTATTGTGACTCATTATTTTAAATATTGTTTCATTTTTCTCCATAAATTCTATTAAATTATTCTTCCTACAATTGAAATTTCACTTTGGACATAGAATCCTATTCATGGAGGGTCAATTTTCTTTGCAATAAGCTGAAGTTTATATTTTCTGCCTTTGGCTTGCTTCTGGCTATTCTCGGCTGTCTATTTGAGACATAGTTGAGGAACTGACACCATCTGACTGGCTTGCAGGCATGCTTCTTGGGCATTTTCTTGATTGCTAATTGACAGAGAAGAGCTCAGCCCTCTGTAGGTAGAGCCATCCTTAGGCAAGTGAGCCTGGGCCATAGAGAAAAGGTAGCTGAGCCGACTAGTGAGCAGTGTTCCTCTGGTTTCAAGCCCTGTCTTGAGATCTTGCCTAGGTTTCCCTTGATGATAGACTGTAACCTGTGAGGTAAATAAACTCATCACTTTTTTAATTTGAATTTTTACTTTTATTATAACAATAGAAATCTGTCTAGAACTTGCCATATTCTCAGGACATTCTCTGATGGTCCATTCTTCTCCTGCCAGCCTGTATCTCTTTTTTCCCCAGTGTACAAAGTTCCTGGACACTGCAATCTGTTGCAATATCTACTCTGACAACCATACCTCACTGCTTATGCAACTCTATTATGGTATTTTGTTAGTGTTATATGACATGTTTCTCTAATATGGCATGTTTCCCTAATTTTCCCTCTTTAAAATTATCTCTGGATTTTCCTTCTTTTTCCACTTTTAGTATCCTTTGCCCCACAATAGATCATTTATGTCAGATTATTAAGTTCCACAGAAATGGGTGATTTATTGTATTAACATTTTTCAATTCAAGTTTTAGAAAAGCAAATTAGAACACTGTACTTGCTGGGTTTTATGTGTGTGTGTGTGTGTGTGTGTGTGTGTGTGTGTGTGTGTGTGTGTGTGTGTGTGTGTGAAGGAGGGCACTTACATCCCACAGCTTATATATTGTGAGGTCCCTTTTTATGACAACATGACAAAATCTAGGGTTCCAAGAGGAGGGGGCCATATTTCTCAATTTTTCCTTATGATCAGGTTGTAAGAAAGCCTGTAGAGCATCTTCCTAAGTATTGATTAACATGGGAGGGACCAGCCCATTGTGAGTGGGGTCACCCCTGCTCTGTTAGTCCTGGGCTGTTTAAGAAAGTAGGGTGAACATGCTGTTGTGAGTGAGCCACTAAGCAGCACCCACCATGGGCTCTGCATCAGCTCCTGCCTCCAGGATCCTCTCCTGTTTGAGTTCTGGTCCACTTCCTTCAGTGGTGAACAGTGATGTGGAATTGTAAGTCAGATTAACACGTTCTTTTTCAATTTGCTTTAGTCATGGTTCTTCATTGAAGCAACAGAACCCTAACCAGGACACTGTGCATGTCAAAAGACATCGTTCAGGAGTTGGCTCTCTCCTTCTACCTGTTGAGACAGGTCTCTCTTGTTTCTGGTCTGTACTGTGTACTCTAGTCCAGCTGATCTTCCAGCTTCCAGGCAATTTCCAGTTCTCTGCCAGGAGTGAAGCAATCACAGATATCTGCCACTGTTCTGACTTTTTACGTGAAATCTAGGGTTGAACTCATCAGACTTGTACAGCCAGTTTCTTTCTCAATTAAGCCATATGCCCCCAGCCCTTACTTTATTTTAAAAGCAGACAGCTAAAACACCCAAAACAAATGCAGGATTTCGGGACTCATGATGAATGGATGTCTCACAATCAACATGCAGATTTAACAGAGGACTTTCTGGTTCAGAAGCCCCTCAGGTACCCCATCCAATGGCAATGTTCTGTCTCCCACCAGTAGCAACCACTTTGCTGAGTCTTATAGTCACTTAATATCTGTTGCACGAATCTACTGCTGAATCCTCAGGCCAATTGGAAGGCGAGATCCTATCTCCAGGAATCCTCTGACTGAAAGCCTTTGAGTTCTTAGCTTGAAAGGCTCTCCAGCTGAATAGCCTCTAGCTGAAAAGGGTCTAGTTCCTGTATCCTCATGCCTTATATACCTTCTGTGCCCAGCCATATTACTTCCTTCCTAGTGCTGGGGTTAAATGCGTGTGATTCTCAAGTACTGGCATTAAAGGTGTATGCCTCTACTGTCTAGCTCTGTTTCTCTCCTAGACTGAATCAATCTCATGTAGTCCAGGGTGGCTTTGAACTCTCAGAGATCCAGATGGATCTCTGCATCCCGAGTGCTAGGATTAAAAGTGTGTGTCACCATTGCCTTGCTTTTTAATCTATGGCTTGTTCTGTTCTCTGATCTTCAGGCAAATTTTATTAGGGTACATAATGTATCACCACACATAACTGTCTTTATTGTCATCAAACTCTAAATCCTGAGTCACTTTCTTGTTCTTGAAGTTACTGTTTTTGTTTTCATAATACTCAGAACCCACATATTTCCCTTCTGTCTCCTTTGTCCATGACAGTTCATCTGAGATGTGGGAGAACTCAAACTATTTGGTATGTAGTTCCTCATTGTTTTTGTTTTGTGACTGCATGCTCTATCTATGAAGTCTAACATGTCCATCATATGTCCTGAGCACTGGCAGCTGAATGGGGATAGGGATCATATTGCTGGTATAACTCAAGTCCATAGGTACATTCAGGCTAGGTGCTTTGCTGTTTTATGAGAAGTCCCCATAATTGCAGTTGGTGAACTTATTCAAAATTCACAAGACCAACAATAAAATTATTCAAATATTTAAACCTATAATTGACAACTGACATTTGGACTTGGACATTTTAAAGTCTTACAATGTTATTACATTTGAGATTTTTCTATATACAAAGAAGGTAAAATAGCTCATGTGTTCATAATGGTACTTGGGGTTCAAAGCCATGGCTTTGAATTTTGATTTCTTAGTTTTCAGGGATAAAGTGTTAACAGTATCATACTATTAATATTTTTAGAATTTAGGCACAGTATATGCATATAGTAACTGAGACAAGGCAGAGTATAAACAATGTGTGTTGTCTAGCTAATGAAATTAGTATTGTGTCACTAAAGTGATGTAAAATTGTATATGTGGAAATTAGTATACACACCAACGTCTTTGATTCATCCTTGACTAAAATCAGAATCAGCATCCAAGAGGAGGCCACACTGCTTCAAAAAGGACTTACAGGGGAGTGTTAGGAAGTTGGTAGTCTAAGTGCTTTGTGAACTGAAAGGGTGGTACTGCCATTCAGCCTTTGTCTAGATGTGGAAGGAAGATCTTAAGTCAATATTGATAGTGCCATTTGCCACACAATATAACTTGAATCCATTATTCTGCCTCTTGTCATATTATTGCCCCTAAGCCATCAAAGTCTCTTCATTAAATTGAGCAAGTACTTCCTCTAATATTTGAAATTGTTATTCATAGTTTCATGACTACTCAAGAATGAATATTTGATAATAGCTTTTGGAATGAATATTATAGGGAACTGGGCTTGTTTATAGAAAGCTATAAGCTATGTTTGCCATCTGGGGCTGTTTTTGCCATGGATGTATTTTACTTAGGTAACTGGCTGACTATGATCTCACTGAACTGGCATTTTCAAGTAAAGTTAAAAGATGAATTTGAGCTGTACTCATAACAAATACTTAACTCTACCTCAACTTTTATATGAATTATTAGTGTTAATACATGGACTGTGGACCAATGGCTGTGGAGCCCACATGCTACTGGACTAGGCTCTCTGGATATAAGAGACAGTCGTTTAGCTTGAACTGTCTGGTGGGACCCCAGGCAGTGTGATCATGATACATCCCTGGTGCACAAATTGGCTCTTTGGAGCCCAGTGCCTATAGTGGGATGATTTTGCAGCCTTGGTGGAGGGAGGAGGGGTTAGACCTGACTCAACTGAATGTACCTGGCTCTACTGACTCCCCATGGGAGACTTTGCCTTGGAGGAGGTGGGAATGGGAGGTGAGTTGTTGGGGGTAAGGCTGTGGGGCAGGAGCATAAAGGATAGGAGTAATCTGTGGTTGGTATATAAAATGAATAGAAAATTTAATAAAAAAATAAACAACTTCCTAGTATGGAGCCTACAGAAATTACTGCGGGAAGATAATATGCAGTTTATTTAATTCAATCCCCATCTCCCACATTGGAGCTCAATACTGTCTTTAATTCCAGTTCCTGGATATCTGACACTTCCACACAGATATATAAGCAGGCATGTAGCTAGAGTTTTCCTGTCTTGCTCACAGTCAGAACAAATATTTGTCACCCGCCAGTTCCACAGCCGCTCAGTTTCAACCAAGTAAACACAGAGACTTATATTGCATACAAACTGTATGGCCGAGGCAGGCTTCTGTCTAACTGTTCTTATAGCTTAAATTAATCCATTCCCATAAATCTATACCTTGCCACGTGGCTTGTGGCTTGCCGGCATCTTCACATGCTGCTTGTTATGGCAGTGTGGGGCAGTGACTCCTTCTTCCTTCCTGTTCTTTCTTTTCTTCTCTCTGTTAGTCCCGCCTATACTTCCTGCCTAGCCACTGGCCAATCAGTATTTTATTTATTGACCAATCAGCGTAATTTGACATACAGATCATCCCACAGCACAGGCAGAATGCCAACACATAAAAATAAATAAATTTAAAAAAATAAATAAATTTTGTTTATTTTGTTTATCTGTGCAGTGATCATGCACCCTTTTGATCCCAGTACTAAGGAGGCAGAGGCAGGAAGAACTCTGTAAATTGGAGGCTAGACTAATCTATAGAGCAATTTTCATCACAGCCAGGGCAACAGAGAGAAACTGTGTCTTGAAAAACTGTACAAGAGGAGGAGGAGATGGAGGGTGAGGAGGAGGAGGATGAAGAAGATGAGGAGAATGAGGAGTGGAGGTAGAAGAGAAGGAGGAGGAGAGGTGATGGAGGAGGAGGTGAAGGAGGAAGAGCTGGAAAAGGAGGAGGAGGTGAAAAAGGTGAAGGGGGAGGAGGGGGAGAGGGGGAGAAGGAGGAGGAGGACGGGGGGGGGGGGGGGAGGAGGAGGAGGAGGAGTGAGAGCAGAGGAGAAAACAAGTCAGGCTGGGTAAATGGCTCACTGGGTAAAGTGCTTTCCATTCAAGCGTGAATCCTACATTTGAAACCCAGAACCTATGTAAAGCTGAGTGTGGAACGTGTTGTATCTCTAATCCTAGTGTTCCTATGGTGAGCTGGGAGACAGAGACAAGAGAACCAATAGAAACACAGCCCAGTTTTCCAGGCACACACAGTGGCAAACACAATAAAGGGAACCAACTTAGATGGTTCAGCTGGTAAAAGAATTTCCATGAAGCCCGATGACCTAATTTTGTTCCTTGGAACTTGTGTAAAGTTGGAAGGAGAGGATAGACTCCCAAAGTTCTCCTTTGATCTCCACAAGCAAGCAATGGCATGCACACACCTGTCCCTATACCGACTAAAAATACATTCCAAAGAGGCCCAGTCTCTTGGTAGAAGGTAAGAAGCAACACCTGAGGCCATCCACTGACCACAACACCCATGCTCACACTCACAAAAACACATATGCACACATATCACACACAAACACATCACACAAATGACACACACACACACACACACACACACACACACACACCACAGTTTTTTTTAATTAGGAATTTTTTTATGTATTTGCTTTACAATACTATTCAGTTCTACATAATAGCCACAGATTCCCTTGTTCTCTCCCTTTCTGCACCCCTCCCCTCCCCCCCCCACCCGCCCACCCCCCATTCCCACCTCCTCCAGATCAAGGTCTCCCACAAGGACTGGAATCGACCTGATAGACTCAGTCCAGGCAGGTCCAGTCCCCTCCTCCCAGATTGAGCCAAGCGTCCCCGCATAAGTCCCAGGTTTCAAACAGCTAACTCATGCAACGAGCCCAGGACCTGGTACCACTGCCTAGATGCCTCCCAAACAGATCAAGCCAATTGACTGCCTCACCTATTCAGAGGGCCTGATCCAGTTGGGGGCCCCTCAGCCTTTGGTTCATAGTTCATGTGTTTCCATTCATTTGGTTATTTGTCCCTGTGCTTTATCCAACCTTGGTTTCAACAATTCTCGCTCATATAGACCCTCCTCTTTCTCACTAATTAGACTCCCAGCGCTCCACCAGGGGCCTAGCCATGGATGTCTGCATCCAGATTCCTCAGTCCTTGGATGGGGTTTCTGGCACAACTATTAGGGTGTTTGGCCATCCCATCACCAGAGTAGGTCAGTCCCGGCTGTCTCTCGACCATTGCCAGCAGTCTTTTGTGGGGGTATCTTTGTGGATTTCTGTGGGTCTCTTTAGCTCTTTGTTCCTTCCTTTTCTCATGTGGACTTCATTTACCATGGTCTCCTATTCCTTGTTCTCCCTCTCTTTTCTTGATCCAGCTAGGATCTCCCACTCTCGTTCCCTTTATCCTCACCCTTCATTGCTCCCACTCATGTCCAGGCTGTTCATGTAGATCTCATCCATTTCTCCGTGACTTTCTTGGGGTCCCATTTTCCAGGTAGCCTCACTGGTGATGTGATTAGCAGTCCAGTCATCCTTGTTCCACATCTAGCATCTTCCTATGAGTGAGTACATACCATATTTGTCTTTCTGAGTCTGGGTTACCTCACTCAGGATGATTTTTTCTAGATCCATCCATTTGCCTGCAAACCTCATGATGTCATTGTTTTTCTCTGCTGAGTAGTATTCCATTGTGTATATGTGCCACAATTTATTTATCCATTCTTCAGTTGAAGGGTATCTAGGTTGTTTCCAGGTTTTGGCTATTACAAACAATGCTGATATGAACATAGCTGAGCAAGTGCTCTTGTGGTATGATTGAGCATTTCTTGGGTATATGCCCAGGAGTGGTATAGCTGGATCTTGGGGGAGATTGATTCCCAATTTTCTGAGAAAGCGCCATATTGATTTCCAAAGTGGTTGTACAAGCTTGCATTCCCACCAGCAGTGGAGGAGAGTTTCCCTAGTACCACATCCTCTCCAGCATAAAGTGTCTTCAGTGTTTTTGATCTTAGCCATTGTTACAGGTGTAAGCAGGTATCTCAGAGTTGTTTTGATTTGCATTTCCCTGATGATTAGGGATGTTGAGCAATTCCTTAAATGTCTTTCAGCCATTTGGGTTTCCTCTGTTGAGAATTCTCTGTTTAGTTCTAAAGCCCATTTCTCAATTGGACTGTTGGTCGTTTTGATGTCTAATTTCTTGAGTTCCTTATATATTCTGGATATCAGTCCTCTGTCACATGTGGGGTTGGTGAAGATCTTTTCCCATTCTGTAGGCTGTCGCTTTGCCTTGTTGACCGTATCCTTTGCTCTACAAAAGCTTCCCAGTTTCAAGAGGTCCCATTGATTGATTGATTGTCTCAGTGTCTGCACTACTGGTGTTATATTTAGGAAGTGATCTCCTATGCCAATGAATTCAAGACTACCTCCTACTTTCTCTTCTAGCAGGTTCAGAGTAGCTGGATTTATGTTGAGGTCTTTGATCCACTTGGACTTAAGTTTTGTGCACGGTGACAGATATGGATCTATTTGCATCCAGCACCATGTGTTGAAGATACTTTCTTTTTTCCATTGTATACTTTTGGCTTCTTTGTCAAAAATTATATGTTCATAGGTGTGTGGGTTAATGTCAGGGTCTTCAATTCGATTCCATTGATCCACATGTCAGTTTTTATGCTAATACCAAGCTGTTTTTATTACTGTAGCTCTATAGTAGAGTTTGAAGTCAGGGATTGTGATGCCTCCAGAGGTTGTTTTATTGTACAGGATTCTTTTGGCTATCCTGAGTTTTTTGTTTTTCCATTTGAAGTTGAGTAGTATTCTTTCCAGGTCTGTGAAGAATTGTGTTGGTATTTTGATGGGGATTGCATTGAATCTTTAGATTGCTTTTGGTAAGATTGCCATTTTTACTATGTTAACCCTGCCTATCCATGAGCATGAGAGATCTTTCCATTTTCTGACATCTTCTTCATTTTCTTTTTTCAGGGACTTAAAGTTCTTCTCATGCAGGTCCTTGTGTAAAGTTGGAAGGAGAGGATAGACTCCCAAAGTTCTCCTTTGAACTCCACATGCAAGTAATGGCATGCACACACCTGTCCCTATACCGACTAAAAATACATTCCAAAGAGGCCCAGTCTCTTGGTAGAAGGTAAGAAGTAATACCTGAGACCATCCACTGACCACGACACCCATGCTCACACTCACAAAAACACTTATGCACATCACACAAATCACACACACACACACACACACACACACACACACACCACAGTTTAAACAACAACAACAAAATTACCCAGATCTTCTTCACTGTCTTACAACTCATTCAGTCATCTTTAAAATACTACCTGGTAGACAAATGAATTTTCATGTTTGACACTCAATCCAGTGGCCCAGCAGAAATGGATCTAGACCAGAATATCCAAGTCTCAAGTTCTAGTCATCTAGCCTTGGTAATCATCCAGAGCTGGAAGTCTGTATTCATGCTTTAGGAAAACACATTCTGGTCATCACTGCTCTGTATAAAGTCTTGCTCAATTCTTACCTCATCCCAAGTCCTTCTCTTATTATAGAATTGTCTTGAGCCCCATGACCGCGACTATGACAATGCTGAAGTATCCCAGTACTGGTGTCATTGTGGGCCGGAGCTGATCTGAACATCTTTAGCCCTTCTGACACTGCAGCCTATATATAAGCTGGGTGTGTTTCATTTTGCTTGCTGTTTGTCTTCCAGGGAGATGGAAGCAGTGTGAGGTTTGATTTGTTGTCTAGTGCTCATGCTCAATGCTAGCATAGGGTCACTGTACAGTAAGCACTTTAAACATGCAAGTCAGAAGTAGGACATGATGGCCCATGCCTTTGATCCCAGCACTCAGAAGGCAGAGGCAGGTAGATGTCTGTGAGTTTGAGGCTTGCTTGGTCTATAGAGGAGACAGAGGAGACCAACTGAATTCTAAGACACACCTCCCTATTGAGAGATGGGAAACTGACATCCACAGAGAGGAGACTCAAGTCTGGGCTTTCAGAACCTGCCTGGGCAAAGTCTCATCTCACAGTTACTTTCTGTATATCCTTCAGTGTGTAAGAATTAACTGAGGATCCTGCCCCCGACTTCCCTTCTGGACCAGAGAGTTGGACAAGAGAACTCCCTTTTGGACAAGAGAGAGAGTCTTCCTGAATCTGTCAGCTCTTTCTGAAACAAGTACACTGATAAGACCAAGAAGGAACCACAAGGAGATGGGCAGACATCAAGGCAGAAGTACATACAACAAAATGAAGAGCAATACAGCATCACCAGAACCTAGCCCGCCTCCAACATCTAGACCTGAACACCAAAAATTGGAAGAAGCAGAAGAAAGTAGCCTTATGAGTAACTTCATGAAGAAAGTAGAGGCTTGTGTAGAGGAAAAGACAAGAAAATTGGAAGAATGCTGTAAACAACTAGAGGAAAGTGCAAACAAATTAGAAGAAAACAATAAAGCCCTCCAAGAAAACAATAAAGTCCTGGAAGAAAACAATAAAGCACTGAAAGAAAATCATGAAAAAGCAATGAAACAAACAAAGGAAACAGTCCAAGAACTGAAAAGGGAAATTGAAAAAAATAAAGAAGACACAAACAGAGGGAATGCTGGAAATAGAAAACCTGAGTAAAAGATCGGGAACTTCAGATGCAAGTATAACCAACAGAATGCAAGAGATGGAAGAGAGGATTTCTGGCATTGAAGATACAGTAGAAGAAATAGTTTCATCAGTCGAATGAAACACTAAAGCCAACAAAGTCATGAACCAAAATGTCCAAGAAATATGGGACACTATGAAAAGACCAAACAAACGAATTATAGGGATAGAAGAAGGTGAAGAATACCAACTCAAATGCATAGAAAATATATTCAACAAAATTATATGACCCATCCAGCAGGCCAGGTTATTCGAGGGTCTCGAGGAGGGACCACCTGTGAATCAATGGGGGGCGAGAGGGAAAGGAGACCAAGCGCGTGAAGAAAGACAGAGTCAGTCTGAGTTGCGTCAAGGTCTCACTTTATTGACTGGTGTTAGAGCTTATAAACAGGGCTTCAGGTAGGGAGGGGGAGCAGGAGTGAGGAGAGGACAAAGAAAATTCCTAAGGGAGGGTCAGCAGGAGGTCGCTTTGGTCCCAGGCCCCTGCAGCTAGCTGATTTAAAGAGGTTTATTTAATCCTACATTTCTAGGTTAGACTAAAAGCCTCTTATTTACACGAGGCTTGATAAATCGTGGCAGGTAACACAAGGTTCAAGACACAGCTGTCCAGAGTCGGTCTCCAACAGTTCCCCCTCTTTTCTAAAAAATGGACCAAGTCCATAAGATCGGGGTTGCGGAGGTCCGAGAGAGCCTCTGTCTTAGGCTATACAGGGGGACTCCCACGCATGGCAGGTGCCATTTTGAGCCAGTCTCAACGACCTCTGTAAGCTGTTGTCTCCTGCGTGGGCCCTGTATTATTCCCGTCATTGAGTACTCTCTAGCAAGACCGTGGGGACGTTAGGGCTTTAGGACACTGAATCTGAGTCCTTGATGGGCCTCCTGGCTGGCCTCCTAGGAATCTACTCTGTGATAATGAATCGAGACATGTCGTGGTAAGGCCGAATCAATCTGATTTTTGATAAACCGAGTCAACTGCTGAAAGGCCCAGGGACCAAAGGTAATGAGAAGGAGAAGGAAAATAATCAGGGGTCCAGGAGGGTGGGGATCAGGGTAGAAAGCCAAGGGGATTCTTTAAAGCTTCTATATAGAAGGGCAAACCCTGCTCCTAAGAGCAAGAGCCGCATCTTACTGAAGCCCCATAAAGGATAATAAAGGAAAAACCCACAAGATTACAATTCCCATACAATTCCGTTTCACAAGATCATGGTCTGGGTACAGAGTGATCACAGACGGGTAATTTGCATCAACAGGTACATTTTTCCTGAAACCTCAAGGGGGGGGGGATATCAAGGCGGGAGTGGAGTTTACACAAAGGTCACAGTGGTCCTTCCTGGAACACCTGCAACTATCCCAGTCACAGTTGAGCACATCTCTTAACAGAAATCTCTTTACATTGTTATATGGTTGCAGGGGAGATTGAACAATGGCTAAGTCAGGTTGCTCTTGGAACTAGATTTTTAGTTTTTATTTTTCTGGTGCTTGAAGTTTTCTCTTTTCCTGAGGCTTGGGGGTGTAAGCCTGGAGGGCTAGGGTCTTTCACTCCCCCATTTTCTTTTTGGCAAATTTTAATCTTAAAATTATGGCATTATATTTGGTACCTCATGGCCTATTTTAGTAACTCATGGCCTGTAATGGCCATGCATAGTTCATGTACAATTAGCCATCTGGTCTCTATGCCAGGGAGTTTTCTTTTGACCCAGCATTTCAGCCTTTTTTGAACAAGGAAAATGGGATGATGTATTCTCTTCTGGAACTGCTTCAAGCTGGCATTGGGGTGTCATTATCAGGGCCCCTCCCCCAAAAGGCTGAAAAGCTGGTCAAAGACTGGGCAGGGGGCATTTGTCAGTAGCATGTAGCTCCCTGACCCCATAGGGACAGAGAAGAATCATGTTAGCTGGGCTGGTCCACGTTAGCCTATAGCACGTCTGGAGTCCACAGTCGTCTGGAGTGGTGGAGTCAGCAACTGAAACTTGGAGGTGTCTGCCAGCCAAGTAGAAATCTGTTGAGACAGATTTAAACTAGGAACAGAGGTTAAAATTTATGAATTTATTTGGAACCCTTAGGTTTATACCCTTAGTAATGGGAAAAGCAGTAATCCCAAGACCAGGAGAAAGGAAAAATACCATCTTTAGGAATACTTATCTGGGGTCCTTTTGACCTCTGTGAAGTGGGTCTATGTTTTTATGACTCTTTTGATCCTTTGAGGCCTTCTTACAAAATGACATAAAAGTTTTAGATACATTAGTATTACCAATCTGTACTGAAATCCATATTGTAGACAAAGCAGATAATGGGTATCTGTAAAACAGCAGAAGTAGACTTATACCTTTGAGTCCCAACAAGAACTACAGATTTGGGCATTTTTCTTCTGTCCAGAAAGCCAGGTATAAATTGGACAGAGATTTTTGGCCTGGTGAGAAGCACTTTTAGGTTTATATTTAGACATATCTAGATCACATCTAAAATCCAAAATGTTGAGCTTGAGACTGAACAGTAAGTGGTCATTGCTCTATCAGCTCATCAGGACTCCTAAATGTTAAGCTCTGAACCATAGAACAGGAGAGTAATCTGAAACATATCTTATTTTAGACTCATATCCGAACCTTTATGATTTATTTAAATTTTTATATCTTAGAACATTTTCTTAAAAAGTGAGCTAAAAGGCTAGCTATGGCCTTGCAGAAGGATCTGGTTGATGCTGCCATGCTGACAAAGTTAGAGCTAGCCTGGCCATCAGTACTGTCAGAAATCTGAGAAGGATAAACTATATCTGAGTGCAGACCAAGAAGCTTCCAATCCTATAAATTACAGTGATCAATCCCTACCCAAGTCTCTATAGCGTTGGAAGTACCAGTCAGAACAACATCAATCTTCTACCACCATCAAGCCCATAAGGCAGAGTACCTTTTCTGTGGAATAGGGACACGGAAGACTGACAGTGTCCTACTACTTGTCCACAGTCTGGGCTGGGTCCTGGAGGCAGGTGTTGCATTGGGGCATCTTGCCCTGTGGTCAGTGTTGTTCGCAATTCAGGTGGCATCTTCTTGTCATTCCATATCTTCTTTGGAGACCTTGGGAGTCATTGCTAGGAGCTGGGGAGCTAGGAGTCTCTGTTTCCGATAGTAAGTTTTTAATCAAATAATTTAAATGTCATATTCATCAGATCATTGACAGGTTTGAGGACCATTATCTATTAAATGTATCTGAGCCAAATAAATCTAGGCCTAATCTTGAAAATATCTCTAAGTTTGGTAATAATGACCAGGCTAATTTGTTCTCCTATAGATATATTAGTCAAATATACCTCTCAGTTTGTTTTTATTTAAATAGAACCGTTTATGCTTTAAACTAGTATCTGGATAGCCAGATGACTAGTATTACCTTGTATTCCTTAACACAAAAGGACATGCATGCAAACTCAGACATTCAAAACCAAACATACATGTGGCCACATTTTCATTCATACCTGCAGAATAGACAGACATTTTTAAAACTATGACCCTTTGGAGTCTCCATGTAACAGCAGAATAGCAAGAGAAATAAATCTGAAACATGTTTACTTAAACTTTAAAGTTAGATCTTAAAGTTTTATTATATATATATTTTTTCAAATCCTCATAACATGCTTAAGCCTTTAAATTTTTATATCTTAAACTGCTTCCTCAAGTCAAAAAATCATTTATTTAAACTTTTATTTTAACCAACAATAATTTGAAACCAATTTTCTTAAATGATGACAAGTATTTGTAACACATTGAACTCAAATGAACAAAACCCATGTGAATTTTTATTTTTCCTGTGGAAACAAAAGCATAATTTCCCCAGTATCTTGAACTGGTAATTTAACATTCCTTTTTCAAGCAATATCAGTGTTATGCCCAGATCCCGTCCCCAAAGAAGCCACTGGAGACCTCAGGTACAGAATGCAAAAGCAAGGTTTATACAAATGAAGTTTACAAGCCTCGGCAGGGGGGGGGCTAGTTCCAAACCTCACACACAGCAGGGAGGTTGGAAGGAGCACACACCTTTCTTTGTGAGGCTAATACAGACCACATAATTCATCTCCCACCGCCTGCATCCCTCTTTAGGTTCATATCAGTAGTTTTTCATGTTATCTTTATTTCTCATTTGTTTAGCAACCGTGTTTAGGGGTTTTATGAGCTGTCCCCGGGGTTTGGGGAGTTTGGAATGTTTTATGACCACTTAGTCTCTGCCAGATGGTCGTATATCCTAACTCTGTGTTTTCTTAAGTTTCTGTAGTTGATAAAGCCACCTGGAAAAGGGCATCTAAGTTCTTATCTACATTTAAGAATCCTGGTTTTACCTTCTCTTTGTCTGTAGGGGATGAAGTGGGGGGGGGTTACTGAGGTTTCACAATCAGGACAGAGAAGGGTTAACAAGAGAAATTCCTGGCTGGCAGAAGAGACCTTGAAGTTATCACAGTAAAGGAAGGGACAGGGAGCAGTGGTCATAAAGTATGTCCTTGGCTGCCAGTGTTCCTGAAAAAAAAGTTTTTGTTAACTCCTCTGACTAAAGTCAGATTCTCTGTTCAGTGTTCACACAGTTTTGTCAGTTGCAGGCAGCCATTGCCCTGTCCAGAGCAGGACATGAGAATCTTAGCCCGCCTGTACTGAGAGCACGCACCCCCACCCTCGTGAGAGCAGCCAGCTGCCTGCAGTCCTGATAGCAAGAGAGCTAGGGAGGGAGGGAGGTGGCCCTTGCTGTGCCTCTCTTTCCTTCTCCCCAGAAAAATAAGGGAGGTGAGTAGCAGAAACAGATGACATTTACACAGACAATCCAAGTACCGGCACATCAGCACTGAGATGATGATGGCCTCACTCACAGCAAGCAAGCCCCTCGATTGTGGCTTGCACATCCCTCCAGTGGGCTAGGCAAAGGTCTAGTGGAGAAGAAGGGGACTGTCCCATAGCGTCCATCACAGTCAAGTCAACAATGAGAACAGTTAACACACTACACACAAGACAAAGGGCACACGAAAAAAAAACTTTGCCCCAACGAGACAACCAACAAAGCTCCAAGAACAATGACAGCCTGATGTGCTCTGTGGAGAGTGACCCTCCAGGCTCAATCACACCAAAAACAATCCAGACTCAAGGATCTCTGTCCTTGATCAAACAGACATAAGGGGGCTTTCACATCCCTGTCATTCAGACATGTACCTTATTTCTTGGAAGAGAAACAGAGTGTCAAGTAACAATGACCACAATAAAACACACAAAAAACCCCACAAAATGTCTCTAACAATTTCCCGGGACAAAATACAAAGTGGCACTTCCTCCCACCATGGAGAAAGGTACCCAAAGATGCTCCTCTCCTGAGCACTCCCTGGAGGAGACTCCTAAAATCAAATGGTCACCTCTGAGGTGGCCCCAAATGGCTCGGGACTAGGGGGTCCCTTGCCCAAATCAGGGAATGAGACGTCTCTCTTTTCCTCCCAGGATCACTGTCCGGACACGTCTGTCCCAGTGAGCCTGCAAAGTACAAATCAGTTGACCAGCACAAAACTTAACGAAACAAGACAGAGACAGAGACAAGACAGAGAGCGCTCTTACCGGTAGATGTCAATAAACCTCTGGACCCTTGAGGGTCCCGGTGGGTATTTTGGTCTTTTGTTCAATGTGATTTGTGACAACCTCACTCTTACCGTCTTCTGGGATGGACACATCGTTTAATAGGTCCTCAGCAAGTGCCAGAAGATGTGACACCCTACTATCCTTTTCTGAATCCTTTAAAACATCTCTGATTACTCCATAGAAACTAAAGAATGCATCGGGGATGTACTCTCTGTCCTTAAGCAAGTTATTGATATCCTTTCCAACTTTATTCCACGTCAAAGGGTGGATGCCCGGGCCATTAATAACCAGCCAGGGACATTTTTCTTCCACAAAACAGAAAAACTTAGTTAAATCTTTTTTTCTTTCTTTGTTTTTGACTCTTATTCCCCTCTCCCTGATTTCTTCATTTCCTTAATGAAGAGAGCCTCTTTAGAGAGTGCTTTACCCATTGATTGATGAACGGCACTTACCTCAAGGCTGCCCGCGGCGCACGAGTGATGCTGTTGGGGCACCTCTACCCTAGTGAGTCTGGCCAGACCATGTTTTCTCTTTGCCGTCCAGTAGTGAGCCGCCGTGCCTCGAGCCCCACGTTCGGGCGCCACTTGACCCGTCCAGCAGGCCAGGTTATTCGAGGGTCTCGAGGAGGGACCACCTGTGAATCAATGGGGGGCGAGAGGGAAAGGAGACCAAGCCCGTGAAGAAAGACAGAGTCAGTCTGAGTTGCGTCAAGGTCTCACTTTATTGACTGGTGTTAGAGTTTATAAACAGGGCTTCAGGTAGGGAGGGGGAGCAGGAGTGAGGAGAGGACAAAGAAAATTCCTAAGGAGGGTCAGCAGGAGGTCGCTTTGGTCCCAGGCCCCTGCAGCTAGCTGATTTAAAGAGGTTTATTTAATCCTACATTTCTAGGTTAGACTAAAAGCCTCTTATTTACACGAGGCTTGATAAATCGTGGCAGGTAACACAAGGTTCAAGACACAGCTGTCCAGAGTAGGTCTCCAACAATTATAGAAGAAAACTTTCCCAACTTAAAGAAGGAAATGCCTATGAAGATACAAGAAGCCTATAGAACACCAAACAGACTAGACCCCCCAAAAAAGTCCCCTCGACACATAATAATTAAACAACAAAATGTACAGAATAAAGAAAGAATATTAAGAGCAGCAAAGGAAAAAGGCCAAGTGACCTATAAAGGTAAACCCATCAGAATAACACCCGATTTCTCAATGGAGAGTTTGAAATCCAGAAGGACCTGGACAGATGTAATGCAGACACTAAGAGACCATGGATGTCAGCCCAGACTAATATACCCAGCAAAACTTTCAATCATCATAGACGGAAGGAACAAGACATTCGAAGACAAAGCCAGATTTAAACAATACCTATCCACAAACCCAGCCCTACAGAAAGAACTAGAAGGAAAATTCCAACCGAAGGAAGTCAGATACACACTCAAAAACACAGGCAATAGATAAAGCCACAACAGTAAACTCCAAAGAAGGGAAGTACACACACACTACCACCAAAAATAACAGGGATGAACAATCACTGGTCATTAATATCCCTTGATATCAATGGACTTAATTCACCTATAAAAAGACATAGACTTGCAGAATGGTTATGAAAGCAGGACCCATCTTTCTGCTGCATACAAGAAACACATCTCAAATTCAAAGACAGATATTGGGGAAAATTATAAAGGACACTCCACGTAGTTAAAAGGAAGATTTATTTAGTGGATGACTTACAAATGAAGGAATGGATAGGTTGCAGGGGTCTGGGGAAGGTGTATCGCAATCCAGCGGTGTTCTCTGGAGCTCTGCACATCAATCTCCACCGTCCAGGGTCCAGGCGCAGAGAAAGCGCCCAGAGAGAGCGCTCGCCCATCCAGCTCTCGGGTTTCCAGCACCTCCCCTCGCCCAGCCTCATAGGCGTGACAGTTGCCAGAGTCTCAATGGGGGTTGGAACTTCCAGATCCAAGCTGGAATGGCTACCCACTACAGACAGACACTACCTAAGAATAAAAGGCTGGGAAAAGACTTTCCAATCAAATGGTCTTAAGAAACAAGCAGGGGTAGCCATCCTGATATCCAACAAAATAGACTTCAAACTAAAATCAATCAAAAGAGATCAAGAAGGACATTACATACTCATCACAGGAAAGATCCACCAAGATGAAGTTTCAATTCTGAACATTTATGCCCCAAACACAAGGGCACCCACATATGTAAAGAAACATTACTAAAGCTTAAACCACATATAAAACCCCACACATTAATAGTGGGAGATCTCAACACCCCAATTTCACCACTGGACAGATCTCCCAAATCGAAACTTAACAGAGAAATAAAGGACTTAACTGATGTCATGACCCAATTGGACCTAATAGATATCTACAGAACATTCCATCCTAACAAGAAAGAATATACCTTCTTCTCAGCACTCCATGGAACCTTCTCTAAAATCGACCACATACTTGGCCACAAAGCAAATCTCAACAGATACAAAACAATTAGAATAACCTCCTGTGTTCTATCAGACCACCATGGTTTAAAGTTAGATTTCAACAACAACAAAAACTACAGAAAACCTACAATCTCATGGAAACTGAATAATGCTCAACTGAATCACCAATGGGTTAAGGAAGAAATAAAGAAAGAAATTAAAGACTTCCTAGAGATCAACGAAAATGAAGACACAACATACCCAAACTTATGGGACACTATGAAAGCAGTGCTAAGAGGGAAATTCATAGCACTAAATGCCCACATAAAGAAGTTGGAGAAATCCCACACTAGTGACTTAACAGCACACCTGAAAGCTCTAGAACAAGAAGAAGCAAAGTCTCCCAGGAAGAATAGACGCCAGGAAATTATCAAAGTGAGAGGTGAAATTAATAAATTAGAAACTAAGAGAATAATACAAAAAATTAATGAAACAAAGAGTTGGTTCTTTGAGAAAATCAACAAGATAGACAAGCCCTTATCCAAACTAACCAAAAGACACAGAGAGAGAATCCAAATCAACAAAATTAGAAATGAAAAGGGGGACATAACAACAGACATTGAGGAAATCCAGAGAATTATAAGGTCATATTTCAAAAAGCTCTACTCCACAAAACTGGAAAACCTAAAAGAAATGGACATTTTTCTGGATAGGTACCACATACCTAAGTTAAATCAAGACCTGATAAACTATTTAAATAGTCCAATAACCCCTAAGGAAATAGAAACAGTCATTAAAAGTCTCCCAACCAAAAAAAGCCCAGGACCAGATGGTTTCACGCAGAATTCTACCAGATCTTCAAAGAAGAGTTAATACCAATACTCTCTAAATTGTTCCCCATAATAGAAACAGATGGAACATTACCAAACTCCTTCTATGAGGCTACAATTACCATGATTCCTAAACCAAACAAGGATGCAACAAAGAAAGAGAACTACAGACCGATCTCCCTCATGAACATTGATGCAAAAATACTCAATAAAATACTGGCAAACAGACTCCAAGAACACATCAGAACAATTATCCACCATGATCAAGTAGGCTTCATCCCAGGGATGCAGGGTGGTTCAACATACGAAAGTCCATCAATGTAATACACCATATAAACAAACTCAAAGAAAAAAACCACATGATCATCTCACTAGATGCAGAAAAGGCATTTGACAAAATCCAACACCCCTTCATGATAAAAGTCTTGGAGCGATCAGGAATACAGGGAACATACCTAAACATAATAAAGGCAATATATAGCAAATCAACAGCAAACATCAAATTAAATGGAGAGAAACTCAAAGCAATTCCACTAAAATCAGGAACAAGGCAAGGCTGTCCACTCTCCCCATACTTATTCAATATAGTACTTGAAGTTCTAGCCAGAGCAATAAGACAACATAAGGAGATTAAGGGGATTCAAATTGGAAAGGAAGAAGTCAAGCTTTCCCTATTTGTAGATGACATGATAGTATACTTGAGTGACCCCAAAGATTCCACCCAGGAATTGATAAAGCTTATAAACACCTTCAGCAACATTGCAGGATACAAGATCAACTCAAAAAAATCAGTAGCCCTCCTATATACAATGGACAAAGAAGCTGAGAAGGCAATTAGAGATACATCACCCTTTACGATAGCCAAAAATGACATAAAATACCTTGGGGTAACATTAACCAAGCAAGTGAAGGGCCTATATGAGAAGAACTTTAAGTCCCTGAAAAAAGAAATTGAAGAAGATGTCAGAAAATGGAAAGATCTCCCATGCTCTTGGATAGGCAGGGTTAACATAGTAAAAATGGCAATCTTACCAAAAGCGATTTACAGAATCAATGCAATCCCCATCAAAATACCAACACAATTCTTCACAGACCTGGAAAGAATACTGCTCAACTTCATATTGAAAAACAAAAAACCCAGGATAGCTAAAAGAAACCTGTACAATAAAACAACTTCTGGAGGCATCACAATTCCTGACTTCAAGCTCTACTATAGAGCTACAGTAATAAAAACAGCTTGGTATTAGCATAAAAACTGACAAGTGGACCAATGGAATCGAATTGAAGACCCTGACATTAACCCACACACCTATGGACATATAATTTTTTACAAAGAAGCCAAAAGTGTACAATGGAAAAAAGAAAGCATCTTCAACAAATGGTGCTGGCATAACTGGATATCAACATGTAGAAGGCTGCAAATAGATCCATATCTGTCACCGTGCACAAAACTTAAGTCCAAGTGGATCAAAGACCTCAACATAAATCCAGCTACTCTGAACCTGCTAGAAGAGAAATTAGGAAGTAATCTTGAATGCATTGGCATAGGAGATCACTTCCTAAATATAACACCAGTAGTGCAGACACTGAGACAATCAATCAATCAATGGGACCTCTTGAAACTGGGAAGCTTTTGTAGAGCAAAGGATACAGTCAACAAGGCAAAGCAACACCCTACAGAATGGGAAAAGATCTTCACCAACCCCACACGTGACAGAGGACTGATATCCAGAATATATAAGGAACTCAAGAAATTAGACATCAAAACGACCAACAGTCCAATTGAGAAATGGGCTTTAGAACTAAACAGAGAATTCTCAAAAGAGGAAACCCAAATGGCTGAAAGACATTTAAGGAATTGCTCAACATCCCTAATCATCAGGGAAATGCAAATCAAAACAACTCTGAGATACCTGCTTACACCTGTAACAATGGCTAAGATCAAAAACACTGAAGACACTTTATGCTGGAGAGGATGTGGAACTAGGGAAACTCTCCTCCACTGCTGGTGGGAATGCAAGCTTGTACAACCACTTTGGAAATCAATATGGCGCTTTCTCAGAAAATTGGGAATCAGTCTCTCCCATGATCCAGCTATACCACTCCTGGGCATATACCCAAGAAATGCTCAATCATACCACAAGAGCACTTGCTCAGCTATGTTCATATCAGCATTGTTTGTAATAGCCAAAACCTGGAAACAACCTAGATACCCTTCAACTGAAGAATGGATAAATAAATTGTGGCACATATACACAATGGAATACTACTCAGCAGAGAAAAACAATGACATCATGAGGTTTGCAGGCAAATGGATGGATCTAGAAAAAATCATCCTGAGTGAGGTAACCCAGACTCAGAAAGACAAATATGGTATGTACTCACTCATAGGAAGATGCTAGATGTGGAACAAGGATGACTGGACTGCTAATCACATCACCAGTGAGGCTACCTGGAAAACGGGACCCCAAGAAAGACACGGAGAAATGGATGAGATCTACATGAACAGCCTGGTCATGAGTGGGAACAATGAATAGCAATGGTCGAGGGAAAGAGAGTGGGAGATCCTAGCTGGATCAAGAAAAGAGAGGGAGAACATGGAATAGGAGACCATGGTAAATGAAGACCACATGAGAAGGGGAGGAAGCAGAGAGCTAGGGAGGCCCACGGAGATCCACAAAGATACCCCCGCAAATGACTGCTGGCAATGGTGGAGAGATGGCAGGAAATGACCAACTCTGGTGATGGTATGGCCAGAAACCCTCATAGTTGTGCCATAAACCCCATCCAAGGACTGAGGAATCTGGATGCAGACATCCATGGCTGGGCCCCTGGTGGAGAACTGGGAGTCTAATTAGTGAGAAAGAAGAGGGTTTATATGAGCGAGAATTTCTGAAGCCAAGGTTGGATAAAACACAGGGACAAATAACCAACTGAATGGAAGCACAGGATCTATGAACCAAAGGCTGAGGGGCCCCCAACTGGATCAGGCCCCCTGAATGGGTGAGACAGTCTTTTGACTTGATCTGTTTGGGAGGCAGCTGTGTGTTGGTGCGGGTCCTGAGCTCGTTGCATGAGTTGGCTGTTTGAATCCTGGGACTTATGCAGGGATGCTTGGCTCGGTCTGGGAGGGGGGACTGAACCTGCCTGGATTGAGTCTACTGGGTCGACCCCGGTCCTCAGGGGAGACCTTGATCTGGAGGAGGTGGGAATGGGGGGTGGGCTGGGGGGAGGGGGAGGGGAGTGAGAGGGGGAGAACGGGGGAATCTGTGGCTATTATGTGGAACTGAGTGGTGTTGTAAAATAAATTAAAAAAAAGAATTAACTGAGAAGAGGTAGTGTATAGGAAAGTTGCTGTGCTTTCACTTATAGAATTGGGTATTACTGAGATAACTCACCTTGTCTGGCATGACTTGTCAGTGTGATATAACATCTAAAAGGACAGTTTGGCTTACATCACTCATTTGTTCTGGGATCCACCAAGTATACTTCTGAAGCCACAGTCTAGACTTCTGGTGAATTTTCAATCCAAACCAAACATGGTGCTAGTTCTTCATTTCAGGATTATCAGTAAATTGAAAAGTGTGAAGTGGGGCTCTGGGAAAGGTCTATGATAAAGAACCCCCAATAATCCGTCCTCTTATGCCCTTTGCCTGCCTCTCTCATGCTCCAATGGATGTTGTAATTTAAGCTGGCTGTGTCACCTTTCCTAAGGGCATGCACATTGTCACAGGTGTCTCCAGTCAAGGAATTTGGCTTTCATATAGCACTAGGTGAAGTTCCACAGTGGTGACACACTACATACTATCCCCATGACTATGACACATTTGATTTTCTATAAATGCCATTGCATATCTGTTTGTGGCCTCTCAATAGCTATTCATCATTCTTCAAACTTTAATGCAGGAATGGCCCATCATTCTTCATGGGAGTTTTTGCTCTTGTGTCTGAGGGCTCCCCTGGAGAACTCTGGTTCTTATATCTCCAGCCTTACATGTCACTAATTAATCACACTTTAGATATCTACAATGGCTGGAATGAATTCTTCTGTAGTTCAGGGGCAATTTTCATCAACTATGGGACTTACCTTTGTTCTGACAGGACATCCACAATCTCCCATCACACTAACAGACTTGTGCATCCTCCACAATGTGTTTGTTGCTTTCAGGAGACTGAACTTTCCTCCCCACCATCCTTACTTAGTTACCTAGAAATCTTTTTTTTCTTGTGTTATTGACTAGAGGATTCATGAGTTGGATGAGCCTATTCCTGGGATATTTTTGGAAGTGAGTCTTCAACTGTACATGAAGTAGTGAATATAATCTAATGAAGTACAAAGAGATCCCTGGGTTTGTAATGAGGTGATGAAGGTCTTCCCTTGTGTTTTTGGGAAGGCTCCTGGGAAAGGCAGTATGGCTTACAGTGAATTGCCGAAGATGTAGTTTGTAGGTAGGTGAGGGCGACTGCTGGTGAACCCGATAGTTCCTTCTCGGGGCAAGCTATTGTATTCTGGAGAGTCCTTGGCATTTCCTTTATTTTACTTGTGTTGTGGGAACCCCAAGCTACTGTAGGGTATTCTTACACTGCCCATAGACATTTCAGCAAGACTGAGAAGGCTGCTTGGGAGTGAGAATGGAGAACAACGGGAGACCAGAGAGGTGCAAGAAGCTGGGCTTCAGTCTCAGTGTCAAACATGGAGAAATAAATGGTTCTTGGGAGGGCACTGTGAGTCGTAGGAAGGATCGTGGGAGTTTTCTGGAGGATGTGAAGCTTGAGCTGAGCTTTCCAGTAGTGGGGTTTAGCATCTGTGAATTTCTGGTAAGCAATGGGCTTATCCTGTTTCTTTAGGTTCCTGAAAGCAGACCCAGAGTCAGCAATTTCTGATGGTTATTTTGGGAGAGCCATGAATTTTCAAACCTGAAGTGGCTTTTCTGTGAGATCCTTAATCTCTTTCTGAGTGGAAAGCAAGGTCAGCAGGAGGAAAGCGGTGATGAATTAGGTGTCCTTCTCTGGGTAGCATGTTGCTGCTCTTCATCCTAGTGGATTCCATCAGTTTCCATGGGAATAGGATGCCAATAAGAAGGGAGGGAAAATCCCCTGACAATCTACCAAACTCTAAGACATTCAGATACTTTGGTCCTGGATACATGTGATGAGGACTTAGTACTGCTAAGCTCAAGGGACAAAAGGACTTACCTGCACCACATCAGATATAAGGTGACACTGTCCTCCAAATCTACATGGTTGGGCTATCTTTTGCTTTCCAGGGCTGGGGGACTGCATTAGAGAGGGAGACACATGCCTACCCATGGTGGTTGAGGACAGATACATAGCGCATGGAACCAATTTGAGGATAATTGTCCTACTCTGTGGGGCCCTCAGTGTGTCCCTAGCATTTTCTCTTCCTGGGGCTTCATCTTGGGACTGGAATGAATTCTCCTGGCCCTATGCCATTCAAGTGTACAAGTTCACTTTGCTTTATCTTCCTCCAGGGACTACTGGGAAGTCACCAACCCAAACCTCCAACTACACTGAGCAGGAGCAGCAGATGACAAAGTTGGAGAAACTCACCCTTCAGCTACAGAGTATAACATACGAGCAAATTGAACTGCATGGGATCCTGGGCACTTATATAGACAAGGATTTGCAGAACAGGTAGTCATTATGTGCAGGTCTCTGCTGACCATCTTGACCCCACAAAGTGTAGCTAAGCTTTCCTGCCAAACAGGAGGCTGAATCTCCAGGGTGTCTTGGTGCCTAAATGAATTTTCCTGAGTGCACAGAATTTGTAACCTGGGTACGTGTGAGATGAAGACACAGGCTATTCTTATTCATCCAAATGAAAAGCAGAGCCTGTGGCCTGAATCACAGTCTGAGGATAGGAACAGTAGCATGTGAGCTCTCAACATGCATTTCAAGAGGCCTTCGCAGGTGTTGGGTTGTGGGAGATTGCTGTGGGATGGTCTGTATGTCAAATTGCTCTGATTGGTCAATAAATAAAACATTGATTGGCCAGTGGCCAGGCAGGAAGTAGGTGGAAAAAGGAAAGAGGAGAATTCTGGGAAGCAGAAGGCTGAGATAGAGAGACACTGCCAGCCACTGCCATGACAAGAAGCATGTGAAGACACTGGTAAGCCACCAGCCACGTGACAAAGTATAGATTTATGGAAATGGATTAAAGATATAAGAACAGTTAGCCAGAAGCCTGCCTTGGCCATACAGTTTGTAAGCAATATAAGTCTCTGTGTTTACTTGGTTGGGTCTGAGTGGCTGTGGGACTGGCAGGTGACAAAGAGTTGTCCTGACTGTGGGCAAGGCAGGAAAACTCTAGCTACAGGAGATGCTATGTTCTGTGAGTTTGTGGTGAGTCTTTGTACTTGACCAGCAGATGATTGTAACAAGCAGATGAACGGACGTTGTCCCATTCATTCATCTCAGTTTGTGGCTGGAAGGTCTGATGCTTATCATTGCTTCTCCCTTGTCCTGCTCCTCATACTTTGAGGCAGTTCCACCTACCTGCATTTCATGGGCAACCTGACTGTATGTGGTGTTTGTGTGTGTAGGAAGTAATAGCCTGATAGTTTTCTTGGCTCCTCCCTATAATTTGAGACAGTGAAAACTATTTCATGGGCATTCTGAGTATATATGGTGTATGTGTGTATGTGTGTTGGTATGTGTGTGTGTGTGTGTACACGTTCGTGCGTGCGTTCGTGCATGCATGCATGTGCATGTGTGTGTGTGTGTGTGTGTGTGTGTGTGTGTGTGTGTGTGTGTGTTAGAGGGCAGGAGGGTGTGTGTGTATACTCCTGGATTTCTAGGGTCTGTGGAAGGGCCTGAGGATTTGCCATTTTCACATTTTCCAGGGGATGCCAGTGATGACACCAGAGAGCTCCACTTTGAGTAGCTCGGGTCTTGGCCACTGTTCTTACTTTGGTGGAACATTGGAATCCCCTGTGGAGTTTATAACGCCTTCCTGAAGTTGGGACTCCTCCCTGGAACTACTCAACGTATGCTCTGGTCCTCTGTGTATAAGGAGGAGTACCCAGACATGATAATTCCTGTTATAAAGACAGGAAAATGTCACCATAGGTTTCTGGTGGTACCAGATATGTGGCACAGATTCCTGGGGTCTTCTTGGAGAGATCATCTATAGCTCCAAGTCCACTGAGGGTGGTCATGCAGTCCTGGATAACTCCTTCTTCTTCTGGCCTGGGGACATGATAGGAAGTTTAATAAGCACCAGGAGGTCCCTGTGTATAAGTGCCAGGCTGTGGCTTCCATGGCACTGAGGAATCCAGAGCATAGCCTGATTCCATATGATCCTTGTGGCCTGTGTTCATGGGGTCCTTTTCTCCTGGGGCCATGCCCTACCACAGGCTGAATTCTTTTGAGATGCTGAAAAAGGAGCATAAGCAAGTGATGTCGGACTTGCAGAAAATGCCATGGAGATCAGTGACAGTGTGAACAAGGTCAAACAGCTGATTGAGGAGACTGTATCCTACAGGTATGTGCCTGATTTATCTTGGGAGAGACTGATTCTGCCATCTTTCTCTTTGAGTCAAAGTGAGAGCTCTGGTTCTTGCCTGTCTGCCTCTTAGCAAGCAGCCTGACATGTGGTCCTTGGCCTTGTGCCTCTTGGACTCAGTTTTGCTAAGTGTGAAAAGACACTGTTCCCCTCCAAGCAATGTCCTGCCAGCTTCCGGAGCCCCTGGATAAAAACAAATGATTTGCACCATGAAGGGAGTGTCAGGTATCCTAGTACCTCTGGGGCTCTGACCAGGGCTTCACAGAGCTGGTTTCCATGGTAGCCATAGACAGAATTGATTCTGGTTGGGGCATCTTCCCTCATGCTGAGAGTGTTTGCCCTCTACCTGCTGGTGTTTTCCCAATATCATGAACAGGTAAGCACAGGTTTGGGTTGCACCCTGTTCTCAGGGGGACAGTACCCCTTTTGGAATCAGGGTTTTCAGAAGTGCTTTGAATCTTTGTGGAATTTGGTAACTCTCTGGATTTGGCCTGTATCTAAGTGATGCTGGCTTGGCTAATGAGAACTCTATTTGTGGGCTGTCTGGGAGTCTGGGACTTTCAGTGCTGGTGGCACTTGGAGGTAGGAATGGCAAAGGAGGCTGGCTGATGCTCATCATGTTTTGGTGTTTGTTCAGTTCCCTCCACAGCCAGGTCCTCCGAGATTGTACTCAGCTGAAGGAGAATGTATATTTGTTGAGACTGAAGAACAGACTGCTGTGGAAGGAGTGGATTGAACTGCAAGAGTCCTGTGAGGAGCTGAATAGGCTCTTGAAGGAGGCTCATGAGATGATCTGTGACCCTTCTGCTGAGCAGCAGCAGGTAAGCTGAGGCAGCGGGGGCAGGTGCCCATCTGTCCAACCATGAACATAGAGACACCCATAGAGACTCCCACCTACATACCATCCAATTGTTCATTTCTGTGATCACTCCCAAGTCTTTCTGGCGAGTTAGCCTCTTTCAAGAATCTGGATAATTGGCAAGCGAACCTCCTGCTCTGCCAGAAGCTGCAGTACATTCAGAGAGATGGGTCAGTAACATATCACAAACATACATGTCATTATGATCAGAGGGCTGCTATGCAGGGAGGTACTTTGGCAACAACACAAAGCTTTCATTGATGATGTCAGTGGCCTGTGGCTCATTTGCTTTGCAGGGGTCATGTGAGATCACAGGTAGGAAGCAGCCTTTGAGGACTAGATCCCAGTGCCAGTGCCAAGTGAGTGGTTCTCATTGTCAACGTTTTGGGTAGCATGTGGTCTTCTCCTTAATTCCTGCATCCCAATGTGTTCTCTTTCTTTTGCCAAGCTCTTGGTTCATACTAACAGATGCCTGAGTAGCACCTTCTCAGTCCTTTTTCTTGTTATGGTACTTGACTGGTCTCCCATCCTGGAGCTTCCAGTCTGGAGATGACTGGATGACCATAGATGTGGGAAGACTTTGACAGGCTGAGGTTTGGAATGACAGATTTGTATCTGCAAGAAAATATTTTTTCCAATCCCCTCAACATAGTCCGACTAAGCTGTGTGATCCAGCTCTGCTAGGAATTTTCTAGGCCCCCAAGGGATGGATAGCTGTGTTTGGGTTCTGAGTTGAAACACCTGATGTGCATATTTTAAATTCAACTGTTCATTCAGCATTATGTACTCTTCACTTTTTTCTGCTCACTTCCTATTTCTGTGCTCTGTGTGTGACCTATGCAGTCGTGTATAAATGTGTACATTGGTTGGTGTGTTCAGAGACTACATAATGAAATTCAGTGTTGTCATCTGTTGCTCACTCCCTTGTTCCCTTGGTTGCACTGGAATTTACAAGGATAATTGCTTCCCATATTAACTCTCTGACTTACTGTGAGTCTCAGGTCAGATCCATTCCAGGAGAACTTCAGAAGAATAAAGCCCACATCTGAAAGAAACCTTTCCTCAATATACTGTGACTTCTGCTGTGGTGAAAGTGTAGCATCAACCATCCCACTCCCTTTCAAGCCTTGCAGAGATACACTCTCCGTGAGAGGCATGTGGCTTTTGCTGCAGATACCATCCACCCAGACAAATGTGAAGTTTCTACGTAACACTGCTTAGCTGGTGTATCACAGGTATATCTTATCCCATCTCCATCCCCAGGTGGGTCTTAAAAGTCTGCATTTCATGTGATGGGCCTACTCTGCATTGTCATCTCTAAATGAGAGGTGACATAACTGCTCTAACTCTGACTTCAGAGATGCTGAGTGATGATCCTGAACCCGGGAGCACTCTGCTTGAATGCCTGGCATCCCAAGTAATCTCCCACGCCTACCTCATGGTCCTGTCCCTACAATTCTCCAGAAATATCTCTCTTCGATTAGGTGTAATCCAGTCCAACTAATACACTAGAGAGGCTGGAAGGACAAAAGTCAAGTGCAGGGGCTGGAGAGATCACTCATCCTTTAAGAGGATGTGTAGCTCTCCCAGAGGACCCAGATTTCAGCTAACAATCTTCTGTGACTCCAGTTCCATGTGGAATCCATTGCCCTTTCTGGCAAACTGATTGCTTGTGGTGCATAGAAAACAGGCAAAATACCCATATTCATAAATTCAAGTAAATGAATCTCAAAAAATTCCATGCAAAATGCAACAGCACATTAAAAAGACCACATCTCAATACGTCTTAGAGGGTTACTAGCCCTGCATTGCCACTGTCACTGGTGCTGTATTTCAGGAAAAGAAAGGCAGACGGCTATAGGTTTCCTCATTTCTTCTATACTCCTGTAACAAATGTTCTCACTTCCTGAGATGCATTAGAAAACATAGGTGTATTTCTGAAAAATCTGGTATCAATGATCATGTCACAAACATGTGTGTATCTATTCTCTGTTTTTTGAAGTAGCTAGACATGTGAAGTCAGGTGTTTAATATGGATCTTTTTCCATCATGAAGTGGATATTCATGGAGTAGGCCATGCGATTCACACCCAAGATACCATCTTGGTTTGTAACCCTGTTTAGCTGAGAACTCACAATGTAGCCCAAGCTTCCTGGGCCTTGTAGAGATCCACCCCTGTCTGTTGAGTTCTAATGTTACAGGAGTGTGACACCACACCTGACTACAAAGTTACTTTCAGAATGAAGAGAATGTACCAGGTTTAGCTGTCCCCTATGGGAGAACTTACCCTGTTGGAGGAGGGCAGGAGGAGTGGGGGGAATGTGGTAGGCAGGAGAGGGAGGAACAATGAGAGGTGGATATTTGGTTGGTAAGTAACTTCAATAAAAAATTTAAAGGAAAGTATGAAGAGTTGGAAGTAATTTTTTATTTGTGAAATTACAGAAATTTGACTGAATAGGGAGGGCCTTAAAGGGGTGCTTAGTATATCCAGTGTATAGATTTAGCAAAATATAAAATCAAAGAAAGAACAAAGAACAAAAATATAAAAAAAACCCAGCAAAACAAAACAAAGAACAACGAAACCTAAATTCATAAAAACCCCAAAACAAACCAAAACTATTTACATAAGGAGTTTTTTCTTCATGCAGATGTCCTACGCTCTGTGGCTGGCTTTGGACACAAGTTGAAAGAGAACCCTGAACTGAAATAACTTCCTCAAGACAAGTGCAGTCATGCCACTTTGGGGCTTCTAGGTTAAGTCCTTGCCAAAGTTGATCTTATGTCATGTTGCCACTATATGATTCTGTCTGCCAACATGTGTCTGTGTGCCCATTCAAGAGTAAAAAATGACACAGGGAGCATCTCTTACCAAAAGACATAAAAGCTCATGGTGACATCCTTCCTAAATCATCTCTCAGAACAATTCTCTTCACTATCACATGTGCATGAAATTGAGTAGGTGCAGCACTGTACTGGAGTGAGAATATGATGCTTCCCTTGTGTGGTCTGTCTGGATAGCAGCATGACATCAACACAGTCTCCGTTGACATATGTCCCTCCACATATGAAGGGCTCAGGACTCAGCCAGCTACCAAAAGTTTGTAGCAATAAACTTTCAGAGTAACTATGAATGGAATCATATTGTCTCTCCTTGTTGTTGTGGCCCTCACTGGGACCACTTGCTGGTAGATGTCAGCTTTTTCTGCATAATTCTTGGTGTTTACTTTTTTGAATCTCATGCATCTTATTGATGGTTTCTTTATTCCATAACTAGTGAGTCAACAGACACATGGATGAGATTATGGATAGACAACCTGCAGGGCAGATGATATTTGCCTCACTGGTGGATTTCACAACTTGTAGTACATATCTTGTTCTGAGGAGGCCTTGATCATAGAGTGGAGAATGTCAGTGTTTCTAGTTGACTATGGATTCCTTCAGCCTCCTCAGTTCTCATAAAGGGTGCTGTGAGAGAAGAAAAGGCAATCAGTTCTAAAAACGCCCTTGCTGGGTCACTAGGTAGATAAATTCAGGGCCTATTCACACATAGGAAACCATAATCAAGGAAGAACTCCACCCACAAATGCCATGTTGCTGGGGATGGGATGTCATGGTGGCTCACTTACTTATGACATTTAGTGCTCCTGCTGCAGCAGCTCTGTGGTCAGGAGGCTCTCATCCTGAGCTGTGGATTGTTCCAGCTCATGTTGGAGTTTTTCTGAACTAGAGGAGGAAGTTAGTAAGGGCAGAGTCCTGGTGGGGATCCACCATGTCACCAGTCATTCAGTGATATCACAAAAACTAAATTGTGCTGGACAGTCAACACTGATCTTTGGCAGCAGTCACTGTATATACCCCTAAGGAATAAGTGTCACACAATAGCTGGGCCTTGAATTATTTTCTGCCCTTAACAAGTATCAGATGTTGGTATGAGTATTGTATGTACTGTGCTCTAATGAGAAAGAACTCAGGTTTTTCCTACAGTATAGAGACACCATTTAAACAAAAGGAGTATCATATTAAAGTCATATATAATCGCACAGTAGAGATACACAGACCGTTCATGATGAGTTTCTCATCAACTACCTCATTGTTTTCTTGTCCAATTTCTGTTTATTTCTTTCTAGGCAGGGTTACAATATGCATCTCTGGCTGACTTGATCCATATTCTAGGATGGCTACAAGAGGCCAGAGATTTCCTGCCTGTGCTCCCAAAGAGCTTGAATTAAAGACATGCACCATCACACACACCTGTCCTTATTCCTGATTTTAATTGATATTATTTTATTTTCCTCTCCATGTTATACAATGCTCTCACAGGTTTGATAGAGAAAACCTTAAAATTCCAAGCTGTGTTCCTTCTTGTTGTTTTTAGAGGGATTACATGAGCAAGGGTGGTAAAGATCGTGTTGGGGAAATCTACAGAAACAACTGAACCAAGCCCAAAGGAACTAAGGAAATTTAGACTGACAGTTGTGACCCTCTGCATATGGGGGACCGTTGTGACCCTCTGCATATGGGGGACCGTTGTGACCCTCTGCATATGGGGGACAGTTGTGACCCTCTGCATATGGGGGACAGTTGTGACCCTCTGCATATGGGGGACAGTTGTGACCCTCTGCATATGGGGAACAGTTGTGACCCTCTGCATATGGGGAACCGTTTTGACCCTCTGCTCATGTGAGACAGTTGTGGAGCTGGTTGTGTTTGAGGGGCCCCTGGCAGTGTGATCAGGATCTATTCCTGGTGCATGAACTCTCTTTCTGGATCTCATTACCTCTTGTCAGACACCTTGCTCTTGATTGATAAAGTGGGGAGAGGCTTGGTCTTGCCTCAACAGAATGTATCAGGCTTAACTGTCCTACCATGGGAGAATTTACCCTGCTGGAGGAGGGGATGAAGGGTCAGGGAAGAAGGTGAGTGGGGAGTGGGAGGAGGGAAGAAAGGGGGATCTGTGGTTGGTATGTAAAATGAATAAAAAATAATTTTAAAAAGACCACCTCATTTTTATACATAGACTTAATACAACTTTGAAAATTAGACAGCTGAATAAGGTCATGTAAAAAGATCAGGCCTCCTGCCCAGAAGGCACCTTGCACCCAGGTAATACACAAGATGGAGCCTGTCATGCTAAAGTAGTATTTCTTGACCATGTGTCTGAGAACATTGTCACTGCATGGTCTCTGGCAATAAACAAAAAGAGCTGTGTTATCCTTAGGCCTACAGCTGGGAATCTACATCCTGGTACTCTAGAGGAGTCTGTTATACAACACTCAGTGAAGGTTCTGAAAAATCCTCAGCAGACACATCTACCTGGGTTCATCCTGCCAATGACTAAACTTATTATATCCCCAGTACACTTTACATGGGAAATGCTCAAACAATGAAGACAGCCATTGTTACATCAAATAGTTACAAGGGTGTGAATCTCATCTTAGAGGTGCTAATCCTGTATAAAAATGTAGTTTCAGTCAGATATTATGAGGCACACCTTTAAATTCCATCACTTGGTAGGCATAAGCAGGCAGAGCTCTGTGTTCAAGGAAAGCCTGCTGAGAACATACCAGAGAAATCAGAAGGGAGGGATGGGACACAAGTCTACAGACCCAGGGAGTATCAAACATAATGTTTGCTGGACAGAAGTTCTTGTTGACGGGACCAGCATAATTCTCTGAGTTCTGAGTTGGTCTACCCATGCTTGGAGAAGGGAGTCTTGCTGATAAGCAAAAGCCCACAAAGGACAGAGAGCCCTGGTACAGGGGACCCAATTGGCTCCATACCCCAACTTCACTCTGGGTTCCATCTGAGAGACAGTCAAAAGATGCTGCAGCTTTAATGCCAGGTGTTTCTGCTGTGTGACCAGCTCCCTCTGCTTCAGCAAGCTCTGCAGTCTCTCTTCCATTCTTTGCTGCTCCTGTTCATGACAAGATTGTGTCCTTAGTGGAGGGTTGAGTATAGTATAGACAATACATTCTCACACAAGTGCAAGCACACAGAGAATCCCAAGAGCTTGCTGGTCAGTCAATCTCATGAAATTAAAAACTCCTGGGGACATGAGAAAGCCTGCTTCAAGTTCATAAGACAGAGATTGACAAAGAGAGAAGCCCAGTCATCTCCTCTAGCTGTCATCCACATACAATATGCACTATACTTCCCATATGCCTCTATTACACACACACACACACACACACACACACACACACACACACACACACACACACCAGAGAGTGAGAGAGAATTAGAGAAAGGGGTAAGAGGAATACAACAAAGTGATAGAGGAGCAGTTATCTTTCGAATAAGCACACCAGCCTTTAGGAAAAGTCCCAAAATTCAGCTTTCCATTTTTGGGTACTAAAATGGCCTAGGGGAGCACACTGCTTGGTCAGTCTAAGTGGAGATGGATAGAGAATTTTTTACTCATAAACTCAAGTCTATGTATAGCAATCCTCCCATCATAATGACATGTAGCTGTGTGATGAGTGATTGATCTGTTTCTCCCCATTGACTACAGGTTCAAGAAGAGTATCAGGGATTACATGTCAATGACAAAGATTCTCAGAGGAGACTCACTTCCCAGAAATACTAATGCACAGATACAGAATGAACAATTTTATGTCATGAAGTGGGTGGATGGATGAGAAAAGTGATGAGATAGAGCACAGGTGTCTGGATGGGTAGATTTGGCAAGGATACATATGTAAATGATGCTGGACACAACTGTGACTCAGCTGCCTGTCCCTACCTCCTGTTGCTGGTTCTGGAGGTCACTGCTCTCTTCTTGATCCTTACTGAGCACTTGCAAGTCACCCAAGTGTTGCTTCAGCAGGACCCAATCCTCCAGTAGGTTCTCCTTCTCTTGTCTCAGCATATCCAATTTCTTTTTGAGCTGACTCTGCTCCATCAGGAGCCGGCTCTGCAGATCACTGGAAACACACTCCAAATAGTAAGACCATGTCAGCCAACTCTGGTCACCCACATCACTATGCCTCAATAACCCAGCCCTATCCTAGGTTCACAGGAAGATGTAAACAAGAACCTTCAACAGCAATGACAGTGGCACTCAAGGCCAAAAGCAGAGAACAGTTATTTCCTGCATGAATCAAACTATTTCTGAACCCCTCCCAAATAACAGAAATTCATGCACTTCCATAATCTAGAGGAGTACTCCACCTGTCCTAATCATTCCGCTGTCATGAGGAAACACCAGCAGGTAATGTGCAAGAACACTTGGGGAAGGAGGAGACCCAGAGGGTGCATAGATCCCATAGCAGTCAGCTCCTGCCTGACAACCCTCTTGTGATGCCAATTGCTCTTCTGAACCAGTGGTTCTCAGTATGTGGGTTGTGAACCTTTTGGGATCTAAGGAGCCTTTCACAAGGGATACATATTAGATGTCCTATGTAGACATTTACATTAAAATTATTAACAGTAGCAAAATAAACTTAAGACAATGCCTCAAAATAATTTTATAGTTTGGGGTCATCAAAACAATAAAGCAATGTATTAAAGTATCCCAGCATTAGAAAGGTTAATAACCACTGATCTGGAGGCCACTGAATGACAATATGGTGCTTGGAAGAGCTAATAGTCTCTTTAAACCTTAGCAGAACTGAGTAAAGAGGCATAAGTCCAAAGGCTGCTTGCTAATGCTGCTGGCTATAAAGCAGAAAAACCAGAAGTAGATCTACAGACCCTGCAGTTCAGAGACAAAGAAAATTGTTGTTGGCTATTGTACAACTGTTGGGATAGGGTCCCTGCCAAGATAAGCACTTACCAAAGGAAGACTTTCTCTTTGGTCAGCTCACTGAGCTTCTGTGAGGCCTCCCAATTCTCATTCTCGAAATTCTGCAGGTCTGACATGACCTGCTGATGTTCCATCTTGAGCTTTTCATAGAAAGGATTTGGCCTGTGGTAGGGCCTGGACTCAGAAGCAAAGAATTCTATGAATACAGGCCTCAAGGATCACATGAATTCAGTGTGTGTTCTATATTACTGGATTTAATGAGATGCCACAGTACTGGGACCTCTGGCTGCTTATTACACTTGCTCTTCTGGTCCCAGGCCAGCAGAGGCATGGTGTTAAGAGGGATGAAGCTGGGACTGAATGAACTCCCTCAGGAGTCCTGCATAACTTGGTATGGAATTGCCACGAGTCTATCACAGGTCTGGGCCCACCAGAAACTGCGATGTTTCTGCTGTCTTCAAATAAGAGATTCTCATTCCAGGGTGCCTATATTGACATGGAGGCTAAAATCACATCATAAACATTTCTGAGGTTGGGATGCAATACCATGATAGCTTCATAAATTCCCCCAGGGCATTCCTAGTTGGCACCAAGGTGAACAGACTGGCAAAGAGCTATGCTGCTCAAAATGGGGCTCCGAGTCCACAACAGAGAGCACACATGGATACTGAGATAAGCAACTCTTCACGGTCAACCACAGACCCCTGATTGCAGGATGAAGAGGGACACATATGCACAAACACACAAACACATAGACAAGATAGAGGGATGAGAAAGAGAGAGACATAGAGACATAGAGAGTATCAGGGAGGGGAGGGAGGGAGGGAGGGAGAGAGGGAGAGAGAGAGAGAGAGAGAGAGAGAGAGAGAGAGAGAGAGAGAGAGAGAGAGAGAGAGAAACTGAGAGAGGGAAGGTAATAAAATGCTTTCATTGAGATGACAAATTAATGCATGCAATTGTGTCATCTTAGAGAGGACCAAGAGCAGCAGACATCAGTACCAAGCCTTGCTGCCACATATTAGAATGTGGTACAAAAACCCTCCAGCTGCTACTAGAAGCATCCAGCACACAATGTCTTTCCAGGCAAGTAAAAAAAAAAAAAAACAGCATTCTCACACTAGCCACCACTTTACAGGATGTCTCCAAATGCATGCTGGGAACTCCCACACTACTGCCTCGATCCCTGAGTCATGTGATTCAGGCCATAGGCTATGGTTTTCATTTGGAGGAAGCAGAACCGTCTATGTCCCCATCTCATCCTGCCCATGTTTGCTTCAGGGAAGCATTTAGAGAAATGGTGTTGGGCAAAGGGACACCCTAAAGGTGCACCCAACCTCCCAGAAGTCCATTTCTTAGACAAAATAAACTAAGGGTGAAATTGTGGAACTGAGACAGTCATCATGGAGTTTGAAACAGTAACCACCTGTTATCCAAGGATCCTTCGGTTACTAATATGAGGCGGTCTCTCAGATCATTCCGTTGGGCGGTCATCACCTGGAGCTGAGTGGTCAGGCTCTCCACCTTCTGCTTCACCTGCCTCTTTGAGAGCCTGGTTGGAGTGGGTGGTGGTTCCTTGGAGGCCCCTGTGGGTAGATGAATGAACACAAGTGAACATGCTTTGTGAAAAGACATAGAGAACAGGTCACCCTGAGACCTGAGAAGGTGTTTGAGAAAGGAGGTAAGCAAGCAATTAAGTGATGCCCCAAAGAATTTTGCCCTGGATTGAGATGCCCCCGCTGGGCATCTTAGGTCTCCCATCTCTGTGTCTGGAGATAGTTGTCTCAGCCAGCTGGTTTCCTCTGATCCTTTAGCACATGCTTTAAGTAACTAAGGAGAGAGCCTCCTCAGGCTTATTAACAGCACTGGACTCTGAATTCAACTTGGATGCAGGGTTCACTAGTCTGTGGCTTTCAAATGCAAGATAAAATTGACACAGTCCACAAGCACTCAGGTCATTAAAAAAGCAAAAATATCCTGACAGGTCACTCTAAGCACATGGCAAAAATGGAGAATCCACACAGGGGCAGAACATGGTCACCATCCTCACCAAGATGCCTTAGTGACAAAGGAGGGTGCATAGAGATGGTGGGCTGTAAATAAATGAAGACACTGAGGTTGAAGTACATTGATGACCTGCTTTTTGCTGGGCACAGTTCACTTGAACTTCCTACCCTAATGCTGGCCTTATTGTTCCCTCTCAACCCTTACCCTCCTGTAGGATTGAAAGGCAAGAGCTCCCAGCACAACAGCTTTGGCCTTACTCGCTCCTGATTTCTGGGACAGACAAATTACTCTTCTGGAATCCTTGAATTTCAGGAGCCATGACAAGCAGGGAAGTTCAGTTGGTTCCCAGAGACTCCTACCTCCTGTGTCCCATTACTGGAAGATTCAGCTCAAGCCCATGTCCTGCAGGAACATCCCAATTTCCTGCCCACAACTTACTGTACCATCTTCTGGACCATTTCTTTCTTGTTGTTTTAAATGGAGGCTGAAGGCCAGATTGTGTCTGCCTCTCTTTGGTCTCTTTTCCTTCTCCTTTCTCTCTACCCAATAGACTTCTGAGTCTTCCCAACATGTTCATGGCTGAACTGTAAGGGCACTGAACCAACTGTCCAAGGGCAGTTGGTGTTGCTACAACACAGGTGACATCAGATAACATTCTAAAGTCTCCAGGATACAATAGAATGTCCAGGCATGAGACACCCCTGATGTCATGAGGAACTGACATTGCCTCCCTGCTAACCAGATTTCCTCATAACTCTCCAGAAGTCAGGTTTCCCATTCCAGGAATCTCTCTTGGCTATCAAGAGAAATGCTTCAGTACCCTTTTCTTCCATAACCAGAGATTGCTCTCTGATTGTTTGGAAATGCCTCAGTACTTCCATGTGGGAACAAAAGTGAGTGTTCATCTCCTATTAAAGTATATGTCCAGAAGGTAACAGTATCATAGATATTTATGTGAGGTATGACTCTCCACAAGTATCTGCATCTCCTTATTATCAAGAAGTGATAGACTTAATGATAATGGAAAGGACACTTTTAAACAACTTCCCAGTATGGAGCCTACAGAAATTACTGCCAGTAGATAATATGCAGCTTAGTTTATTTAAATTGATGTCCACTGGCAGATTGCATTAGCATATTACATGGGATCTATAGATAATCACTACCCAGTACATCAGTTTTTTAGAGTTTCTGAAAATGATCAATGAGTATGACCCAAAATTCTATCTAAAAGTCCTGGAGAGTTTGCTCTTAGTGATTTTACAGATTGTTCTTTTAAAAAGACAAGGACCATATATTTTATACACAAATTCTTCACACTCCTCAAAATGGTTAGTACCTTCCCCTGACTGCACAGCTCAACAGTCAAAACTTATTATATTCCATTAGGTTTTATTAGATATTGCTCAGTAATAGGTTACTTTTAACTCATATCATGCATATATTTGCACATGAAGGATAGAGTTATACTAAAAATGGAAACTGTAGTTGTTTATAGCATTCTTCCCATTTTTTTGTCTTTTCCTCTACACAAGCCTCTACCTTCTTTATGATGTTATTCATAAGGCTGTTTTATTCTGCTTCTTCCAATTTTTGATGTTCAGGTCTAGATGTTGGAGGCAGGCTAGGTTCTGGTGATGCTGTATTGCTCTTCATTTTGTTGTGTGTACTTCTGCCTTGATGTCTGCCCATCTCCTTGTGGTACGCTTTTGGTCTTATCAGCACACTTGGTTCAGACAGAGCTGACAGATTCAGGAAGTCTCTCTCTCTTGTCCAGATGGGAGCTCTCTTGTCCAAATGGGAATTTCGGGGCAGGATGGAAGCTCTTATCTAGACGGGAAGTCTGGGGCAGGATGGGAGCTCTTGTCCAGACAGGGGGAGGGACTTAGTACTTCCTCAACTGAATGTGCCAGGCTCTGCTTACTCCCCATGGGAGGAGCTCTGACACTTTTGGAGGAGGGTGGATCGAGGGTAAACCTCGGGGAGAAGCAGAAGGAGGGATGAGACAGGGATCTATGGTTGGCATGTAAAGGAATAAAAAATGTCTTTAGAAAAAGACATAAAAAAAGAAAAGCCAGACAAAAAAGATTCAGGAGCAGGAAGATGCTGGAGTGTTCAGTGTTACTTTCCTGCAGGGTCAGGGACAGAAAACTCCAAGTTCAAGTAAGAGATGAAACAGCAGCCAGATCTATCTGTGTCAGGAGACACTGGCAGGTACTGTGAGTGGAACTGGAGGCAAGTGGGTTCTTGGTGAGGAACAGCAGTCTGACTTCTGTGTGGATGAATTTCTCTAACAACAGGCCAAGGCAATGGGCTTCCCTCACATTTGCCAGCTGTGATGATTGTATTTGTATAACACTGCTTTCCATGTAAGTAGAAACGTGATCCAACTGTATAAATGATTGTGATACTGAGAAATGCCTGACTATGCCCTTGAGTATAAACCCATCACAAGAAAATATGTTCATCATGAATGTTAGCCCAAAAGAGAATTTGTTTTGTAAGTCAAACATGATTATCTATTTTCAATACATGTCACAGTCTTACTTATTCTTTTCTCCTTTCTCCTTAATAACAGAATCCTAGCTGTGAGTATGCCGGTTGCATATTTGTAGAGTGGGTTCATTTACCTTGTGCTACAGCAGTAGTAACAACAGCTGTAAAGGCATGCAGCAGAAGCAGCTGCAGCAGAGCCTGGAGCCTCTGGAGAGGAAGCAGAAGCATGAGAAGCAGAAACAGCAGAAGCAGGATCAACAGCAACAGATGTGGAAGTGGAAACAGAGTCAGAAGCAACAGTTGAAGTGTTTCTGTAACCAGAGTTCTCCAGTGTGTCCTCTGGTTCCTGGAGTCACTACTTACTCTCTTCTTGAGCCTTTAAGGACAATTTGAGATGTGTTATTTTTCATAAAAAGGGAATGTTACACTGTCATTCATTTTATCACTTGTCAATGCCATGGTCTCCATTTTCGTCCACAAATATCTGTGTATTCCTTTCAATTTTATCATTAGAGACCACTAACATTTTTTAACCCCTGCTTCATTTCTACTTGAGTAAAAGACCCATGGTTTCATAAATCTCAAATCAGATATAACCAACTTGTTTTAAAAAAAAATCTGCACTTTGTTACCTAACACATTCATTTCCAACATGATGGGAAGAGGTAAACATAAAAGGTCAAAATGTGTCCTCTCCAGTCTGCACGACCTGGTTGTTTAACAGCCAGATTGAGAGAATGTGACAATGAAGGGCTTCTAGAAGGAAAGGAACCTCTCCCTTCTCCACTCCATTAATCCTTTCCCATAGCCTTTCACAATTGCCCATTGGGATCCTGGGATAGCATGAGTGAAGGTGAACTCAAAATGCATGAACAAAGTGTGCCACCAGCTGCTGAGCTGCAAGTATGGATTCTGCAGATGTCTTCTGGTTTCTCAATCCTTTTCCATGACAGTGAAACCTGTGAGATGTAGAGTAATGGCCTGCTCCAGCAAGATTGTCTACTTTGAGTAGGAATATTGTGAACAAAGCCTCAAGAATTCATTCAAAGCTCTGAAATGGTGCTACCCATCCATTTATGTCACAAAACAGTTGATAAAATTTCTACAAGGCTGACTCACATAGGTTACTCAAAGACCCATTCTACCTGCTAAATTGAAGAGGTGTGTTCTCAGGTCTTAGAGAGATCACTTGGTGTTTAAGATTCCTTGAATTCGGTTCCTGACACCCAGCAGGGGCTCAAATCTGTCTAAAACTCCAGTCCTAGGGGATCCAGTTTTTCTTCTGTCCTCTGTGAATACTAGGCTTGCACAGGGTGCACAGACATACATACAGGAAAATCATTCACACACAAGCATGCATAACAGTAAAATCAAGTGGGAGTTTTACAAACTGACTCAATGCTACTTGATAGATGAACCGTCTCCTCTGCTCTTACATAATGTCTCTAGATTTTTGTCAGTCTTCACAACTCAGTCAACGTCAGAATTCAGGATCCTATTTTGGCATCAAATACCAAATTTGCTCATTTTATATGCTACCTAAAGTTTAAAACAATTACAAAACTTGCCTAAATAATATAGCCTAAAATGGTTATAAAAACAAAAATATAAGACAGATTATTCCTAAAATAAACACATGGAAGTGTATATAATTGTTAAAAGTACTTAAAGTGGTCGTGGTGACTGATCTCAAAGATCCTAGTTAGAGATGAACTTAAACCACCATGGACATGTGAATTTGATGGGAGATTTGTCAACCTTAGATACATTTTTATAGTTCTCCAAGTCATTATTTCTTCTTCATTATGCAATTTATCATAAGACAACAAAAAGGAAGCCCCTATATTTATAACAGTTTTTGCATCTCCCTCTAGTATTTAGACAGGAGAGACCACATTACAGACCTCTAGTTACATCACCATTCCATACACCAGTTGGAAAACAGAAACAACTAAGTCAATCAAGAAATATTTTCCTCAACTCCTGTGTGGAAGTCCATGCCTTTAATATTAGCACTAGCAAGGCAGAGGCAGCTCAAATTTGAGAGTTCAAGGACATCCTATACTACATAGCAAATTCCAGACTACTTAGGGCTATATAAGAAAAGGATATTTCAAAAACAAAGAAATCTATATCTAGACATAATTTCTTGAAAAGATAAAGTTGTGATTTTTGTAAGCAGAAAATAATTGACAGAGAAAATCCAGGACCAGCTGTTCCACCAATACAAGTGAACTTTCTCTTTTCCCAGAGCTAGGAACCATCCTTACACTCATCCTGTGTCTCTGTCAATTTGGTCTGTCTTGCTGTAATCCTTAATGAAGGTAAGCATTTGATGCCTTGTTAGAGTTCAGTGGAGAAGAACTGACAGTATCTGTCTTGGTCCATCAGTTTACACTTTACACGCTGCCTATGCCAGGTAAACCTTGCTACTCTAAATCTTGTATTGGTCTGGGCTTAAATGTGTTGAACTGCAGAAATATGGTTACTTTTATATCAGTGTCATGATATGTTTACAAAGTGAGTAAACCACTGCCATTTTGGTTTACTAGATTTACATATATATTCACTATCTACATTTCAATTAGTGATATTTTGGTATGCTGATTTATCATTTGGATAACTTCTTAAAAGAAAATTTCAGTGGGGGAAAACCACCAAATATTAACAATACCTTGAGAAGAGTCACAATTTGTAGTCAACTGATTCCACAAAGTATGTTCACTTTAACTGACTTACCTTGTTACATTCAAATTTTACTTCATTTAAAGTAATGCAGACTCCACACAGGGTGCTCCAACTGTACCTACATACACACTAAGTGACTGCCCATTCATCCACCATCCAGTAAAGCCTTTGAGACATTCCTATCATTTTACATTGAAAAATGACTGTACAACTTTGGACTGTCATTCAAAAAGACATATTCATGAACTATAGACCATTTCAGTACTAAGAGATGGCCTCTTCATAACATGCAGAGTTATATAAAAATGGTAAAATATATTTTCCATTTATACAGGTGATCCCCATTGGCATTCCAATTATATCAAGCACTAATGAAACCTTTTCTGGTTGAGGAAGATTTAAGGCAAGTTCCGGCCCTATGAAGGCACTGAGATGATTTCCCCATTATTGCTACATGTCTTTATACTCAATGTCACAGTAGATCTGGTCGATTCAGCAACCATTTTTTTCTTGTTGGTTTATAAAGCTGGAAGTAGAAAAGCATGTCAAATGTGAGCCAGGCTGCAAAGTGTGTGGTCATTCTTTTTTCTCTTTAATTTATGATGGGCTACAATGATTCTACATTTTAAGAAAAACTCAAAATGCTCCTTAAACTACTTCCAGAGATTCAAGATTGCATGTTTTCCTTTCAATGGGGCAGATTCATTCTGGATGAGGGCTGAGAGACATCCAGTCTGAGGAAACAGGATCAGCTGAGGAACTGGCAAGGTGAGTGGCTGTGGCTTGTTCTGCTTCTTTGATCTTCCAGTGGTCACCCCCCAATACCTGGCTGCAGATTTGTTTTTATTAATAAGACCTTTTAAGAATCATATTACATATCACTGCTTGCTCTTAACTTGTTAGCACAACCATTCCTTGACTGGCCTTATTAGCACAACCATTCCTTGACTGGCATTAAAGCCTACTTCTTTAAGATTCCAGCATATACTGCAGACCAGCTAAGACATCCAGTCTTGAGGAGTGCGCATCTACTGCATTATTGGGCTTTCCAGTCACAGCCAGATATTGTTGGATTAGATAGAGCACGGCCTGTAAGCAATTCTAACAAATACCCTTTCCATAGAGAATCATTGTATTACTTCTGGATCATGCTGGCTAAGACACCAGGCTTGTAGAGAGGACATTCTAGAGTAGTTAGGGTCTCATAACAGTCTGAGCTCACTTACAAATTCCCAATAGTCACCTAAACCATAGTTTTCCCCAGGTGCTTGCTCACTTCAGAGAACTCAACCCTCCTCCTCGATGATCATGACCAAATTACTTGGCATGCTTTATTTTTCATATTATTGCGTATGGATATGAGGAGGGTAAGTGCCAATTTTAGGCAGTGTTAATAAAGTGAGTGTTCAACTCCCCATGGTTGAATTACTGAAAAAAATCTTAAAAAGCAGAGAGAAATCTCTAGCTTTGGAAGGAGGGGGTCCTGAATGACTTCCCCTGTGTCACAGGAGAGACTCCTGAAAAGGAAACCACAGCTTCCAGTCAGTTCATGGAGAATTAATTAGCAAAGAGGCAAAGGCTGTGCCACATGACATCAGCAGACCATTTGCTGGGCATTCTCTTGTATCCTGGACAGCTCTTGGAATCCCCAGTGATGTCACTAGTGTTGTAGCAACACTGACTGCCTTGAGGTCATTTGTTCAGTGACCACAAGCTTGGCCTCTAGACATGTTATCCAGACACAGAGCCCTGTTTAGGAGAGAGAATGGACAGCATGGAGAGACCAGAGTGAGGCAGAAGGAATCTGGTCCTGGGTCTCCCTGGAAATCATGGAGAAAATGGTCCTGGGGAAGAGGCAGTAAGTTTTGGAAGGGGCTGGGGAGCTTTCTGGATGTGGTGGGCTTCAGCTTTCCAGGGCTAGGACTAAAGAACTGGGAACTTCTGGGATGGAGGCACAGAGAAATTAATGAGATTTCTGTACCATGATTAGTTTTCACTGCCACTGGAGTCCTTTAGTTATGTGCCAGTGATAATAGGGAAAGGAGAGTACCCTGGAAAACCCTGAGGTTCTCATTCTTGACATCACAATCACTTGTATGACAGGATCCCCCAAGTGCTGCTGTCTTCCATTGATCCTTGAGGTTTCTGAATTACAAGCTGTTGATGGCACACAGGTCTCCAGTTCAGCCTGACAGCAGTTAGAGTCAGTGGACCTGGACTGAGACTGTCACCTTCTTGCCAGCTGTGGGAGTCCTGGACTGTCAGTGAGGATGGCTTTGTGAATCTGGTGACTATGTTTTGTCCCTGCATGGCTTTTCCATTAACATGAGACTCTAAAGCATAGAGCAAGTGACTTGGGCATCCCAACACTACCCAAGTGATTATAACAGTAGCGATTACCACCATGCATCTGAAAGCACATGGCTGATGGCTCTGCAGCCAAGGAGCATCCTTTACAGCGTGAGTAAGCCTTAAGAGGCTGTGCACTGAGTCCCCTTGTGCAGGGAAACAGAGATAAATAACTGACTTCTAAGATATCCACCTCCCTATAGAGAGATGGGAAACTGACATCCACAGAGGGGAGACTCAAGTCTGGGCTTTCAGAACCTGCCTGGGCAGTCTCTTCTGTCTGTCGCTTTCTGTGTATCCTTCAGTGTGTAAGAATTAATTGAGATGTGGTAGTGTAGAGGGCAGGTGCTGTGCTTTGACTTCTAGAATTGGGTATTCCTGAGATAGCTCACCTTGTCTAGCATGACTTGTCAGTGTGATATAACATCTGAAAGGACAGTTTTCCTCACAACACTCATTTGTTCTGGGATCCACCAAGTAAACTTGTGAACCCACAGTCCAGACTTCTGGTGAATTTTCAATCCAGAACACACATGGTGCTCGTTCTTCATTTCAGGACTGTCAGTAAATTGAAAAGTGTGAAATGGGGCTCTGGGAAAGTTCTATGGTAAAGGAGGCCTAGTAATCTGTCCTCTTGTGTCCTTTTCCTACTTCTCTCATGCTCTGATGGATGTTGTAATTTAAGCTGGCTGTGTCACCTTTCCTAAGGGCATGTGCATTGTCACAGGTGGCTCCAATGAAAGAATTTGGTTTTTATGTAGCTCTGGGGTTAGCACCACCGCAGTGACACACTACATACTCTCCCCATGACTATGACACATTTGATTTTCAGCCTTTGCATATCTGTGTGTAGCCTCTCACTAGCCATTCATCTTTCCTCAAACCCCAGTGTGGGAATGGAGCCTTACACTTGTGGGAGTGTTTGCTCTTCTGTCTGAGGGCTCCCTGGGGAACTCTGGTTCTTAGAATCCCCAGGCAGACATGTCACTACTTGATCACCTTTTGGTATTTTATGAGGGCTAGAATGTATTCTGCTCATGATTCGGGGTAATTCTCCTCATTGTTTATGGGACTTATTTTTGTTCTGACAGGATACCCACAATCTTCCACCACATCTGCATACTTTAATAGGCTTGGGGATTCTCCACAATGTGCTTGTTTACATCTGGGGACTGATGTTTCCTCCCCACCATCCTGACCTAATACCCTAGCAACCTTTATTTCTCATGTATTAATTAGAGATCTGAAGAAGTGATGAGCCATTTCACCAGATGTGTTTGGAATAGAGACTTCAAATTCTTATATTTGAAGTAGTAAAAATATTCTAATGAAGCAGAGAGAGAGAGATCACTGGCTTTGTAAAGACGATGTACTGAAGTTGTTTCCATATGTTTCTGGAAAGGCTCCTGAGAAGGTCAATATGGCTTTTTGTGCATTGCAGAAGAACTAGTTAGTAGGAAGGTGAGGGCTGTGGAGGTGACCCTAGTATACTTTCTCTGAAATTCTATCTTATCCTGTAGAGCCCTTGATACTCTCTGTGATGTTACCAGTGTTGTGGCAACACCACACGCCTGTGGGGTATTCGTTCAGTGCCCATAGACACATTAGCAAGATTGAACTGGCTGCTTGGGAGAGAGAATAGAGAACATGGAGTGACCAGAGGAAGGCAGATGGAATGTGGCCTTTGGTCTTAGTGTTAAGCCTGGAGAAATAAATGGTTTTGGAGAACGCACAAGTAAGTCCTGAGCAGGGGATTGGGAGCTTCATGGAGGAGGTGAACTTAAGCTGGGCCTTCCAGTATGGGGCTCAGCATCTGTGAGCTTCTGGTAAACAATGGGACAATTCTGCTTCTCTGGGCTTCTTAAAAACAGACCTAGATTCAAGAGTCTCTGATGGTGAGTTTAGGAGAGCCATGAATTATTCAGCCTATAGCTGCCTTTCTGGGAACACCTTTTTTCATTCAGACTGGCAAAGAGGGTCAGGAGAAACAGATGGACTAACGAGCTGTACCTCTCTGGGTAGGGTGTTGCTGCTCTTCATCCTAGTGGATTCCTATAGTTTCCATGGGAATCTGACACCAATAAGAAGGGAGGGAAACTCACCTGGCCATCTACCACAACCTCAGATATTCAGATGCTTTGGTCCTGGGCAAGAGTGATCAGGACTTGGTGCTGCTAAGTTCTAGGCACAACAGGATTTACCTGTATCACATCAGATATGAGCTGACACTGTTCTTCAAATCTACATGGCTGGGCTAGCTTATGCCTTCCAGAGTCAGGGGACTGTGTTAGGGATGGAGACACATGCCTAGCCATGGTTTTTGATACTGTAGCAGGGACATTTGGAGTAGCTGTTGGCTGCCAGCAGGTTTGACCTTCCCTGAAGTGTTATGGTGGAAAAGTTCCCTCACAGGTCCTGCCCCTTACTACAGAGGCTAGGTCCTAATACAAGCCTGAGTCAGTAATCTGCATGCCAGAGGTTATATTCTAAAGAAACAGAGGAGTCCATTCTTCTTGATGGTTTGGGGAAGGCTCCATCCCATTTTCAGAATTATATATGTTACAAGTTTCTGAAGCAGCACCAGGAATGTTGTCCAGTGCCAGTTTTCTTGGTGACACACACTGCAGTGCCAGTGTTCGTCATGGTGGTGTCAATGATGTCCATTGTTTAAAATATTAAGGCAAGTCCATGTAGTTAAAAGTGAGGTTTATTTTCTGGGGTAATTTACAAGTGAAGGGATAAGTTACAGGGTCTGGGAAAGGTGTAGCATAGTCTGGCTGTGTACTTGGGAGAACTCTGCTTTGTCTACCTCCAGCATTCAGGGTCCAGGAACCAAGAGAGCCAGCCCATCTGGATCTGGGGTCTTCACGTGTTCTCTCTCACTCTGCCTTCTAGGTGTGACAGTTTCCAAAGGCTCAGTGAAGGTGGTACTTCCAGATCAAAGCTGGAACAGCTACCAACTACAGGTGTCATTTCAGGAATAGAATTTGTATATTGGTGCTGTTATCTGAAATCCCACTTGTATGACCCCAGGGAAATTTCAAATCTAAATGAATCCTTTTTTCTTTGAAATCAATAGGAGTCATCTAGCTGCTGATGACAATGAAGACCACACAGTCGTCATCCCAGTCCTTCTTGATTTAGGAAGCAGGATTTTTTTCCATATCATAGGATGTATGGAGTAAGCAACACATGGTCTGGAGGTGTTGAAGTCAATATTCACATGACCCGAGACACCATCCTCTGTATTACAGGTCCAATGTGCTGTTGTTTTAGGCCTTTCTCTTTTTCTTTAAAGAGCAACCAATTTTATACCTATGGACACTTTTTTTAACCACAGTTACTATCAAACAAAAAATAATTATTTGAATTTTTAATCTTCAATTATAGAGAAAGACCAGATTCTTAAAGTACTGGGTTTCTAACTGTTCTCCTCTTACTCAAGAAACCACAGACTGGTATATCATCCTATTTTAGCCATGCATGGTCATAACACAGCCACTGAGAGTCATCATGACCGTGAGATCTCCAGCCGATTTCCATGTACCTGTTGATTATTACCACTCCTTCCTTTCAATCTCTGATGGAGCCATTTGCTCAAGAATGTTAGTAGATAGAATTAAGACTTTGATGGCTATTTTTAGTTGTGAACATGACATCTGGGAATAATATAACCCAAAAATAGAGGGAACACCTGTGGTCTATTTCTGCTTAAAGTAGGAAGAACTACTTTATTGTGGACCATTGAAGAATGAAGTCACACCATTAATTCAGATCTTTAATCTAGATGTAATTTGAACCATTCTTTTTGCTGGAAGCCTATAGAAGGACACGGAAGAAGGAGGCTTCTACTCTTTCTCTGCTTGCTCTCACCTTGTTAGCACATCCATTTCTTCACTGACATTAGAACCTATTACTTTTAGGTTACAGCATAATATCAGAGACAACTGAGACATCCAGTGTTTAGGACTGAGAAACTACTGGATTCTTGAACTTCCCATTCATTTCCAGCCATTGTCGGATTAGCTAAGGCACAGGCTGTAAGCCATTCTAACAAATCCCCTTTTAATATAAAGATTCATTTTTATAACTTCTGTTACTCTAGAGGCCTGATAATACACCAGGCACATAGAAAGGACATTCTAGAACAGTTTGGGTAATCATAACAGTCTCAGCTCACTTACAAATTCTCAGTAGTCACTTTCCCTTAACCTAAGCATTCCTCAGGTGCTTGCTCATTTCAGAGAACTCAACCTTCCTCCTCCACCTCATCCTAATCTAATTCCTTGGCATGCTTTATTTCTCATATTATTGAGTATGGATGTTATGGAGAGGAAGTGCCATTCTTGGGCAGTGCTTATAAAGTGAGTGTTCAACTCTCCATGGGTAAAATAGTGAAAAGATTCTAAGGAAACAGAAAAATTCCCAGCTTTAGAAGGAGGAGGTACTGAATGGCTTCACCTGTGTCACAGCAGAGACTCCTGGAGAAGAAATCTCAGCTTCTGGTCAGTTCAGGGAGAATTTATGAGCCAGGAGGCAAAGGCAGTTCCGTGTGACATCAGGAGTCCCTTCTCTGGCAATTCTATTGTATCCTGGAGAGCAGAGGTCTTGGAATCCCCTGTGATGTCAATAGTGTTGTATCAACACCAAGTGCCTTTAGGATGTTTGTTTAATGCCTATACAGTTTGCCTATAAACATGTTGTGAAGACTAAGTCATCTACTTGGGAGAGAGAATGGATTTTGTGGTGATACCAGAGCAAGGCAGAAGGAAACTGACCCTAGGTCTCACTGGTAAGAATGGAGAAATCAAAGGACCTGGCGAAGATACATTGAGTTCAAGGGAGCTTCACTTTGAGAAGCTCACATCTTGGACACTGTTTTCACTTTGGTGGAACTTTGGAATCCTTTATAAAGTTTATAAAGCCTTCCTGAAGTTGGCACTCCTCCCTGGAACTACTCAATGTATGCTCTGGTCCTCTGAGTAGCAATAGGCAGCCAGACATGAGAATCCCTGTGGTAAAGACAAGAAAAATGTCACTATAGATTTCTGGTGGCACAAGATAAGCGGCACAGACTCCTGGGATCTGCTTAGATCATCTATAGCTCCAAGTCCACTGAGGGTGCTCATGCAGCTCTGGATAACTCTCTTGAACAACCCTTCTTCTTCTTGCCTGAGGACAATGATAGGAAGTTTAATAATCACCAAGAGGTCCCAGTGTATAAGTGCCAGGCTGTGGCTTCCATGGCACTGAGGAATCCAGAGCATAGCCTGATTCCATATGATCCTTGTGGCCTGAGTTCATAGGTTCCTTTTCTCCTGGGGCCATGCCCTACCACAGTCTGAATTCTTTTCGGATGCTGAAAAAGGAGAATAAACAGGTGATGTCAGACTTGCAGAAAATGCCCATGGAGATCAGTGATGGTGTGAACAAGGTCAAACAGCTGATTGAGGAAAATGTATCCTACAGGTATATGCCTGATTTATCATGGGAGGGACTGATTCATCTTTCTCTTTCACCCAAAGTAAGGGCTCTGGTTCTTGCCTGTCTGCCTCTTAGCAAGCAGTCTGACATGTGGTCCTTGGCCTTGTACCACTTGGACTCAGTTTTGATAAGTGTTAAAAGATGCTGTGTCCCTCCGAGAGATGTCCTGTTATCCTTGGGATACCTTTGACAGAAAAAGGGTTTGCACCATGAAGGGAGTGTCAGGTATCCTAGTACCTCTGGAGCTCTGCCCAGGGCTTCACAGAGCTGGTTTCCATGGTAGCCATAGACAGAAGTGATTCTGGTTGGGGCTTTTTACCTCCTTTTGAGAGGGTTTTCCCTCTATCTGCTGCTGCTTTCCCAATATCATGAACAGTTAAGAACAGGTGTGGACTGCATGCTGTTCTCAGAGGCACTGGATCCCTTTTGGCATCAGGGTTTTCAGAAGTATTTTGAATCTTTCTGGAATTTGGTTACTTTCTGGATTTGACCTGTATCTAAGTGATGCCGACTTGGCTATTTGTGGGCTGTCTGTGAGTCTGGGACTTTTCAGCACTGGTGATACTTGAACGTAGGAAGGGCAAATGGAGGCTGGCTGGGACTCAACGTGTTTCGGTGGATTTTCATTTACCTTCATGGCCAGATCCTCCAAGATTGGACTCAGCTGAAGGAGAATGTACATGTGTTGAGACTCAAGAACAGACTGCTGTAGAAGGAGCAGATTGAACTGAAAGAGTCCTATGAGGAGTTGAAGAGGCTACTGATGGAGGCCCATGAGATGATCTGTGACCCTTCTGCTGAGCAGCAGCAGGTAGGCTGAGACAGAGATGGCAGGTGCCCACCTGTGCAACCATAAACAGAGAGACACTCATATACCATCCACACTCATTCAGACTCCCACCTACATACCCACCAAGTGTTGATTTCTGTGATCATTCCTGAGTCTTTCTGGAGAGTTAGCCTCTTGCAAGAATCTGGATAATTGGCAAGCAAACCCTCCTGCTCTGCTAGAACCTTCAGTACATTGAGAGAGCAGGGTAAGTCACATATCACACACCTACATGTCATTGTGATCAGAGGCTTTGCTGACATTGTGTTGCTGACTATATCATGTGCATGGCTGTGTCTCAGAACAGATTCCCTCTCATAGTTGTGCAGAGTGCTGGGTTCCTGAAAAGCAGTGCAGGTGATGTCACTGGCCTCCTTCTGACTGACATTGGCCTGAATTCATACCATATGCACTGTCATCTGTTGAAAACTTCCTGGGTATTGACCATGGGTCACATTCTTTCTTTTGGGTTATCAAGGTCAACTGTGGAGGAGCCAGGATGAGTTTAGTGAAGAGACTGTGACGGGTGAACTTGGAACCTGTGGGGTCAGAGGGTTTTGTGATGGATAAATTTCGTTCAAGGAAAAGTAAGTGCAGGTAGCAGTGCATTGCTGGCTCTAAGAGCCTTATAGACAGCATAGAGGACCCACGACCTTACCTTACATCAGAAAAGGTACAGCAATCTTCTCACTGACCATCTGACCATTCTAGGTTCAGCACATACTTGCGCGCGCGCGCGCGCGCGTGTGTGTGTGTGTGTGTGTGTGTGTGTGTGTGTGTGTGTGTTATGCTTTCTGTGCATGTCTGTGTGTATGTGTGTGTGTGAACTTCTCTGTGTGTGTGTTTGTGTGATTAATGTCTATTGCTTGCACAGTAGTGTTCCTTTCTGTGTGTATGTGATCATGTGTGGATGAATGTATATGTATGTGTGTGTGTCCAGGTTTTCTGTATATATAGGGATAAGTATTTGTGTGTGTTTGTGAGTATAAGTGCTAATGGGTCCAAGTGTGTGTTTTTACTGTGGATTTTAAACTCTCTTGGTTTTTTTTTTTTTTTGAGCACAGGATATGTATTTATTTCTTTTTTTATTTTTTATTTTTTCCTTTTATTTTACAATACCATTCAGTTCTACATATCAGCCACGGGTTCCCCTGTTCTCCCCCCTCCCACGCCCTTCCCTTCTCCCCAGCCCACCCAACATTCCCACCTCCTCCAGGGCAAAGCCTCCCCTGAGGACTGAGATCAACCTGGTAGACTCAGTCCAGGCAGGTCCAGTCCCCTCCTCCCAGACTGAGCCAAGTGTCCCTGAATAAGCCACAGGTTTCAAAAAGCCAACTCAGGCAATGAGCACAGGACTCGGTCCCACTGCCTAGATGCCTCCCAAACAGATCAAGCCAATCAACTGTCTCACCTATTCAGAGTGCCTGATCTAGCTGGGGGCCCCTCAGCCTTTGGTTCATAGTTCATGTGTTTCCATTTGCTTGGCTATTTTTTTTCAGTAATTGAGTAAAACCAAAATTTATTATAAGCCACAGTTGTCCTAGGTACCTCCATGCTAAATATAGCCTCCATGGTTCTATGGGTTGTGGTCTGATTGTTCTTTATTTTATATCTAGAATCCACTTATGAGTGAGTACATACCATAACTGTATTTCTGGGTTTGGGTTACCTCACTCAGGATGATTTTTTCTAGTTCCATCTATTTGCCTGCAAATTTCATCCTTTCATTGTTTTTTTTTTCTGCTGAGTAGTACTCCATTGTGTATATGTACCACATTTTTTTCATCTATTCCTCCGTTGACGGGCATCTAGGTTGTTTCCAGGTTCTGGCTATTACAAATAGTGGTGCTATGAACATAGCTGAGCATGTATCTTTATGGTATGAATCAGCATTCCTTGGGTATATGCCCAAGAGTGGGATGGCTGGGTCTTGAGGTAGTTCGCTTCCTAATTTTCTGAGAAACCGCCATCCTGATTTCCACAGTGGTTGTACAAGCTTACATTCCCACCAACAGTGGAGGAATGTTCCCTTTGCTCCAAATCCTCTCTGACATTGACTGTCATTGGTGTTTTTGATCATAGCCATTCTGACAGGTGTAAGGTGGTATCTCAGAGTCGTTTTGATTTGCATTTCTCTGATGATTAAGGATGTTGAACATTTCTATAAATATCTTTCAGCCATTTGTGATTCTTGTTTTGTGAATTCTCTGTTTAGCTCTTTAGCCCATTTTTTAATTGGACTGTTCAGTATTATGATGTCTAGTTTCTTGAATTCTTTATATACTGTGGAGATCATTCCTCTGTCAGATGTGGGGTTGGTGAAGATTTTTTCCCATTCTGTTGGCTGTCTTTTTGTCTTATTGACTGTGTCTTTTGCCCTGCAAAACCTTCTCAATTTTGAGAGGTCCCTTTTATTAATTGTTGTGCTCAGGTCTGTGCTGTTGGTGTTTTATTTAGGAAATGGTCTCCGGTGCCATTGCGTTCAAGAGTGCTTCCTACCTTCTTTTCTATTAAGTTTAGTGTAACTGGATTTATTTTCAGGTCTTTGATCCACTTGGACTTGAGTTTTGTGCATGGTGACAGATATGGTTCTATTTGTAATCTTTTACATATTGATATCCAGTTATGCCAGCACCATTTGTTGAAGATACTTCCTTTTTTCCATTGTATAGTTTTGGCCCCTTTGTCAAAAACCAGGTGTTCATATGTGCATGGATTAATGTTAGGGTCTTCAATTTGATTCCATTGGTACCATATTTATACCGATACCCAGCTGTTTTTATTACTATAGCTCTATAGTAGAGTTTGAGGTCAGGGGTGGTGATGCCTCCAAAGGTTTTTTTTATCATATTGGATTCTTTTAGCTATCCTGGGTCTTTTGTTTTTCCATATGAAGTGGAGTATTTTTCTTTCCAAGTCTGTGAAGAATTGTGTTGGGATTTTAATGGGGATTGCATTGAATCTGTAGATTGCTTTTGGTAAGATTGCCATTTTTACTATGTTAATCCTACCTATCCATGAGCATGGGAGATCCTTCCATTTTCTGATATCTTCTTCAATTTCTTTCTTTAGAGCTTTAAAGTTCTTATCAAAAAGGTCCTTCACTTGTTTAGTTAGTGTTATCCCAAGGTATTTTATATTATTCGTGGCTATTGTAAAGGGTGATGTTTCTCTGACTTCTTTCTCAGCATCTAAGGAGATGATCATGTAGTTTTTTCTTTCAGTTTGTTTATATGGTGTATTACATTGACTGATTTTCTTATGTTGAACCATCCTTGCATCCCTGGGATGAATCATACTTGGTCATGATGGATAATTGTTTTGATGTATTCTTGGATTCAGGTTACTAATATTTTGTTGAGTATTTTTGCATCAATGTTCATGAGGGAGATTGGTCTGTAGTTCTCTTTCTTTTTTGCATCTTTGTGTGGTTTGGGTATCAGGGTAATTGTAGCCTCATAAAAAGAGTTTGGTAGTGTTCCTTCTGTTTCTATTGTGTGGAACACTTTGAAGAGTATTGGTAATAGTTCTTCTTTGAAAGTCTGGCAGAATTCTGCACTGAAACCATCTGAACCTGAACTTTTTTTGGTTGGGAAACTTTTGATGACTGTTTCTATTTCTTTAGGGGTTATTGGTGTACTTAAATGGTTTATCTGCTCTTGATTTAATTTTGGTATGTGGTATTTATCCAGAAAATTGTCCATTTCTTCCTAGTTTTCCATTTTTTGTGGACTACATGTTTTTGAAGTATGATCTGATGATTCTCTGGACTTTCTCATTGTCTGTTGTTATGTCTCCCTTTTCATTTCTTATTTTGTTAATTTTGGTGCTCTCTCCTCGCCTTTTGGTTAATTTGGCTAGGGGTTTGCCTATCTTGTTGATTTTTTCAAAGAACCAACTCTGTGTTTCATGATTTTTTGTATTGTTCTCTTGTTTTCTATTTTGTTGATTTCAGCTCTCAATTTGATTATTTCCTGGCGTTTATTTATTCTGGGTGAGTTTGTTTCTTTTTGTTCTAGAGCTTTCAGTTGTGCTGTTAATTCATTGGTATGGGATTGCTCCATCTTCTTTATAGGTGCATTTAGAGCTATGAATTTTCCTCTTAGCACTGCTTTCATAGTGTCCCATAAGTTTGGGTATGTTGTACTTTCATTTTCATTGAATTCTAGGAAATCTTTAATTTCTTTCTTTATTTTTTCCTTGACCCATTGATGTTTCAGGTGGGCATTATTCAGTTTCCATGAGTTTGTGGGTTTTCTATAATTTTTGTTGTTGTTGAGGTCTACTTTAAGGCATGGTGGTCTGATAAGATACATGAGGTTATTCCAATTTTTTTGTATCTGTTGAGATTTGTTTTGTGTCCAAGCATGTGGTCAATTTTAAGAAGGTTCCATGGGGTGCTCAGAAGAAGGCATATTCTTTTGTGTTAGGATGGAATGGTTTGTAGATATCTATTAAATCCATTTGAGTCATAACATCTGTTAGGTCCTATATTTCTTTGTTAAGTTTCAGTCTGGTAGATCTGTCTTTTGGTGATAGTGGTGTGTTAAAATCTCCCACTACTAATGTGTGGGGTTTGATGTGCGTTTTAAACTTTAGTAGTGTTTCTTTTATGAATGTGGGTGCTTTTGTATTTGAGCATAAATGTTTAGATTCGAGACTTCATCTTGGTGGATTTTTCTCATGATAAATATGTAATGTCCATCCTGATCTCTTTGGATTGATTTTAGTTTGAAGTCTATTTTATTAGATATTAGGATAGCTACACCAGCTTGTTTCTTAGGTCCATTTTCTTGGAAAGCCTTTTCCCAGCCAGCCCTTTACTCACAGGTAGTATCTGTCTTTGAAGTTAAGGTATTTTTCTTGTATGCAGCAGATGGATAGGTCCTGTATTCTTATCCATTCTGTTAGCCTTTGTCTTTTTATAGGTGAGTTGAGACCATTGATATTGATGGATATTAATGACCAGTGATTGTTAATTCCTGTTAATTTTTGTGGTTGTGTTGTGTTGTCCTTCTGTGGTGTATGTTGTTGTGGGATTATCTCTTGCTTGATTTTTCATGGCTGTGTTTAGCTTCTTTGGGTTGGATTTTCCCTTCTAGTGTTTCTGAAGGACTGGGTTTGTGGACAGGTATTAATTAAATCTGGTTTTATCCTGGAATATTTTGTTTACTCAGCCTATGGCGATTGAGAGTTTTGCTGGGTATAATAGTCTGGGTTGGCATCCATGGTCTCTTAGTGTCTGCATAAGATTTGTCCATGAATTTCTAGCTTTCATTGTCTCTATTCTGAAGTCTGGTGTTGTTCTGATGGGTTTATCTTTATATGTTACTTGATCTTTTTCCTTTGTGGCTCTTAATATTTTTTCTTTGTTCTGTGTGTTTAGTGTTTTGATTATTATGTGGAGAGGGGACTTTTTTTTTTTTTGATCCAGCCTATTCGGTGTTCTGTAAGGTTCTTGTATCTTTATAGGTATTTCTTTCTTTAGGTTAGGAAAGTTTTCTTCTATGATTTTGTTGAATATATTTTCTTTGCCTTTGAGTTGGTATTCTTCTCCTTCTTCTATCCCTATTATTCTTAGGTTTGGTCTTTTCATGGTGTCCCAAATTTCCTGGACGTTTTTTGTTATGACTTTTTTGTCTTTAGTGTTTTCTTTGACTGACGAGTCTATTTTCTCTATCGTGTCTTCAGTGTCAGAGATTCTCTGTTCCATCTCTTGAAATTGGTTGGTTATACTTGTTTCTGTAGTTCCTGTTCATTTAGTCGGGATTTCTATTTCCAGCATTCCCTCACCGTGTGGTGTGTTTTCTTTATTGTCTCAAATTCTTTTTTCAGATCTTGGAATGTTTCTTTCATTTGTTTAATTGCTTTTTTTGGCTTTCTTTGATTTCTTCCCCTTTTTTGTTTGTTTTGTCTTCCATTTCTTTAAGGGAGTTTTTTTTATTTCCTCTTTAATGGAGTTTTTCATATCCTCTTTAAGGGAGGTTTTTATTTCCTCTTTAATGGAGTTTTTCATTTCCTCTTTAAGGAAATTTTTAATTTCCTCTTTAATGGAGTTTTTAATTTCCTCTTTAAGGGAAGTTTTTATTTCCTCTTTAATGGAGATTTTCATTTCCTCTTTAAGGGAATTTTTTTTATTTCCTCTTTAAGGGAATTTTTTATTTCTTCTTTAAGGGCGTCTATCATATTCTTATGGTCATATGTAGGATTGATTTCTTCTGTTTCTTCTGTCTTGTGTAGATGTAACCAATCGTCTTATTAAAATAAGAAACACAGAGCCAATGTAAAAGAAAGCCGAGAGGTCAGAGCTCAGAGATAAAATCTTACCTCCTGCAGTGCTCCTAACTTCCCCGAGAGAGGGAGGTACTTCCTGTGTCTCTGTTTAAATAATCTTTCTGTTCTGCCTTCTCATTGGTTGTAAACCCAACCACATGACTGCCTCATCACTGCCTGTAAGTACTGCCCTCCAGGTCTTAAAGGCGTATGTCTCCAATACTGGCTGTATCCCTGAACACACAGAAATCTACCTAGCTCTTCTAACCACCACGCTCTTACTATGGCTCTAATAGCTCTGACCCCAGGGCAACTTTATTTATTAACATAAAATTAAAATCGCATTTCAGTACAAATAAAATATCACCACAGTCTTGGTATGTTCAGGTCTTGCAGGTGTAGAATCATTAGGTTCTGATGTTGCCATATAGGTCTTTATGTTGTTGCCTGTATTTTTGCACTGGCGTCTACTCATTTCTTCCTCTGCTCGGTGCAGGTGGTGTCTGTGTCTGAGAGTGTCTCTCTTGTTCTAATTTTTAGTTTTGGTTTAGTAGGAGTTCTTGGTTAAATTGGTGCTATTGGGCTGTTTCTTCAGGAGCAGCTGATCTCAGTTGGTGAAGTATATATTTGTGATTCTGGTGATCTGGTTTGGTGGCTGGGCAGCGCCTTCTTCTGTGTTCCCAGGTCACATTTTGTTCATTCATCAACTCCTCAGCTGATCTTGTTTCTTCAAACTTCAAACTGTAGGGATCTGAATCCTCTCCCAGATGGATTTCAGCTGAGTGGGGTAGTCTCACCAACACCTCCAAGTTGTTGGGTTTTGCAGGATCAGCAGCTGGGCCCTGGGTTGTCCTCAGATGGAGTGTTCAGATTCATTCTGGTTCCATCCCACAGAAATAGCTTCTTCCCTGGGTGTTGGGGTTAGAGGCATCCCTGTTCCGAGCTCTTCATTAAAAGCTTGGTTTCACTAGCTCTTCAGCCTGTAATAGCTCTGTTTCTGTTCTTTATTGCGACTGGGTTTAGGGCGTCACCTGTTGGGCCTGCCTGCCTCCGCACCAGGCCTGCCTGCCTCTGCCAGGCCAGTCTATCTCTGGCAGCTGCTGCTGCAGGCCTACCTGCCTTTGCTTGTCGCCCTGCCATGCCTGTCTACCTATGTGGGCTGCTGCCTGGCCCCGTCAGGCCAGCATCTCTCTCTTTCCTCTCACTTCAGTTCAGGCCTGGCTGCAATAGAATCCTGAAGGCTCACACATTTTATCTTGCCTGTTGGAAACTCAGAAGTCTCTATCTCAGGTCTCCATCTTGCGCCCTTGTTGCAGATCCCGGAGGAAGGGGTGACCGGCAGGTCGGTGACTGAGCGGGAATAGGATTCTGTTTTTATTTCTACATATTTGTATGTTCACTTACTCATCTTTAATGATGATGTAACCAACTTTCCCCACACTTGGCATCCATCAAATATTGTATGCTGCTGCCCAACTTTCCACATGTCTGCCTAGCTCACTAGAACAAGGGGACAAAACCACTGTACTTCAATGGTTTTCAGGTATTTTTAGAGGCAAAAAATATTTATCTGCTCAGAAATCCTGGAAGCAAACCAAAGTAATGTGGTACATGAAGTTTAGGAGGAGGTCACTGTGGCAAATCAAGGTGTCTGAGAGGCAGGATAGGCTGGCGGAGGGTTTGTGTCTCTTCTCTGCTCTGACTGAATGGTGACTGCACACTCAATGGTCAGGTGGCTTGCTGTGTCTTCTCTGTATCCTGTTTTGTCCTCATCCACATTGCCTGATAACAAATGCTTTTCCCCTTTCCCTACCCTTGGCTCAGTTAACCTTGCCCTTGGAGCTTGGGCTGGATGTTAGTTCTTGAGAGATTCTGACTTGCAGTATGCTTCCAACTGCATCTCAGTCCAGCAGAAGTTGTCTAGCTATGCTGTGGTGTGAGAATGGGGCTGTCTCAGTGCACCCCACTTAGGCTCCTGAGGGTATAGGACTCGCCATGTACTGTGTCTGTAACATTCTGTAACTGCTTTTCTTCAAAGTTGATTCCTTTGAGTTAAAATCAGCCTCATGGAAGGTTTGGAGAAATGAGGACTCTCAGACATTGCTGGTAGTGTAAAATGGTACAGCACAGTGAGAAGCTACACACAAGTCTTCAGTGTTGAATTGCAATCCCCAGGTGACCCAGTGATTCTAGAACATGAAGTAGATGTCCACAGGTCCCAACATAGCTAGGGTACTTCAAGGTTTTATCAGCACTCCAGGGAGCAGCCTCCTGATGCCCATCATTCACTGAATGGAATAGTACACTGTGGTTGAGCTCTTCCATGGAATATTGTTCAGCATAAAGTAATACAAAAAATAATTTGTTACTGACTTAGTCAGCCAATTCCCTGGCACAAATATCTCACAGGAAGGAACTGATTCTTTTGGATCCTGGTTATGGAGATTTTCTAGTTTCTTTAGCTCTTTGCTTTGGGTCCTGATTGATGCAACATGTGGTAAAGGGTGCCCCTTTTGAAGGAAGTTGCTTACTTTGGGGGCAACTTGGAAACAGTGAAAAAGACCAGTGGGGTAGTCCACGACCATCCAGTAGTCCTTTGCTGGGGAACATTCCTATACTGCACATCCTGGGGAACTTCTTCAACAGAGTTAGTTAAGGAGCAAGGACCCCAGAGGGCCACCTGTCTCTGCATTAGTTGCAGGATAGACACTTCAGTGACTGAACTGCCTATCTCTCATGCCCTCTCTGTTCTTCTGTCATCCAACGGGTTTACCTTCTTTTCATTAGTATCCCTGGTGGTTGCTCCTTATGTTAGTATTAACTGTGAAGCTAAACGTGTTACTGCATTACAGTGTGTTTGTATGTGTGCACGCATGTACTTGTGTGTGTTCATGAATTTCTGTGTGTACATGTGAGTAAGCAAGCCTCCACTGAGAACACAATCTTCTAATGAACAGGAGCAAAAGAGCCTGGATGAAAGACTGAAGGACCTGCTGAAGCAGAAGGAGCTGGTCACCCAGCAAGAGGACTTGGCAAAAAAGCTGCAACATCACTTCAGTGTCTCTGAGATGAGGTGGGAGCCCAGGCAGGGAGGAGTGGTTAGAACCACTAGGTCAACTTGTCCCTGGATCTCTGTCCTTTTGGGATTCCCACCATGTGAATAGCTCCCAGCCACAACCAGGGAAAGACCACTTCAGGATATTATACTTGCCCGGTCAACAAGAACTTCTCCAGGAAACACTATGTTTGATCCTTAGTGTTTCTGGGGAGTATCTACCCCTTATTCCCATCTGAGCTCTCTGCCATCTTCTCAGTGTCACTTGTGTCTCACCATGAATATCCTATGGCAGTCCTCAGCCTAGTAGTAGGAAGGTTAGTTGTGCAGTACAGTGTGTATTCCTGCCACTTTATTTTCCTTCCAGAACATCACCTTTAGAGAGAAGCTCATAATTTTGCACAGATCTGCATGCAGCACACTCCTGAAGATTACAGGTTCTCTGCAATGTGAATCTGTTTCCTGTGAGAAGATTTTTCTGTTATAAGAAGTTTAGGAATTGAACTGTGGCACGTTTATATACTGAAGGAATAATCACATCCTTCACTGCTTTTACTTTTTAGGATCCCCTAGAGGGTTTACATTCACCTGGTACCTAATCAAGGCCATGCCTATCTGTCCTGAACTGTTTCTCAGACATTGCTACACTGTTATTATTTTCCCTAAAAAATGTATCTAGACAACTGGAGAAATGTGCTGTATTTTCTTGACCAGCACAGTGTATTTCTTAGCTCAAAAGCTGAGAAAAAAATAAACACCCAGGTGCACTGTGGTCCTCCTCTCTTGGGAAATGCAGGGAATGACCTCAGCTGAAAGGTCACGCTGTATTGTCCAGCAAACTAGAGCTGGTTCAGGCTCAAATAACTGACATAAGTTCCCACCAGGCCTGTTCCGTAACTGCCTTCCTCCTCTAGATCAGAACAACTCCCGTCTGAGTTTGAACAGGCCATAGCCCAGGATGAGAGCCTCCTGCAGACAGAGCTGCTGCAGCAGGAGCACAAAGTATCACAGGCAAGTGAGCCACCATTGCATCCCAACCACAGCAAACATGGCATTGGTGGGAGACTGGGGGCTCTTGACCTTGGCTTCCAGTGTGAATAGGCCTTGATTTTTTTCTGCCATGTGACCCAGCCTGGCTTCTTCTTGTTGTGATTGCCTTTGCTTCTCATATAGCAGATCTTGGGAGAACTGAGGAGGCCAAAGAAGCCACAGATACCTTGAACCCATGATATTCTATACTCTCCAATCAAGGCCTCTTCCTCAGAAGACACTCCTTTAGAGCTGTGAACTCACCAGTGAGGAAAATACCAGCTGTCTTCCAGGTGATCCACCCACAATCATATCTTTGGGTCTGTTATCTTAGTACTCCTAAAGAAAAGAAAGCATCAAAAATGAGCTTGAGATACATAATACCTGAGCCAAGAATTACTGAGAACCCTGACATTCAACAGCAAATGGCCCCTCTGAGGAGTAGTACAACATGGAGGGAAGAGATGTGGTGAACAAGACATTTCCTGACAGTTTAAAATCTATGGCTTTGGCAAGCTGACTGAGTCCTCAGCCCTCTCTTTGTGGTGTGAAATGTGTCCAGAAAGATTGTTGATATCAAGTTTTTCCAGACAGAACTCATCTAAAAGCATCATATTTCATTCTCCAGTTGAGTGTTGGAGCTGACACCATGTCATTCACAATTGTTGCTGAAGATAATGCACCAAAGAGATCTCCACAGTCCATCATTCCCTGTGTTAGACATTTTTTTCCTCCATATGTAAAATGAGTGGTTATTCTTGAGTTTCACAGCCTGGCCTGAAGTGACTGATCCTGAGAAAGGTTTTACAGAAGACATCTGAGTCATCTTTGACATATGTGTCTTAGAAGCCTGTGTTGCCCGCTAGGACCATAATGACATCAGGGCCAGGGCTGTAACTGAGGGGCATGTCTGGATCCATGGCCCTGTTGCAGCCAGGGTTGGCATTAGTGAAAACTGGACCTGCCCCTCACCCACTGCAGTACTGAGGAGAGTGGGTTCTGCACCTGGACTGAGCAGCACAGTAGAGCTGATCCTGTTGGTTGTGGTGTCAGTGAGCTGGCTCTGAGTTTGTGAGAGCAGAAGAGCATAGTCTACCTACTTCTTCCTTGTGTTGGCAAGGGTAAGGGAAAGATGCCTGCCTCACCAGAGCAAATGCCACCTGTAGCTGGTGGGAGAGTGGGACTCTGGGGCATGAGAACAAAAGAGGTGGGTCAGCCTCTCACCAATTGCAACAATTGGGTTTGTGGGCCTGGTATATTACCTCCGCAAAACACTAGAGCTGTGCCTTTACTCTGAGTGTGGGTAAGTCAGATTTGAGTGCGTGAGAACAGGATAATTGTCCTGTCTCCATTCTGCCCATTGCATGGGGTGAGCTAGGTGGGGCAGTGTTGGAGAGCTTGCTGGGGTGGAGAAGATGAAGGAAATCTGGCAGCCTGACTATCCCAGGTACGCCCAGCCAGAACCATGGCTATGAATTATCCAACCCTAACATCGTCTTTATCCATGGACTGATGGAGCATGTAAAGGGCCCAATTTTGAATAGCCAAAGCTTCTGGATCTCTGTGACACATGGCATCAATAGGATATCCAAGAAGAGCACAAGTGAAGGTCCATCATCTATAGTTAGAGAAGCCAGAGAAGCCTGCAATACTTATAAAAAAAAGATGTATGGACTAAAGGGTATAGTCTGTGACTCATTGGGTCACACAAAATTCCTTGCCAATACTTTTGTTCATTTGTTTTTAATTTTGGATTTTCAGTTTTTCTTTTAAATTTTGTTTTGTTTGGGGGGAAGTCTCAAAGGCAGAGCTAATGTGTTAAGGAATGGATAAGGGGTACAGATAGATCGGGATGCAAGATGTGAAACTATCAGTGAATAATAAAATGTTTTAAAAAAAAGAAATTAGGAAACCCAGAGATATCTGGGCATGGTTTCCTTGGAATATAGCATCAGTGATAGGAAGACTGCAGACAGAATGAATTCCAAGGCATGTTGGGACAGTTTTTTGTTTTGTTTTGTTTTTTATTTTTGTTTTTGTTTTTGGTGCTTTTGGCTTTATCTAGGAATTTGTGCAATTTTTTAAAAAAGATTTATTTTTTTCATCTATTTCTTATTAGTTTTTAATGTGTTTACTAGAAAATATACAGTTAAACATGGTTTACATTTTAGTTCTATTAAATGGCACTGTTTAAGAACACAGACCTTAGCCGGGCGGTAGTGTGCACAAATCCCAGTACTCCAGGAGGCAGAGGCAGGCAGCATATCTGAGTTCGAGGCCAGCCTGGTTTATGTAGTGAGAGTTCCAGGACAGCCAGGACTGTTAGTTACACAGAGAACCCTGTCTCGAAACCACCCCCCCCCAAAAAAAACCCACAAAAGACAAAAGAAAAAAACCCAAACCAAACAACAACAACAAAAAACCAACCAACAAACAAACAAACAAAACCCCCAATACCAAAACACAGACCTTCAATTAGGCTGATTGATATTAGAATCAAACCTATTTATGACAGTATGCTTACAGGGAATTTCTCAAGAGCAATGTAAAGCAGATTAGAATCTTGGCAGCCTTTATCAATCATGATTCTGTGTTCTTATTAATTCATAATTATAGATTACACTTGGAAAAAGGTAAATAGATGAGCTAGTTGGTTCATGTTACATGGATCTTAGTAGGCAATCTCAGTTCCAAATGACAAAATGTTAGTTCCACATTACCCAAAGCATAGTGATCAAGTGAATATGAACACTATTCAACCTCTTCTTAAAGACGGCTCTAAACCTATAGTTGCTGATGTATAGAATTTCCACAGGTAGAAAATCTGCAGTTTCTATCATTTAATTATTTTATTATCTGCATAAACCCTTGAGTCCAAACCTTTATAATAAAGGAAGCAGTGGCATTCTAGCTGGAACTGGTCACTGCTCTGGCAAACACTGACAACAAAGACATCATGGTAGACTTCAATGTCTGAGTGGGCTGATTTCAAAGTTCCAAGCAGTCTACTGGGCAAATACTATCTTCAAACACTCCCCAAATACTATTTGTATGTTCATATCTTTAGGTGAAGAAAACTGAATTTTAAATACCTGCATATAAAATCTGACAACTACATGGAGATCTGTCTTATCAAGTACCTCCTGACAGTCTGGTGGAAACTTCTTACTACAGAACACTAGGGTCTCAGAAACCACACTGAAATACTATTTGAAGTGTAGACAATCTCTAACCTCTTTAAGGTTATTTCCAGAAATATTAGTAATTAATACAGGTCCATTTCCCTTACAGATTCAACTTTATGACACACTACTGGCCTCTAAAATGTTACTGCAAATGTAAAATCTGAGAGATTTAACATTATAAATTCAGGAATTCAAAAACAAGAATAAATTCCAAGGCAGAAGCAAAGACAAATTTTGGATCTGCAATGCTTTTATGACCAAAAACATAAATACTGATCCACTTGTAACACAGCAATACTACCTCAGAGTCACACAGTTTCAAAATACCCTTTTGGACAACATCTGATTCTGCCCTTTGCTGTTTATAGCAGGATAAAAATCAGCTTTCATAGTTGTCTTAATGAGAAGGGAGAAATGTGTATGTTTGAGTCTGAGATAAACATAGTTGGGAAAGGACAGACTGTCACTCAGTCTAACCAAATTCCATCTGAATAGTCTGAGGACTTAGGCAGATTCCAAAGCATGTGATTATGCCCCCATTTTAAAACAGTAAACATCTAAACACATATACTGATTGATGCATGAAATAAAGAAAACTTAACGTCACCAGATAAGTGCAAAAAATTTCAGGGATTCAAAAGAAAAAGTCAGGTTCATGTTTAAATACAGTATTTCAACTCATCAACTGAGAGAAAACTGTACTCATGGGGAGAGGTCATTCTGTGTTCATAATGTTGAAGAGGATATGTTATAAAACGCCTACCATAGTTAATATTAACGTTGCCTTAACATTTATAAAGTCACAGAAAATGATCATCTTTGATTGCCAGTACAATAATTATGATACAGAGTATGTTACTTCCTCTTCACTAGTAACCAAATATACATAAAACAGACTCAACAAATATTTAGTATTAATTATTTTGCATAAGCAAACATTTCTGAGATTTGAAGATTTGTGTTTGAATATACAGTACTACAATGCTGGCTGCATGAAATAAATAATAAATCATTTTTTTTGAGGAAAGTTCAACAATCAAGAGGCTGCATTGCATATAAGATAGAACGCTGGCTATATATACACACAGGGGACAATCAATGAGGAATACTTGTCATTACAGAGGTCTTTCCAGGCAGCAAACTCATGAGCTCACTGTTCTGACATTTAAAATCAACACAAATAGTGTTACTCTTTTATCCTTTGGTTCCCAGTGACAAATAATGAATACAGTCTCTGGATCAATTCCTCCTGGGTGCATTGTTTCTAGAACATGAGGGGTACTTTGGAGCCGTTGGTGCACTTCTTGGACTGCCAAATTTCATCTAAAATGTCAGAGAACTTTATGAAAATTTATTTTTTTATTTATATCTATGGGTGTTTTTCCTGCTGCAGGGCTATACACCATGTGCATGTAATTCCACAAGTGGCCAGAAGAAGGCATCAGATTCCAAATGAACCTGGAGTTAAAGAGGCTTTTTAGCTGTTCTGTTTGTTCTTTGGGAGAGAAACTACTCAAAATGGAGGAGTCTTCTCTCCAGATCCTGGACTTGACATTCGTCCTTTTAGTTATGTATGCTGTATTAGTTTGACTGAATCACCCGCAAGCAAGGAGAGAAATTTCAAGAGACCAGTAGGGACAAGCATATTTTGTAAGCATTGTAATTGTCTTAGGACGCCAGGCATTCATGCAAGGCGCTGGTGGGTTCAAGATCCTGCTCCAGCATCACTTATTGTCAGGCTTAGAGCAGGTCTCTCATACCTCATCCTGGATGACAATGCAGATTAGGGCCATCTGATGAAATGCAGAATTAAGACGACACTCCTGGCGGTTGAGGTATGTTTAAGGGTGCCTCTTGATGCACCAGGTAAGTGTTGGGAGTAAGCTTCAGACCAGCCAGAGTGACATGCCAGTCATGAGGAGCATGTCTCTACAAGGCTAGGAAAGGAGAGGGATGGTTGATGGTGCTCTTTAACCACAGATGATCTCATTGTGTACTGAGGAAGGGTTTCTTCCAGATAGTGCTTTATTTTTGGGAAGCTCCCCTGGACCAGATTTGCCTTCTGAGACTGACAGTGAATCAGAGAGTTAATGTGTGGAGGAAGTAATCCTGTGGGGTCCCAGACTGGTGTTGTCAATCAAGCATAAAAATAATCTACTCCTTATGAATAAAAGGCATATATACACACACAACATCAATATAGATACAAACCCCATCAATTCCATGGATGATGTGATCAGCAGGAGAGATGGTTCAGTGGGCAAAGGTAACTGCTGCTAGGCCTGCAGGCCTGAGTTCCTTCCCTAGGACTCACATGATTGAAGGAGAGAACAAACCTCTGAGAAATTGTCCTCTGATCTTCATGTGGGTGGGGGTGCGATGTCATGGACCACAATAGCTAAGCCTTTCTATTCTTAAAGCTTCTATTTCTCACTTACCCTAGAACCTTTCCATCTGATACACTCATTTAATTATATTACTCTGCATTGCATTTGAGAGTTTTGGGACATTTGCTATTTTACTGTCATTACTGAGATGTTATAGAATCCAAGAAGGCTGACGCCAAACATCACCCGAAGAATGGTTAAGGGAAGGTGGCCACTGGGAATTTGTGACATAGCTGAGACATAAACTACTCTAGAATGTCTTCTCTACTTGTTTGGTGTATTAGTCAGGGCTCTCTAGAATAACAGAAGTTATAAACTCAATATCTCTATATCTAGAAAGCAGATTCTTTTAGAATGACTTTCAGGCTGTGGTTCAGCCAATACAATGATGGCTGGCTATGATGGAAAGTCCAATAATCCAGTAGATGCTTCGTCCACAGACTGGATGTCTCTACTGGTATGCAATATATGCTGGAATCTTATAGAATTAGAGCTCTAATGCTAACAAGATGTGCTAACAAGGAGAGATCAAGCAGAGAAAGAGTAAAAGTGTACTTCCTCCATATCTTCCAGCAGGCTTCTAGCAGGAGTGGTCCAGACTACATCTGGGTTTAAGATCTGAATTAAAAGTGTGACTTCCTACCTCAAAGATTCAGCCTGAAAGTAGATCTTCCTACTTCAAATTAAGCAGAAATCTCCCATAGGTGTGCCCTATTTATTTTGGTATTAGTTAATACCGGATGTATTCATGCTGAGAACTAAGAATAGTCATCACAGTAGTATTCCCTTCTTCACTAATATTCATGAACAAATGGCTCCCTTAGAGAGTGAAAGGAAGGAGTGATAATAATCAAAAGGTACATCTGAGTCAGCTGTAGATCCTATGGTTATGATGACTTTTATTGACCTCATTATTGTCATGCAGTTGCTGACTCAAGCTTGTATTTGGGTCCTGGTCTCTGTAGTAAGGAGTAGGGTTTCTGATGGGAACTCCTCCACCAAAACACTGGAAGGGTGGTCAAAGGTGCTGTCAGCCAACAGCCCCTCCCCATGTCCACCCTGCAGCCTCCAGAAGGGGCTTCAATTGTCAAATTTACCAACTTTTCCTTTGTGGCTTGGGCTTATTTTCGCTCATTATTTTAAACATTGCTTTGTTTTTCCTCCATAAATTGTATTAAATTACTCTTCCTACAATTGAAATTTCACTTTGGACATAGAACCCTATTCATGGAGGGTCAATTTTCTTTGCAGTAAGCTGAAGTTTATGTTTTCTGCTTTCTGCCTTGCTGTTATGGCTATTCTCAGCTGTCTACTTGAGACATAGTTGAGGAATTGACACCAAAAGACTGGCTTGCAGGCATGCTTCTTGGGCATGTTCTTGATTGCTAATTGATGGAGGAGAGCTCAGCCCTCTGTAGGTAGTGCCATCCTTAGGCAAGTGAGCCTGGGCCATAGAGAAAAGGTAGCTGAGGCGACTAGTGAGCAGTGCTCCTCTGGTTTTGAGCCCCTGTCTTGAGATCTTGCCTAGGTTTACCTTGATGATAGACTGGAACCTGTGAGGTGAAAAAATTCATCAATTTTTAAATGGGATTTTTTTAACTTTTATTATAACAATAGAAATTTATCTAGAACTTGCCATATTTTCAGGACATGCTCTGACGGTCCATCCTTCTCCTGCCAGCTTGTATTCTTTTTTTTTCTCCACTGTACAAAGTTTCTGGACACTGCAATCTGTTGCAATATCTACTCTGACAACCATACCCATTGCTTATGTAACACTATTATGGTATTTTGTTAGTCAGATATGACATGTTTCTCTAATATGGTATGCTTCCCTAATTTTCCCTCTTTAAAATTATCTCCAGATTTTCCTTCTTTTTCCACTTTAAATTAGTATCCTTTGGCCCACAATAGAACAGTTATGTCAGATTATTAAGTTCCATGGACGTGGGCGATTTATTATTCACATTTTCCATTTCAAGATTTAGAAAAGCAAATTAGAACACTGTATGTCTTTGTGTGTGTGTGTGTGTGTGTGTGTGTGTGTGTGTGTGTGTGTGTGTGTGAAGGTGGGCACTCACATCCCACAGCTTATATATTGTAAGGTCCAATTTTATGACAACCTGATAAAAGCTAGGGTTCGAAGAGGAGGAAGCCATATTTCTAAAATTTTTCCATATGATCAGGATGTAGGAATGCCTTAGAGCATTTTCCTAAGTATTTATTAACATGGGAGGACCCACCCTATTTTGAGTGGGGTCACCCCTGGTCTGTTGGTCCTGGGCTGTTTAAGAAAGTAGAGTGACTTTGGGTATTTAGCTCAGTGGTAGAGCGCTTGCTTACAAGTGCAAGGTGCTGGGTTCGATCCTCAGTTAAAAAAAAGAAAAGAAAGTAGGGTGAACAAGCTGTGGTGAGTGAGCCAGTAAGCAGCACCATCCATGGGCTCTGCATCAGCTCCAGCCTCCAGGATCCTGTCCTGTTTGAGTTCTGGTTCTGACTTCCTTCAGTGAGGAACAGTGATGTGGAAGTGTAAGTCAGATAAACGCTTTCTTCCTGAATTTGCTTTAATCATGGTTCTTCATTGTAACAACAGAACCCTGACTAGGACACTGTGCATGTCAGAGGACATCGTTCAGGATTTGGATCTCCCCTTATACTGTGTTGAGGCAGGTCTCTCTTGTTTCTGGAATGTACTGTGTCCTCTAATCCAGCTGGCCTTCCAGCTTCCAGGCAATTTCCAATTTCTGCCCTACATACCTCTGAGAGGTATGTAATCACAGGTGTGTGCCACTGTTCTGACTTTTTAAGTGAATGCTGGTGTTGAACTCATCAGAATTATACAGTTTCTTTCTCAATTAAGCCGTATCCCCCAACCCCAGGCCTTGCTGTATTTTAAAAGCAAACTCGTAAAACACCCAAAACAAATGCAGTATTAAGTGACTCATGATAAATGGATGTCTCACAATCAACAGGCAGATTTATTTATTTATTTGTTTGTTTGTTTGTTTTTATTTTTGTTTTTTCGAGACAGGGTTTCTCTGTGTAGCTTTGTGCCTTTCCTGGAACTCACTTTGGAGACCAGGCTGGCCTCGAATTCACAGAGATCTGCAAGCCTCTGCCTCCCGAGTGCTGGGATTAAAGGCGTGTGCCACCACTGCCCGGGTCAACAGGCAGATTTAACAGAGAACTTTCTGGTCCCTCAGAAGCCCCTCAGGTGCCCCATGGCAATGTTCTTTCTCGCATCAGTAGCAACCACTTTGCTGAGTCTTATAGTCACCTAATATCTTTGCCCAAATCTGCTACTGAATCCTCAGACCAAATGGCAGGCGAGATCCTATCTCCAAGAATCCTCTGACTGAAAGCCTTTGAGTCCTCAGCTTGAAAGGCTCTCCATCTGAAAAGCCTCTAGCTGAAAAAGGCTAGTTCCTGTCTCCTCATGCCTTATATATCTTTCTCTGCCCAGCCATATTACTTCCTTCCTAGCGCTGGGATTAAAGGTGTGTGATTCCCAAGTACTGGCATTAAAGGTAAGGTGTGTGCTAGTACTGTCTGGCTGTTTCTCTCATAGACTGAATCAATCTCATGTAGTCCAAGGTGACTTTGAACTCACAGAGATCCCGAAGGATCTCCCTCCCGAGTGCTAGGATTAAAGGTATGTCTCTCCACTGCCTGGCCTTGCTTTTTAATCTAGTGTCTTGTTCTGTTCTCTGAACTTCAGGCAAATTTTATTAGGGTACATAATATATCACCACACATAACTGTCTTTATTGTCATCAAACTCTAAATCCCAAGTCACTTTCTTGTTCTTGAAGTTTACTGTTTTTGTTGTCATAATACTCAGAACCCACACATTTCCTTTCTGTCTCCTTTGTCCTTGACAGTTTTCTGCGGTGTGGAGGAGCTCTGACTATTTGGTATGTAGTTCCTCATGGTTTAGGTTTTGTGACTGCATGCTCTATCTATGAAGTCTAACATGTTCATTGTATATCCTGAGCACTGGCAGCTGAATGGGGATAGGGATCATACTGCTGGTATAACTCAAGTCCATATAACAAGGGTACATTTAGGCTGGATGCTGTGCTGTTTTATGAGAAGTCCCTGTAATTGCAGTTGGTGAACTTACTCAAAATTGACAAGACAAACAATAAAATTACTCAAATATTTAAACTTATAATGGACATAATTGAAATCTGACATTTGGACATGAACATTTTAAAGTCTTACAATGCTATTACATTTGAGATTTTTCTATATATAAAGAAGATAAAATCACTTTGTGTTCACATTGACACTTGGGGTTCATGCCAGAGCTTTGAATTTTGAATTTTTGGTTCTCAGGGATAAAAGTGATAATAGTATCATAATATTAATATTCTTAGTTTTAGGCACAGCATATGCATATAGTAACCAAGACAAGGCAAAGTATAAACAATCTGTGTTGTCTATCTAATGAAATTAGTATTGTGTCAGTAAAGTGATGTAAAATTGTATATGTGGAAATTAGTATACACGCCAATGGATTGATTCATCCTTGACTAAAATCAGAAGCAGCATCCAAAAGGAGGCCACACTGCTTCAAACAGGACTTACAGGGGAGTGTTAGGAAGTTGGTAGTCTAAGTGCTTTGTGAACTGAAAGGGTGGTACTGACATTCAGCCTTTGTCTACATGAGTAAGGAAGATCTTAAGTAAATATTTACAGTGCCATTTGCCACACAATATAACTTGAATCCATTATTCTGCCTCTTGTCACATTATTGCCCTTAAGCCATGAAAGTCTCTTCACTAAGGTGAGCAAATGCTTCCTCTAATATTTGAAATTGTTTTTAATAGTTTCATGATTACTCAAGAATAGATATTTGATAATAGCTTTTGGAATGAATACTATAGGGAACTGGGCTTGTTTATAGAAAGCTGTAAGCTATGTTTGCCATCTGAGGCTGTTCTTGCCATGGATGTATTTTGCTTAGGTAACTGACTGACTCTGATCTCACTGACCTGACATTTTCAATTAAAGTTAAAAGATGACCTTGATCTGTACTCATAACAAATACTTAACTCTACATCATCTTTTATATGAATTATACTAGGTAGCTAAGTGTACATTAGCTTTCTGATAGCAGATGCTACTACTGTGTATAAACTTGATGTTAACTATTATTTAAGCTTCTCTATAAAGACTTAAGAGGTAAAATGATATGCTGGTTTACTATAGTAAATTACCTGATTTGACTTCTGTCTACAATATTTTATCCTATTTTATAAAATTGTTATGCAAATCCAGAAAGCATGACTTAAGGGAGAGGTTCTCAATTTTTGGGCCATGACCCCTTTGGGGGGTGCAAGGACACTTTCACATGGGTCAAGTGTCAGGCATCCTGTATATCAGATATTTTCATTACAATTCATAACAGCATCAAAATTACAGTTATGAGGTAGCAATGAAATAATTTTATAGTTGGGGAGGGGTCACCATGTCATGAGGAACTGTATAAAGGCTACAGTGTTAAAAAGACTGAGAACCACTGGCCTAAGGAGAGAGGTGTTTATCCTGGTGCAGTTCCTGTGAGTTCAATCCTCTCCCTGGCCAACCATCCCCTGCAAAATCAGGAGCCCCTAGCAGCACCAGCAGCACCTGCACCTTTTGGAGGCAGAGGTGAGTGACTGGTCTCCCAGGTGAACTGCCCCATTCCCTAGGCCTTAGGCCCTGGAACACATCCCATGCCCCACTCCCATCTTACCCCAGCAGTGGGCCAGCAAGGAAGAGTCCTGCAGCCAAGCCTTGCCACCACAGATGCCACACATTGGACCCTGTAACCTCCAAGACCCACTCACACCCAAGCCTACTGAGTCCATCATCCTATCCCTGGCCAATCATCCCCCTCAAAGTCAGCAACACCTAGAGCACAAGCACCACCCTCACCAACTGGAAGAAGAGCAGGGTGGGATGACTCATCCCTAACAGGCTTGAGTGCCAGCTGGCCCAAACCAGTAAAAAAAAGATAATGAGAGCCAATCTGAGTGTGCCTAAGGGCCTTAGCAACAGCAGTTGAAACATGACCTGGAGATGACCTGGACCAATGAGAGGCAACTATGTCACACCAGCAGGTGCATATTCTTCAGGGACCCTCCCCAGGGAAGGGTGGAGGGTATATAAGGCTTGCCTCTTCCTGAATAACCTCAGCTTGTTGTTTTGACATTCTCCCAGCATCTGTGCCCTTAAAGAGGAAATGAAAAGTTCTCTTAAATAAATGGAGAAAAAGAAACAAAAAAAATGGAAAATAAATGAATAAATTCCTTAAAAAAACAATCAAATAAGTGAAGGAAGTGGTTCAAGACTTGAAAATTGAAATACAGGTAACAAAGCAAGGAAATTCTGGAAATTGAAAATCTGGGTAAATGAACAGGAAATACAGCTGCAAACATAACAAACAATACAAGAGATGGAATAAAGAATCTCAGGCATTGTAGATATGATAGAGGACATAGATTCATTGGTCAAGAAATTGTCAATTCCAATAAATTCTTAACATAAAACATCCACAGAATCTGGGATACCATGAGAAGACCAAACCTAAGAATATTAGGGATAAAAGGAGAAGAATTTCAGTTCAAAGGAACAGAAAATATATTCAAAAAAATTATAGAAAATATTCCCTACATAAAGAAGGGCATGCCTATGAAGATACAAGAAGCTTACAGAACACCAAATAGACTGAACCAAAAAAGGTCCCCTCATAACTAATAATCAAAACACCAAATATACAGAATAAAGAAAGAATATTAAGAGCTTCAAAGGAAAAGGACCAAGTAACACATAAAGGCAGACCTATCAGAATTACATCCACTATCTCAATGGAGACCCTGAAAGCCAGAAGGTCCTGGACAGACATTATTTTGCAGACACTAAGAGACCATGGATGCTAGCCCAGACTACTATACCAAGAAAAAATTTCAGTCACTATAGATAGAGAAAACAATATATTCCATGAAAAAATCAGATTTAAATAATACCTTTCCACAAATTAAGCCCTACGGAAAGTACTAGAAGGAAAACTCCAACTCAAGGAAGTAGGCTGCACCCACGGAAACACAGGCAGTAGATAATCTCATACCTGCAAAACTCAAAGAAGGGAAACACATACACACCACCACCACCAAAACCAAAAATGTCAGGAAAAACAATCACTGGTCGTTAATATCTCTTCATATAATTCACGTATAAAAAGACACAGGCTAACAGAATAGATGTAAAAACAGGATCCCTCCTTCTGCTACATACAAGAAGCACACCTAAACTTCAAAGACAGATATTACCTCAGACTAAAGGGTTGGGAAAAAATTTTCCAATCATACGGACCTTAGAAACAAGGTGGTTTTGCTATTCTAATCTCTAACAAAATAGATTTTAAACTAAAATTAATCAAAACAGATAGAGAAGGACATTTCATATTCATCACAGGAAAAATCCATCAAGATGAAGTCTCAATTCTGAACATTTATGCCCCAAATACAAGGGCAACAATATTTGTAAAAGAAACATTACTAAAGCTTCTATCACATATCAAACCCCACACACTTATAGTGGAAGACTTTAACACCCCATTATCACCAATAGACAGGTCTGCCAGACAGAAACTACACAGAGAAAGAAGGGAACTAACAGTTGTTATGACTCAAATGGACTTAACAGACATCTATAGAACATGTCACCCATACACTAAAGAATAAACCTTCTCAGCACCTCATGGAATCTTCTCTAAAACTGAATACATACTCAGTAACAAGGCAAACCTCAACAGATACAAAAAAATGGAATAACACTCTGTATCTTATTGGATCCCCATGGTGTAAAGTTAGAATTATCAGCAGAATACCAAAATTCTTGCACATAAGCAATAAGCCTCGACACAAGCTCCTTACTCCCTTCACCCACTGCCCAAGCCTGAGAACTAAATTACAAATTCTTACTAAAAACTGTCTTGTTGCAGGCCTGTCAGTCTTCACGGATGTCTCAGGCAACCTATTCTTCACTGACTCATCAGCTGTGAGGCACACTTACCTGGACAGAACTGCTGTGTGCTTATCACCCTTATGTCTAAGAACACACAATCCAAATACTGTTGACTGTCATTGCATTCTGAGTATGACTTTGACCATGTTACCCTCTGATGTGTCCTCTATCTTTTTCAATCACTTCTATAATTCCCCCTTTATTATCCTAACAACCACTATCCCTACTATGAGACACTCTACCAAGAGCAATCAGCACACAATCACCTGCTAGTTAAGTTTAAAGATTCACCGCAAATTAACAGCTCCCTGTACTTCCCACACGCCAACACCTGTCAAGACATCTTGAAATACATAATGAGCAAACATAAACACTACTGCTTCTATACTGTGATTCAGGCCACAGGCTCTGCTTTTCATTTGAATGAAGCAGAACAGCCTGTGTCCCCATCTCACCCCTACCCAGGCATCAAGTTCTGCCTCTCAGATGCACTTTAAAAAATTAGTTTGGGCATGAGGACACCATGGATTTCATCCTTTCTCTGAGAAATCTTGGACTTGACACAGTGGTTTCAAGACAGTCAGCAGAGAATTAGGCATAACAACTACCTGCTTTTCAAATCATTGTTTGTATTATGGTCCAGGATTCCAAGTAGTTCATTCCTCTAACAGGGCTTCTTCTGTAGCTGAATGGTTAGTTTTTCCACCTTGTTCATCCCCAGATCCTGCTAAGTGAGGGGAGAGTTGGGATGATGCCTTTCCAGTAGTCCCTGGAGGTAGATAAAACACAAGTGTAATTGTATAGTTGGATGGCACAGGGCCAGGAGAGATAAGGCTAAGTGTAGGGTAAAAGGGCCATGGAAAGAACTTAACCACGAAACCCTTAAGACCAGGTTAAGGAAAGAACCTTCTGACCCAGACTTGTTCCCAAGGCCATGACCAGGGTCAGGAAAAAGAATCCTACCAATCTCTGAACTTGCCCCAAGATCAGTCCACAAAAGTCCCACCAACCCCAGGCCAAACTGGAAAGTTCCCCACTCTCAAGAATCTCCCTATATAGCCTGCCTTCTCCTCAAATACTTGTGGCTTCTCACACAAGCAGAGGAGTCACCCTCTTGGGGTTTTCTCTCCCAATAAATATATTGTGTGAGGCATGTTGTGTGGTGTAACTTTGTGGTATTTCTTGTCTCCTGATTGCCAGGATACCTTTCAGAGTAGAGCTGTAACACTTGCATTGGTAAACCTCCCCCTACCAGAACAGAGCTGTTACGTTTACACTGGGGAAACCTTTCCTGCTGGGGTTGAGCTGTAACACTTCTGTTGGGGAAGCCATTCCCCTTAAAGCTGTAATATTTATACTAAGTCGCAAGTAGAGGCCTGAGAAAGAGGGAATGTTTGGAATCTGTGGAGTCCTGGAAGAACAGGGCATCTATCCTCAAGCTGGGGCACATAAGTCATATCCCTGTCCCCCACCACAATGTCTAGATATGTGCCTCCATACCCACTGCAATCCCATGGGCTCTGGAAGTCATAAGCTAGTCCAGCAATTCTGGTTTGGAGGACAACACCAGCTCATATCTGATATGATGTAAGTTAAGTCCTGGAGTTCATAGTGCTTAGCACCACCAAGCCTTGACCACCTGTGTGTAGGACCAAGAGCAATTGAATGGCTGGGAGCTTGGTGAATGCCAGGGGAGTTAATCTACCTGTCAATAGCATCAGATACCCATGGAACATAAAGGAATCCACTGATGCTGAATTTCAGCAGCACCTTATCCTGACAGGGATCCCTGATCTATCATCCTGTGCCTCTTGATGCCCTGTTTCCAATCTGAATGAAATTAAGGAGCTCCCCCAGCACAGTAACTGCAGACTTGATAATTCCTGGATCTCTGCCAAACAAACATCAGAAATCCCTCTCTGTGTCTGCTATTTAGGAACCCAGAGAAGCAGGATAGGCCCATTGTTTCCCAGAGTCTCCCAGCTGCTGAGTCCCATTCTTGAAAGGCCCAGCTCAAGGCCTACCTCCTCCAGGGAGCTCCCCATCCCCTGCACAAAACTGACTGCACCTTCCCCTGGAATATTTAGTTCTTGATGTTTACCCTGAGACAGATAACCAGCTTCCTTCTGCTTCTCTCTCTTCTCCAGGATGTCCATTCTCTTTCCCAAGTAGCTTTCTCAGTCTTACCAAAATGTCTTTGTGAATCCCAGAGGCACTGTACAAATGCCCTAAATGGCAGTTGGTGTTGCCTCAACAGTGGTGACATAAAGAGGCTGCTCAGGGCTCTCCAGGGTACAATAGAATGTTCAGGGAAGTTACCGTTAGGGTCACTGCCAACAGTCCTAACCTATGTGCTACTGAGCTCTTCCCCAATTAGCCAGTAGTTGTCCTTTCTAGGATTATTCTCAGAGACACAGGGGATGTCATTCAGTACCTCTTCCTTACAAAGCCAGAGAGCTCTCTCTGCCTCATTAGAACCTTTTCATTACTTATCTGTAGGGAGTTGAAGACTAACTTTTCAAAAACAGCCCAGGGAATGGCTCTTCCCTTCCTTAAGATCTCTAATCAATAAGAAGGATGTTTAGAAAGTGACTGGAAGATGAGAGACTGCCCTAGCAGGATCTAAAAGCCCAGACAAGTGGCCCTCTGTGGCTTGCTGTGGGATGTTCTCTGTGCTGTGAATATATTGATATGATTGATTGATAAGTAAAATGTTGATTGGCCAGTAGCCAGGCAGGAAGTATGATAGGCAAGACAAGCAGAGAGGCAAATTCTGGGAAGTTGAAGGCTGCGGCAGACAGACGCTGCCAGATACCAGGATGAGAAGGAGATGTTAAGATACCAGTAAGTCAAGAGCCACGTGGCAAGGTATAGATTTATAGAAATGGGTTAATATAAAATATAAGAACAGATAGCAGAAAGCCTGCCACAACCATACATTTATAAGTAATATAAGTCTTTGTATGTTTACTTGGAGGACATGAGTGGGAGAGATTTGTCCTGACTGCCAGCAGGCCGGGACACAGGAAAACTTCAGCTACAGTGGCTATCAGTTCTACCAACTCTCTATAGGTAGTGTGTCTCAGAGGTCACCTGGTTTCCTCTGCCTCCCTGCACAAGGTGACCCACAAGACAGTCTCATTGGGATTATTCACTGTTGCCCATGATGTGACTTGGCTTGGGAGTCTTCAGTCCTCTTTTGTCAGAGCCAGAGGAAAACTGGTACTATCCACAGGCACACAGGCAGTGTGTGGGGTGTCCAAGTACTTTATGGATGCTTCATATCCTCACATTGATGGAAAAGTCATGCAGGACAAAACTTAGTCATCAGATTCACCACCCCTTCCTCACCGACAGCTCAGGGCACTCAGAGCTGCCAGAAAGTGGACAGTCTCTCTCCTAATACACTGCCTCTAAGAGGCAGAAAACTATGAGTTTCCTCATTTTTTTAAACTCCTATAAGAAATGTTCTCATTTCTTGAGATGCATTAGAAAACACAGGTATATTTCAAAAAAATAAGATGTGAATTATCATGTCATGAACATGAACATGTGTGTATCTAGTCTGTTTTTTTTGGAATAGCTAATCATGTGGAGTCATATGTTGAATATGGATCTTTTTCCATCATGAAATGGATGTTCATGTTGTAGGCCATGTGATTCACACCCAAGACACCATCCCTGTTTGCAACCCTAAGCCTCTTGGTACTTGCAGAGATCCATCTCTGCCTGTTGAGTTCTAAGGTTATAGGAGTGTAATACACATCTGACTACTAAAGCTACTTTAAGAATGAAGAGTTGGAAATTGCTTTTTTATTTATGAAATTACAGAAATTCGACTCAATAGGGGCTTTAAAGGGGGCATTTAGTATATCCAGTGTATAGCCTTAGCCAAATATAAAATCATAGAAAGAACAAAAGAACCAAAAAGTATCAAACACCAAACAAAACAAAGAATATCAAAACCTGAATTGAAACAAACACAACAGCAAAACAAAACTATTTACACTAAGAAGCATTCTCTTCTTGCAGATTTAGTGGCACTATCCTAGTGTCCAAATACCACTATACCCTGTGGTTGGATTTGGACACAAGTTAGAAGACAACCATAACTGGCATCATGGTCTCTTCAAGACAAGTGCAGTCATGCCACTCTGGGGCTTTTAGGTTAAGCCCTTGTCAAACTTGATCTTATGCCATGTTGGCCACTGTATGATTCTGTCTGCCAACATGTGTCTGTGTGCCCATTCAAGAGCAAAAATGACACAGGGAGCATCTCTTACCAAAAGACATAAAAGCTCATGGTGACATCCTTCCTAAAACATCTCTCAGAACAATTCTCTTCACCATCACATGTGCATGAAATTGAGTAGCTCCAGCACTGGACAGGAGTGAGAATATGATACTCCCTTTGTGTGGTCTCTCTGGGTAGCAGCAGGACATCAACACAGTTTCCACTGACAAATCTCCATCCACATATGAAGAGCTGGGGACTCAGTAGGCTAACAAAAGTTCATAACAATAAACTTTCAGAGCAACTGTGAATTGAAACATATTCTCTCTCTACGTTGTTGTGGCCCTCACTGGGAATACTTGCTGGTAAATGTCAGCTTTTACTGCATAATTCTTGGTGTTTTTTTTTTTTTATCTCAAGCGTCTTCCTGATGGTTTCCTTACTCCATAACTAGAGAGACACATGAATTAGATTATGGATGGACCACTTGCAAGGTGGTTGATATTTTCCTCTTTGTGATTCTACAGCTAGAAGTATGTGTCTTGTTCTGAGGAGGCCTTGACTGTAGAGTGGAGAATGTCGGGCTTTCTGGTTGAGTATGGCTTCCTTCAACCTCCTCAGTTCTTGTAAAGGATGCTGTCAGAGAAGAAAAGGCAATCAGATCTAAAACAAATTTGCTGGGTCACTGATTAGATAAATTCAGGGCCTATTCACACATAGAAAACCAGAATCAAGGAAGAATTCCACCCCACAAATGCCATGTTGCTGGAGAAGGGATGTCATGGTGGCTCACTTGCTGATGACACTTAGTGCTCCTGCTGTAGCAGCAGCTCTGTGGGCAGGAGGCTCTCATCCTGAGCTGTGGACTGTTCCAGCTCATGTAGGAGTTTTTCTGACCTGGATGAGGAAGGCAGTTAGGGCCGCGTCCTGGTGGGGTCTGCCATGTGACCTGCCAATCTGACATCACAGAAACTCAGTTGTGCTGAACAGTCAACACTGAACTTTGGCAGCAGTCATTGTTTGTATCCCTAAGAGATAAGTGTCACAGAATAGCTGGACCTTGAATTCTTTTCTGCCCATAAGTATCAGATGTTTATATGAGTAATGTATGTTCTGTGCTCTATGAGAACAGGCCTTTTTCCTACAGTCTAGGGACATCATTTAAACAAAAGGAATAGCATATTAAAGTCATACATAACAACATAGTTGAGATACACAGAATGTTCATGATGAGTTTTTCATTCACCACCTCATTTTTATATAGAGACTTAATACAACTTTGCAAACTAGACAACTGAATAAGGTCATGTGGAAAAATCAGCTCTCCTGCAAAATAGAGCCTGTCATGCTAGAGCAGCATTTCTTGATTCATGTGTCTGAGAACATTGCAACTTTATGAACTCTGGGAATAAACAAAACCAGCTGTGTTATCCTTAGGTCTACAGCTGGAAAACTATATCCTGTTACTCCCTGAGAAGTCTGTTCCACAACATTCTACGAAGGTTCTGAATAATTCTCAGCAGAGACATCTGCCTGAGTTCATCCTGCCAATGACTAAACTTGTTATATCCCCAGTACACTTTACATGGGTAATGCTCAGACAATGAAGGGAGCCAGTGTGACATCAAATAGTGACAATGATGTGAATCTCATCCCTACAGGTGTTATTCCTGAATAAATATGTAATTTCAGATATGGTGAGACATAACTTTAAATCCCATCACTTTGAAGGCATAAGCAGGCAGATCTTTGAGTTCAAGGAAAGCCTGCTGAGAAAATACCAGAGAGATCAGAAGGGAGGGATGGGACACGAGTATAGACCCAGGGAGTATCAAACATATTGTTTGCTGGACAGAAGTTCTTGTTGATAGGACCAGCATAATACTCTGAGTTCTATGTTGGTCTACCCCTGCTTGGAGCAAGGAGTCTTACTGATAAGCAAAAGCCCACGAAGCACAGAGAGCTCTGGTACAGGGGACCCAGTTGGCTCTATACCCCAACTTCAGCCTGGGTTCATACCTCATCTGGGAGACAGTCAAATGATGCTGCAGCTTTATTGCCCAGTGTTTTTGCTGTGTGACCAGCTCCCTCCGCTTCAGCAAGCTCTGGAGTCTCTCTTCCATTCTTTGCTGCTCCTGTTCATTTCAAGATTGTGTCCTTAGTGGAGGGTTGAGTATAGTATAGACAATACATTCTCACACAAGTGCAAGCACACACAGAGGATCCCAAGAGCTTGCTATTAAGTCAGTCTCACCAAATTTCAATTTCATAGGAACATGAGAAAGCCTGTTTCAAGTTCATAAGACAGAGACTGACAAAGAGAGAAACCCAGTGGTCTCCTCTAGATGTCATCCACATGAAATACGCACTGCACTCAAATGTGCCTCTATTTTACACACACACACACACACACACACACACACACACACACACACACACACACACACACACACATACTCACCACAGAGATAGATTGAGAAAAAGAGTGAGACAAAAACAACAAAGTGATAGAGGACAGTTCTCTTTAGAATAAGCACACCAGCCTTTAGGAAAAGTCCCCAAACTCGGCTTTCCATCCCTGGGAACTAAAATGGCCTAGGGGAGCATACTCTGCTTAGTCAGTGTGTGTGGAGGTGGTTAGAGAATTTTTTACTCTTGAACTCAAGTCTGTGTACAGAAATCCTCCCATCATAATGACATGTAGCTGTGTGATGAGTGATTGATCTGTTTCTCCCCTTTGACTACCAGTTCAAGAAGAGTATCATGGATTGCATGCCAATGACCAAGATTCTCTGAGGAGACTCACTTCACAGAAATACTAATGCACAGACACATAATGAACAATTTTATGTCATGAAGTGGGTGGATGGATGGGTGGATGGAGGAGGAAAGTGATAAGATAGAGCACAGGTGTCTGGATGGGTAGACTTGGTAAGGTTACATAAGTAAATGGTGCTGACCTAACTGTGACCCAGCTGCCTGTCCTATCTGATGTTGCTGGTTCTGGAGGGCACTGGTATCCTCTTGATCCTTACTGAGCACTTGCAAATCACCCAAGTGGTACTTCAGCAGGACCCAGTCTTCCAGTAAGTTCTCCTTCTCCTGCCTCAGCATGTCTAACTTCTTTTTCAACTGAGCCTGCTCCATCAGGAGCCGGCTCTGCAGATCATTGGAAACACACTCAAAATAGTAAGACTTTGCCAGCCTCCACTGGTCACCCCCGACTCCATGTCTCAGCAACCCATCCTTACCCGAGGTTCACATGATGATGTAAACAAGCACCTTCAACAGTAATGAGAGTGGCTCTCAAGACAAAAAGCAGAGAAGAGCTATTTCCTGCAAGAATCAAACTATTTATGAAACCCCCCTAAAATAACAGAAAGCCATGCACTTCCAAAAACAAGAAGAGTACCCCACTTGTCCTAGTCACCTGTCATGAAGAAACACCAGCAGGTAATGTACAAGTACACTTGAGGAAGTGGGAGACCCGAAGGGTGCATAGATCCCATAACAGTCATTCCCTGCCTGACAACCCTCTCGTGAGGCCAATTGCTCTTCTACCTAACCAGAGGTTCTCATATGTGTGTGTGAACCCTTTGGGATCTAAGGAACCTTTCACAAGGGACACATATTAGATGTCCTATGAAGACATTTAGATTAAAATTCATAACAGTAGCAAAATTACACTTACAAAGTTGCTACAAAATAATTTTATGGTTTGAGGCCATCAGAACAATGAAGCAATGTATTAAAGTGGCACAGCATTAGGAATGTTGATAATCACTGATCCAGAGGCTACTGAGTATGACAATATGGTGCTGTAGGAGCTAACAGTTTCTCTAACCCTTAGCAAAACTGAGTAAAGAGGCATAAGTCCAAATCTACTTTAATGCTGCTGGCTAAGAAGCAGAAAAACTAGAAGCAGATCTGCAGACCCTGCAGTCCAGAGACAAAGAAAATGAGAATTGGACATCGTACAACAGTTGGGGGCCCTGCCAAGATGAGCACTTACTAAAGGAAGACTTTCTCCTTGATCAAATCACTGAGATTCTGTGAGGCCTCCATATTCTCATTCTTGAAATTCTGCAGGTCTGCCATGACCTACTGATGTTCCATCTTGAGCTTTTCACAGAAAGGATTTGGCCTGTGGTAGAGTCTGGACCCAGAAGCAAAGAATTCAATGAATACAGGTCACATAGCACATGAGTGTAGGGTGTGTTCTGTACTATTTCAACCCATGAGATGCCCCTTCCTGGCTCCTATGTACTCGAGCTCCTATGGACCTCCAGCTGCTTCTTACACTTGCACTTCTGGCCACAAGCCAGCAAGGGCAGGGTGTTAAGAAGAATACAGCTGGGACTGAATGAGCTCCCTCAGGAGTCATGCCACTAGCTTGCTATGGAGTTCCCACAGTCTATCACGGGTCATGACCCACTAGAAATTGTGATGTTTCTTCTGTTTTCAAATAAGAGATTCTCATTCCAGAGTGCCTATATTGACATGGAGGCTAAAAATCACATCATGAGCATTTCTGAGGATGGGATGCAATATCATGATAGCTTCATAAATTCCCCCAGGGCATTCCTCATTGGCAGCAAGATAAACAGACTGGCAAAGTGCTATGCTGCCCAAAATGGGGCTTAGTCCACAATAGAGAGCACATCTAGATACTGAGATAAGCAACTCTTCATGGTCAACCACAGACCCCTGATTGTATGGTGAAGAGGGACACATATGCACAAACACACAAACACATAGACAAGATAGAAGGATGAGAGAGAGAGAGAGACAGAAAGACAGAGAATCAGAGAGATAGAGAGATAGAAGAGAAAGAAAAAGAGAGACTGAGAGAGGGAAGGGGATAGAATGTTGTCAGTGAGATGCCAAATTCATGCATACAGTTGTATCATCTCAGAGAGGACCAAGAGCAACAAACATCAGTACCAGGCCTTGCTGCCACATAATAAGATGTGGGACCATGCCTCTGCAGCTGCTACTAGGATCATCTAGCACACAATGTCTTGCCAGGCAAGTAATACAAATTATAGCATTCTCACACTAGCCACCACTTGACAGGATCTCTCCAATTTCATGCTGGGAACTCACACACTACTGCCTCAATTCCTGAGTTATGTGATTCAGGCCACAGGCTCTGGTTTTCATTTGGAGGAAGTAGAACAGTCTATGTCCCCATCTCACTCCTGCCCATGTGTCAGGTTTTGCTTCAGGGAAGCATTTAGAGAAATTGTGTTGGACAAGGGGACACCCTGAAGGAGCACCAAGCCTCCCAGAAGCCAATATTTTAGACATTTGAACTAAGGGTGAAATTGTGAAATCAAGACAGTAACCATGTATTATGAAACAGTAAATACCTGTTGTCCAAGGATCCTTCAGATACTCAGATGAGGCGATCTCTCAGATAATTCCGTTGGGCTGTCATCACCTGGGGCTGAATGGTCAGACTTTTCACCTTCTTCTTCACTTGCCTCTTTGTGAGGCTGGTTGGAGTGGGTGGTGGCTCCTTGGATGCCCCTTTGGTGGATGAACACAAGTGAACTTGCATTGTGATAAGACATAGAGAATGTACAGGTCACCCTGAGACTGAAGAAAGTGTTTGAGAAAGGATGTAAGCAAACAATTCAATGACACCCCAAAGAATTTTGCCCTGGATTGAGATGCCCCTGCCAGGGGTCTCAGGTCTCCCATCTCTTTGATGGGAGAGAGGTGTCTCAGCCACCTGATTTCCGCTGCTCCTTTAACACATGCTTCAGGTAACTAAGGCGTGAGCCTCCTCAGGTTTATTAATAGCACTGGACTCAGCATTCAACTTGGTTTCAAGATTTACTAGTCTGTTGCTATCAAAGCCAAGATAAAATTGACACAGTCCATAAGTACTCAGGTCATTAAAGATGCATAAATAACCTGACAGGTCACTCTAAGCATATGGCAAAAATGGAGAATCCACACAGGGGCAGAATATGGTTACCATCCTCAACAAGACTCCTCAGTGACAACGGAGGGTCCATAGAACTGGTGGGCAGTAAACAAATGAAGCCACAGAGGTTGAAGTACATTGATGACCTGTTTTTTGCTGGGCACACTTCACTTGAACCTCCTACCCCAATGCTGGCCTTTTTGTCCCCTCTCAACCCCTACCCTCCTGTAGGATTGAAAGGCAAGAGCTCCCAGCACAACAGCTTTGGCCTTACACGCTCCTGACTTCTGGAGCAGACAAATTACTTCTAGAATCCTTGAATTACAGGAGCCATGACAAGCAGGGACGTCCAGTTGGTTCCCAGAGACTCCTACCTCCTGTGTCCTGTTACTGGAAGATTCACCACACCCATGTCCTTCAGGAAGATGCCAATTTCCTGCCCACAACTTACTGTACTATCTTCTGGACCATTTCTTTCTTGTTGTTTTAAATAGAGGCTGAAGGCCAGCTTGTGTCTGCCTCTCTCTTGTCTATTTTCCCTCTCTATTCGCTCTACCCAACAGACTCCTGAGTCTTCCCAACATGTTCATGCCTGAACTTTAAGGGCACTGAAGCAAATCCCTAAAGGCAGTTGGTGGCGCTACAACACACATGACATCAGAAAACATTCTAAGTTTCCAGGATACAATAGAATGTCCAGGGAAGAGACCCCCTGATGTAATGGGGAACTGACATTGCGTTCTTGCTAACCAGCTCTCCTCATAACTCACCAGAAGTCAGGATTCCCATTCCAGGAATCTCTCCTGGGACTCAAGGGAATTGCTTCAGCACCCTTGAATTCTCTGAATGTTTGGAAATGCCTAAGTACTTCCATGTAGGAAAGTGAGTATTCATCTCCTACTAAAGTATATGTCCAGAAGGTAATAGTATGATAGAAATGTATGTGAGGTATGATTCTCCACAAGTACCTGCATCTCCTTATTACCAAGAAGTGATAGACTTAATGATAATGGGAAGGACACTTTTTATGAGCAAGGGACATCGAGGTCATGATGGGAAAAAGTACAGAGATAATCAACCAAGCTAGTGGAAATGCATGAACTGTGGACCAATAGCTGAGGACCCTCATGAGCTTTCACCCAGTGACTGATGGAAGCAATGAAAAGATCCACAGCTGAGGTCCAAGCCGAGCTCCAGGAGTCCAATCGATGAGAGAGAAGAGAGATTCTATGAGCAAGGGACATTGATATTATGGTGGGAAAAAGTATGGAGATTGACAGCCAAACTAGTGGAAACACAGGAACTGTGAACCAATACCTGTGGAACCCTCATGCTACTGGACTAGGCTCTCTGGTTATGAGAGACAGTATTTTAGCTTGAACTGTCTGGTGGGCCCCCAGGCAGTGTGATCAGGATCCATCCCTGGTGAACGAATGGTCTTTTTGGAGCCTAGTGCCTATGGTGGGAACATTTATGCAGCCTTGGTGCAGGGAGGAGGGGCTTAAACCTGACTCAACTGAATGTACCTGGCTCTACTGACTCTCCATGGGAGACTTTGCCTTGGAGGAGGTGGGAATGGGAGGTGAGTTGTTGGGGGTAAGGCTGTGGGGCAGGAGGATGGAGGATAGGAGTAATCTGTGGTTGGTATATAAAATGAATACAAAATTTAATAAAGTAAAAAAATAAACAAGTTCCTAGTATGGAGCCTACAGAAATTACTGCTGGAAGATAATATGCAGCTCATTAAATTCAATCTCCACCTCCCACATTGGAGCTCAATACTGCCTTTAATTACAATTCCTGGATGTCTGACACCTCCACACAGATATATGTACAGGCAGAATGCCAAAACACATAAAAATAAATAAATTTTTAAACAAAAAATTAAATTTTGTTTATTTTTTTTCTGTGTAGTGGTTCTGCACACTTTTGATCCCAGTACTCAGGAGGCAGAGGCAGTAAGATCTCTGTGAATTAGAGGCTAGCCTGATCTATAGAGCAATTTTCAGCACCACCAGGGCAATACAGAAAAACTGTGTCTTGAAAAACTGTACAAGATTAGGAGGAGGAGGGCGAGGAGGAGGATGAAGGAGATGTGGAGAATGAGAATGAGGAGGAGGTAGAGTGGAAGGATCAGGACAGGTGATGGAAGAGGAGGTGAAGGAGGAGGAGGTGAAGGAGGAGGAGAAGGAAAAGGAGGAGGATCGGAAGGAGAAAGAGCAGAGGAGAACAAACCAGGCTGGGTAAATGGCTCACTGGGTAAAGTGCTTTCCACACAAACATGAATCCTACATTTGAAAGCCAGAACCCATGTAAAGCTGAGTGTGGAAGCTATTGTATCTCTAATCCTAGTGTTCCTATGGTGAGCTGGGAAACAGAGACAAGAGAATCAATAGAAACACAGCCCAGGTTTCCAGGCAAACTCAGTACCAAACACAATAAAGAGAGGCAACTTGGATGGCTCAGCTGGTGAAAGAACTTGCCATGAAGCCTGATGACCTACTTTGTTCCTTGGAACTCATGTAAAGTTGGAAGGAGAGGATAGATTCCCAAGGTTCTCCTTTGATCTCCACATGCAGCAATGGCATGCTCACACCTCTCCCTATACAAACTAAAAATACAATCCAAAGAGGCCCAGTCTCTTGGTAGAAGGTAAGAAGCAATACCTGAGGCCATCCCTGACCACAACACCCATGCTCACACTCACATAAAAACAAAAGCATACATATCACACACAAACACATATCACAAAAATCACACACACACACACACACACACACACACACACACACACACACACACACACACACACACACACCACAGTTTAAACAACAACGAAATTACCCAGAACTCCTGCACTGTCTTACAAATCATTCAGACATCTTTAAAATACTACCTGGTACACAAATGAATTTTCAAATTTGACACTCAATCCAGTGGCCCAGCAGAAATGAATTTAGACCAGAATATCCAAGTCTCAAGTTCTAGTCACCACTCTGCACACCCTGGGAGTCATCCAGAGCTGGATGTCTGTATTCATGCTTTAGGAAAACACATTCTGGTCATCACTGCTCTGTATAAAATCTTGGTCAATTCTTACCTCATCCCAAGATCTTCTCTTATTCTAGAATTGTCTTGAGCCCCATGACCATGGCTATGACAATGCTGAAGTATCACAGCACTGGTGTCATTGTGGGCCAGAGCTGATCTGAGCATCTTTAGCCCTTGTGACACTGGAGCCTCTATATAAGCTGGGTGTGTTTAATTTTGCTTGCTGTCTGTCTCCCCAGGAAGATAGAAGCAGGGTGAAGTTTGATTTGTTGTCTAGTGCTCATCCTCAATGCTAGCACAGGGCCACTGTACAGTAAGCACTTTAAACAGGCGAGTCAGAAGTAGGACATGGTGGCACATGACTTGATGTCAGCACTCAGAAGGGAGAGGTAGGTAAATGTTTGTGAGTTTGAGGCTTGCTTGGTCTATAGAGTGAGTTCCAGGACAGCCACAGCTACATAGTAAGACACTATGTCCAAAAACAAAGAAAGAAAAAGTGAGTTGGAGAGTTGGATCAACAGTTAGGAGCACTGTCTTCTACTGTAGAGAATGAGGCTTTAAGTCCCAGCCATCATACTGAGGTTCAAACACACTCTTCCTGCCTCCTCAGGCACCAGGAACACATTCATGGATCAAACATACCTTCAGGAAAAACACACAAATACATAAAAATGAAATAAATATTAAAAAAGGAAAAAACAAAAATTAAAATAATATTCAAATGAAATCCAGGGGCTTATGAAATGGCTCAGCAGGTAAAGACTTGTTGCACAAATCTGGACACATAAGTACAATACCCAGAATTTTTTTAAACATGGAGTGAAAAAAATGAGACTGAACAAAGTTGTCTTCTGACCTCCACATGTGCTGATATACAGAATAAAATTTTGTAACAATAAGAAAGAGAAAAGAAATTTTCAAAAAGGAACAGAAAAGAACTGTCAAATCAGATTGGAGGTATGGCTCTGTGATAGAGAACGTAGAAGGGCCTGTTTCCATTCTCGGTACCAAAAATAAGGCATACTAAAATGTGGAAGGAAGTGAATTCACGCTCCAATTCCCCTCAATTTAGCATCAAGGTGAGGGTCCTGGATCTCAGAAGACCTGACTGGAATCCCTGCCTAATTGTCCGAGGTCTCTGTATTGTCCCTCATCTGACCTGGAGCCAGGATCAGGTGGCCACTTTGCTGCAGAATCCCCCTAATCAAGGACTACACAAACCTGAAGCCTCTTATCCTTGAACTTTTCATAAAGGCCCCTTCTCAATAATGCCAGAGAGGGTGCTTCATAGAGCTAGATCCAGAACAATAGGTAGTGACACTTCCTCCCTTCTTCCCCACATTTCTGCCGCAAACCTGGCCCCCAACTCAAGAATCAGAGCCAAATGCTTCTAGCATAGACCACTTTGATCAGCCTCTCCATTTCCTTCTTCACCTGTTTCTTGGTGAGGAGGGTTGGGTGGGATGATGGCTCCATTGCAGTCTCTGAGGGGAGATGAACACAAGTGAACTTGCATAGTGACAAGGCATGGAGGATGGACAGACCAGCATGAGGACCAAACAGAAAGATCATGTCTGGAACCAAGTGACAACCCAAACATTTTGGGCCAGGCTGAGATCACCACTCTGTGGATCTTAGCTCTCCAGTCACTCTGTACAGATGTGGCTGTGTAAACAGTCAGGGTTTTTTCTGTGTCCCTACACATGCTTCAGGAGAACAAAGACCACCTCTTCAGGGATATTCACAGAGGCACAGGATGCAATATGGTCCAGAGCCCCTAGCCTGCCTGTGGGTTCAGCAGCCAGGATAAAAATGGCCCACCTTCATCAGGAAGCTCCCCATCTCCTGTGCACCACTCACTGTGCTTTCTCCAGAACCATTTTTTGTTCTTGTTTTACTCTGAGACTGAAGGCCAGCTTCCTTCTCCCCCTCTCTGGTCTCCAGTCATTCTCCATTCTGTCTCCCAAGTAGACTCCTCAGTCTTGACTGCATGTCTAACGATGTACCCTATAGGCACTGAAGGAATGCTCTAAGCCAGCTGTAGCATTACAACACTGTGAGATCACAGGGGATTCCAAGAGCTCTCCAGGATACAACAGAATTTCCAGAGAAGGGTCTGCTGATGTCATCAGGAAGAGCTTTTTCCACCGTGCTAATTCGTTCTCCATTAACTGACAAGAAGCCCAGGTTCACTTTCCAGGAACCTCTCTTGAAACAGCAGAATCTATTCAGTAACTCCTCCTTCCAAAGACAGAGTTCTCTTAGCTTCATTGGAAGGGCCATAGTACATCCTAAGTTGGGAACTTAGCTGTACTATCCAAACAATGTCCAAGAATGTCTCATTCCTTCCTCAGTATCCCTCTATTCATCAACACGAGCAATTAAATACTATTGAACCACAGATGATACCCCAACTCCTTTCATTTAGAGTTCAAATTAGAACGGAGTTCAGACACTTATACTCCTGATGAGTACCTTGCTATACTTCCCAATTCCCAGATTTGTTATAGGACTAGGAGTAGACATGCTCTAAGTAAATGGTCCTGCCCAAGACCTCTGACCATAAAAGACTTTACAGGAACCACTACTGTTCTTCCTCAAGGGTGCTAAAGATGGTGTACAGTCTTCAACTGGGAGTCACAGGCTACAGGGCCCTTTAGAAGGGACTCAGTTTACTAGGAAACTACACGTTTCTATTTCCTTTGCTTTTAAGGCAGTTAAAGGCAAATAGACAGTGCCTAGGCAGGGACTAGCCATCCCTCCCTGGACCTCACATCCTAGGTACTTTTCCAGGAATGCTTTGAAGCTGGTTTTCTTGGTTCTACAGCTTCTGGTTTCAAAGTAAAATAACAACTAACACTGTATGTCTCTCAGACAGAAGAAATAAATAACAGTAATATGTTTACATGAGTTCATCAGTGGCAAATCCAGCCTAAGTGAGGAGTAGGAAACCAGGACTGTGCCCTGGCCTCTCTTGGCCTAGACAGAGGGAGGAGCAGGCTCATGTTAGCCTCCTCTGCAGATACAGAGTGAGGTGGAATGGACACTGACCAGGCTGAACAACCGTCCTGAGCTCCTGCAGGTATGGTTACAAGCAGACTCCTAGTTAACATTCCAAGGAGCTCCTACGGATGCCATGGCCTTTGTCTGACCCTGTGCACAAGCATGCATCCATCCAAACGATATGAAGTTCTTCCATTCAGCAGTTGACAGGACAAGGAGCCAAGGACAGGAATGGTGACCTTCTGCCATAAAATATGTGACAAAAATAATGTAGAATTCACCTGAATTAATATCAGGGGCCTTCTGTGAGGTTTGGGGTCTATGTTAACGTTATGCAATAGCTTGAAGAGCCCAGTTCCTATATTCATTGGATATATGATGATGATGTACTTGGAAATGCCTGCAACCATCCTGAACAGAAGTCAGAGAGCTGGATTCACAGAGTAGAGGGAACATGACTGAACCAGGATTGAAGACTTGGAATCTGAGGTCCAGCCCTACCACGTACCTCCTGGCTGAACATGGCTCATCATTTTCCTTCCCATGTATATACCCTAGGGGGATGGCCAAGGAGCACTGTCTCTGGATTGACAGTGCCTGCCTCAGACCAGCAGGTCACCAGTAGTCAAGCCACTTCTCTGCAACAGGAGTAAAGTTCAGGAGATAGACAGGCTTTGAGAGTGTGCTTAGGCAGCAGGATGTCTGCACATGATCAGGAGATGGTGCCTTTGCCACCTGCCTCCTTAGCTTAGTGCCCAGAAGAAAAGATGCCAATGGGGCTGGGAGTTCAGGACCAGGGGCAGCCGTGTCCTTACCAGAACACTGGAAGGCAGGCTGCCACTGACTTCCAGAAGCTGGGGATGTCTTCCACTCCTGGCTGAAGTCATCTTTCTTTTTCTTTCTTTCTTTCTTTCCTTCCTTCCTCTCCTTCCTTCCTTCCTTCCTTCCTTCCTTCCTTCCTTCCTTCCTTCCTTCCTTCCTTCCTTCCTTCTTTTCTTCCTTCCTTTCTTCTTTCATTTTTCTTTCTCTCTCTTCACTTTCATTTTATTTCTTCCTGTCTCTCTGTCTTTCTTTCTACTTTCCTTCTTCATTTCTTTTTTGTTATTTTTGGTTTAGAGAGACAGAAGTTCTCTATGTAGTCCTGGCTGCCCGGAACTACCTCTGAATACCAGGCTTGCCTGGAACTTCGAGATCTTTTTGGCTATGCCCCAAGAGTTCTGGAATTAAAGGTGTGGGCAACCACCACCCAGGTGCAGTTCAAGAGTCTAAGGCTCTGTGCTAGGACTCTGATTCTACAGGAAGGAAGCAGGATGTACATGCATTCTAGTTTGATGCCAAGGACAACTCCAGAACAGAGATGCAAAGTGACAAACTAACACCCCACACAGAGAGATGTAACATTGGGCTAGAATGCTCCACACAGAGAGACAGGGGACATTTCCAAGTAGAGTGGCAGACAGAGGCTGTACCCAGGCTGCAAAGGTGTTGTTGGTGGATGCTAGGATTCTGTCCTGGTGTCTGACATGTATACTCTGGCTTGTGCATGGGCTTCTCCCATTCTAACCCTCCTCAATTTTCTTTCACTTCATTTTGTTGTAGTTTTGAAGACAGGGTCTCACTGTGTAGACTTGGCTGACCTGGAATTTGCTATGTAGAAGAGGCTGCACTGAGCTTACAGAAATCTGCATGCCTCTGCCTCCTGAGTCCTGGGGAAAAAGGTGTTCATCACAAGGCCTGGGTTTCTCATTACTCTCTCTCTCTCTCTCTCTCTCTCTCTCTCTCTCTCTCTCTCTCTCTCTCTCTCTCTCTCTCTCTCTCCATCTTCCACCTGTGTCTCCCCATTTTCTGGGCTATGTGGCTTTTAAAATGATGTTCAGTGCCTCATGAGGAGGCAGGACCACAGATTACACTACTGCTACACCGGGAGGATTTTTCACTGTCTGCATTCTATCAATCCTGGACAACATGTAGGCTGTTTGTCAATGTCGCTGAGTACTGCTTCAAGGACTAAAAGGTCTTCACTGGCTCAGGGTCTATATTTTCTTTTTGCAACTCAAAAACTGTCTGCACTGAAAGGAGCTGACAGAATGTAGAAAGCAAGGGCCGGATGCCTTAGTTGGTCTCTAGAGACAAATAATCCATTCATTCTTTAAGCTATAGGTCGTCTACACTGCAAAACTACCACATACTTGGTCTTTCTTGCCCAAAGAAAGCAGCATCAAAGAAATGGTCAGTTATCTTCTCAAAGGAGGCCAGTTCCAACACACTCTCCTTCATGTTGGCCAGGCTAAACCTGGTAATACCCAGGTGTTCACCCTGTGCAAGGGAAGATGGTCATTTGTGTCTCAAGCCACTCTAGGAAGTTTAAAATGAAAGCAGGAGACATTATCCCAACACTAGAACCAATAGGAACAGCCAAGCAGCTATTTGTGGCACCACTAAAAGCAGGTGGTTTTTAGTGCAGCTTCATAGCCATTGGGACTTGATGATCCCAAGGACAAGGAGCCTGTCTCTTGTCAATTGTATCCAGATGCTGTGCCACACAGAATTAAAAACCTGAGTTTTAACAGGGGATTGCTTCTCCTTTCCTATGATCATTAAGCTGATATTAGAAACAATTTAGCTAATTCAAGTCAAGGAAATGAGCCAAACATACAACAGATCCACACAGGACCGCCACTGTCAATATTTTATCTTATGGGGGAGTGCTTCGTGAAGCCTCACCTGAGGATTTATAGCCAGGTAGTGGTTGTTGGGGGTGAGGACAGACATATTCTTCAATGGTGTAAACACTGGTGAGGTGCCCATGGTTCAGTAAAGAACCTGTCCCTCAACCCTACTATTGTAAGCAGCCCTAGTGACATTCATTGTGTCATTTAAAAAATTAATTAATTCATTCATTCATTCATTCACTCACTCATTCATTCATTTATTCATTCCTTTGTTTATTGGCCTTAAGATGAGAAAGTGCAGCATTTCACTGTCATTTTGAGAAACCCACCAGAAAGGTGATTTTTTTTTCTTTTTTGATTAGAGCGCCCTGGTGCATTTTAAGAACGCTCCAGTAGGTGGCGGTGTAGCGGGAGGTCGCAAAGCAGCAGGTGAGAAGCCTCTCTGGACAGACCCCGTGGTAGAAGAAGAAGCGGCACGTGTGGTGCTCTATGGTGGCCGAGGGACAGCGGCTGCTCCCTGAGCCCTAAATCCAGAAGCGCCCGGGAAGCTGCAGCAGCAGTGGTTTCTGTAGTCGGAGCCCGAGAAGGGCGCCCAGCAGCCGGCACCTTGGTGAAGGAGCGGTTCCGGGAGACGGATGTAGCTAAGAAAACGGAAGACGCGGCCTGTGGTGGAGGCTGAGGTCCCGGGTCCCAGAGGGTTCCAGGTGAGGGACAGTTGTGAAGGGAGCGGAGAGAGAAGTTCCAGGATGGGATTTCAGATCTTACCGGGTCCCCGAACTGCGGCAGAGAAAGTGGGATGGACCGAGCAGTGTCAGAATGGGCGTCCTGAGCCAAGATGCCACCTCCCGAAGCCCCGCGCTGACTCCTCTCAGGAACTTTTCCCTGGCACGAGGAGACAGTGTGTGCTGACCCGAGGTTGTCAGCCAGAAAGTGGGTTCACAGCGGCTAGGTGGCAGGCTGAGATCCAAGCTGCTGTTCCGGGCCCTCAGCTTCACAGTTCATTATTAAACCATAGACCTTCCTTATGAGTTTTCATTTTGTTTGTTTGTTTGTTTGTTTTTAAGGCAGATCTGTTCTTTTCATGCCTGGACTGAGTCTATCAGGTCGATCTCAGCCCTCGGGGGAGACCTTGATCTGGAGGAGGTGGGAATGGGGGGTGTGCTGGGGGAAGGGGAGGGGGGCAGGAAGGGAGCGAACAAGGGAATCTGTGGCTGTTATGTAGAACTGAATAGTATTGTAAAATAAAATAAAAAAAAGAAACAAACAAACAAAAAAGAGACTTGTATGGTTAGTTAAGACAATTAGACCGGGCTCTAAAATATGAAAATTGATACTAGTAGTCTGATTTTCTTGCAATTATAAAAACTACTGCTTATGTAAATGGCTGAAAAGCTCCTCATCTATGAGAAGTCTAAAAGATAAATGTTTAACTGTCTGTGGATTCTTGGGGATAATTTGTTTTTCACCTTTAATACATAAAATGTTTAATCTTGTTTGTTTTTAAGGCAGGTCTGTTCATTTTTAAGGAGCACGAGAGAGTTTTGAGGCCAGTGTTGAGCACTGAAGATTCCTCAAGAATGCAGCATTTGCTGCTTGGTCTAGTGGAGAGTAGTCACATCCGCCATGGTTGTGGCAAATGCAAGGACACACAGGGGATAATGGGAGCACACGTAATGTGGTGCTCAAACATACCTGCAGGAAATATACCTGTATACATAAAAAATGAAATATTAAAAAGGGGGAAACAACAATTAAAATGAGATACAAATGCAAGTCAGGGGCTTACGAAATGGCTCAGCAGTAAGAGTAGTAAAGCAGGAGCTCTTACAAATTCTTTCTGAAGTCAGAGATACCCTGGTGTTGAGAGATGAAGGCAGGTAAGTAGGTAGAAGGATGGATGGATGGATAGATAGATAGTAAATAGAGAGTAGATAGATGGATAGATAGATAGAATTATAGGCCTATTATCCTGATGAACCTATAAATACAAATTTTCAATAAAATATTTCCACTCACAAAAGGCTTAAAAATATATGACAAGACATTTTATATAAGCACACTTTAAAAGCATGCTATTAAATATAATATATCACCCCTTTCTATGGAACTTAATAATGTGTCCATAGATGTTCTATTATTGGGCAAAGGATAATTTTTAAAGTGGAACAGGCAGGAACATCCAGAGATAATTTTAAAAGGGTAAAAGTAGGGAAGCATGATATATTAGAGAGAAACTTGATATATGAGATAGAAAAAAAATACCCTAACAGAGAAATGTAAGCAGTGGGTGTGATTGGTAGATTTGATATTGCAATAGATTTCAGTGTCCAGAAACTTTGTAATTGGTGAAAAAAGAGGCTGCAGGCTGGAAGGAGGATGGGCTATGAGAGCATGCCCTGAGAATATGTCAAGTGTTCTAATTAGCTTTTTATTGTGATAAAAGCCCAAAAAGCCAATCTGGGAAAGTGAACGATTTATTGACCTCACAGGTTGCAGTCCATCATCAAATGAAGCCAAGGCAAGATCCCAAAGTAGGTGCTAGAAACCACACAAAATACTGTTTACTGCTCTGCTCAGCTAGCTTTCCTCTGAGGACCAGGATCACCTGCCTAGGGATGGCACTGCCCACAGAGGGCTAAGCCATCCTCCATCAGTTAGCAATAAGAAAACGCCAAGGAGTCATGCCTACAAGTCTGTTTGATGCAGTCAAGACTTCAACTGTGTGTCAAGTAGACAGCCAAGATTAGCTAGCCATCAGTGCAAGCCAGAAGGGGAAATCATAAACTTCAGCTTACTGCAAAGAAAATTGACTCTGCATGAATAGGATTCTATGTCCAAAGTGAAATTTCCATTGTAGGAAGAATGATTCAATATGGTTTATGTCAGAAGTGAAATAATCAGTAAAATGATGAGTGATTATAAGCCCAAGCTGTAGGGCAGAGGGGCTGGCTAGAGAAACCCATCCTGACCCTGGAGCCCAGAATTAGGGAAGGATGGCTCAGATAAGGCCAGTGAGAGAAACACAGTTTAGCTCAGATCAGAGCCATCTCTGCCCTTGTCCAACTGACTTGTGAAATCAACCAATCACAGAGCAGGACAGCAGAATCCTGGCCCTAGGGAGTTTCCCTGGGTCCCTAGGATTTCCTCTTCCTCAGGCTTCTTGGGACTCATCATGGACTCTATTAACCTTAAGCCATTCAAGTATACAAGTTCACTGTTCTTTATCTACTGTCAGGGACTACAGAGGAGGCACCATCCCAAATCTGCAATTTCACTAAGCAGGAGCAGCAGATGAAAAAGATAGAGAAATTCATAAGCTGGCTACAAAATATGACATGCGAGAGAAATGAGCTGCATTACATCAACAAGGATTCGAACAACAGGTAGTCATTATGCCCAGTTCTCTGCTGACCATCTTGACACCACAGTATCAAGCACAGGTCTCCCGAGGAACAGGAGACTGTAAATCCAGGGTGTCCTGATGCCTAAACTAAACTTCCCGAGTACATTTAAGATGCAGAACTTGGAACCTGGGTAGGAGTGAAATGGGGACACAAACTGTTCTGCTTTCTCCAAATGAAAAGCAGAGCCTGTGGCCTGAAACAGAGTCTGAGGATAGGGACAGTAGTGTTTGAGCTTTCAACATGCATTTCAAGAGGCCTTGACAAATGTTGGCTTGTGGGAGATGCTAGGTCCTGTGAGTTTGTGGTGAGTCTTTGTACTTGACCAGCAGATGATTGTGTTTGAAAGCACCTAGGATACTTTCATCCCATTCATCCATCTCAGTTTGTGGCTGGAAAGTCTGGAGGTCATAATTGCTCCTCTATGGTCTTACTTATACTCTGAGACAATGCCAACTCCCTGTACTTATTGGGGATCTTGACTGCATATGATGTGTGTGTGTGTGTGTGTGTGTGTCTGTGTCTGTGTCTGTGTCTGTGTATATGTATGTATTTATGTATGTATGTATTGTGTGTGTGTGTGTCTGTGTGTCTGTGTGTCTGTGTGTCTGTGTGGGTCTATGTGCTCCTGAGTGTCCAGCCTCTGTGGCATGGTCTGAGGATTTTACAAAGTTTCCAGCAGATGACACTGCTGAGGCCAGGGAAGCCCACTTTGAACAGCATGCCTCTTGGGCACTGTGCTTGGTGGAAGATTGGAATTCCCTGTGGAATTTATAAAGCCATCCTGAAATATGGAATCCTCCCTGCAAATTCTCATTGTGTGCTCTGGTCCTCTGTGCAGCAATAGACACCAAGATATGTGAATCCCTGTTGTGAAGACAGGAGAAATGTCATCATAGGTTTCTGGTGGGCCCAGATATGAGGCACAGACTCCTGCGAAGTTCTTAGAGAGGTAATCTATAGCTCTAGGCCACTGAGAGAGCTCATGTATCCCTGGCACACTTCTTTGGACCAACTGCATCTTCTGGCTTGGGGACAGGATGGAAAATTTAATAAACACCAGGAGGTCCCAATGAGTGCCAGGCTATGGCATCCAATGGGCTGGGGTAGTCCATGACCTAGCCTCATTCGTGTAATCCTTGTGGCCTGTGTTCATGAGGTTCTTTTTCCTTGGGCCATGTCCAATTACAGGCTGAATTTTGAGCTTGAGATGCTCAAAATGGAGCATAAGCAGGTGATGTCTGCCCTGCAGAAATTGCCCATAGAGATCCTTGATGCCTTGGAGAAGTGCTCGGGTCTGATTGAGGAGACTGAATCCTTCAGGTAAGTGCCTGATTTATCATGAGAGGAACTGTCTCTGCCGTTCTTTTTCCTTGACCCAAAGTGAGGGCTCTGGTTCCAGCCTGTCTGCCTCTTAGCAAGCAGCCTGCCTTGTGGCCCTTGGACTTGGGCCTCTTGGACTCAGTGTGGAAAAACACTGAGGCCCTCCCATCATTGTCCTGCCAGCCTTGGGAGCACTGAGACAGAAAACTGGTTTGCAGCAAGAAGGGGATGTCTGGCAGCCCCAGGTCCTCTGGGCACTGGCAGGGGCTTCACAGACCTGGTTTCCATGGGACCAGTAGACCGAATTTATTCCTGTTGGGACTTCTGTCCTCCTTCCAAGAGTGTTTGCTCTCTACCTGCTGATGATTTCCCAAAATAATGAACAGTTAAGAACAGGTGTGGACTGTACTCTGTTCTCAGAGGCACAGGTTCCCTTTTGGCATCAGGGTTCTCAGAAGTAGTTTGATTCTCTCTGGAATTTGGTTATTCTCTGGATTTGGCCTGCCTCTTAGTGATGCTGCCTTGGCTACTGAGAGCTCCATTCCTGGGCAGTCTTTGAGTCTGGGACTTTTCAAGGTTGGTGGTACTTGGAGGTAGGGATCGCAAATGAAGGCTCTCTGGGGCTCACCATATTTTGGTGGTTGTTCAGTTATATCAATGTCCAGGTCCTATGAGAGTGTACTCAGCTACAGAAGAATGTACATATGTTGAGACTGAAGAACAGACTACCATGGAAGGAGCAGACTGAACTGCAAGAGTCCTGTGAGGAGCTGAAGAGGCTCTTGTAGGAGGCTCATGAGATGATCTGTGACTCTTCTGCTGAGCAACAGCAGGTAGGCTGAGACAGTGGGGGCTGGTGCCCACCTGTCCAACCATAAACATAGAGACACCCATATAACCATCCACCCATCCATCTAGACTCCCACCTACATACCATCCAAGTGTTGATTCTATGATCATTCCCAAGTTTTTCTGGAGAGTTAGCCTCTTTCAAGAATTTGGATAATTGTCAAGCAAACCCTCCTGCTCTGCTAGAAGCTGCAGTACATTCAGAGAGCTGGGTCAGTCACATATCATCCACCTACATGTCATTATGATCAGAGGTTTGCTATGCAGAGATCTACTTAGGGAACAGCACATAGCTTTCATTGATGATGTCAGTGGCCAGTGGCTCATTTGCTTTGCAAGGGTCATGTGAGATCACAGGAAGCAGCCTGCAAGGACTAGAGTCCAGCCCCAGTGCCAAGTGAGTGGTTTTCATTGTCAGCATTTTGTGTGGCATGGGGTCTTCTTTCTTCCTGCATCCCAATGAGTTCTCTTCCTTTTGGCAAGCGCTTGCGTCATAGTGACAGATGCCTGAGTACCACCTTCTCAGTCCTTTTTCTGGGCATGGGGCTGGACAGTCCTCTGGGAGCATCATGGACTTTCCAGTCTGGAGCTGCCTGGATGACCATACATGTGGGAGGACTTTGACAGGGTGAGGGTTGGGGTGACAAATTTGAAGCTATAAGAAAACCTTTTCTCCAATCCCCTTAACATAGTCTGACATAGCTGTGTGCTTCCCTAGGAAGTTTTAGGCCCCAAGAGATGGATTGCCATATTGTGGGTCTCAGTTGAAACACCTGATGTGCATAGTCTAAATTCAACTGTTCATTCAGCATGATGTCCTCTTCATTGTTTCCTGCTCACTTCTGATTTCTGTGGTCTATGTGTTATCTGTGTAGGCATGTGTAAATGTGTACATTGGTGGGCGTGTTCAGAGGCTACATAATGAAATCACATGTTCTCATCCGTTGCCCACTCTCTTATTCCCTGGAGCTCATGCCTTTCTCTGAACCTGAAACTTTCTCTTTTGGCTCATCTGGCTGGCCAGCACTCTTTGGATCTCCTGTCCTCCAAGGTAGACCTTGTGTCTTGTTTATTTTCATCCAATTTCTACAAGTTTCAATTGTTCAGAAAGAGGAAGGCTGTAGTAGCTTTCTCTTTCTTCATTTACTTTTATTGTTTTGGTGTTAATGTATTTTCTAAAAAATAACAAAAATCAAACAATACAGATGTTTTTAAAAATAGTGGGCACAAAGCTAGAACCACAGGAAATATCTGGTTTGTCTCATTGGCTTCACAACACAGAATCACACAGTGCATCTTCTTGGTGACATTGTGTTGCTCTGACTACATCACGTGCATGGCTGTATCTTAGAACATTTCCCTCTCCTACCTGTGTAGAGTGCTGCATTCCTGAAAAGCAGTATAGGTCACTTCACTGGCCTCCTTCTGACTGACATTGGGGCTATTTTCATATCACATGCACTGCAACCTGTTATAAACTTCCTGGGTTTTGACCATGGGTCGCTTTCTTTCTCTTGAGCTAGGCAGGGTCTTCTGTGCAGGAGCCAGGGTAGGTTTAGTAAAGAGACTGTGATGGATCAACATGGAACCTGTGGGATCGGTGAGTCTTGGGATAGATAAAGCTCATGAAAGTAAAAGTAAGTGCAGACCAGGGTAGCAGAGCCTGGCTGAGACTAAGTGCCTTGTAGACAGCAGGGACAACCCACTCAATCCCCATGCAGCAGAAGACTTTCTGAAAGGCAGCCTTCTATCCCTGGCCATTCTGGAATCAGTGTGTTTTTGTGTGTGTTTGTGTGTGTGTATGTGTGTGTGCACATGTGTGTGTGCGTGTGCATGCATGATGTGTGATGCATTTCTGTACATCTGTGTGTGTGGACCTATATTTGTGATTTTGTGTGTCTCTGTGTCTACTGCATCTTGTGTGCATGATAGTGTCACTTTGTGTGTATATGCTCATATGTGGTTGTGTGTGTCTATGGTTCCTGTATGTATAGATTTAAGTGCTTGTATGTGAATGTCTGTGAGTATGGATGCTTATATGTGCAAGTATGAGTTTGGATCCATCAATATGTTCATTTTTTTGTGTGTGAAACATCTTTGATGATGATGGAGTCCAACTTTGTTGAAAAAGTACTGTGCACACTCACTTTGCATCCATCTAATATTGTCTGCTGCTGCCCATCTTTCTATATGTCCACCTTGCTCTCTAGGACAAAAGGACACAAAACTACTCTAAGTCAATGGTTTTCAGGTAATTGTAGAGGGAATAATATTTATCTACAAGAAAAGTCTTTGGATCATACCAAAGAAATATGGTACAGGAAGAGGAGGAGGAGGCCTCTGTGGCAAGTCAAGGTGTCTGAGAGGCAAGATAGGCTGACTGAAGATTTGTGTCCCTTCTCTGCTCTGGGTGAGTGGTGACTGCATACTCAATGGTCATTGGCTCACTGTGTCTTCTGAGGCCCTGTCTTGTCCTCATCCACATTGCCTGCTACCACTTTCTTTCCACCTTTGCCTAACTTTTCTCAGTTATCATTCTCCTTGAAGGTAGGACTGGATTTTATTTGTTGAGGGATTTTGACTTGCAATGTGGTTCTAGCTGCATCTAAGTTCATCAGAACTTCCCTAGCCATGCTGTGGTGTGAGAATGTGGCTGTCTCAATGCACACCCTAGGCTCCTGAGGGTCTAAAGCACTCACCACATGCTGTGTCTGTAGCACTCAGTAACTGCTTTTCTTCAAAGTTCTTCACTCTGAGTAAAAATCAGCCTTGTGGAGGGTTGGGAGCAATGAGGATTCTCAAACATTGCTGGTGGTATAACATGATATAGCACAGTGAGAAGCCACAGACTCTTCTTCAGAAAGTTAAACTGCAGTTCTCAGGTGAACCAGTGATTCCAGAACATGAAGTAGGTGTCCAAGGAGAAGCTAGGGGACATTAGTGTTGTAGCAGCATTCCTCAGAGTAGCCTCAAAGTAGAAACTATCTAGATGTCTATCATTCACTGAGAGAAAAAGTATAAATTGATTGAGCACCTCCATGAATTATTGTTCAGCATGAAATAATACAGGCAATAATTTGGCCCTGATATAGTCAGGTTTTTGTCACTCAAAGAAATCATTGACACGATCACCTTAAAGGGAGGAATTGTTGATTTTGACTTCTGGTTGTTGAGATTCTCCAGGTTCCTGTGCTTGTCGGGTTTCTAGTTTCCTGAGCTCATTTGCTCTGACGTGAGGCAGCCTGTGGTAAAAGGGAGCTCCTTTTGGAGGAAGTTTATCACCTGGGGGTCAACTGGGAATTAGTGAATAAGACCAGTGAGCTGGTCCAGTTGTCCTATGCTGGGGAACATTCCTATACTGCACAGCCTGGGAAACTTCCTAAGCAGGGTTGGCTAACCAAGCAGTACCCCAGAGGTCCACATGTCTGTGCATTAGTGTTACAGGAGAGGCAGTTCAGTGATTGAGTTGCCTGTTTCTCATGGCCACTGTATTCTTCTCTCATCCTCCAAAAGTTAATATTTTCTAGTAGTATTCCTGGTGATGGCTCATATATTAACATTAGCTGGGAAATTATACAGGTTACTGCATTAGAGTGTGCTTTTATGTGTGCAGACATGTACTTGTGTGTGTTCATGAATTTATGTGTGTGCATGTGAGTGAGCAAGCCTCCACTGAGAACATAATCTTCTAAAGAACAGGCACAAGAGAGCCTGGATGAAAGACTGAAGGACCTGCTGAAGCAGAAGGAGCTGGTCACCTAGCAAGAGGACTTGGCAGAAAAGCTGCAATGTCTGTGAGATGAGGTGGGAGCCCAAGCTTGGAGGAACAGTGAGAACCCTGTAGGTCACTTGTCCCTGGATCTCTGTCCTTTTGGGGGATTCTTCCCATCTGGATGGCTCCCAGCCAGAACCAGGGAAAGAACACCTCAGGGTATTGTGCTGGCTCAATCAATAAGAACTTCTCCAGGAAACACTATGTTGGATCCTCAGTGTTTCTGGGGAGTGTGTACCCCTTATTCCCTTCTGAGCTCTCTGGAATCTTCTCAGTACCTTGTTCCCTGTTTCTCCCCACAAATCTCCCTATGGCAGTCCTCAACCTAGCAGGAGGAGGGGTAGTTGTGTAGGACAGTGTGTGCTCCTGCCACTTTATTTTCCTTCCAGAACATCACCTTTAGGGAAAAGATCCGAGACAGGCCCGGCGGCGGAGACAAGCAGACGCAGGTAGGCCTGCGGCGGCCCGCGGAGGTAGACGGGCCCAGCCACGGCCCACAGAGGTAGATGGGCCCCGCGGCGAGACAAGCAGATGCAGGTAGGCCTGCAGCGGAGGCCTGCAGAGGTCGACGGGCCCAGCGGTGGCCCGCTGAGGTAGACAGGCCCGGCGGCAACAGCCCACAGGGACATTCAGTCCAGGCAGCAACCAGCAGAGACATTCAGGCCCAGCAGCAGCCCACAGAAGTAGACAGGCCCGGTGGCGGAGACAAGCAGAGGCAGGTAGGCCTGTGGCGGCGGCCCGCGGAGATAGATGGGCCCAGCGGCGGCTCGCAGAGGTAGACGGGCCCAGCAGCGGTGGCTGACAGGGACATAAAGGCCCAGCTGCAGCCGGCAGAGACATACAGGCCCAGTGGCGACACCCAGAGGCAGACAGACCCAGCGGCAGCTGACAGGGGCATACAGGGCCGGCAGCGGACCACAGAGGTAGACAGGCCCAGGGACGGAGACAAGCAGACACAGCTTGGAACAGGGACGCCTCTAACCCCAACACCTGGGGAAGAAGCTATCTTCGTGGGTCGGAACCAGAACGAATCTGAACACTCCGTCTGAGGACAACCCAGGGCCCAGCTGCTGATCCTGTGAAACCCAACAACTTGGAGGTGTTGGTGAGACTACCCTGCTCAGCTGAAACCCATCTGGGAGAGAATTCAGATGCCTACAGTTTCAAGTCTGAAGAAACAAGATCAGGTGAGGAGTTGATGAATGAACAAAATGTGAACTGGGAACACAGAAGAAGGCGCTACCCAGCCACCAAACCAGATCACCAGAATCATAAGTATATACTTCACCGATTGAAATCAGCTGCCCCTGAAGAAATAGCCCAATAGCACCAATTTAACCAAGAACCCCTACTAAACCAAGACTAAAAATTAGAACAAGAGAGGCACTCTCAGACACAGATACCACCTGCACCGCACAGAGGAAGAGATGAGTAGACGCCAGTGCAAAAATACAGGCAACAACATAAAGACCTATATGGCAACATCAGAACCTAGTGATTCTACACCTGCAAGACCTAAACATACCATGACAGAAGAAACAGAAGAAATCAACCCTAAAGATGACTTTAAGAAGATAATAGAGGCCCTTAAAGAAGAAATAAAACATTCCCTCAATGAGGAAATAAAAACTTTCCTTAAAGAAGAAATGAAAAACTACCTTAAAGAGGAAATAAAAACTTTCCTTAAAGAGGAAATAAAAAACTCCCTTAAAGAGGAAATGAAAAACTCCATTAAAGAGGAAATAAAAAAACTCCCTTAAAGAAATGGAAGAAAAAATGAACAAAAAATGGGAAGAAATCAAATCAAGCCAAGAAAAAGCAATTAAACAGATGAAAGAATCATTCTAAGATCTGAAAAATGAATTTGAGACAATAAAGAAAACACATGCTGAGGGAATGCTGGAAATAGAAATCCTGACTAAACGAACAGGAACTACAGAAACAAGCATAACCAACCGATTGCAAGAGATGGAACAGAGAATCTCTGACACTGAAGACACGATAGAGAAAATAGATTCGTCAGTCAAAGAAAACACTAAAGACAAAAAGGTCGTAACACAAAACGTCCAGGAAATTTGGGACACCATGAAAAGACCAAACCTAAGAATAATAGGGATAGAAGAAGGAGAAGAATACCAACTCAAAGGCACAGAAAATATATTCAACAAAATCATAGAAGAAAACTTTCCTAACCTAAAGAAAGAAATACCTATGAAGATACAAGAAGCTTACAGAACACCGAATAGGCTGGATCCAAAAAAAAAAAGTCTCCTCGCCACATAATAATCAAAACACTAAACACACAGAACAAAGAAAAAATAATAAGAGCCGCAAAGGAAAAAGACCAAGTAACATATAAAGGCATACCCATCAGAATAACACCAGACTACTCAATAGAGACTATGAAAGCTAGAAGATCATGGACAAACCTCATGCAGACACTAAGAGACCACGGATGCCAACCCAGACTGTTATACCCAGCAAAACTCTCAATCACCATAGGCAGAGTAAACAAAATATTCCAGGATAAAACCAGATTTAATCAATACCTGTCCACAAACCCAGCCGTACAGAAAGCACTAGAAGGGAAAATTCAACCCAAAGAAGCTAAACACATCCATGAAAAATCAAGCAGTAGATAATCCCACACCAACATACACCACAGAAGGACAACACAACACAACCAAAAAAAAAAAAAAAACAGGAATTAACAATCACTGGTCATTAATATCCATCAATATCAATGGTCTCAACTCACCTATAAAAAGACACAGGCTAACAGAATGGATAAGAAAACAGGACCCATCCATTTGCTGCATACAAGAAACACACCTTACCTCCAAAGACAGACACTACCTCCGAGTAAAGGGCTGGGAAAAGGCTTTCCAAGCAAAGGGACCTAAGAAACAAGCTGGTGTAGCTATCCTAATATCTAATAAAATAGACTTCAAACTAAAATCAATCAAAAGAGACCAGGATGGACATTACATATTCATCACAGGAAAAATCCACCAAGATGAAGTCTCGATTATAAACATTTATGCTCCAAATACAAAAGCACCCACATTCATAAAAGAAACACTACTAAAGTTTAAAGCGCACATCAAACCCCACACATTAGTAGTGGGAGATTTTAACACACCACTCTCATTAAAAGATAGATCGACCAGACTGAAACTTAACAAAGAAATAAAGGACCTAACAGATGCTATGACTCAAATGGACCTAATAGATATCTACAGAATATTCCATCCTAACACAAAAGAATATATCTTCATCTCAGCACCCCATGGAACCTTCTCAAAAACTGACCACATGCTTGGACACAAAACAAATCTCAACAGATACAAAAAAATTGGAATAACCTCCTGTATCTTATCAGACCACCATGCCTTAAAGTTAGACCTCAATAACAACAAAAATTATAGAAAACCCACAAACTCATGGAAACTGAATAATGCCCACCTGAAACATCAATGGTTCAAGGAAGAAATAAAGACAGAAATTAAAGAGTTCCTAGAATTCAATGAAAATGAAAGTACAACATACCCAAACTTATGGGACACTATGAAAGCAGTGCTAAGAGGAAAATTCATAGCTCTAAATGCACACATAAAGAAGATGGAGCAATCCCATACCAATGAATTAACAGCACAACTGAAAGCTCTAGAACAAAAAGAAACAAACTCACCCAGGAGAAATAGACTCCAGGAAATAATCAAATTGAGGGCTGAAATCAATGAAATAGAAAACAAGAGAACAATACAAAAAATCAATGAAACAAAGAGTTGGTTCTTTGAAAAAATCAACAAGATAGACAAACCCCTAGCCAAATTAACCCAAAGGCAAAGAGAGAGCACCCAAATTCACAAAATCAGAAATGAGAAGGGAGACATAAAAACAAGACAACGAGGAAATCCAGAGAATCATCAGATCATACTTCAAAAACCTGTACTCCACAAAAATGGAAAACCAGGAAGAAATGGACAACTTTCTGGATAATTACCACATACCAAAATTAAATCAAGACCAGATAAACCATTTAAATAGACCAATAACCCCTAAAGAAATAGAAACAGTCATCAAAAGTCTCCCAACCAAAAAAAGCCCAGGACCAGATGGTTTCAGTGCAGAATTCTACCAGACTTTCAAAGAAGAACTAATACCAATCCTCTTCAAAGTGTTCTACACAATAGAAGCAGAAGGAGCACTACCAAACTCCTTTTATGAGGCTCCAATTACCCTGATACCCAAACCACACAAAGATGCAACAAAGAAAGAGAACTACAGACCAATCTCCCTCATGAACATTGATGCAAAAATACTCAACAAAATATTGGCAAACCGAATCCAAGAATACATCAAAACAATCATCCCTCACGACCAAGTAGGATTCATCCCAGGGATGCAAGGATGGTTCAACATACGAAAATCAGTCAATGTAATACACCATATAAACAAACTGAAAGAAAAAAACCACATGATCATCTCCTTAGATGCTGAAAAAGCCTTTGACAAAATCCAGCACCCCTTCATGATAAAGGTCTTAGAAAGATCAGGAATACAAGGAACATTTCTAAACATAATAAAAGCAATTTATAGCAAGCCAACAGCAAACATCAAATTAAATGGAGAGAAACTCAAAGTGATACCACTAAATTCAGGAACAAGACAAGGCTGTCCACTCTCCCCATATTTATTCAATATAGTACTAGAAGTTCTAGCTAGAGCAATAAGACAACAAAAGGAGATCAAAGGGATACAAATTGGCAAGGAAGAAGTCAAACTTTCACTATTTGCAGATGATATGATAGTATACATAAGTGACCCCAAAAACTCTACCAGGGAACTCCTACAGCTGATAAACTCCTTCAGTAAAGTGGCAGGATACAAGATCAACTCAAAAAAATCAGTAGCCCTCCTATACACAAATGATAAAAGGGCCGAGAAAGAAGTCAGAGAAACATCACCCTTTACAATAGCCACAAATAATATAAAATACCTTGGGATAACACTAACTAAACAAGTGAAAGACCTTTTTGATAAGAACTTTAAATCTCTAAAGAAAGAAATTGAAGAAGATATCAGAAAATGGAAGGATCTCCCATGCTTATGGATAGGTAGGATTAACATAGTAAAAATGGCAATCTTACCAAAAGCAATCTACAGATTCAATGCAATCCCCATCCAAATCCCAACACAATTCTTCACAGACTTGGAAAGAAAAATACTCAACTTTATATGGAAAAACAAAATACCCAGGATAGCTAAAAGAATCCTATACGATAAAGCAACCCTTGGAGGCATCACCATCCCGGACCTCAAACTCTACTATAGAGCTATAGTAATAAAAACAGCTTGGTACTGGTATAAAAACCGACATACAGACCAATGGAATCGAATTGAAGACCCTGACATTAATCCATGCACATATGAACACCTGGTTTTTGACAAAGGAGCCAAAACTATACAATGGAACAAAGAAAGTATCTTCAACAAATGGTGCTGGCATAACTGGATGTCAATATGTAAAAGATTACAAATAGATCCATATCTGTCACCATGCACAAAACTCAAGTCCAAGTGGATCAAAGACCTAAACATAAATCCAGTTACACTAAACTTAATAGAAAAGAAAATAGGAAGCACTCTTGAATGCATTGGCACCGGAGACCATTTCCTAAATAAAACACCAACAGCACAGACCCTGAGCACAACAATTAATAAATGGGACCTCTCGAAACTGAGAAGATTTTGCAGGGCAAAAGACACAGTCAATAAGACAAAAAGACAGCCAACAGATTGGGAAAAGATCTTCACCAATCCCACATCTGACAGAGGATTGATCTTCACAATATATAAAGAACTCAAGAAACTAGACAGCAAAGCACTGAACAGTCCAATTAAAAAATGGGCTAAAGAGCTAAACAGAGAATTCACAAAACAAGAACTACAAATGGCTGAAAGACATTTAAAGAAATGCTCAACATCCTTAATCATCAGAGAAATGCAAATCAAAACGACTCTGAGATACCACCTTACACCTGTTAGAATGGCTATGATCAAAAACACCAATGACAACCAATGTTGGAGAGGATGTGGAGCAAAGGGAACACTCCTCCACTGTTGGTGGAAATGTAAACTTGTACAACCACTGTGGAAATCAGTATGGCGGTTTCTCAGAAAATTAGGAATTGAACTACCTCAAGACCCAGCCATCCCACTCTTGGGCATATGCCCAAGGAATGCTGATTCATACCATAAAGATACATGCTCAGCTATGTTCATAGCAGCACTATTTGTAATAGCCAGAACCTGGAAACAACCTAGATGCCCATCAACGGAAGAATGGATGAAAAAAATGTGGTACATATACACAATGGAGTACTGCTCAGCAGAGAAAAACAATGAAAGCATGAAATTTGCAGGCAAATGGATGGAACTAGAAAAAATCATCCTGAGTGAGGTAACCCAAACCCAGAAAGACAGTTATGGTATGTACTCACTCTAGGTTGATTCTAGATATAAAATAAAGAACAATCAGACCACAACCCATAGAACCATAGAGGCTATATATATATAGGATGGAGGTCCCTAGGACGACTGTGGCATATAATAAATTTCAGTTTTACTCAATTTAGCCAAATGAATGGAAACACATGAACTATGAACCAAAGGCTGAGGGGCCACAAGCTGGATCAGGCCCTCTGAATAGGTGAGACAGTTGATTGGCTTGATCAGTTTGGGAGGCAACTAGGCAGTGGGACCAAGTCCTGTGCTCACTGCATGAGTTGGCTGTTTGAAACCTGGAACTTATGCAGGGACACTTGGCTCAGTCTAGGAGGAAGGGACTGGACCTCCCTGAACTGAGTCTACCAGGTTGATCGCAGTCCTTGGGGGGAGGACTTGTCCTGGAGGAGGTGGGAATGGAGGGTGGGCTAGGGGTAAGGGGAGGGGGTGGGAGGGGGGAGAATAGGGGAACCCATGACTGATATGTAGAACTGAATGATATTGTAAAATATATATATATATATATATATATATATATGTATATATATATATATATATATATATGTATATATATATATAAAAGATCCTACCTTTGGGAAGATCTGCATGCAGCACAGTCCTGCAGATTGTAGGCTCTCTGCAGTGTGCATCTGTTTCCCATGAAAAGACTTTTCTTTCTATTATAAGAAGATTTAGGAGTTGAGGAGTTGAACTGAGGCTGGTTTCTGTGCTGTAGGAATAATCAGATCCTTCACTGCTTTTACTTTGCAGGCTCTGCTATGGGGTCTACATTCAGTTTCCCATGTTCTCACCTTTACCTGGTACCCATTCAAGGCCATTCCTATCTGCACTGAACTGTAACTCAGACCTTGCTACACTGTTATTTTTTCCAAATAATGTATATAAACAACCAGGGAATGACCTCAGCTGAAAGGTCATGCTGGGTTGTCCAGCTGACTAGAGTTGGTTCAGGCCCAATAGCTGACATGATAGGTCCCCACCAGGCCTGTTCCCTAACTGCCTTCCTTCTCCAGGTCAGAAATCTTCAATCTGAGTTGAAACAGTCCACAGCCCAGGATGAGATCTCCCTGCAGACAGAGCTGCTATCGCAGGAGCAATAAGTGTCAAAGGCAAGTGAGCCCCCATTTGCATCCCATCGCCAGCAAACACGGTGTTGGTGGGGCACTGAGTGCTCTTGACCTTGGCTTCCAGTGTGAATAGGTCGTGATTTTTTTTCTAGCCTGTGGACCAGCCAGTCTGCTTCTGGCTCTGATTGCCTTTCCTTCTCACATAGCAGGTCTTTGGAGAAGTGAGGAGGCCAAAGAACCCATAAATGCTTTGAACCCATGAAGTCCTCCACCCTCATATCAAGGCCTCCTTAGAAGATATCCCTTATAGCTGTGATCTCACTGTTGAGGCAAATACCATTGACCTCCAGTTGATCCAGCCCCAGTCAATGGGTCTGTTAATTCATCAAAAATGAACTTGAGGCAGAAAAACCTGAGAAAAGAATTTTTGGAAACCCTGACATTCTACAGCAAATCGACCCTGATAGGGGGACAACAACATGGAGGGTAGAGATATTGGTGAGCAAGTCATTTCTGACAGTTTAATGTGAAAGGCTTTGGAGACAGCAGCAATAGGAAACAAATCATACTCCAGAGTGAAATCATGTTACAGAGCTCACCACTGACACTAGCATGATAAGTATGGGCATTGCAGTATGTGTCACCAAGAATAATGATAATAGACAATGTTCCTGGTGCTGCTTTAGAAGCTTTCAACATCCATGGCTCTCCAAATGGGATCTAGCCTGCCCCAAATCATCAAGCAAAATGGACTTCTCCATTTCTCTAGAACATAAGCTCTGGCATGCAGCTGACAATTCATGCTTGCATTTAGGACCTATCTTCTGTAGTTGGGTTTTTTTTTTTTTTTTTTTTTTGGTTTTTCGAGACAGGGTTTCTCTGTGTAGCTTTGCGCCTTTCCTGGAACTCACTTGGTAGCCCAGGCTGGCCTCGAACTCACAAAGATCCGCCTGCCTCTGCCTCCCGAGTGCTGGGATTAAAGGCGTGCGCCACCAACGCCCGGCAGAGGTTGGGTTTTTGATAAGACCTCCTCCACCAAAACACTGGAAGGGTGGTCAAAGGTACTGTCAGCCAACAGCCCCTCCCCATGTCCACAATGCAGACTCCAGAAGAGGCTTCAATAGTCAAATTTACCAACTTTTCCTTTCTGACTTGTGTTTTTTGTCACTCATTATTTGACTTATTATTTCACTTCTGACATAAATCCTTTTAAATTATCCTTCTTACAGGTGAAATTTCACTATGGACATAGAATCCTATTCATGGATCGTAAATGTTCTTTGTAATAAGCTGAGGTTTATATGTTCCCCTTCTGGCTTGATGTGATGGCTAATCTTGGCTGTCTACTTGACACATAGATTAAAATGGGATTCCATCAAACTGGCTTGCAACCATGCTTCCTTGGCATTTTCTTGTTGCTAACCAGTAGGGGATGACTCAGCCGTCTGTGGGTAGTTCCATTCCTAGGCAGGTGATCCTGGGCCTCAGAGGAAAGCTAGCGGAGTAGAAAAGTAAACAGCATAATTTGTGGTTTCAAACCCCTGCCTTGGGATCTTGCCTTGGCTTCCTTTGATGATAGACTGCAAACTGTGAGATGAATAAACCCTTCACTTTCCCAGATTTGCTTTTTAGACTTTCATCACAATATAACCTTAACTAGAACACTTGCCATATTCTCAAGGCAAGCTCTCATATCCATCCTTATCCTTCCAGCCTGTATCTCTTTTTTCAACAATTATAAAATTTCTGGACACTGTTGTAATATCTATACTATCATACACCCACTGCTTAAATATCTCTATTAAAGTATTTTTTATTTTTTATCTTATATGTCATGTTTCTCTCTAATATGACATGCTTCCCTACTTTACTTTTTTACAATTATCTCTGGATGTTCCTGCCTGTTCCACTTAAAAATTATCCTTTTCCCAATAAAAGAACATCTTTGGTCACATTATTAAGTTCCACAGAAATGGGTGATTTATGGTATTTACATTTCAGTATCTATTGCATTAGTATTATTAATTCAGCAAAATTGACCTTTTATATTACCTACTTATTCACAATACTTTTAAAACTTCCATTCATTTAAGTCTTTAGCATCTTTCAGAACATCAGCTTTGAAGGTCTTGCATGTATTTAGGATTGCTTTTGAGTACTTCATAGTAATTTTATTAATGGCAAGCTGACTGAGTCCTTAGCCCTCCCTATGTGGAGAAAAATCTGTCATCAAAGACTGTTGATGTCAAGTTGTTCCTGACAGACTACACCAAAAATCATATTTCATTCTCCAGTCCAGTGTTGAAGCTGACTCCATGTCGTGCACAAGTGTTGCTGAAGATAATGCACCACAGACATCTCCACAGTCCCTCATTCCTCCTGTTAGTCATTTCCCCTCCATATTTAAAATCAATAGATACTTCTCCAGTTCTCAACTTGAACTGAAGTGCCTGGTCCTGAGAAAGGGCTTATAGGAGGTATCTGAGTCATCTTTGATGTTCCTTGATACTCAGATGCTGCCCACACATTTGTGGGGTCTCTAGTAAGCACACGAGTGTCTGTATGCTGAAAGAATCAAATAGTGACCAAGACATTACAGGATCATCAGTGTGTGATAATTTATCAAAAGTTTCCCAAGGGTCACAAAGTTTGCTCTAGGAAATGTCTCATTGTTAGTCCCCAAGAAGGCTTCACCTACAAAACCCAAAGGAGGCATGGCTATACTAGCTTTGAGAGGCTTTTCACAATAGCTGACTGCCTTTCTACCATATTTGAAAGGCCAGCCACAGGCTGTAGGTCTGTGCTGCTCACTGTGCAGCAAGAGAATGCTGCTGACCTTAATTGTTGTTGTTGTTTTCGTTTGGTTTTGCTTGCTTTTTTTTTTCATTATATAGGGAGCTTTTGCTTTTTATATGTTCGTTCTTGTGTTCATTTTGTTGTTTGGCTATTTTGATAATGCTGTTTACTGTTTAAATTGACTGCTCCCTTTAAGCCCCTGTTGAGTAATATTACTGTATTTTTATTAATAATAAAGTGATTTTGAACTGTTGTTTCTTAGAACCAATTTCTTTGGTCAGGTGTGGTGGTGTCTCATTCCACTAACCCCAGAACCTCCTGTAACACCAGAAGTCTTATGTGCCCAGCTTGGGCTACAGAGTGGGTTCCTAGGCAGCCAGGGCCACACAGGGCTTTGGATGTGGATGGTCTTGTTAACTCTGTAGATTCCCATTGCATGGTGGAAAAAGTATCCATGCTGTATCCTTGTGGTATATATTTAGCTATCTCTAAATATAGCATTCTGTATACCCATTTCAGGATGTGATCATGTGCAGCACATTAATGAGAAACACAACAGTATTGCTGTAAGCCTCTCAGGAAATGAAAACATTTACTAAAGGCGTATGAAAGAAATCTATGGCCTGCTTGTCACCTGGAGCCATGATGATGTCCCTGCCTGATCTGCTGCCAGGGGCCATGTTTTATCCATGACCCTGACACAGCTGTGAGAGTCTGTGTTGATACCCATGTATCCTCGGCCAGTGAAGGCCTGGCAGCCACCTGCAGTTTTGGCCACCACTTGTGACCATGTTGTTGTCAAAGGTATATACCCCCAAAGGGGCATATGTGTCTTAGAAGCCTGTGCTGCCACCTAGGACCATAATGACATCAGGGCTGTAGCTGTTACTGAAGGACATGTCTGGGTTCATGGCCCTGCTGCAGCCAGGATCTGTGTTGATATCTCATGCCTCTGTTGCCATCAAAGATGCTTGGAATCTGGGCTACCACCATGGAACCTGGTGCTTGTGGGTTCCTGCCAATCTGTGTGACCTTCACTGCCAATGAGAGCCATTGTGACATCCAGGCCTGGGCTACAACTTTAGAACTTGTCTGGGTTCCTATTGCAAGCATAGCCAGGATCATTGTTCATATCCATGGCCTGTATGGCCTCCTAGGGTCACACATAGGTAGGGGTCTGGGCTGTCACCTAGGACCATGGTAGTTTCTAAGGCCTGTGTTCTCTTTGGGGCCATATAGATCTGAGTGGCCTGTGCTGCCTCCAGGGACCCTGGTGTCCTCCAGGCATAGGCTGCTGTCAAAGGCCTTGTCTGGTCCATTGCACTGCCACAGACTTGGTCTATGTTGATGTGAGTGGCTCCTTTTACTGCTGAAGACAGAATAGGGATGCAAAGAGTTAATCCTACTCATCGCTTGCCTTAGCACTAGTGAGAACTGAACCTGCCCCTCACCCGCTGCCATAATGGTGAGAGTTGGTTCTGCACCTGGACTGAGCAGCACAGTAGCTGACCCCTGTTGTTTGTGGTGTCAGTGATCTGGCCCTGAGGCTGTGAGAGCAGAAGAACTCAGTCCACCCTCTTCTGCTTTGTGTTGGCAACGGCAAGGGAAAGATGCCCTCCTCACCTGAGCAAATACCACCTGCAGCTGGTGGGAGAGTGGGAATCTGGGACTTGAGAACAGAAGAGCTGGGTCAGCCTCTCACCAACTGCAGCAATTGGGTTTGTGACCCTTGCACATCACCTCAGCAAAACATTAGAGCTGTTCCTTTGCTCTGAGTGTGGATAAGTCAGATTCAAGTGCATGAGAACAGGATATTGGCCTCTCTCCATTCTGCCCATTGCATGGGGTGAGCTAGGTGGGGCAGTGCTGGATAGCTTGCCTGAGTGGAGAAGATGAAGGAAACCTGGCAGTCTGATCATCCCAGGTAACCCCAGCCCAGAACCATGGCTATGAATTATCCCATCCTAAAATCATCATTATCCATGCACTGTTGGAGTAGGTTAAGGACCCAATTCTGAAAATCTAAAGCTGCAGGATCTCTATGATACAAGGCATCAAATGGATGTCCAAGAAGAATACAAGTGAAAGTCTATTGTCTATAGTATAAAGGAGCCAGAGAGGCCAGGAACACTTACAAGAAAAGATTTGTATGGATTAAATGGTACACTGTGTGACTCACAGGGTCACACTAAAACTTCCTTGACAAGACTTTTGTTCATTTGTTTTTAATTTTGGGTTTCCAGTTTTCCTTTAAAATTTTATTTTATTTAAAGCATAGGGATTTACAAAGGCAGAGCTCAGATGTGATGGAATGGATAAGGGGAAAAATTGGACTAGATGCATGATGGGAAACCAACAAAAAATGTTCAAAATGTAAAAGAAATTAAGAAAACCAGAGCTATCTTCCTCTGGTTTCCTTAAAATATAGCATCAGTGAAAAACCAGACTGAAGACAGAATGAATTCCAAAATATGTTGGGACTTTTTTGGCCTTATCTATGAACTTGTTCAATTTCTTAAAGATTTCTTTCTTTTATTTATATGCATGGGCTTTTTGCATACTGCAGGGCTGTACACTACATGCATGCAATTCCATCAGAGGCCAGAAGTAGGCATCAGATTCACCCTGAAGCTGGATTTCAAGTGACTTTTTAGCTGCTCTGTTGTTCCTTTGGGAGAGAAACTGCTCAAAATGCAGCAGCCATGTCTCCAGACCCTGCTCTTGACTTGTGTCCTTCTAGCCATGTGTGCTATATTAGTTTGACGGAATCACCCCCAAGCAAAGAGAAATTTCAGGAGACCATTAGGGACAAATGCATGATGCTGGCATGCTAATTGTGTTAGGATGCCAGGCATCCATGCAAGGCGCTGGTGGGTTCAAGATCCTGCTCCAGCATCACTTATTGTCAGGGTTGGACCAGGTCTCTCACACCTCATCCTGGATGACAATGCAGATTAGGGCCATCTGATGACATGCCGAATTGAGAAGACGCTCCTGGTGGTGGAGGAGTGGTTAAGAGTCCCTCTTGATGCTGCAGCTAAGCAGTGTTGGGAGTAAGCTTCACACCAGCCATAGTGGATGGAGCCTGCAGCAAAAGTGACATGCCAGTCATGAGGCGCATGTCTGTACAAGGCTAGGAAAGGAGAGGGATGGTTGATGGTGCTCTTTAACCACAGCTGATTTCACTGTGTACTGTGGAAGGGTTTCTTCCAGACAGTGTTTTATTTTTGTGAAGCTTTGCTGGACCGGATCTACATTCTGAGACTGACAGAGAATCATAGAGTTAGTGTGTGGAGGAAGTAATCCTGTGGGATAATAAACTGGTGCTGTCAAACAAGGGTAGAAAGAATCTACTCTTTATGAATAAAGACCATAATCACACAGAACATCAATACAGTTACAAAGCTCATCAATTCCATGGATGATGTGATCAGCTGGAGAGACGGCTCAGGGGGCAAAGGTAACTGCTCCTAGGCCTACAGACCTGAGTTCCTACCCTAGGACTCACATGATTGAAGGAGAGAACAAACCTCTGAGAAATTGTCCTGTGATCTTCATCGGGTGGGGGTGCATGGTCATGGTCCACAAAAGCTAATAGTTTCTATTCTTAAGTTAGATTTCTATTTCTCACTTACACTAGAATTTCTCCATCTGAGGCACTCTTTTCATTATATTACTCTGCATTCCCTTTGAGAGATTTGGGATATTTGCTCTTTTGTTGTTGAGATGTTATACGAACCAAGAAGGCCGACACCAAAGCATCTCCTGAAGAATGGTAAAGGGAAGGTGGCCACTGGGAATTTGTGACATAGCTGAGACACAAACTACTCTATAATGTCTTCTCTACATGCCTTGTGTATTAATCAGGGCTCGCTAGAGTAACAGAAGTTATAAAATGACCTCTCTATGGAAACGGTATTTGTGAGAATGGCTTACAGGCTGTGCTCTAGCTAATCCAACAATATCTGGCTGTGAATGGAAAGTCCAAGAATCCAGTAGATGCTCTCTACACAAGACTGGATGTCTCAGCTGTTCTTCATTATGTGCTGGAATCTGAAAGAAGTAGGCTTTAATGCCAGTGAAGGAATGGATGTGCTTCCAAGGAGAGAGCAAGCAGAGAAAGTGTAAAAGCTTCCTTCCTCCATGTCCTTCAATATGCTTCCAGCACTGTGGTCCAGATTCCATCTGGATTAAAGATCAGAATTAAAGGTGTGATCTCCTACCTCAAAGGTTTACCAAACAATGCAGGATAATCAAAGGGGCTTTCAACTACATCCATTCCCCATGTCTACCATGCAGCCTCCAGAGTGGGCTGCAATAGTCAAATTTACCAACTTTTCCTTTGTGGCTTGTGCTCATTGTCAGCCATTATTTTAAATATTGTTTCATTTTTCCTACAGAAAGTCTTTGAGATTATTCTTCCTACAATTGAAATTTCAGTATGGACATAGAATCCTGCCGCAGACCACCCAGAGGGAGACCACCACTGTGGGAGAACCAGGAAGAAGGCTCGAGAAGTCAGGAATCGGCGAGGAAAATGACAGACAGACACACACACAATGTGTTGATGTGCTGCTGCAGATTTACTTCTGCAAAATCAGTGCTTATATTCTTTTACAATCAAGGAACTTGGCAGGGGGTTACATCAGACTACTAACTTTTACAATTACTCAGAATCAGCAAGAAACAATAACAAGATACATCAGTATCTATTTCTGTGTAGTGCAAGAAACAATAACAAAGTACATCAGTATCTATTTCTGTGTATCACTTCCGCAGCTTGGAGTTCATTGCGGTTGTTGCTTAAGGGCATGATCTCAGAATTTTGTGAAATCTGTCTTGCGCCAAAGACCACATCTGTGGGAACCAGATTTTTACCAGCCAGGGTTATAATCCCCTTCTATATATTTTTGTATAATATCATTTATTTCCTCCTCACTATTATACACTCATCTATCTTTCCATTTATCATATACTCTTCTATGCCAGTATTCCAGAGCCGGTTTCATATTTTCTATGATCTGCTGTCTTTCTTCCTTACTATAAAGGCACCAAGGCTTTCTAGTCCTGGCTAGCCTTTCCATAAAAGGCAAATCACTCCAAAGTTGTTTCTTTCCTTCATGATTCACCCATCTATTCCCAACTTCATCATAGCTTCCCGTATATGGGAGCGACTCTAGGTAATTTCCACTCTCGGGGGTCCACCTAGGGGCTGTCCACCAACGCCCCCAACACAGATAAGACATACAGAGAAAAAGCATGATTAGTGCCAACAAGGACTGTCGCCCTGGGATCCTCAGGCTGCATGACGACTGCTGATTGTGGGGGAACCGCTTGAGGCCACGCTCCAGGAAGCTCCAACCTCAACCCTTCAGCTGCCAGGCCCCAACGCAGTGGCATGCTTTGCTACAGCTACACAGGTGTAACAGCTGTGGGCGTAGCAGAATCCTATTCATGGAGGATCAAATTTGTTTGCAGTAGGCTGAGGTTTATGTTTTCCTCTTTCTGGCCAGCTGTTATGGCTGTTCTTGGCTGTCTACTTGACACATAGTTGAGGAACTGACACTATCAGACTGGCTTGCAGGCATGCTTCTTCAGCATTTTCTTGGTGCTAATTGATATAGGAGCACTCTTCCCTCCCTGGGCAGCACCATCCCTAACAAGTAAGATTGGGCCATAGAGCAAAGGTAGTTTAGCAAACCAGTGAGCAGCATTGCTCTGTGGTTTCCAGCCCCTTCCTTGAGATCTTGCCTTGGCTTACATGATGATGGACTGTAACCTCTAGGTGAATAAACTCATCACTTTCTCAAATTGGAATTTTTAACTTTTATTTCAACAATAGAAAGCTAACTAGAATTTTCCATATTCTGAGGACATGCTCTGATGGTTCATCTTTCTCCTACCTGCCTGTATCCTCTTTTTTTCCTCCACTGTACAAAATTTCTGAACACTGAAATCTGTTGAAATATCTACTCTGACAACCAAACACCACTGCTTATGTAACTCTATGATGGTATTTTGTTACTCTGATATGACACGTTTCTCTAATATGGCATGATTCGCTAATTTTCCCTGTTTAAAATTATCTCTGGATTTTCCTGCTTTTTGCACTTTAAATGTTATCCTTTGCTGCACAATAGAACACGTATGTCAGAATATGAATTGCACAGAAATGGGTGATTTATTATATTAAAATTATCAAATTTAAGATTTAGAGAAGCAAATTAGAACACTGTATGTGTTGGGTGAATGGAAGTGTGTGTGTGTGTGTGTGTGTGTGTGTGTGTGTGTGTGAAGGCAGGCATTCACATCCCACAGCTTACATATTGTGAGGATCAATTTCATGACAAAAGCTAGGGTTCAAAGAGGAGGGAGCAACATCTAAAAAGTTTCTCCATATGATCAGAGTGTAGGTAAGCCTGTGGGGTATTTTTCTAAGTATTGATTGACATGGGAGGGCCTAGACCATTGTGGGTGGGGCCATTCCCTGGCTGGTGGTTCTGGTTTCTACAAGAAAAAAGGCTGAGCAAGCTGCAGTGAGTAAGCCAGAAACAGGACCATCCATGGGCTCTGCATCAGCTCCTGCCTCTAGGATCCTGTCCTGTTTGAGTTCTGGTCCTGAATTCCTTCAGTGATGAACAGTGATGTGAAAGTGTAAGTCAGATAAACACGTTCTTTCTCAACTTGCTTTTAGTCATGGTTCTTCATTGAAGCAACAGAACCCTGACTAGGACACTGTGCATATCAGAGGACATTGTTCAGGAGTTGGCTCTCCCCTTCTACCATGTTGAGGCAGGTGTCTTGTTGCTTGAGTTTTCTGCCTTGCCCACAGTCAGGACAAATCTTTGTCACCCGCCAGTCTCACAGCAGCTCAGACCCAACCAAGTAAACACAGAGACTTATATTGCTTACAAACAGTATGGCCGTGGCAGGCTTCTTGCTAACTGTGCTTATAGCTTAAATTAGTCCATTTCCATAAATCTATACCTTGCCACGTGGCTGGTGGCTTACCGGCATCTTCACATGCTGCTGGTCATGGCGGCGGCTGCAGTCAGTCCTTCTGCCTTCCTGTCCTTTTATTTCTCCTCTCTGTTAGTCCCGCCTATCCTTCCTGCCTAGCCACAGCCGATCAGGTTTTATTTATTGATCAATCAGAACAACTTGACATACAGACCATCCCCCAGCACAGCCAAGTGCAGACCATCTCAGACACCTGCACTCAGGCCCATGGTCCCAATCATCCTCTATGCGGACCTGCTGGGTAATGCCACAAAGAACCCAAGAAGGGCTACCACAGGACATACAGAACATCCCACAGCAGTGTCTCTTGTTTCTAGGATGTACTGTGTACTCTAGTCCAGCTGGTCTTCTAGCTCCCAGGCATTTTGCAGTCTCATCCCCACATAACTCTGCCATGATTATGGAATCACAGATGTGTACCACTGTTCTGGATTTTAGGTGATTTCTAAGGGTTGAACTAACCAGACTTGTACAGACAATGTGTGTACTAGTATCCCCCAGTATTCCAAAATTCCTTGCTTTTAAAACTTAAAATATTTTGAAAGTCCATAGTCAACATGGTCAAGCAAGTGTTTCTGTTATAAGTGAAGCATCCTTTGGGTATATGCCAAGAGCAGTATACTAGGTCTTGGTCAATTCCCAGCTTACTAAGGAATGTCCACACCTATTTCCATAGTGGCCATACAAGTTTGCATTCCTACCAGCAATGTATGAGTGTTGTCCCTTGCCACCCATTCTTGCCAACATTAGCTGTCATTTTTTTATTAATCTTATCTATTCTGACTCATATAACATGAAATCTCAAGATAGTTGATTTACATTGCCCTAAAGACTAAGGATACTGCACATTTTATGTGTTTCCCATACTCTAGAATTTCCAATAGTGAAATTTCTCTGTTTAGATCTATAGCTAGTTTTTAATTATATTATTTATTTTCTTGATATACAGTTTTTTAGTTCCATATATACTTTGTATAATAGCCTTCTTTTGGACATGTACTTGATGAGAAAAAAATCTTTTCCCATTTTGTCGGCTGCCATTGGAAAAAAAACACTATTAGTGGCAGAACAGATAATGCTATGTGAGGGAACCCACAAGTTGACAGACATATTGGGGTTATTAAAGTTCATTAAAGTTATATAATGAAATATCCCTATAAAACAATACATTTTTACAGAAATAGTTTAATGAATATACTTTAATTTGTTTCTACTTGTACTTTGAGAAATGCATAAGATGCATTTTGAAAATATTCACTACCCAATTCCTCCCATTTTGTCTCCCCAATTCTGCCTCTACATCTGTGATGCACAATTCATATTTTCTTCATTACATTACATTTTAATAACCCCAGGGGCAGACTCTTAAAGAAAACTGACCCAATTTGCTGGAAGCCATTATTTGTCGAAAGCTCATCAGTTAGGAACGAGTATGGACTCAAGGACCCTACCCACTCAGTGCTTGAATATTGACTGGCTTGATATTGGACAAGTGACCACAGCAGCTATGAGTCAAGAGTGCAATAGTCCTGTCACTCATGGCCAGAAGACACTGTTTACTCTAATCCTCCCTGACCTCTGGCTCCTACAGTCTTTCTTCCCTCATCTTCCATGATGGTCTTTGAGCCTTGTGGAAGGTTGTGATACAGATCTTCCATTAATTATGACTCAAATAAATGAAATAAAAACAAAAATATGAAGATACAGTGAAACAAAGAGTCAGTTCTTTGAAGACATTAACAAGATGGGCACACCTTTAGCCAAATTAAATAAAAGGAACAGGAGGATAAATATAATGAAACAAAGGAGGAAAAAGGAGACATGGAGGGTATTTATTCTTTTGAAAATTTACACTCCACCAAACTCGCAAAATCTTTTTAAAGAACTGATGAATTGTTAGATGTTTGTAATCCACCAAAATTATATCAAGATTACATTGAATGTTTTAAATAATCTAATACTAATAAATAGTATAGAAGCCATAATTAAAAACCTCCCAACTAATAGAAGCCCAGAGAAGGACAAATTCAGTGTCAAATTTGAACAGACTTTTAAAGAACAACTAACAATCCAGAGACTATTCCATGAAATAGAAAAAGAATGAGCTCATTCAAATTCTTTTTTAAGCCAGGGATACCTTGATGTTAAAAGAGGAAGACATATAGGTAGGTAGGGAGATAGATAGATAGATAGATAGATAGATAGATAGATAGATAGATAGATAGATAGATAGATAGATAGATACATACATAGATGTATAGATTGATAGAATTATAGGCCTATTACCCTGATGAACATATACACACAAATTCTCAATAAAATACTTGTATATTAAGTATAGGATCACATCCAAAAATATCCACGATGGTCAGTTTGTCTTCACCTCAAACATGCAAGGATAATTCAACATACACAAATCAACATATATATTCCACCACATAAAATGAATAAAGGACAAAAACATCATGACGATCTTTGTATGTGAAAAAAAGGCCTTTGTTAAAATTCAACTTTCACCAATCATAAAAGTCCTGGAGAATCTAGGGATATGGAGGATATAATTCAACACAATAAAGTCATCATTCCAACAAACCCACAGCAAATTCTTGCCCAATAGAGAAAAACTCAGAGAAATTCCAAAAAAGCAGAAAGAGGAAAGGATGCTCACTTCTTCCACTCCTATTCAATATAGAATCTAACTCTTAACAAGAGCAATAAGACAAGTGAAGGAGATAAAGGGGATACAAATGGGAAAGGGAGAAGTCAAAATGTCCTTATTTACAGATGATATGATTCTAAACGAATAAAACTAAAAATTTATCAGAAGTCCCTTAAGCCTGACAAATAGATTCATAAAAGTGAAGGATTCTAAAATTAACACACAAAAGTCAGTGTCCGTCCGGTATACCAATCAAAAACATCCTGCCAAAGAAATCAGGGAAACAGTTCCACTCACAAAAGGCTTAAAAATGTATGACAAGACATTTTATATTAGCACACTTTAAAAGCATGATATTAATAAAAATTCTATGAAGTACTCAAAAGAAATCCGAAATACATGCAAGACATTCAAAGCTGATGTTCTAAAAGAAGCTAAAGACTTAAATGAATGGAAGTTTTACAAGTATTGTGGATAAGTAGGTAATATAAAAGGTCAATTTTGCTAAATTAATAATACTAATGCAATAGATACTGAAATGTAAATGCAATATATCACCCATTTCTGTGGAACTTAATAATGTGACCATAGATGTTCTATTATTGGGCAAAGGATAATTTTTTAATTGGAACAGGCAGGAACATCCAGAGATAATTATAAAAGAGTAAAATAGGGAAGCATGTCATATTAGAGAGACATATGAGATAAAAAATAAAAAATACTTTAATAGAGATATTTAAGCAGTGGGTGTATGATAGAGTAGATATTGCAACAGTGTCCAGAAATATTGTAATTGTTGAAAAAAGAGCTTCAGGCTGGAAGGATAAGGATGGATATGAGAGCTTGCCTTGAGAATATGGCAAGTGTTCTAGTTAAGTGTATATTGTGATGAAAGTCTAAAAAGCCAATCTGGGAAAGTGAGGGGTTTATTCATCTCACAGTTTGCAGTCTATCATCAAAGGAAGCCAAGGCAAGATCCCAAGGCAGGGGTTTGAAACCACAAATTATGCTGTTTACTTTTCTACTCACTAGCTTTACTCTGAGGTCTAGGATCACCTGCCTAGGAATGGCACTACCCACAGAGGGTTGAACCATCCCCCATTGGTTAGCAACAAGAAAATGCCAAGGAATCATGGATGCAAGCCAGTTTGATGGAATCCAATCGTCATCTATGTGTTAAGTAGACAGCCAAGATTAACCATCACAGCAAGCCAGAAGGGGAAAATATAAACCTCAGCTTATTGCAAAGAACATTTACCCTTCATGAATAGGATTCTATGTCCACAGTGAAATTTCACTTGTAAGAAGAATAATTTAAAATGATTTATGTCAGAAATGAAATAATAAGTCAAATAATGAGAGACAATAAACACAAGTCTGAAAGGAAAATTTGGTAAATTTGACTATTGAAGCCTCTTCTGGAGGCTGCATTGTGGACATGGGGAGGGGCTGCTGGCTGACAGTACCTTTGACCATCCTTCCAGTGTTTTGGTGGAGGAGTTCTTATCAAAAACCCTACCCTTTACTACAGAAGCTAGGTCCCAAATAGCCTGAATTGTCAGCTGCATGCCTGAGCTTATGTTCTAGAGAAATGGAGAAGTCCAATCTGCTTGATGATTTGGGGAAGGCTAGATCCCATTTTGAGAGCCATGGATGTTGAATTGTCAGCTGCATGCCAGAGCTTATGTTCTAGAGAAATGGAGAAGCCTGAATTGTCAGCTGCATGCCAGAGCTTATGTTCTAGAGAAATGGAGAAGTCCAATCTGCTTGATGATTTGGGGAAGGCTAGATCCCATTTTGAGAGCCATGGATGTTGAAAATTTTAAAGCAGCACCAGGCACATTGTCTACTATCATTATTCTTGGTGACACACACTGCAATGCCCACACTTATCATGCTAGTGTCAGTGGTGAGCTCTGTAACACGATTTCACTCTGGACTATGATTTGTTTCCCATTGCTGCTGTCTCCAAATCCTGCCTCTTTGACCATCAGAGAAACTTCAAGTCTTAATAATCCATTTTGCTCTTAAAGCAACAGAAGGCTTCTAGCTGCTGTTTATAATGAAGACACCACAGACGGCTTTCCTGGGTCTTCCAATTTAAACAGTAGTTTTTTTCTTTCTGAAAATGAATGGAGTGAGCAAGATGTGTTCTGGAGTAGTTCAAGTCCAAATTCATGTGACCCTTCCTGACACCCCACTTTTTCTGAAAGTACAGTGTGTTTGTTTTCTTCCTATTTCTTTAAAGAGAACCCATTTTCTATCTCTTAAACCCTTTTTCACTACAATTACTACCAGCCATAACATAATTATTTGAATTTCAAATCTATAATTATAGAGACATTTGAGATTTTTTGTATTTGGGTTTCTAGCTAATCCCTTCCTACCCATGAAAGCAAAGACTGGTATCTCATCCTATAATAGTCATCCATGTCCAAAAATAGGCCACTAAATGTCATCATGACTATGAGATCTACAGATGACTCACATGTGATTTTGATTATTGTTACTCCTTCTTTCACACTCTAAGTGAACCTTTTTCTTATGAGTATTAGTGAAGATGGGAATAAGACTGTGATGGGTATTTTTTGTTGTCAACGCAACTGTATCTGGATTAACAAAGAGCAGAAAAAGAGTGCACACCGGTGGGAGATCTCTGCTTATTTTGAAGTATGAAGACCTAATTTTAGTTTGGATCTTTGAGGGAGGAAGTCACAGCTTTAATTCAGATCTTTAATCCAGATGAAATCTGGACAACTCCTTTCGTTTTAAGGCCTAAGAAGAATGAAGCTATTACTCTTTCTCTGCTTGCTCTGGCCTTGTTAGCACAACCATTCCTTGACTGGCATTAAAGCCTACTTCTTTAAGATTCTAGCACATACTGCAGACCAGCTGAGACATCCAGACTTGTGGAGTGCACATCTACTGGATTCTTGGACTTTCCATTCACAGCCAGATATTGTTGGATTAGATAGAGCACAGCCTGTAAGCCATTCTAACAAATACCCTTTCCATAGAAAATCATTGTATTACTTTTGGGGAATACTGGCTAAGACACCAGGCTTGTAGAGAGGACATTCTAGAGCAGTTAGGGTCTCATAACAGTCCCAGCTCACTTCCAAATTCCCAATAGTCACCTTCCCTTAACCATAGCATTCCCCAGGTGCTTGCTCACTTCAGAGAACTCAAACTTCCTACTCAATGATCATGACCAAATTTTTTGGCATGCTTAATTTTTCATATTATTGGGTATGGATATGAGGCAGGTAAGTGCCAATTTTAGGCAATGTTTGTAAAGTGAGACTTCAATTCCACATGGGTGAATTACTGAAAAAATTCTTATGAAGCAAGGGGAAATCTCTAGCTTTGGGAGGAGGGGGTGCTGAGTGACTTCCCCTGTGTCACAGGAGAGACTCCTGGAAAGGAAACGACAGCTTCTCGTCAGGTCATGGAGAACTAATTAGCAAGGAGGCAAAGGCTGTGCCCCATGACATCAGCAGACCCTTTGCTGGACATTCTGTTGTATCCTGGACAGCTCTTGGAATCCCAGTGATGTCACTAGTGTTGTAGCAACACTGACTGCCTTGAGGTCATTTGTTCATTGGACACAAGCTTGGCCCCTAGACATGCTTTCCAGACTCAGAGGTCTGTTTGGTAGAGGGAATGGACAGCATGGAGAGAACAGAGTGAGGCAGAAAGAAGCTGGCCCTGTGTCTCCCTGGAAAACATGGAGACAATGGTCCTGGGGAAGAGGCAGTGAGTTTTGGGAAGGGGCTGGGGAGCTTTCTGGATGTGGTGGGATTCAGCTTTCCACAGCGAGGGCTCAAGAACTGGGAACTTCTTGGAGGAGGCACAGAGGAATTAATGAGATTTCTGTACCATGACTGTGTTTCACAGCCACTGGAGTCCTTTAGTTATGTGCCAGTGATAACAGGGAACGGAGAGTACCCTGGAAAACCTAAGGTTCTCATACTTGACATCACAATCACTAGTATGGCATGATAGATGAGGACATCATGGGAATAGGAAGAGGCAGGGTACTGGGGAGGCTCTCAGGAATCCACAAGGATAACCCCACCTGGGAGAGCTGGCAGCAGTCTAGAGGGTGACTGGACTGGTCTACTCTGGTGACCAGTCTAGTGAATACCCTAACCGCCATCATAGAGCCTTTGTCCAGTGACTGATGGAGGCAGATGCAGAGATCCATGGCCAAGTGCCAGGCTGAGCTACAGGAATCCAATTGATGAGAGAGGGGAGGGATTTTTATTTGCAGGCAAGGGACTTCCAGAACATGATAGGAAGACATGCAGAGATGACCAGCCACACTAGTGTAAGCCCCTAAACTGTAGACTAGTGGTGTGGAGCCCCCATGGGAGTGGACTAGGCACTCTGGTTAGGGAAGATGTTTGTTTGACTCGAACTGTTTGGGGTGCACCCAGGCAGGGGGATCAGTATCCGTCCCTGGTGCATGGGCAGGCTTTTGGGAGCCTGGTGCCTGTGGTTTGATTCCTTGTGCAGCCTTGGTGCAGTGGGGAGGGGCTTGGTCCTGCCTAGGCTCTGTGCCTGGATCTGCTGACTCCCCATTGGAGACCTTGATTTGTCGGTTGTGGAGCTGTGGGGTGGCTTTGGAGGGAGGGTTGGGGGTGTGGGAGGAGGGAGGAGGGAGGAGGTGGGATCTGTGGGTGGTATGTAGAATGAGTAGAAAATTTCTTAATAAAGAAAAATTTTAAAATATTAAAAGAAAAGATTTCTCAGATCCAGAAACTTCACCCAGATTGGACTCTTAGTAAGCAATGGGCTCTTAGTGACAATCAGGTAGTGTGTTTCCCAGTTGTGGTAAATACAGCGTTAAAAAAGGGGGTCTTAGCAAATAACAGAGGTCCTGCTACTGTAATAATGCACTCAATAATGCAGTCAGTTGACTAATAAATGAAATATATATGAATGAGAAAGGCACATGAAAACAAAACACTGTTTTGTTTTTTGTTTGTTTGTTTTTAGGAAATGAGTTTATTTCAGTTTATAGTCCATCATTAAGAGAAGTCAGGGCAGGAACAAAAGCCGGGACTGAAGCAGGAACCAGGGAGGAATACTGTTTGGTGGCTTGCTCAGCTAGCTTCCTTACACAGCCCACAATGGACTAGGCTACCCTAAGTCAGTGGAAATCAAGACGTCCCACACAGACATGCCAAAGGGCAGTCTGATCCATGTAGGCTCTAGATTGAGATTCTCATGCCATTGTTTCAAGTGGCTGTTTCAAGTGGGCAGATGAAGTTTTCTAGGACTCTCCATTCCTTGTCAGCATGACACACACACACACACACACACACACACACACACACACACACACACACACATCACCTGAATGCCATAATCATTTTTTCTTGTTCTCCAAATTTTTGTGTTAATATCATAATATAAAATGCAGTGTACACTTTTAAAACTCCACACACTTTAAAACTTAAAACATTTCTAAATTCCAAGGTCCCTTAGCAAAAAAATCTCTTAATTGGGTCTGGTCAAACAAACCAAAAATAATTATGTATTTTCTTATTCCACAATAGAAGAATGGAGCACAGAAATATTCAGAAGGGAACATTACCAAAACCCAGTTTTAAATATCAAATTCCTACAGCCCAATGCCCAGCATCTGATACTCAGGTGATATTCTGTGCTCCAAATAGATGGGGCATTTCTCTCTCTCCAGCTCCGCTGCATGCAACACATGCAGTGCAGGTTTTCTCGGGGTTAGTCTGGCCCCACTCCATATCTGTGCTTCCCCTCAGTAGATGGACCATGGTCTTGCCATCTGCAGTATTATGTGGCACTATTTTTACTTCCTCTTCCACAGGGCAGGGTTCCCTAAGTCCTGAGGGGAGGAATTGGAGTGGATATGTTCTGTTTAGGGTTGATTGTTCCAAGATCTCTTACTCCCTGCCCATAATCTACTGAGGGTCTCTGTATTTGTTCCCATCTGCTGCAGGAGGAAGCTGCTCTGATGAGGGCCGAGAAAGGCATTATCTCTGAGTACTGCAGAATATTGTTAGGAGTCATTTTATTGCTATGCTCCTTAAGCACAACAGTAGTATTTGGTTTTCACTGTGGTCCCTGTCCTGTCTAGTCTCAGGTCTTGTCCACCCAAACAGTGCTGGGTATGGGTTCCATCTCATGGAATGGCCTTTAATCAAGTCAGATATTGGTTGGTTTCTCCCACATGCTTTGTTCCACTACTGCACCAGCATATCTTGGATGTGGTCACTAATAGTAACTGGGCTGGTGTTTACCTTTCTCCTTTGATAGTGAGCAGAGTACTCTTCAGTGCCATGAAATCTAGTCCATAAGTGGTGAGGGCTCTAGGGAGACACCAGCTTGACTTCTCCATGGTCAAAGAGTTGTGTCATTATCATCTTCAGGAACAGCACCTTGCTGTCAGTTTATGGAGAGCAACCAATAGCCTTGCAATACCTTGGGTTGTTTGGGATCACCATTGGACACCTTTCACCTACAACTTGACTAGATGTAACCCATTGCCAGTACTGCAAGCTTAATTTGGTAACAAGAGATATGCAATTTGGGCTCTGCATCTACACTCTGGTTTCTGTATGTTTTAATTATGTTTTTTTTTTGTTTTTTTTTGGGTGGAGTCTTCCTTCCTTCCTTCCTTCCTTCCTTCCTTCCTTCCTTCCTTCCTTCCTTCCTTCCTTTCTTGTTGAATAGGGTTTCTCTGTGTAGCTTTGGAGCCTCACATGGAACTCACTCTGTAGCCCAGGCTGGCTTTGAACTCACAGAGATCCACCTGCCTCTTCCACCCGAGTGCTGGCATTAAAGGCATGCACCACCACCACCCAGCTTTCTTTTTTTGGGAGTTGGGAGTGGGGGTATTTCATCTAGATCCCCTTCATATATGTATATATTTTAGAGTGGTTCTTCTCTATTTGGTTTCCAAAAGATCCCTTAAATGGCCCTTAATTTTACCTCTCCCTCCCTATATTTATTTGCCCCTTCTCTCTCCCTCCTCATTTGACGATCTGTTCCTCATCGATCCCTCATCCATCCACACTAATCTATTCTATTCCCCCTATATGGCTATCTGTACCTCCCCCCTAGTCCCTTACTCTATACCTAACCTGTGGTTATACAAATTGTAGCTTACTTAACTTTGACTCAATAGCTAATATCTATATATAAATTTAAACATACCATGTTTGTCTTTCTAGTTCTGAGTTATCTCAGTCAGGATGATTTTTTTCTAGCTCCATCCATTTACCTGCAAATTTCATGATTTCCTTTTTCTATTTTTTAATAAAAGAATTATTTATTTATAATGTATACAGTTTCTGTTTGTATGTATGTCTGCATACCAGAACAGGGCACCAGATCTCATTATAAATGGTTGTGAACCACCATGTGGTTGCTGGGAATTGAACTCTGGGCCTCTGGAAGAGCAGTCAGTGCTCTTAAACTCTGAGCCATCTCTCCAGGCCAAACCTTTGTCGTTTTTTTTTCTTCAAGACAGGGTTTCTCTGTGTAGCATTGGAGCTTTTACCTGGAGCTCACTTTGTAGACCAGGCTGGCCTCAAACTCACAGATATCCACCTGCCTCTGCCTCCCAAGTCTGGGATTAAAGGTGTGTGCCACCACCACCTGGCCTCTTTTTCCTTTTTAACTGAAGAGTAATAGCCCATTTCTGTAACTGTACCTCATTTTCTTTGGGCATTCATCTGTTCATGAATACCTAGGATATCTCCAATTTCTGGCTACTATAAATAGAGCAACAATGAACATGGTCGAGCAAGTAAGTGTCTCTGTGTTAGGTGAAGCATCATTTGGGTGTATGCCAAGAGAGGTATAGCTGGGTTTTGATCAATTCCCAGCTTCCCAAGGAACAGCCACACCTCTTTTCATAATGGCTGTACAAGTTTGCATTCCCACCAGCAATGGATGAGTGTTTCCCTTACTCCCAATTCTTGGCAAAATTAGCTCTCGTTTGTTTTATTAATCTCATCTATTCTGACTCATGTAACATGAAATCTCAAAATAGTTTTGATTTACATTGCCCTAAAGACTAAGGATACTGCACATTTTAAAATGTTTCCCAGAAACTAGAATTTCTACTAGTGAAACTTCTCTGTTTAGATCTATACCTAGTTTTTAACTGTGTTATTTTCTTGATATACAAGTTTTTTTGTTCTATATATAATTTGTATATTAGCCTTCTATTGGATATGTAGTTGATAAAAAAATCTTTTCCCATGTTGTAGGCTGCCATTTGAAACAAAACACTATTAGTGGCAGAATAGATAATGCTCTGTGAGTGAACCCACAAGTTGACAGACACATTGGGGTTATCAAAATTCATTAAATTTATTTAATAAAATATCCCTATATAATAATACATTTTACAGTAATAATTTTTTTAAGTTCATGGTATTTGGCAAGTTTATTCTTTTTCACCTTAACATGATAACCACTGATAAATATATTTATTGTAGGAATACACACCATGTAATATTTACAAGAATGGGAACTTTATGTCTTAAGTAGCTCTTCAGTATTGACTTTCATGAGCTTTCTTATTTCTAGCTGTTTTTGCCATGAGTAAGGAGCCTGTAGTGAAATTACATAAAAGAACAGCATGCAGTTGGTATTAAAAGCAAAGAAACAAAGGATTGAATTGCACTGTGCATACTTGAATGCACAGGGCACTTACATACTTTCCTTTGAGTTTTATATTTATCATTTTTTGTTGTGTTACAATGTTGGTAAATAGGAAAATGTAATTTCTGCTTTATTGGAAAAGTGAATCCTTGAGGTAACACCCCTCCATCATCTACTCCTCATGTTGGCTTTTCCTTTGTTTTCTCATTTGAAGACTGACAAAGGTAGAGCCTCTGGGCATCATTGGATACACTGAAGATTTATAAGTTGATGATGTTTTCAAATATATATTGCCCTATGTTTCTCCTGAAAAATGTATGAATGTATATACATATTTAACACAACATATATATGGTTGAGTTTTGTGCATGGTGACAGATATGGATCTATTTGTAATTTTTTTACATATTGACATCCAGTAATGCCAGCACCATTTGTTGAAGATACTTTCTTTTTTCCATTGTATAGTTTTGGCTCCTTTGTCAAAAACCAGTTGTTCATATGTGCATGGATTAATGTCAGGGTCTTCAATTCGATTCCATTGGTCCGTATGTCAGTTTTTATACCAGTACCAAGATGTTTTTATTACTATAGCTCTATAGTAGAGTTTGAGGTCAGGGATGGTGATGCCTCCAAAAGTTGCTTTATCGTATAGGATTCTTTTAGCTATCCTGGGTATTTTGTTTTTCTATATGAAGTGGAGTATTTTTCTTTCCAAGTCTGTGAAGAATTGTGTTGGGATTTGGATGGGGATTGCATTGAATCTGTAGATTTCTTTTGGTAAGATTGCCATTTTTACTATGTTAATCCTACCTATCCATAAGCATGGGAGAACCTTCCATTTTCTGATATCTTCTTCAATTTCTTTCTTTAGAGATTTAAAGTTCTTATCAAAAATGCCCTTCACTTGTTTAGTTTATGTTATCCCAAGGTATTTTATATTATTTGTGGCTATTGTAAAGGGTGATGTTTCTCTGACTTCTTTCTCAGCCCTTTTATCATTTGTGTATAGGAGGGCTACTGGAGTTGATCTTGTATCCTGCCACTTTACTGAAGGAGTTTATCAGCTGTAGGAGTTCCCTGGTAGAGTTTTTGGGGTCACTTATGTATACTATCATATCATCTGCAAATAGTGAAAGTTTGACTTCTTCCTTGCCAATTTGTATCCCTTTGATCTCCTTTTGTTGTCTTATTACTCTAGCTAGAACTTCTAGTATATATTGAATAAATATGGGGAGAGTGGACAGCCTTGTCTTGTTCCTGAATTTAGTGGTATCACTTTGAGTTTCTCTCCATTTAATTTGATGTTTGCTGTTGGCTTGCTATAAATTGCTTTTATTATGTTTAGAAATGTTCCTTGTATTCCTGATCTTTCTAAGACCTTTACCATGAAGGGCTTTTGGATTTTGTCAAAGGCTTTTTTCAGCATCTAAGGAGATGATCATGTGGTTTTTTCTTTCAGTTTGTTTATATGGTGTATTACATTGACTGATTTTTGTATGGTGAACCATCATTCCTGGGATGAATCCTACTATGTCGTGATCGATAATTGTTTTGATGTATTCTTGGGTTCGGTTTGCTAATATTTTGTTGAATATTTTTGCATCAATGTTCATGAGGGAGATTGGTCTGTAGTTCTCTTTCTTTGTTGCATCTTTGTGTGGTTTGGGTATCAGGGTAATTGGAGCCTCATAAAAAGAGTTTGGTAGTGCTCCTTCTGTTTCTATTGTGTGGAACACTTTGAAGAGTATTGGTATTAGTTCTTCTTTGAAAGTCTGGTAGAATTCTGCACTGAAACCATCTGGTCCTGGGTTTTTTTTGGTTGGGAGACTTTTGATGACTGTTTTTATTTCTTTAGGGGTTATTGGTCTATTTAAATGGTTTATCTGGTCTTGATTTAATTTTGGTATGTGGTATTCATCCAGAAAATTGTCCATTTCTTCCTGTTTTTCCATTTTTGTGGAGTACGGGTTTTTGAAGTATGATGTGATGATTCTCTGGATTTCCTCATTGTTGTTATGTCTCCCTTTTCATTTCTGATTTTGTTAATTTGGGTGCTCTCTCTTTGCCTTTTGGTTAATTTTCCTAGGGGTTTGTCTATCCTGTTGATTCTTTCAAAGAACCAACTCTATGTTTCATTGATTTTTTTTGTATTGTTCTCTTGTTTTCTATTTCATTGATTTTAGCCCTCAATTTGATTATTTCCTGGAGTCTATTTCTCCTGGGTGAGTTTGTTTCTTTTTGTTCTAGAGCTTTCAGTTGTGCTGTTAATTCATTGGTATGGGATTGCTCCATCTTCTTTATGTGTGCATTTAGAGCTAAGAATTTTCCTCTTAGCACTGCTTTCATAGTGTCCCATAAGTTTGGGTATGTTGTACTTTCATTTTCATTGAATTCTAGGAAATTTTTAATTTTAATTTCTTTCATGGCTGTGTTTAGCTTCTTTGGGTTGGATTTTCCCTTCTAGTGCTTTCTGTAGGGCTGGGTTTGTGGACAGGTATTGATTAAATCTGGTTTTATCCTGGAATATTTTGTTTACTCTGCCTATTGTGATTGAGAGTTTTGCTGGGTATAATAGTCTGGCTTGGCATCCTTGGTCTCTTAGTGTCATCATAAGATTTGTCCATGATCATCTAGCTTTCATAGTCTCTATTGAGTAGTCTGGTGTTATTCTGATGGGTTTGCCTTTATATGTTACTTGGTCTTTTTCCTTTGCGGCTCTTAATATTTTTTCTTTGTTCTGTGTGTTTAGTGTTTTGGTTATTATGTGGCGAGGGGAAATTTTTTTTGGATCCTGCCTATTCTGTGTTCTGTAAGCTTCTTGTATTTCATAGGTATTTCTTTCTTTAGGTTAGGAAAGTTATCTTCTATGATTTTTTTGAATATATTTTCTGTGCCTTTGAGTTGGTATTCTTCTCCTTCTTCTATCCCTATTATTCCTAGATTTGGTCTTTTCATGGTGTCCCAAATTTCCTGGACGTTTTGTGTTACGACATTTTTGTCTTCAGTGTTTTCTTTGACTGATGAATCTATTTTCTCTATTGTGTCTTCAGTGTCAGAGATTCTCTGTTCCATCACTTGCAATCGGTTGGTTATGCTTGTTTCTGTAGTTCCTGTTCGTTTAGTCAGGATTTCTATTTCCAGCATTCCCTCAGCATGTGTTTTCTTTATTGTCTCAACTTCATTTTTCAGATCTTGGAATGTTTCTTTCATCTGTTTAATTGCTTTTTCTTGGCTTTCTTTGATTTCTTCCCATTTTTTGTTCTTTTTTTCTTCCATTTCTTTAAGGGAGTTTTTTATTTCCCCTTTAATGGAGTTTTTCATTTCCTCTTTAAGGGAAGTTTTTATTTCCTATTTAAGGGAGTTTTTCATTTCCTCTTTAAGGAAAGTTTTTATTTCCTCTTTGAGGGAATGTTTTATTTCTTCTTTAAGGGCCGCCGCAGGCCTCCCTACATCTGCTTGTCACTGCTGCCAGGCTTATCTACCTCTGCGGGCTGCCGCCAGGCCTGTATATCTGCTGGCTGCCGCCGTGCCTGTATGTCCTTGTCGGCCATCACCGCTGGGCCTGTCTACTTCTGTGGGCCGCCGCTGGGCCTGTATGTCTCTGCCCGATGCCACCAGGCCTGTATGTCCCTGTGGCTCACCACCGAAGGGCTGGTCTACCTCTGCAGGCTGCTGCTGTTGGCCTACCTTCGTCTGCTTGTCCCCAAATTCATTTTTAAGCCAGGGAAATCCTGGTATTGAGAGAAGGAAACAGATAGGTTAGTAGATAGATATATAGATGCATGGTTGGGTAGTAAATGGATAGATAGATAGAATTATAAGCCTATTACCCTGATGAACATATACACACAAATTCTCAATAAAATATTTGCAAATCAATTTCAGGATCACATAAAAAATTATCCATGTGGTCAACTTGTCTTCACCTCAAACCTACAAGGATAATTCAACATACACAAATCAACATATTTATCCCACCACATAAAATGAATAAAGGACAAAAACAATATGACCATCTGTGTAGATGAATAAAAAAAGGACAGAGAAATGGATGAGTTCTACATGAGAAACCTGCACGTGAGTGGGGTAATGAAGGGCAAGGGTCGAGGGAAAGAGAGCTTAGGGGATTGGGAGATCCCAGCTAGATCAAGAACAGGGAGTGAGAACAAGGAATAAGAGACCATGATATTTGAAGACCACATGGGAACAGGAAGAAGCAAAGTGCTAGAGAAGCCTACAGAAATCCACAAAGATACCCCCACAATAGACTGCTGGCAATGGTCGAGAGACAGCCAGAACTGACCTACTCTGGTGATGGGATGGCCAAACACCCTAATTGTCATGCTAGAAACCCCATCCAATGACTGAGGGACCTGGATGCAGAGAGCCACAGCTAGGCCCCAGGTGGAGCTCTGGGAGTCTAATTATCGAGAAAGAGGAGGGTTTATATGAGCGAGAATTGTTGAAACCAAGGATGGATAAAGCACAGGGAGAAATAGCCAAACGAATGGAAACACATGAACTATGAACCAACGGCTGAGGGGCCCCCAACTGGATCAGGCCCTCTGAATGGGTGGGACAGCTGATTGGCTTGTTCTGTTTGGGAGGCATCCACACAGTGGGACCAGGTCATGTGCTCATTGCATGAGTTGGCTGTTTGAAACCTGGGGCTTCTGCTGGGTCCCATGGCTCGGCCTGGGAGGAGGGGACTGGACCTGCCTGGACTGAGTCTACCAGGTTCATCTCAGTCCTGGGGGGAGGCTTTGCCCTGGAGGAGGTGGAAATAGGGGGTGAACCTGGGGACGGGGAGATTGCCAGAGGAGGGAGAACAAGGGAATCCATGGCTAATACATAGAAATTAATTGTATTGTAAAATAAAATTAAATTAAATTTTAAAAAAGTCTTGTTATACATTTTGAAGCCTGTTTTGAGTGGAACTGTTTCCCTGATTTCTTTGTCAGTATGTTTGTGATTAGTATATAGGAAGGCCACTGACTTTTGTGTATTAATTTTGCAATCTTTCACTTTTATGAATCTATCTATCAGGTGTAACGAATTTCTGATAAATTTTTAGTTTTAATTGTTTAGAATCATATCATCTGCAAATAAGGACATTTTGACTTCTCCCTTTTCCATTGTATCCCCTTTATCTCCTTCAGTTGTCTTATTGTTCTTGCTAAGAGTTAAAGTTCTATATTGAATAGGAGTGGAGGGCATGAACATCATTTTCTTCTTCCTGCTTTTCTGGAATTGCTTTGAGTTTTTCTCTATTTAGCATCATGTTGCAGTGGGTTTGTTGTACAATGACTTTATTGTATTGAATTATATCCTCTATATCCCTAGATTCTCCAGGACTTTTATCATTGATAAAAGTTTGATTTTTTAAATTTTTTTATTTTATAATTTAATTTGCATTTACATATCAGCCATGGATTCCCCTGTTCTCCCCCACTCGTTGCCCCTGCCTTCCCCCCAGTCCACCGCCCACTCACATCTCCTCCAGGGCAAAGACTCCCCTGGGGATTCAGCTCAACCTGGTAGATTCAGTCCAGGCAGGTCCAGTCCCCTCCTCCCAGGCTAAGAGAAGTGTCCCTGCATAAGCCCCAGGTTCCAAACAGCCAGCTCATGCACTAAGGACAGATCCAGGTCCCCCTGCCTAGGTGCCTCCCAAACAGTTCAAAGTTAATCAACTGTCTCACTTATCCAGAGGGCCTGATCCAGTTGGGGACTCCTCAGCTATTGGTTCATAGTTCATGTGTTTCCATTCGTTTGGCTGTTTGTCCCTGTGCTTTTTCCAATCTTGGTTCAACAATTCTTGCTCATACAATCCCTCCTCTTTCTCGTGAATTGGACTCCTGGAGCTCCACCTGGTGCCTTACCATGGATCTCTGCATCTGCTTCCATCAGTCATTGGATGAGATTTCTAGCATGACAGTTAGTGTGTTTGGCCACCCTGTCACCAGAGTGGGTCAGTTTGGGCTTTCTCTTGAGCATTGCCAGTAGTCTATTGTGGAGGTATGAACCAATACCTGAGGTGCCCCAACTGGATCAGGCCCTCTGGATAAGTGAGACAGTTGATTAGCTTGATCTGTTTGGGAAACTTCAAATCTTAGTAAACCATTTTTGCTGTTAAAGCAACAAGAGGATTCTAGCTGCTGTTTACAATGAAGACCCCATAGAAGGCTTTCCTTGGTCTTTCAATTTAAACAGGCGTTTTTCCTTTCTGAGAATGCATGGAATGAGCAAGATGTGTTCTGCAGGAGCTCAATACCAAATTCATGTGGCTCTTCCTGACACCACACTCTTTTTGATAGGTACAGTCTGTTTCCTTTCTTCTCCTTTCTTTAAAGAGAACCCATTTTCTATCTCTTGGACCCTTTTCCACTACAGTTACTACCAGCCATAACATAATTATTTGAATTTCAAATCTACAATTATAGAGAGATATCAGATTGCTTTGGGTTTCTAGCTAATCCCCTCCTACCCACAAAAGCAAAGACTGGTATTTCATTCTATTATAGCAATCCATGACCGAAAAAAGGCCACTAAAATCACAAGGATTATTGTCACACCTTCCTTTTACACTCGAAGTGAGCCTTATTCTCATGAATAATAGTGAAGAGGGGAAAGACTGTGATGGCTATTTTTGGTTGTCAATGTGACTGTTTCTGGATTAAGAAACAACAAAGAATAGAGTTGTGGGAGATGTGTGCTTATTTTGAAGTATGAGTATCTAATTATATTTGGATCTTTGAGGGATGAAGTCATACCGGAGGCTGTGGCTTGGTCTGCTTCTCTGTCTCCCAGCATTCACCCCAATACCTAGCTCCAGGTTTGATTTTATTAATAAGAACTTTGAAGATTCCTGCTACACCTGGCACCCATCATTCGTGGGTAGAAATTCACAAAAAAGCTACTTACCTGTGGCCAGGTGAGCCCCAGGTCAGGCCCAAGCTACACATTGCCAGTTGTGGTGGCACACTGGTTGGATTTACAGAAGGAGGCAGTGGCAGGAGGATCCTGAGTTTTAGGTCAGCCTAGGAGTTTTGCTAAGGAGAAGCTAAGGCCAGGGCCCAGACACAAACAGTGGCAGTGGGATCGTGGAGGCAGCAGCTGCTGCTCCAAGTTGCTGGCTGCTTCTCTTCGTGTTGGTGATGCTGCTACCTGGGACAAAGGGTTTACTACTGCTTGTTCGGAGAGAATTGCCTGGACCATCGTGTTACAAGAAAGCATCGGCAAAGGTCAGTTTGGAAAAGTTTGGCAAGACAAATGTTGGGGAGAAATTGCTGTGAAGATTTTTCTCTTCTAGGGAAGAAAGTTCATGGTTCCGAGAGACAGACATTTATGAGACTGTGATTGTTCCAAACCACAGAGGAGGCACACAAAAAAATGTCTGCAGGGAACCATGACCTGGGTCTTCAAATTTAAATAGGGCTTTTTCATTTCTGAGAATGCATGGAGTGAGCAAGATGTGTTCTGGAGGAGCAAATTTGAAATCTTCAAAAGGATGACGCAACTCCACATAGATGATTCCACATGGACTGTAAATTGTAAAGCCGTTAAGCTGATTAACACCACCAAAATATTGACTTTGGACTACAGACTACTCAGGACAATTTTGAGATGGCTAGCTGAGATGATCCAGCCTGACAGACTACTTGAACAAGGACTTGAAACAAGCCCTGCACTTTCTCATTATGCAGCGACTGGACAAATGATATAGGACTTGACAATTAACCCAAAAATTATCTTTTCAGGATCCCCTAAAGATGTCTTCATCCCCAGAAAGCAGGAAGTAATTTTAAGAAAATGACGCCCACATTCCCAAGCAGTGGGATGGGAGGTTTTTGGTCATTTAATGAGTTTTGAATATTGTCTTTGTTTGCAATGGTTAGTTACAAGTTGTTAATTGTTAATGGTCAGGAAAACATCTGAACAAGGATATTAGATTCAGAATTTTTGTTTAAAAAAGAAAGAAATTAAAAAAAGATAATACAGATATGAGGTAGATCATCGAATCTACTCTGAGAAAAAAAGATAAAGAAATAATAGGATAAATGGGTAGATCATTGAATCTACACTAAAACGAAAAAGGGGAAGATATAAAAATGACAAAAGGTAGATTACTGAATCTATTATGTTATTGTAATCTTGACTGTGTATATTGTATATACTTATTGGATATAATTTTTCTTGTATTAGTCATAAGCTTTTTTTAATTTTAGACAAAAAATGGGGAAAGTGGTGGTATTGTGTTCCCCAAAATATTGTGCATGCTAATAAACTTGTCTAGGGTCAGAGAATGGAATAGCCACAATATTAAACATAGAGGATAGGCAGTGGTAGCACACACCTCTAATCCTCACATTCCAGAGGCAGAAATCTGTCTGGAACTCTGTGTGCTCAAGGATACAGCCAAGCATGGTGACTCATGCCTTTAATCCCAGAAAATGAGCCTTTAATCCCAGGAAGTGATGGCAGAAAGCAGAAAGGTATATAAGGCATGAAAACCAGGATCTAGAAGCATTTGGCTGGTTAAGTTTCAGGCTTTTGAGCAGCAGTTTCAGCTGAGATCCATTCGGATGAGGACACACAGGCTTCCAGTCTGAAGGAAACAGGATCAGCTGAGGAACTGGCAAGGTGAGGTAGCTGTGGCTTGTTCTGCTTCTCTGATCTTCCAGTGTTCACCCCAATACCTGGCTCCAGGTTTGATTTTATTAATAAGAACTTTGAAGATTTCTGCTACACACACCTTTAATTCAGATCTTCAATCCGGATGTAATTTCGACAATTTCTTTTGTTTGAAGGACTTGGAAGAATGAAGCTCTTACTCTTTTTCTGCCTGCTCTTGCCTTGTTAGCACAACCATTCCGTGACTGGCCTTATTAGCACATCCATTCCTTGACTGGCTTTAAAGCCTACTTCTTTAAGATTCCAGCATATAATGCAGACCAGCTGAGACATTCAGTGTTGTGGAGTGAGCATCTACTGGATTCTTGGACTTTCCATTCACAGCCACACATTGTTGGATTAGATAGAGCACTGCCTGTAAGCCATTCTAACAAATACCCTTTCCATAAAGAATTATTGTATTACTTCTGAAGAATGCTGGCTAAGACACCAGGTATGTAGAGAGGACATTCTAGAGCAGTCAGGGTCTCATAACAGTCCCAGCTCACTTCCAAATTCCCAATAGTCACCTTATTGCCTTCTTCGGGTGCTTGTACACTTCAGAGAATTCAACCCTCCTCCTCAATGATCATGACCAAATTCCTTGGCATGCTTTATTTTTCATATTATTGGGTATGGATGTGAGGAGGGTAAGTGCCAATTTTAGGCAGGGTTTGTAAAGTGAGACTTCAATTCCACTTGGGTGAATTACTGAAAAAAATCTTATGAAGCAGAGAGAAATTTCTAGGTTTGGAAGGAGGAGGTGCTGATTGACTTCCCCTATGTCACAGGAGAGACTCCTGGAAAGGAAAAGACAGCTTCTCTTCAGGTCATGGAGAACTGATTAGCAAGGAGGCAAAGGCTGTGCCCCATAACATCAGCAGACCCTTTGCTGGACATTCTGTTTTATCCTGGACAGCTCTTGGAATCCCAGTGATGTCACTAGTGCTGTAGAAACACTGACTGCCTTGAAGTCATTTGTTCAGTGACCACAAGCTTGGCCCCTAGACATGCTTTCCAGACTCAGAGGTCTGTTTGGCAGAGGGAATGGACAGCATGGAGAGACCAGAGTGAGACAGAAGGATGCTGGTCCTGGGTCTCCCTGGAAAACATGGAGAAAATGGTCCTGGGGAAGAGGCAGTGAGTTTTGGGAAGGGGCTGGGGAGCTTTCTGGATGTGGTGGGTCTCAGCTTTCCAGAGCGAGGGCTCAAGAACTGGGAAGTTCTTGGAAGGAGGCACAGAGGAATTAATGAGATTTCTGTACCATGACTGTATTTCCCAGCCACTGGAGTCCTTTAGATATGTGCCAGTGATAATAGGGAACGGAGAGTACCCTGGACAACCCTGAGGTTCTCATACTTGACACCACAGTCACTAGTATGGCAGGATCCCCCAAGTGCTGCTGTCTTCTAATGACCCCTGAGGTTTCTGAATTTCCAGCTGTTGATGGCACTCTGGTCTCCAGTTCAGCCTGAGAGCTGTTAGATTCAATGGACCTGGACTGAGACTGTCCCCTTCCTGCCAGCTCTGGGTGTCCTGAACTGTTAATGAGGATGACTTTGTGAATCTGTTGACTATGTCTTTCCCCTGCTTGGCTTTTCCATTAACATGAACTCTGAAGCACAGAGCAAGGGACTTGGGCATCCCTATACTACCAAAGTGATTATAACAGTCGCAATTACCTCCAGGCTTCTGAAAGTACATGGCTGAGGGCTCTGCAGCCAAAGTGCATCCTCTACAGCTGTAAGTCTTAAGAGGTTGTCCACTAGGTTCTCTTGTGCAGGGAGACAGAGGAAACCAGCTGATTTCTGAGCCAGCCACCTCCCTATAGAGAGATGGAAAACTGACACCCACAGAGAAGGAGACTCAAGTCTGAGCTTTCAGAACCTGCCTGGGCAAAGTCTCATCTGTCAGTCACTTTCTTTGCATTCTTCAGTGTGTAAGGATTAACTGATAAGAGGTATCCTGTAGGGCAGGTGCTGTGCTTTGACTTCTAGAATTGGGTATTACTGAGATAGCTCACATTGTCTAGCATGATTTGTCCGTGTGATATAACATCTGAAAAGACATAGTTTACCTCACATTACTCATTTTCTGAAAATGCTTTTGCATATCTGTGTGTGGTCTCTCACTAGCCATTCATCTTTCTTCAAACTTGAATGCAGGAATGGCCCATCATTTGCTCTTGTGTTGAGGGTTCCCATGGGGAACTCTGGTTCATAGTATTTCCAGCATGGAATGCCATTAGTTTACCACACTATTGGTATCTTATGATGGCTGGAATGAATTCTGCTGAAGTTCAGGTGTAATTTTCATCAATTACAGGACTTATCATTGTTCTGACAAGACACTGATTATCTCCCACCACACTAACAGCTTTGGGGATCCTCCACAATGTGATTGTTGTCCTCAGGGGACTGAATTTTCATCCCTACCATCCTTACTTAATTACCTAGATACCTTTTTGTTATGTTAATGACTAGAGGTTTCATGAGTTGGATGAGCCATTTCATGGAATATGTTTGGAAGAGAGTCTTCAACATTCTGTACATAAACTAGTGAATATATTCTAATGAAACAGAGAGAGATCCCTGGGTTTGTAATGAGGAGGTGATAAAGGTCATCCCTTGGGTTTTTTGAAGTCTCTGGGAAGGGCAGGATGGCTTCCAGTGAATTGCAGATGATGTAGTTTGTAGGTAGGTGAGGGCTACTGCTGGTGAACCCAATAGTTTATTCTCATTGCTACCTATTGTATTCTGGGGAGTCCTTGGCATTCTCTTGATGTCACCATTGTTGTGGGAACACCAGGTGACTGTGGGGTATTCTTCCACTGCCCATAGACATGTCAGCAAGACTGAGAAGGCTGCTTGGGAGGGAGAATAGAGAACATGGGAAGACCAGAGAGAGGCAGAAGGAAGCTGGCCTTCAGTCTCAGTGTAAAAAACATGGAGTAATAAATGGTTTTGGGAGGGCACTGTGAGTCCTGAGCAGGGCTTGGGAACTTTCTGGAGGAGGTGGACTTGAGCTAGGCCTTCCAGGAGTGGGACTCAGCATCTTTGAATTTCTGGGAAACAATGGACTTATGCTGCTTCCCTGGGTTCCCTAAGAGAGGACCCAGATTAAACGATTTCTGATGGTTAGTTTGGAAGAGCCATGGATTTTCAAGCCTGCAGCAGCTTTTCTGGGACATCCTTAATCTCATTCTGAGTGGAAAGGAAGGGCCAGCCGGAACAAAGTGGTGACTAATTAGGTGTCCTTCTCTGGGTAGGGTGTTGCTGCACTTCATCCTAGTGGATTCCATCAGTTTCGATGGGAATCTGATGCCAAGAAGAAGGGAGGGAAACTGCCCTGGCCAAGTACAAAACTTTCAGTCATTCCCATACTTTGTCCTGGATACATGGGATGAGGACTTGGTACTGCTAAGCTCTAGGGACAATAGGACTTACCTACACCACATCATATATGAGCTGACACTGTCCTCCAAATCTATATGGCTGGGCTATCTTATATCTTCCAGGTCCAGGGAACTGCATTAGAGAGAAAGGCACATGCCTATCCATCATGGTTGAGGACAGATACTTAGCTCATGGGTACCTATTTGAGGATAGGTGGCCTACACTTTAGCACCCTCAATGGGTACCTAACATTTCCTCTTCCTCAGACTTCCTCTTGGAACTAGCATGGATTCCCTGGCCCTATGTATATTCAAGTATACAAGTTCACTTTGCTTTGTCTTCCTGCAGGGACTACCAGGAAGACACCAACCCAAGCCTCCACCTCCATAGACCAGGAGAAGCAGATGACAAAGTTGGAGAAACTAACCCTTCAGCTACAGAGTATAACATACGAGCTCATTGAACTACATGGAATCCTGGGCAGTTATATAGACAAGGATTTTCAGAACAGGTAGTCATTATGTGCAGTTCTCTGCTGACCATCTTGACCCCACAGTGTCTACCTAAGCTTTCCTGAGGAACAGGAGGCTGAAGCTCCGGGGTGTCCTGGAGCTTAACAAATTTTCCTGAGTGCACAGAATTTGGAACCTCGGTAGGTATGAGATTGGGACACAGGCTGTTCTTATTCATTCAAATGAAAAGCAGAGCCTATGGCCTGTATCACAGTTTTGGGATAGGGACAGTAGTGTGTGAGCTCTCAACATGCATTTCAAGAGGCCTTGGCAGGTGTTGGCTTGTTGGAGATGCTAGGTCCTGTGAGTTTGTGATGAGTCTTTGTACTTGATCAGCGGATGATTGTGTGCTGAAAAATCCTGGAGGGGCCTGGTCCCATTCATCCATCTCAGTTTGTGTCTGGAAGGCCTGGTGCTTATCATTGCTTCTCTATTGTCCTCCTCCTCATACTCTGAGGCTGTTCTAACTCATTGCATTTCATGGGCATCCTGACTATATGTGGAATATTTGTGTATGTGGGAAGTAAAGACCTAAAGCTATTCTTGGCTCCTCCTTATACTCTGAGACAGTGCAAACTCTCTGTATTTCATGAGAATTATTATTTTTATGAGGTGTGTGTGTGTGAGTGTGTGTGTGTGTGTCTGTCTGTCTGTGTGTGTGTGTGTGTGTGTCTGTGTGTGTGTGTCTGTGTGTGTTACTCCTGGGAGTTTAGAGTCTGTGGCAGGGCCCAAGGATTTGCCATTTTCACATTTTCCAGGGGATGCCAGTGATGACACCAGGGAGCTTCACTTTGACAAGCTCACATCTTGGCCACTCTTCTTACTTTGGTGGAACATTGGAATCCCTTGTGAAGTGTATAATGCCTTCCTGAAGTTGGGACTCCTCCCTTGAAATGCTCAATGTATGCTCTGGTCCTCTGTGTAGCATATAGGCAGCTAGGCATAAGAATCCCTGTTGTGAAGACAGGAAAATGTCACCATTGTTTTCCAGTGGCACCAGTATATGGCACAGACTCCTGGGGTTCCTTAGAGAGTTCATCTATAGCTCCAAGTACACTGAGGGTGCTCATGTAGTCGTGGATTACTCCTTCTTCTTTTGGCCTGGGGACATGATAGGAAGTTTAATAAGCACCAGGAGGACCTATTGTATAAGTGCCAGGCTGTGTCTTCCATGGCACTGAGGAGTTCAGAGCATAGCCTGATTCCATATGATCCTTGTGGCCTGTGTTCATGGGGTCCATTTCTCCTGGGGCCATGCCCTACCCCAGGCTGAATTCTTTTGAAATGATAAAAAAGGAGCATAAGCAGGTGATGCTGAACTTACAGAAAATGCCAATGGAAATATGTGACAGTGTGAACAAGATCAAACAGCTGATTGAAGAGAATGTATCCTACAGGTATGTGCCTGATTTAACTTGGGAGAGACTGATACTGCCATCTTTCTCTTTGAGTCAATGTGAGAGTTCTGGTTCTTGCTTGTCTGCCTCTTAGCAAGCAGCCTGGCATGTGGTCCTTGGCCTTGTGCCTCTTGGACTCAGTTTTGCTAAGTGTGAAAAGACACTGTTCCCCTCCAAGCAATGTCCTGCCAGCTTCAGCAGCCCCTTGATAAAAAACAAATGGTTTGAACCATGAAGGGAGTGTCAGGTATCCTAGTACTTCTGTGGTTCTGACCAGGGCTTCCCAGAGCTTGTTTCCATGGTAGCCATAGACAGAATTGATTCTGGTTGGGCCTTTTTCTATCCTTCTGACAGTGTTTGCCCTCAACCTGCTGGTGTTTTCCCAATGTCATGAACAGTTAAGCACAGGTGTGGGCTCTACCCTGTTCTCAGAGGCACAGGATCCCTTTTGGCATGAGGAATTTCAGAAATATTTTGAATCTTTTTGCAATTTTGTTACTCTCTGGATTTGGCTTGCATCTGAGTGATGCTGCTTGGCTACTGAGAACTCCATTCTTGGGCTTTCTGAGGGGCATTTAGTATATTCAGTATATACCCTTAGCCAAATATTAAATCAAAGAAAGAACAAAAGAACCAAAAAGTATCAAACACCAAACAAAACAAAGAATATCAAAACCTGAATTGAAACAAACACAACAGCAAAACAAAACTATTTACACTAAGAAGCATTCTCTTCTTGCAGATTTAGTGGCACTATCTTATACCCTGTGGTTGGATTTGGGGACAAGTTAGAAGACAACCATAACTGGCATCATGGTCTCTTCAAGACAAGTGCAGTCATGCCACTCTGGGGCTTTTAGGTTAAGCCCTTGCCAAAGTTGATCTTATGCCATGTTGGCCACTGTATGATTCTGTCTGCCAACATGTGTCTGTGAGCCCACTGAAGAATAAAAAATGACACAGGGAGCATCTCTTACCAAAAGACATAAAAGCTCATGGTGACATCCTTCCTAAATCATCTCTCAGAACAATTCTCTTCACTATCACATGTGCATGAAATTGAGTAGGTCCAGCACTGTACTGGAGTGAGAATATGATGCTTCCCTTGTGTGTTCTGTCTGGATAGCAGCATGACATCAACACAGTCTCTGTTGACATATCTCCCTCCACATATGAAGGGCTCAGGACTCAGCCAGCTACCAAAAGTTTGTAGCAATAAACTTTCAGAGTAACTATGAGTGGAATCATATTGTCTCTCCTTGTTGTTGTGGCCCTCACTGGGAACACTTGCTGGTAGATGTCAGCTTTTTCTGCATAATTCTTGGTGTTTACTTTTTTGAATCTCATGCATCTTCTTGATGGTTTCTTTATTCCATAACTAGTGAGTCAACAGACACATGGATGAGGTTATGGATGGACGACCTGCAGGGCAGATGATATTTGCCTCACTGGTGGATTTCACAACTTGTAGTACATATCTTGTTCTGAGGAGGCCTTGATCATAGAGTGGAGAATGTCAGTGTTTCTAGTTGACTATGGATTCCTTCAGCCTCCTCAGTTCTCATAAAGGGTGCTGTGAGAGAAGAAAAGGCAATCAGTTCTAAAAACACCCTTGCTGGGTCACTAGCTAGATAAATTCAGGGCCTATTCACACATAGGAAACCATAATCAAGGAAGAACTCCACCCACAAATGCCATGTTGCTGGGGATGGGATGTCATGGTGGCTCACTTACTTATGACATTTAGTGCTCCTGCTGCAGCAGCTCTGTGGTCAGGAGGCTCTCATCCTGAGCTGTGGATTGTTCCAGCTCATGTTGGAGTTTTTCTGACCTAGAGGAGGAAGTTAGTAAGGGCAGAGTCCTGGTGGGGATCCACCATGTCACCAGTCATTCAGTGATATCACAAAAACTAAATTGTGCTGGACAGTCAACACTGATCTTTGGCAGCAGTCACTGTATATACCCCTAAGGCATAAGTGTCACACAATAGCTGGGCCTTGAATTATTTTCTGCCCTTAACAAGTATCAGATGTTGGTATGAGTACTGTATGTACTGTGCTCTAATGAGAAAGAACTCAGCTTTTTCCTACAGTATAGAGACACCGTTTAAACAAAAGGAGTAGCATATTAAAGTCATATATAATTGCACAGCAGAGATACACAGACCGTTCATGATGAGTTTCTCATCAACTACCTCATTGTTTTCTTGTCCAATTTCTGTTTATTTCTTTCTAGGCAGGGTTACAATATGCATCTCTGGCTGACTTGATCCATATACTAGGATAGCTACAAGAGGCCAGAGATTTCCTGCCTGTGCTCCCAAAGAGCTTGAATTAAAGACATGCACCATCACATACACCTGTCCTTATTCCTGATTTTAACTGATATAATTTTATTTTCCTCTCCATGTTATACAATGCTCTCACAGGTTTGATAGAGAAAACCTTAAAATTCCAAGCTGTGTTCCTTCTTGTTGTTTTTAGAGGGATTACATGAGCAAGGGTGGTAAAGATCGTGTTGGGGAAATCTACAGAAACAACTGAACCAAGCCCAAAGGAACTCAGGAAATTTAGACTGACAGTTGTGACCCTCTGCATATGGGGAACCGTTGTGACCCTCTGCATATGGGGGACAGTTGTGACCCTCTGGATATGGGGAACCGTTGTGACCCTCTGCATATGGGGGACAGTTGTGACCCTCTGCATATGGGGAACCGTTGTGACCCTCTGCATATGGGGAACAGTTGTGACCCTCTGCATATGGGGGACAGTTGTGACCCTCTGCATATGGGGGGCAGTTGTGGAGCTGGTTGTGTTTGAGGGGCCCCTGGCAGTGTGATCAGGATCTATTCCTGGTGCATGAGCTCTCTTTCTGGATCCCATTACATCTTGTAGGACACCTTGCTCTTGATTGATAAAGTGGGGAGAGCCTTGGTCTTGCCTCAACAGAATATATCAGGCTTAACTGTCCTACCATGGGAGAATTTACCCTGCTGGAGGAGGGGATGAAGGGTCAGGGAAGAAGGTGAGTGGGGAGTGGGAGGAGGGAAGAAAGGGGGATCTGTGGTTGGTTTGTAAAATGAATAAAAAATAATTTTAAAAAGACCACCTCATTTTTATACATAGACTTAATACAACTTTGAAAACTAGACAGCTGAATAAGGTCATGTAAAAAGATCAGGCCTCCTGCCCAGAAGGCACCTTGCACCCAGGTAATACACAAGATAGAGCCTGTCATGCTAAAGTAGTATTTCTTGACCATGTGTCTGAGAACATTGTCACTGCATGATCTCTGGCAATAAACAAAAAGAGCTGTGTTATCCTTAGGCCTACAGATGGGAATCTACATCCTGGTACTCTAGAGGAGTCTGTTATACAACACTCAGTGAAGGTTCTGAAAAATCCTCAGCAGACACATCTACCTGGGTTCATCCTGCCAATGACTAAACGTATTATATCCCCAGTACACTTTACATGGGACATGCTCAAACAATGAAGACAGTCAGTGTTACATCAAATAGTTACAAGGGTGTGAATCTCATCTTAGAGGTGCTAATCCAGTATAAAAATGTAGTTTCAGTCAGATATGGTGAGGCACACCTTTAAATCCCATCACTTGGTAGGCATAAGCAGGCAGAGCTCTGAGTTCAAGGAAAGCCTGCTGAGAACATACCAGAGAGATCAGAAGGGAGGGATGGGACACAAGTCTACAGACCCAGGGAGTATCAAACATAATGTTTGCTGGACAGAAGTTCTTGTTGACAGGACCAGCATAATTCTCTGAGTTCTGAGTTGGTCTACCCATGCTTGCAGAAGGGAGTCTTGCTGATAAGCAAAAGCCCACAAAGGACAGAGAGCCCTGGTACAGGGGACCCAATTGGCTCCATACCCCAACTTCAGCCTGGGTCTCATCTGAGAGACAGTCAAAAGATGCTGCAGCTTTAATGCCAGGTTTTTCTGCTGTGTGACCAGCTCCTTCTGCTTCAGCAAGCTCTGGAGTCTCTCTTCCATTCTTTGCTGCTCCTGTTCATTACAAGATTGTGTCCTTAGTGGAGGGTGGAGTATAGTATAGTCAATACATTTTCACACAAGTGCAAGCACACACAGAGAATCCCAAGAGCTTGCTGGTCAGTCAATCTCATGAAATTAAAAGCTCCTGGGGACATGAGAAAGCCTGCTTCAAGTTCATAAGACAGAGACTGACAAAGAGAGAAACCCAGTTGTCTCCTCTAGCTGTCATCCACATACAATATGCACTATACTTTCCATATGCCTCTATTACACACACACACACACACACACACACACATACACACACACACACACACACACACACACACACACACACACACACCAGAGGGTGAGAGAGAATTAGAGAAAGGGGTAAGACGAATACAACAAAGTGATAGAGGAGCAGTTATCTTTAGAATAAGCACACCAGCCTTTAGGAAAAGTGCAAAATTCAGCTTTCTATTTTTGGGTACTAAAATGGCCTAGGGGAGCACACTGCTTGGTCAGTCTAAGTGGAGATGGACAGAGAATTTTTTACTCACAAACTCAAGTCTATGTATAGCAATCCTCCCATCATAATGATATGTAGCTGTGTGATGAGTGATTGATCTGTTTCTCCCCATTGACTACAGGTTCAAGAAGAGTATCAGGGATTATATGTCAATGACAAAGATTCTCAGAGGAGACTCACTTCCCAGAAATACTAATGCACAGATACAGAATGAACAATTTTATGTCATGAAGTGAGTGGATGGATGAGAAAAGTGATGAGATAGAGCACAGGTGTCTGGATGGGTAGATTTGGCAAGGATACATATGTAAATGATGCTGGACACAACTGTGACTCAGCTGCCTGTCCCTACCTCCTGTTGCTGCTTCTGGAGGTCACTGCTCTCTTCTTGATCCTTACTGAGCACTTGCAAGTCACCCAAGTGTTGCTTCAGCAGGACCCAATCCTCCAGTAGGTTCTCCTTCTCTTGCCTCAGCATATCCAATTTCTTTTTGAGCTGACTCTGCTCCATTAGGAGCCAGCTCTGCAGATCACTGGAAACACACTCCAAATAGTAAGACCATGTCAGCCAACTATGGTCACCCACATCACTATGCCTCAACAACCCAGCCCTATCCTAGGTTCACAGGAAGATGTAAACAAGAACATTTCTGAGGTTGGGATGCAATATCATGATAGCTTCATAAATTCCCCCAGGGCATTCCTAGTTGGCACCAAGGTGAACAGACTGGCTAAGGGCTATGCTGCTCAAACTGGGGCTCCGAGTCCACAACAGAGAGCACACCTAGATACTGAGATAAGCAACTCTTCACGGTCAACCACAGACCCCTGATTGCATGGTGAAGAGGGATACATATGCACAAACACACAAACACATAGACAAGATAGAGGGATGAGAAAGAGAGAGACATAGAGACAGAGAGAGTATCAGGGAGGGGAGGGAGGGAGAGAGAGAGAGAGAGAGAGAGAGAGAGAGAGAGAGAGAGAGAGAGAGAGAGAGAGAGAGAGAAACTGAGAGGGAAAGGTAATAAAATGCTTTCATTGAGATGACAAATTAATGCATGCAATTTTGTCATCTTAGAGAGGACCAAGAGCAGTAGACATCAGTACCAAGCCAGGCCGACACATATTAGGATGTGGTACAAATCCCTCCAGCTGCTTCTAGAAGCATCCAGCACACAATGTCTTTCCTGGCAAGTAAAATAAACAGCATTCTCACACTAGCCACCACTTTACAGGATCTCTCCAAATGCATGCTGGGAACTCCCACACTACTGCCTTGATCCCTGAGTCATGTGATTCAGGCCATAGGCTATGGTTTTCATTTGGAGGAAGCAGAATTGTCTATGTCCCCATCTCATCCTGCCCAGGTTTGCTTCAGGGAAGCATTTAGAGAAATGGTGTTGGGCAAAGGGACACCCTAAAGGTGCACCCAACCTCCCAGAAGCCCATTTCTTAGACAAAATAAACTAAGGGTGAAATTGTGGAACTGAGACAGTCATCATGGAGTTTGAAACTGTAACCACCTGTTGTCCAAGGATCCTTCGGTTACTAATATGAGGCGGTCTCTCAGATCATTCCGTTGGGCGGTCATCACCTGGAGCTGAGTGGTCAGGCTCTCCACCTTGTGCTTCACCTGCCTCTTTGAGAGCCTGGTTGGAGTGAGGGGTGGTTCCTTGGAGGCCCCTGTAGGTGGATGAATGAACACAAGTGAACATGCTTTGTGAAAAGACATAGAGAACAGGTCACCCTGAGACCTGAGAAGGTGTTTGGGAAAGGAGGTAAGCAAGCAATTAAGTGATGCCCCAAAGAATTTTGCCCTGGATTGAGATGCCCCCGCTGGGCATCTTAGGTCTCCCATCTCTGTGTCTGGAGATAGGTGTCTCAGCCAGCTGGTTTCCTCTGATCCTTTAGCACATGCTTTAAGTAACTAAGGAGAGAGCCTCCTCAGGCTTATTAACAGCACTGGACTCTGAATTCAACTTGGATGCAGGGTTCACTAGTCTGTGGCTTTCAAATGCAAGATAAAATTGACACAGTCCACAAGCACTCAGGTCATTAAAAAAGCAAAAATATCCTGACAGGTCACTCTAAGCACATGGCAAAAATGGAGAATCCACACAGGGGCAGAACATGGTCACCATCCTCACCAAGATGCCTTAGTGACAAAGGAGGGTGCATAGAGATGGTGGGCTGTAAATAAATGAAGACACTGAGGTTGAAGTACATTGATGACCTGCTTTTTGCTGGGCACAGTTCACTTGAACTTTCTACCCTAATGCTGGCCTTATGGTTCCCTCTCAACCCCTACCCTCCTGTAGGTTTGAAAGGTAAGAGCTCCCAGCACAACAGCTTTGGCCTTACTCGCTCCTGATTTCTGGGACAGACAAATTACTCTTCTGGAATCCTTGAATTTCAGGAGCCATGACAAGCAGGGAAGTCCAGTTGGTTCCCAGAGACTCCTACCTCCTGTGTCCCATTACTGGAAGATTCAGCTCAAGCCCATGTCCTGCAGGAACATCCCAATTTCCTGCCCACAACTTACTGTACCATCTTCTGGACCATTTCTTTCTTGTTGTTTTAAATGGAGGCGGAAGGCCAGATTGTGTCTGCCTCTCTTTGGTCTCTTTTCCTTCTCCTTTCTCTCTTCCCAATAGACTTCTGAGTCTTCCCAACATGTTCATGGCTGAACTTTAAGGGCACTAAACCAACTGTCCAAGGGCAGTTGGTGTTGCTACAACACAAGTGACATCAGATAACATTCTAAAGTCTCCAGGATACAATAGAATGTCCAGGCATGAGACACCCCTGATGTCATGAGGAACTGACCTTGCCTCCCTGCTAACCAGATTTCCTCATAACTCTCCAGAAGTCAGGTTTCCCATTCCAGGAATCTCTCTTGGCTATCAAGAGAAATGCTTCAGTACCCTTTTCTTCCATAGCCAGAGATTGCTCTCTGATTGTTTGGAAATGCCTCAGTACTTCCATGTGGGAACGAAAGTGAGTGTTCATCTATTAAAATATATGTCCAGAAGGTAACAGTATTATAGATATTTATGTGAGGTATGACTCTCCACAAGTATCTGCATCTCTTATTATCAAGAAATGATAGACTTAATGATAATGGAAAGGACACTTTTAAACAACTTCCCAGTATGGAGCCTACAGAAATTACTGCCAGTAGATAATATGCAGCTTAGTTTATTTAAATTGATGACCACTGGCAGATTGCATTAGCATGTTACATGGGATCTATAGATAATCACTACCTAGTACATCAGCTTTTTAGAGTTTCTGAAAATGATCAATGAGTATGACCCAAAATTATATCTAAAAGTCCTGGAGAGTTTGCTCTTAGTGATTTTACAGATTGTTCTTTAAAAAGACAAGGACCATATATTTTATACACAAATTCTTCACACTCCTCAAAATGGTTAGTACCTTCCCCTGACTGTACAGCTCAACAGTCAAAACTTATTATATTCCATTAGTTTTTAGTAGACATTGCTCAGTAATAGGTTACTTTTAACTCACATCATGTATATATTTGCACATGAAGGATAGAGTTATACTAAAAATGGAAACTGTAGTTGTTTATAGCATTCTTCCCATTTTTTGTCTTTTCCTCTACACAAGCCTCTACCTTCTTTATGATGTTATTCATAAGGCTGTTTTATTCTGCTTCTTCCAATTTTTGATGTTCAGGTCTACATGTTGGAGGCAGGATAGGTTCTGGTGTTGCTGTATTGCTCTTCATTTTGTTGTGTGTACTTCTGCCTTGATGTCTGCCCATCTCCTTGTGGTACGTTTTTGGTCTTATCAGCACACTTGGTTCAGACAGAGCTGACAGATTCAGGAAGTCTCTCTCTCTTGTCCAGATGGGAGCTCTCTTGTCCAAATGGGAATTTCGGGGCAGGATGGAAGCTCTTATCTAGACGGGAAGTCTGGGGCAGGATGGGAGCTCTTGTCCAGACAGGGGGAGGGACTTAGTACTTCCTCAACTGAATGTGCCAGGCTCTGCTTACTCCCCATGGGAGGAGCTCTGACACTTTTGGAGGAGGGTGGATCGAGGGTAAACCTGGGGGAGAAGCAGAAGGAGGGATGAGACAGGGATCTATGGTTGGCATGTAAAGGAATAAAAGAATGTCTTTAGAAAAAGGCATTAAAAAAAAGAAAAGCCAGACAAAAAAGATTCAGGAGCAGGAAGATGCTGGAGTGTTCAGTGTTACTTTCCTGCAGGGTCAGGGACAGAAAACTCCAAGTTCAAGTCAGAGATGAAACAGCAGCCAGATCTATCTGTGTCAGGAGACACTGGCAGGTACTGTGAGTGGAACTGGAGGCAAGTGGGTTCTTGGTGAGGAACAGCAGTCTGACTTCTGTGTGGATGAATTTCTCTAACAACAGGCCAAGGCAATGGGCTTCCCTCACATTTGCCAGCTGTGATGATTGTATTTGTATAACACTGCTTTCCATGTAAGTAGAAATGGGATCCAACTGTATAAATGATTGTGATACTGAGAAATGCCTGACTATGCCCTTGAGTATAAACCCATCACAAGAAAATATGTTCATCATGAATGTTAGCCCAAAAGAGAATTTGTTTTGTACATCAAACATGATTATCTATTTTCAACACATGTCACAGTCTTACTTATTCTTTTCTCCTTTCTCCTTAATAACAGAATCCTAGCTGTGAGTATGCCCATTTTGTATTTGTAGAGTGGGTTCATTTACCTTGTGCTACAGCAGTAGTAACAACAGCTGTAAAGGCATGCAGCAGAAGCAGCCTCAGCAGAGCCTGGAGCCTCTGGAGAGGAAGCAGAAGCATGAGAAGCAGAAACAGCAGAAGCAGGATCAACAGCAACAGATATGGAAGTGGAAACAGAGTCAGAAGCAACAGTTGAAGTGTTTCTGTGACCAGAGTTCTCTAGAGTGTCCTCTGGTTCCTGGAGTCAGTACTTATTCTCTTCTTGAGCCTTTAAGGACAATTTGAGATGTGTTATTTTTCATAAAAAGGGAATGTTACACTGTCATTCATTTTATCACTTGTCAATGCCATGGTCTCCATGTTCATCCACAAATATCTGTGTATTCCTTTCAATTTTATCATTAGAAACCACTAACATTTTTTAACCTCTGCTTCATTTCTACTTGAGTGAAAGACCCATGGTTTCATAAATCTCAAATCCATTAATCCTTTCCCATAGCCTTTCACAATTGCCCATTGGGATCCTGGGATAGCATGAGTGAAGGTGAACTCAAAATGCATGAACAAAGTGTGCCACCAGCTGCTGAGCTGCAAGTATGGATTCTGCAGATGTCTTCTGGTTTCTCAATCCTTTTCTATGACAGTGAAACCTGTGAGATGTAGAGTAATGGCCTGCTCCAGCAAGATAGTCTACTTTGAGTAGGAATATTGTGAACAAAGCCTCAAGAATTCATTCAAAGCTCTGAAATGGTGCTACCCATCCATTTATGTCACAAAACAGTTGATAAAATTTCCACAAGGCTGACTCACATAGGTTACTCAAAGGCCCATTCTACCTGCTAAATTGAAGAGGTGTGTTCTCAGGTCTTAGAGAGATCACTTGGTGTTTAAGATTCCTTGAATTCGGTTCCTGACCCCCAGCAGGGGCTCAAATCTGTCTAAAACTCCAGTCCTAGGGGATCCAGTTTTTCTTCTGTTCTCTGTGAATACTAGGCTTGCACAGGGTGCACAGGCATACATACAGGAAAATCATTCACACACAAGCATGCATAACAGTAAAATCAAGTGGGAGTTTTACAAACTGACTCAATGCTACTTGATAGATGAACCGTCTCCTCTGCTCTTACATAATGTCTCTAGATTTTTGTCAGTCTTCACAACTCAGTCAACGTCAGAATTCAGGATCCTATTTTGGCATCAAATACCAAATTTGCTCATTTTATATGCTACCTAAAGTTTAAAACAATTACAAAACTTGCCTAAATAATATAGTCTAAAATGGTTATAAAAACAAAAATATAAGACAGATTATTCCTAAAATAAACACATAGAAGTGTATATACTTGTTAAAAGTACTTAAAGTGGTCGTGGTGACTGATCTCAAAGGTCCTAGTTAGAGATGAACTTAAACCACCATGGACACGTGAATTTGATGGGAGATTTGTCAACCTTAGATACATTTTTATAGTTCTCCGAGTCATTATTTCTTCTTCATTATGCAATTTATCATAAGACAACAAAAATGAAACCCCTATATTTATAACACTTTTTGCATCTCCCTCTAGTATTTAGACAGGAGAGACCACAGTACAGACCTCTAGTTACTTCACCATTCCATACACCAGTTGGAAAACAGAAACATCGAAGTCAATCAAGAAATATTTTCCTCAACTCCTGTGTGGAGGTCCATGCCTTTAATATTAGCACTAGCAAGGCAGAGGCAGGTCGCAATTTGAGAGTTCAAGGACAACCTATACTACACAGCAAATTCCAGACTACTTAGGGCTATATAAGAAAAGGATATTTCAAAAACAAAGAAATCTATATCTAGACATAATTTCTTGAAAAGATAAAGTTGTGATTTCTGTAAGTAGAAAATAATTGACAGAGAAAATCCAGGACCAGCTGTTCCACCAATACAAGTGAACTTTCTCTTTACCCAGAGCTAGGAACCATCCTTACAATCATCCTGTGTCTCTGTCAACTTGGTCTGTCTTGCTGTATTCCTTAATGAAGACAAACATTTGATGCCTTGTTAGAGTTCAGTGGAGAAGAACTGACAGTATCTGTCTTGGTCCATCAGTTTACACTTTACACGCTGCCTATGCCAGGTAAACCTTGCTACTCTAAATCTTGTATTGGTCTGGGCTTAAATGTGTTGAACTGCAGAAATATGGTTACTTTTATATCAGTGTCATGATATGTTTACAAAGTGAGTAAACCACTGCCATTTTGGTTTACTAGATTTACATATATATTCACTATCTACATTTCAATTAGTGATATTTTGGTATGCTGATTTATCATTTGGATAACTTCTTAAAAGAAAATTTCAGTGGGGGAAAACCACCAAATATTAACAATACCTTGAGAAGAGTCACAATTTGTAGTCAACTGATTCCACAAAGTATGTTAACCATAACTGACTTACCTTGTTACATTCAAATCCTACTTCATTCAAAGTAATACAGACTCCACACAGGGTGCTCCAACTGTACCTACATACACACTAAGTGACTGCCCATTCATCCACCATCCAGTAAAGCCTTAGAGACATTCCTATCATTTTACATTGAAAAATGACTGTACAACTTAGGACTGTCATTCAACAAGACATGTTCATGTACTTTAGACCATTTCAGTACTAAGAGATGGCCTCTTCATAACATGCAGAGTTATATAAAAAATGGTAAAATATATTTTCCATTTATACAGGTGATCCCCTTTGGCATTCCAATTATATCAAACACTAATGAAACCTTTTCTGGTTGAGGAAGATTTAAGGCAAGTTCGTGCCCTATGAAGGCACTGAGATGATTTCCCCATTATTGCTACATGTCTTTATACTCAATGTCACAGTAGATCTGGTCAATTCAGCAACCATTTTTTTCTTGCAGGTTTATAAAGCTGGAAGTAGAAAAGCATGTCAAATGTGAGCCAGACTGCAAAGTGTGTGGTCATTCTTTTTTCTCTTTAATTTCTGATGGGCTACAATGATTCTACATTTTAAGAAAAACTCAAAATGCTCCTTAAACTACTTCCAGAGATTCAAGATTGCATGTTTTCCTTTCAATGGGGCAGATTCATTCTGGATGAGGGCTGAGAGACATCCAGTCTGAGGAAACAGGATCAGCTGAGGAACTGGCAAGGTGAGTGGCTGTGGCTTGTTCTGCTTCTTTGATCTTCCAGTGGTCACCCCCAATACCTGGCTCCAGATTTGTTTTTATTAATAAGACCTTTTAAGAGTCATATTACATATCACTGCTTGCTCTTAACTTGTTAGCACAACCATTCCTTGACTGGCCTTATTAGCCCAACCATTCCTTGACTGGCATTAAAGCCTACTTCTTTAAGATTCCAGCATATACTGCAGACCAGCTGAGACATCCATGGTTGTGGAGTGAGCATCTACTGCATTATTGGGCTTTCCAGTCACAGCCAGATATTGTTGGATTAGATAGAGCACGGCCTGTAAGCAATTCTAACAAATACCCTTTCCATAGAGAATCATTGTATTACCTCTGGAGCATGCTGACTAAGACACCAGGCTTGTAGAGAGGACATTCTAGAGTAGTTAGGGTCTCATAACAGTCTGAGCTCACTTACAGATTCCCAATAGTCACCTAAACCATAGTTTTCCCCAGGTGCTTGCTCACTTCAGAGAACTCAACCCTCCTCCTCGATGATCATGACCGAATTCCTTGACATGCTTTATTTTTCATATTATTGGGTATGTATATCAGGAGGGTAAGTGCCAATTTTAGGCAGTGTTAATAAAGTGAGTTTTCAACTCCCCATGGGTGAATTACTGAAAAAAAAATCTTATGAAGCAGAGAGAAATCTATAGCTTTGGAAGGAGGGGGTGCTGAATGACTTCCCCTGTGTCACAGGAGAGACTCCTGAAAAAGAAACCACAGCTTCTGGTCAGTTCATGGAGAATTAATTAGCAAAGAGGCAAAGGCTGTGCCCCATGACATCAGCAGACCATTTGCTGGGCATTCTCTTGTATCCTGGACAGCTCTTGGAATCCCCAGTGATGTCACTAGTGTTGTAGCAACACTGACTGCCTTGAAGTCATTTGTTCTGTGACCACAAGCTTGGCCTCCAGACATGTTATCCAGACACAGAGGTCTGTTTAGGAGAGAGAATGGACAGCATGGAGAGACCAGAGTGAGGCAGAAGGAATCTGGTCCTGGGTCTCCCTGGAAAACATGGAGAAAATGGTCCTGGGAAGAGGCAGTGAGTTTTGGGAAGGGGCTGGGGAGTTTTCTGGATGCGGTGGGCTTCAGCTTTCCAGGGCTAGGACTAAAGAACTGGGAACTTTTGGGATGTAGGCACAGAGAAATTAATGAGATTTCTGTACCATGACTAGATTTCACTGCCACTGGAGTCCTTTAGTTATGTGCCAGTGATAATAGGGAAAGGAGAGTACCCTGGAAAACCCTGAGGTTCTCATACATGATATCATAGCCACTAGCAGGGCAGGATCCCCCAAGTGCTGCTGTCTCCCATTGACCCTTGAGGTTTCTGAATAACGAGCTGTTGATGGCACACAGGTCTCCAGTTCAGCCTGACAGCAGTTAGATTCAGTGGACCTGGAGTGAGACTGTCAACTTCTTGCCAGCTGTGGGAGTTCTGGACTGTCAGTGAGGATGGCTTTGTGAATCTGGTGACTATGTTTTGTCCCTGCATGGCTTTTCCATTAACATGAGACTCTAAAGCATAGAGCGAGTGACTTGGGCATCCCAACACTACCCAAGTGATTATAACAGTAGCAATTACCACCATGCATCTGAAAGCACATGGCTGATGGCTCTGCAGCCAAGGAGCATCCTTTACAGCGTGAGTAAGCCTTAAGAGGCTGTGCACTGAGTCCCCTTGTGCAGGGAAACAGAGATAAATGACTGACTTCTAAGATATCCACTCCCTATAGAGAGATGGGAAACTGACATCCACATGGGGGAGACTCAAGTCTGGGCTTTCAGAACCTGCCTGGGCAAAGTCTCTTCTGTCTGTCGCTTTCTGTGTATCCTTCAGTGTGTAAGAATTAATTGAGATGTGGTAGTGTAGAGGGACGGTGCTGTGCTTTGACTTCTAGAATTGGGCATTACTGAGATAGCTCACCTTGTCTAGCATGACTTGTCAGTGTGATATAACATCTGAAAGGACAGTTTTCCTCACAACACTCATTTGTTCTGGGATCCACCAAGTAATCTTCTGAAGCCACAGTCCAGACTTCTGGTGAATTTTCAATCCAGAACAAACATGGTGCTAGTTCTTCATTTCAGGACTGTCAGTAAATTGAAAAGTGTGAAGTGGGGCTCTGGGAAAGGTCTATGGTAAAGGACCCCTAATAATCCGTCTTCTTGTGCCCTTTGCCTGCCTCTCTCATGATCCAATGGATGTTATAATTTAAGCTGGCTGTGTCACCTTTCCTAAGGGCATGCACTTTGTCACAGGTTTCTCCAGTCAAGGAATTTAGCTTTCATATAGCACTAGGTGAAGTTCCACAGTAGTGACACACTACATACTATCCCCATGACTATGACACATTTGATTTTCTGTAAATACCTTTGCATATCTGTGTGTAGCCTCTCACTAGCCATTCATCTTTCCTCAAACCCCAGTGCAGGAATGGAGCCTTACACTTGTGGGAGTGTTTGCTCTTATGTCTGAGGGCTCCCTGGGGTACTCTGGTTCTTAGAATCCCCAGGCAGACATGTCACTAGTTGATCACCTTTTGGTATTTTATGAGGGCTAGAATGTATTCTGCTAATGATTTGGGGTAATTCTCCTCATTGATTATGGGACTTATCTTTGTTCTGACAGGACACCCACAATCTTCCACCACATCTGCATACTATAATGGGCTTGGGGATTCTCCACAATGTGCTTGTTTACATCTGGGGACTGATGTTTCCTCCCCACCATCCTGACCTAATACCCTAGAAACCTTTATTTCTCATGCATTAATTAGAGATCTGAAGAAGTGATGAGCCATTTCACCAGATGTGTTTGGAATAGAGACTTCAAATTCTTATATTTGAAGTAGTAAAAATATTCTAATGAAGCAGAGAGAGAGAGAGAGAGAGAGAGATCGCTGACTTTGTAAAGACAATGTACTGAAGTTGTTTCCATGTTTCTGGAAAGGCTCCTGAGAAGGTCAATATGGCTTTTTGTGCATTGCAGAAGAACTAGTTAGTAGGAAGGTGAGGGCTGTGGAGGTGACCCTAGTAGTCCTTTCTCTGAAATTCTATCTTGTCCTGTAGAGCCCTTGATACTCTCTGTGATGTTACCAGTGATGTAACAACACCACACGCCTGTGGGGTATTCGTTCAGTGCCCATAGACACGTTTGCAAGATTGAACTGGCTGCTTGGGAGAGAGAATAGAGAACATGGAGTGACCAGAGGAAGGCAGAAGGAAGCTGGCATTTGGTCTTAGTGTTAAGCCTGGAGAAATAAATGGTTTTGGAGAAGGCACAGTAAGTTCTGAGCAGGGGATTGGGAGCTTCATGGAGGAGGCAAATTTAAGCTGGGACAGTATGGGGCTCAGCATCTGGGAGCTTCTGGTAAACATTGGGGCTATTCTGCTTTTCAGGGCTTCTTAAGAACAGACCTAGATTCAAGAGTCTCTGATGGTGAGTTTAGGAGAGCCATGAATTATTCAGCCTGCAGCTGCCTTTCTGGGAACACCTTCATTTCATTCAGAATGGCAGAGGGTCAGGAGGAACAGATGGACTAACGAGCTGTTCCTCTCTGGGTAGGGTGTTGCTGCTCTTCATCTTAGTGGATTCCTATAGTTTCCATGGGAATCTGACACCAATAAGAAGGGAGGGAAACTCACCTGGCCATCTACCACAACCTCAGACATTCAGATGCTTTGGTCCTGGGGAAGAGTGATCAGGACTTGGTGCTGCTAAGTTCTAGGCACAACCGGACTTACCTGCATCACATCAGATATGAGCTGACACTGTTCTTCAAATCTACATGGCTGGGCTAGCTTATGCCTTCCAGAGTCAGGGGACTGCATTAGGGATGGACACACATGCCTAGCCATGGTTTTTGATACTGTGGCAGGGACATTTGGAGTAGCTGTTGGCTGCCAGCAGGTTTGACCTTACCTGAAGTGTTATGGTGGAAAAGTTCCTTCACAGGTCCTGCCCCTTACTACAGAGGCTAGGTCCCAATACAAGCCTGAGTTAGTCATCTGCATGCCAGAGATTATATTCTAAAGAAACAGAGGAGTCCATTCTGCTTGATGGTTTGGGGAAGGCTCCATCCCATTTTCAGAATTATATATGTTACATGTTTCTGAAGCAGCACCAGGCATGTTGTCCAGTGCCAGTTTTCTTGGTGACACACACTGCAGTGCCAATGTTCATCATGGTGGTGTCAATGATGTCCATTGTTTAAAATATTAAGGCAAACCATGTAGTTAAAAGTGAAGTTTATTTTCTGGGGTAATTTACAAGTGAAGGGATAAGTTACAGGGTCTGGGAAAGGTGTAGCATAGTCTGGCTGTGTACTTGGGAGAACTCTGCTTGGTCTACCTCCAGCATTCAGGGTCCAGGAACCAAGAGAGCCAGCCCATCTGGATCTGGGGTCTTCATGTGTCCTCTCTCACTCTGCCTTTTAGCTGTGACAGTTTCCAAAGCCTCAGTGAGGGTGGTACTTCCAGATCAAAGCTGGAACAGCTACCAACTACAGGTGTCATCTCAGGAATAGAATTTGTATATTCGTGCTGTTATCTGAAATCCCACTTGTATGACCCCAGGGAAATTTCAAATCTAAATGAATCCTTTTTTCTTTGAAATCAATAGGAGTCATCTAGCTGCTGATGACAATGAAGACCACACAGTCGTCATCCCAGTCCTTCTGATTTAGGAAGCAGGATTTTTTTTTCCATATCATAGGATGTATGGAGTAAGCAACACATGGTCTGGAGGTGTTGAAGTCAATATTCACATGACCCGAGACACCATCCTCTGTATTACAGGTCCAATGTGCTGTTGTTTTAGGCCTTTCTCTTTTTCTTTAAAGAGCAACCATTTTTTTACCTGTGGACACTTTTTTTTTTACCACAGTTACTATCAAACAAAAAATAATTATTTGAATTCTTAATCTTCAATTATACAGAAAGACCAGATTCTTAAAGTACTGGGTTTCTAGCTGTTCTCCTCTTACTCAAGAAACCACAGACTGGTATTTCATCCTATTTTAGCCATGCATGGCCATAACACAGCCACTGAGAGTCATCATGACCATGAGATCTCCAGCTGATTCCCATGTACCTGATGATTATTACCACTCCTTCCTTTCAATCTCTGATGGAGCCATTTGCTCAAGAATGTTAGTAGATAGAATTAAGATTTTGATGGCTATTTTTAGTTGTCAACATGATGACATCTGGGAATAATATAACCCCAAAATAGAGGGAACACCTGTGGTCTATTTCTGCTTAAAGTAGGAAGAACTACTTTATTGTGGAACGTTGAGGAATGAAGTCACACCATTAATTCAGATCTTTAATCTAGATGTAATTTGAACCATTCTTTTTGCTGGAAGCCTATAGAAGGACACGGAAGAAGGAGGCTTCTACTCTTCCTCTGCTTGCTCTCACCTTGTTAGCACATCCATTTCTTCACTGACATTAGAGCCTATTACTTTTAGGTTACAGCATAATATCAGAGACAACTGAGACATCCAGTGTTTAGGACTGAGAAACTACTGGATTCTTGAACTTCCCATTCATTTCCAGCCATTGTCAGATTAGCTAAGGCACAGGCTGTAAGCCATTCAAACAAATCCCCTTTTAATATAAAGATTAATTTTTATAACTTCTGTTACTCTAGAGGCCTGATAATACACCAGGCACATAGAAAGGACATTCTAGAACAGTTTGGGTATCACAACACTCTCAGCTCACTTACAAATTCTCAGTAGTCACTTTCCCTTAACCTAAGCATTCCTCAGGTGCTTGCTCATTTCAGAGAACTCAACCCTCCTCCTCCACCTCATCCTAATCTAATTCCTTGGCATGCTTTATTTCTCATATTATTGAGTATGGATGTTAAGGAGAGGAAGTGCCATTCTTGGGCAGTGCTTATAAAGTGAGTGTTCAACTCTCCATGGGAAAAATAGTGAAAAGATTCTAAGGAAACAGAAAATTTCCCAGCTTTAGAAGGAGGAGGTACTGAATGGCTTCACGTGTGTCACAGCAGAGACTCCTGGAAAAGAAATCTCAGCTTCTGGTTAGTTCAGGGAGAATTTATGAGTCAGGAGGCAAAGGCAGTTCCGTGTGACATCAGGAGTCCCTTCTCTGGCAATTCTATTGTATCCTGGAGAGCAGAGGTCTTGGAATCCCCTGTGATGTCAATAGTTTTGTATCAACACCAAGTGCCTTTAGGATGTTTGTTTAATGCCTATACAGTTTGCCTATAAACATGTTGTGAAGACTTAGGCATCTACTTGGGAGAGAGAATGGATTTTGTGGTGATACCAGAGCAAGGCAGAAGGAAACTGACCCTAGGTCTCACTGGTAAGAATGGAGAAATCAATGGACCTGGGGAAGATACATTGAGTTCAAGGGAGCTTCACTTTGAGAAGCTCACATCTTGGACACTGTTTTCACTTTTGTGGAACTTTCGAAACCTTTATAAAGTTTATAAAGCCTTCCTGAAGTTGGCACTCCTCCCTGGAACTACTCAATGTATGCTCTGGTCCTCTGAGTAGCAATAGGCAGCCAGACATGAGAATCCCTGTGGTAAAGACAAGAAAAATGTCACTATAGATTTCTGGTGGCACCAGATATGCGGCACAGACTCCTGGGATCTGCTTAGATCATCTATAGCTCCAAGTCCACTGAGGGTGCTCATGCAGCTCTGGATAACTCTCTTGAACAACCTTCTTCTTCTTGCCTGAAGACAATGATAGGAAGTTTAATAAGCACCAGGAGGTCCCAGTGTATAAGTGCCAGGCTGTGGCTTCCATGACACTGAGGAGTCCAGAGCATAGCCTGATTCCATATGATCCTTGTGGCCTGTGTTCATGGGGTCCTTTTCTCCTGGGGCCATGCCCTACCACAGGCTGAATTCTTTTGAGATGCTGAAAAAGGAGCATAAGCAAGTGATGTTGGACTTGCCGAAAATGCCCATGGAGGTCAGTGACAGTGTGAACAAGGTCAAACAGCTGATTGAGGAGAATGTATCCTACAGGTATGTGCCTGATTTATCATGGGAGGGACTGATTCATCTTTCTCTTTCACCCAAAGTAAGGGCTCTGGTTCTTGCCTGTCTGCCTCTTAGCAAGCAGTCTGACATGTGTTCCTTGGCCTTGTGCCACTTGGTCTTAGTTTTGCTAAGTGTGAAAAGATGCTGTGTCCCTCCAAGAGCTGTCCTGTCATCCTTGGGATACCCTTGACAGAAAAAGGGTTTACACCATGAAGAGAATGTCAGGTATCCTAGTACCTCTGGAGATCTGCCAAGGGCTTCACAGAGCTGGTTTCCATGGTAGCTATAGACAGAACTGATTCCGGTTGGGGCTTTTTACCTCCTTTTGAGAGGGTTTTCCCTCTATCTGCTGCTACTTTTCCAATATCATGGACAGTTAAGAACAGGTGTGGACTGCAGGCTGTTCTCAGAGGCACTGGATCCCTTTTGGCATCTGGGTTTTCAGAAGTACTATGAATCTTTCTGGAATTTGGTTACTCTCTGGATTTGACCTGTATCTAAGTGATGCTGACTTGGCTATTTGTGGGCTGTCTGTGAATCTGGGACTTTTCAGCACTGGTGGTACTTGAACGTAGGAAGGGCAAATGGAGCCTGGCTGGGACTCACCATGTTTTGGTGGATTTTCATTTACCTCCATGGCCAGATCCTCCAAGATTGGACTCAGCTGAAGGAGAATGTACATGTGTTGAGACTCAAGAACAGACTGCTGTAGAAGGAGCAGATTGAACTGAAAGAGTCCTAGGAGGAGTTGAAGAGGCTACTGATGGAGGCCCATGAGATGATCTGTGACCCTTCTGCTGAGCAGCTGCAGGTAGGCTGAGACAGCGATGGCAGGTGCCCACCTGTGCAACCATAAACAAAGAGACACTCATTTACCATCTACACTCATTCAGACTCCCACCTACATAACCACCAAGTGTTGATTTCTGTGATCATTCCTGAGTCTTTCTGGAGAGTTAGCCTCTTGCAAGAATCTGGATAATTGGCAAGTAAACCCTCCTGCTCTGCTAGAAACTGCAGTACTTTGAGAGAGCAGGGTAAGTCACATATCACACACCTACATGTCATTGTGATCAGAGGCCTTGCTGACATTGTGTTGCTGACTATATCATGTGCATGGCTGTGTCTCAGAACAGATTCCCTCTCATAGTTGTGCAGAGTGCTGGGTTCCTGAAAAGCACTGCAGGTGATATCACTGGCCTCATTCTGACTGACATTGGCCTGAATTCAAATCATATGTACTGTCATCTGTTGAAAACTTCCTGGTGTTGGCCATGGGTCACTTTCTTTCTCTTGGGTTATCAAGGTCAACTGTGGAGGAGCCAGGATGAGTTTAGTTAAGAGACTGTGATGGGTGAACTTGGAACCTGTGGGGTCAGAGGGTTTTGTGATGGATAAATTTCGTTCAAGGAAAAGTAAGTGCAGGTAGCAGTGCATTGCTGGCTCTGAGAGCCTTGTAGACAGCATAGAGGACCCACGACCTTACCTTACATCAGAAAAGTTACAGCAGTCTTCTCACTGACCATTCTAGATTCAGCACATATTTGTGTGTGTGTGTGTGTGTGTGTGTGTTTTGCTTTTCTGTGCATGTCTGTGTGTATGTGTGTGTGAACTTCTCCTCTGTGTGTGTTTGTGTGAATAATGTCTATTGCTTGCACAGTAGTGTTCCTTTCTGTGTGTATGTGATCATGTTTGGATGAATGTATATGTATGTGTGTGTGTCCAGGTTTCCTGTATGTATAGGGATAAGTATTTGTGTGTGTTTATGAGTATAAGTGCTTATAGGTCCAAGAGTGCTTCCTATTTTCTTTTCTATTAAGTTTAGTGTAACTGGATTTATGTTCATGTCTTTGATCCACTTGGACTTGAGTTTTGTGCATGGTGACAGATAGGGTTCTATTTGTAATCTTTTACATATTAAGATCCAGTTATGCCAGCACCATTTGTTGAAGATACTTCCTTTTTTCCATTGTATAGTTTTGGCTCCATTGTCAAAAACCAGGTGTTCATATGTGCATGGATTAATGTTAGGGTCTGCAATTCGATACCATTGGTACCATATTTATACTGATACCCAGCTGTTTTTATTACTATAGCTCTATAGTAGAGTTTGAGGTCAGGGATGGTGATGCCTCCAAAGGTTGCTTTATCATATAGGATTCTTTTAGCTATCCTGGGTATTTTGTTTTTCCATATGAAGTGGAGTATTTTTCTTTCCAAGTCTGTGAAGAATTGTGTTGGGATTTGGATGGGGATTGCATTGAATCTGTAGATTTCTTTTGGTAAGATTGCCATTTTTACTATGTTAATCCTACCTATCCATAAGCATGGGAGAACCTTCCATTTTCTGATATCTTCTTCAATTTCTTTCTTTAGAGATTTAAAGTTCTTATCAAAAAGGTCTTTCACTTGTTTAGTTAGTGTTATCCCAAGGTATTTTATATTATTTGTGGCTATTGTAAAGGGTGATGTTTCTCTGACTTCTTTCTCAGCCCTTTTATCATTTGTGTATAGGAGGGCTACTGGAGTTGATCTTGTATCCTGCCACTTTACTGAAGGAGTTTATCAGCTGTAGGAGTTCCCTGGTAGAGTTTTTGGGGTCACTTATGTATACTATCATATCATCTGCAAATAGTGAAAGTTTGACTTCTTCCTTGCCAATTTGTATCCCTTTGATCTCCTTTTGTTGTCTTATTGCTCTAGCTAGAACTTCTAGTACTATATTGAATAAATATGGGGAGAGTGGATAGCCTTGTCTTGTTCCTGAATTTAGTGGTATCGCTTTGAGTTTCTCTCCATTTAATTTGATATTTGCTGTTGGCTTGCTATAAATTGCCTTTATTATGTTTAGAAATGTTCCTTGTATTCCTGATTTTTTTAAAGACCTTTATCATGAAGTTGTGTTGGATTTTGTCAAAGGCTTTTTTCAGCATCTAAGGAGATGATCATGTGTTTTTTTCTTTCAGTTTGTTTATATTATGTATTACATTGACTGATTTTTGTTTGTTGAATCATCCTTGCATCCCTGGGATGAATCCTACTTGGTCGTGATGGATAATTGTTTTGATATATTTTTGGATTCAGGTTACTAATATTTTGTTGAGTATTTTTGAATCAATGTTCATGAGGGAGATTGGTCTGTAGTTCTCTTCCTTTGTTGCATCTTTGTGTGGTTTGGGTATCAGGGTAATTGGAGCCTCCTAAAAAGAGTTTGGTAGTGTTCCTTCTGTTTATATTGTGTGGAACACTTTGAAGAGTATTGGTATTAGTTCTTCTTTGAAAGTCTGGTAGAATTTTGCACTGAAACCATCTGGTCCTGACCTTTTTTTGTTTGGGAGACTTTTGATGACTGTCTCTATTTCTTTAGGGGTTATTGGTGTAGTTAAATAGTTTATCTGCTCTTGATTTAATTTTGGTATGTGGTATTTATCCAGAAAATTCTCCATTTCTTCCTGGTTTTCCATTTTTGTGGAGTACATGTTTTTGAAGTATGATCTGATGATTCTCTGGATTTTCTCATTGTCTGTTGTTATGTCTCCCTTTTCATTTCTTATTTTGTTAATTTGGGTGCTCTCTCTTTGCCTTTTGGTTAATTTGGCTAGGGGTTTGTCTATCTTGTTGATTTTTTCAAAGAACCAACTCTGTTTCATGATTTTTTGTATTGTTCTCTTGTTTTCTATTTCATTGATTTCAGTTCTCAATTTGATTATTTCCTGGCATTTATTTCTCCTCGGTGAGTTTGTTTCCTTTTGTTCTAGAGCTTTCAGTTGTGCTGTTAATTCACTGGTATGGGATTGCTCCATCTTCTTTATGTGTGCATTTTGAGCTATGAATTTTGCTCTTAGCACTGCTTTCATAGTGTCTCATAAGTTTGGGTATGTTGTACTTTCATTTTCATTGAATTCTAGGAAATCTTTAATTTCTTTCTTTATTTTTTCCTTGACCCATTGATGTTTCAGGTGGGCATTATTCAGTTTCCATGAGTTTGTGGGTTTTCTATAATTTTTGTTGTTGTTGAGGTCTAACTTTAAGGCATGGTAGTCTGATAAGATACATGAGGTTATTCCAATTTTTTTGTATCTGTTGAGATTTGTTTTGTGTCCAAGCATGTGGTCAATTTTGAGAAGGTTCCATGGGGTGCTGAGAAGAAGGCATATTCTTTTATGTTAGGATGGAATGTTTTGTAGATATCTATTAAATCCATTTGAGTCATAACATCTGTTAGTCCTTTATTTCTTTGTTAAGTTTCAGTCTGGTAGATCTATCTTTTAATGAGAGTGGTGTGTTAAAATCTCCCACTATTAATGTGTGGGGTTTGATGTGCATTTTAAACTTTAGTAGTGTTTCTTTTATGAATGTGGGTGCTTTTGTATTTGGAGCATAAATGTTTAGATTTGAGACTTCATCTTGGTGGATTTTGCCCGTGATAAATATGTAATGTCCATCCTGATATCTTTGGATTGATTTTAGTTTGAAGTCTATTTAATTAGATATTAGGATAGCTACACCAGCTTGTTTCTTAGGTCCCTTTGCTTGGAAAGCCTTTCCCAGCCCTTTACTCAGAGGTAGTATCTGTCTTTGAAGTTAAGGTATTTTTCTTGTATGCAACAGATAGATGGGTCCTGTTTTCTTATCCATTCTGTTAGCCTGTGTCTTTTTATAGGTGAGTTGAGACCATTGATATTGATGGATATTAATGACCAGTGATTGTTAATTCCTGTTAATTTTTGTGGTTGTGTTGTGTTGTCCTTCTTTGTTGTATGTTGTTGTGGGATTATCTATTGCTTGATTTTTCATGGCTGTGTTTAGCTTCTTTGGGTTGGATTTTCCCTTCTAGTGTTTCTGTAGGGCTGGGTTTGTGGACAGGTATTGATTAAATCTGGTTTTATCCTGGAATATTTTGTTTATTCTGCCTATGGTGATTGAGAGTTTTGCTGGGTATAATGGTCTGGGTTGGCATCCGTGTTCTCTTAGTGTCTGCATAAGATTTGTCCATGATCTTCTAGCTTTCATTGTCTCTATTCTGAAGTCTGGTGTTGGTCTGATGGGTTTATCTTTATGTGTTACTTGGTCTTTTTCCTTTGCGGCTCTTAATATTTTTTCTTTGTTCTGTGTGTTTAGTGTTTTGATTATTATGTGGAGAGGGGAGTTTTTTTGTTTTTTTTTTTATCCAGCCTATTCGGTGTTCTGTAAGGTTCTTATATCTTTATAGGTATTTCTTTCTTTAGGTTAGGAAAGTTTTCTTCTATGATTTTGTTGAATATATTTTCTTTGCCTTTGAGTTGGTCTCCTTCTCCTTCTACTATCCCTATTATTTTTAGGTTTGGTCTTTTCATGGTGTCCCAAAATTCCTGGACGTTTTGTTTTACGACTTTTTTGTCTTTAGTGTTTTCTTTGACTGATGAGTCTATTTTCTCTATTGTGTCTTCAGTGTCAGAGATTCTCTGTTCCATCTCTTGCAATCGGTTGGTTATGCTTGTTTCTGTAGTTCCTGTTCATTTAGTCAGGATTTCTATTTCCAGCATTCCCTCAGCATGTGTTTTCTTTATTGTCTCAAATTCTTTTTTCAGATCTTGGAATGTTTTTTTCATTTGTTTAATTGCTTTTTCTTGGCTTTCTTTGATTTCTTCCCATTTTTTGTTTGTTTTTTCTTCCATTTCTTTAAGGGAGTTTTTTTTATTTCCTCTTTAATGGAGTTTTTCATTTCCTTTGTAAGGGAAGTTTTTATATCCTCTTTAATGAAGTTTTTCATTTCCTCTTTAAGGGAGGTTTTTATTTCCTCTTTAATGGAGCTTTTCATTTCCTCTTTAAGGGAAATTTTTATTTCCTCCTTAAGGGAATTTTTTATTTCTTCTTTAAGGGCTTCTATCATCTTCTTATAGTCATTTTTAGGATTGATTTCTTCTGTTTCTTCTCTCTTGGTATGTTCAGGTCTTGCAGGTGTAGAATCACTAGGTTCTGATGTTGCCATATAGGTCTTTATGTTGTTGCCCGTATTTTTGCTCTGGCGTCTACTCATCTCTTCCTCTGCTCGGTGCAGGTGGTGTCTGTGTCTGAGAGTGCTTCTCTTGTTCTAATTTTTAGTCTTGGTTTAATAGGAGTTCTTGGTTAAATTGGTGCTATTGGGCTGTTTCTTCAGGAGCAGCTGACCTCAGTTGGTGAAGTATATATTTGTGATTCTGGTGATCTGGTTTGGTGGCTGGGTAGCACCTTCTTCTGTGTTCCCAGGTCACGTTTTGTTCATCCATCAACTCCTCAGCTGATCTTGTTTCTTCAGACTTCAAACTTTAGGGATCTGAATCCTCTCCCAGATGGATTTCAGCTGAGCGGGGTAGTCTCACCAACACCTCCAAGTTGTTGGGTTTCGCAGGATCAGCAGTTGGGCCCTGGGTTGTCCTCAGATGGAGTGTACAGATTCATTCTGGTTCCATCTCACGGAAATAGCTTCTTCTCTGGGTGTTGGAGTTAGAGGCATCCCTGTTCCAAGCTCTTGATTAAAAGCTTGTTTTCACTAGCTCTTCAGCCCGTAATAGCTCTGTTTCTGGTCTTTATTGCAACTGGGTTTAGGCCATCGCCTGCTGGGCCTGCCTACCTCCGCACCAGGCCTACCTGCCTCTGCCAGGCCAGTCTACCTCTGCCAGCTGCTGCTGCAGGTCTACCTGTCTTTGCTTGTCGCCCTGCTGTGCCTGTCTACCTCTGCAGGTTGCTGCCTGGCCCTGTCAGGGGAGAATCTCTCTCTCTCTCCTCTCACTTCAGTTCAGGCCTGGCAGCTGTAGAATCCTGAAGGCTCACACATTTGATCTTGCCTGGTGGAAACTCAGAAGTCTCTATCTCAGGTCTCCATCTCAGGCCCTTGTTGCAGATCATGGAGGCAGGGGTGACTGGGAGGTTGGTGACTGAGAGGGGCTAGGATTCTGTTTTTATTTCTACATATTTGTATGTTCACTTGCGGCGCGCTCCTCGGCCAGCAAGGAAGAACGACCACCACGCGAGGATTCTTCTCAGATCACACTTTATTGGAGCGCCTCTTGGTTAAGGGAGAGCGGGAGGTGAGGGGCGGCTCCGAGAACTAAATTGCAGCTGCTTATATAGGGAATCAGGCAAACGTGCCGTACTGTGATTGGGTCCCGCCAGAATGCTAGCACGGGGAGCCACGGGATAGGCTGAGGACATAAGGCCAATTACCATACTCGTGCATCATAGCCAAATATGGAGTTGTTTACAGCTAGGCTACCAGGAAGCCAGCGCCATCTTTGAATGGCGGCTCCCTACATCTCCCCCCTCTTTATTAATTAAGCAGCAGGAGAGAGTATAGGTCTGATTTCTGCAGCAGAAGTATTTCATCCGATCAGGTCCCCACCTCATGATGTGTTGACCGATCGAGGATGAGTTAACTGTGCATAATTGCCTGCATACCTTCCCGAGTGCAATGGACCAACCAGTCCCTGGGGTGCAAAGGCTATGCATGTAACAATTGTCTACACACCTTCCCGTGTGCAATGGACTAACCAGTCCTAAGGGTGCAAAGGCTATGTGACTCCATATGCAGTCAGACTTGCTCTCCTTGAAGGAAGGAAAATGTCCTACACTTCAAGTGCAGTGCACGAGCCTGACATCCTGTGCTCAATGCAAGTATGTGAAAGCTGTCCACATACCTTCCCGAGTGCAATGGACTAACCAGTCCTGGGGGTGCAAAGGCTGTGTGGATATTAGGTAAAGCCAGATCTGGGGGGAGGAGCCACACTCCAAAGTGGCTAATGCTTGAGTGATAATGACCTTGTCCTTTTTTGTACGTGCTCGCAAACAGCAGACCAACCACAGACAAAACACGCATCCTCCAAGGCAGCATGCCAAAAATATACCCTACCCCCACCCATTCTAAACAGGGAAAAGGTAGAAGCAATCCAGGAGGACAGTCTCTCTGCCATGCTGATATCCACTCGTGTGGAGTTGATGGTCACCATCGCCACTCTGTTTCTCCAAGGTCTCTTCAAATTCTCCGGACCAATTTCCTATAAGATAACTGAACAACTGTGTAGCAGGAATCTTAAAAGTTCTTATTAATAAAATCAAACCTGAGGCGAGTTATTGGGGTCCATGCTGGTAGATCAGAGAGACAGAACAAGCCACAGCTATCTCACCTCACCAGTTCCTCAGCTGGTCCTGTTTCCTCAGACTGGAAGCCTCTGAGTCCTCATCCGGAATGGGTCTCAGCTGAATTACTGCTCAAAAGCCTGAATGCTTAACCAGCCAAAATGCTGAACCAGCCAAATGCCTCTAGTTTCTGGTCCTCACACCTTATATATCTTTGTTTTCTACCACCACTCCCTGGGATTAAAGGCTGGCTTTCTGGGATTAAAGGTGTGTGTCACCATGCTTGGCTATTTCCAATGTGGCCTTGAACTCACAGAGATCCAGAGGGATTTCTATCTCTGGAATGTTAGGATTAAAGGTGTGAGTGCCACCATTTTCTAGCCTTTGTATCTAGTGGCTGTCTGTTCTCTGACCCCAGATAAATTTATTAGGGTACACAACATTTTGGGGAACACAATACCACCACACAACTGTTTAGACAAGTTTGCTGCTCGAGAACCATTCTGGAATTGCACACTAGTGACATACAAACCAGGCATTCTCCACTCATAGCCCAACTGGGCCAGATGCCAAAGGATGTCAACTTGTTCTTATACCAAGTCAATGCACTGGTTAAGCACCATAAGGCCACCTTTCAACTGTGCATTTAGGGAAGTAGAGGTATGAAGGATGGTTTGGAGCCATTAACTCCTTCCACCTGAAGACGCTGAAATGGCCAAGCCTGCATCTCTGGAGACAGGGACCAGCTGCAGCAGTTTGAACCTCCACTGCAAAGGTGATGCCTAGCACCTGGCCCCCAGCCAGCACAAGGATTCCCCATAACCTCTCTGAGAATGATTAGAATAACAAGTAATGTGTGAACACCATAATTCCCTCCTTGGAGCATAATTAAAGGAGCTACTTCAGAGCAGCTAGCATCCATTCGTGCAGCTCATGTGGTTGCAAGGACTGCTGCCGCTAGGCCAGTATTACCTTAGTGGTCCCCCAATTTCCCGAGAGGCTTTTAGCCAAGCTTCTAATCCCTTTCCTTTCCACGGGGTAATGGCTCTTCTACATTCTTTAGTGCTTTGCTCATATACTAATTGTTAAACCAGAGGCATAGCTGTTTCTACATCTCCAAATATCTTTCCTGCAGCCTCTACCAGATATAAGGCACAGGTTCATGATATCTGTTGTTTGTTTGTGGATCTTCAAAGACTGGAAACGCGGACGCTAGCCGCGCCCAGGTGTTTCTCCTGATAAAATGACAACCTCCACCTGTAAAATAAATCTAAACTTCAATAGGATATGCTGTCTGCCCTTACTTAACTTTGGTGCCTTCCTGCTTCAACAGTCCAATTAACTGACTGTGAGCTAATTGCACCCATTTCAATTCACTCTTACCAAATGCCGTCCGGCCTTCCCAGAGTGTCCGTCAGCTGGTCCTCCTTTCTCAGATCTCGGTAGGACCTCCATTTATCTCGGTGGGACCTCCATTTGTGGCGGTATCGCCCGCATTACCGATACCCGTTTACCATGTCTGAGCGAAGGGCTGCGGATTAATCCCCTTATAGTAATCAGCATACCTAGAGAACTTACCGACGTCGTAGCCGTTCCTGGTGAACTTACTACCGACGTCACCGTTACCGACGTCACCGCTCCGTGTGTTGAGTTCTGAATCCTCTTCGACCCCTCACCTGGTGTCCGAAGTTACCTTCCCGGGTTTCGGCACCAGTTGTTTCCCCGACGGGGAGCCAGTTGCGGCGCGCTCCTCGGCCAGCAAGGAAGAATGACCACCACGAGAGGATTCTTCTCAGATCACACTTTATTGGAGCGCCTCTTGGTTAAGGGAGAGCTGGAGGTGAGGTGCGGCTTCGAGAACTAAATTGCAGCTGCTTATATAGGGAATCAGGCAAACGTGCCGTACTGTGATTGGGTCCCGCCAGAATGCTAGCATGGGGAGCCACGGGATAGGCTGAGGACATAAGGTCACTTACCATACTCGTGCATCATAGCCAAATATGGAGTTGTTTACAGCTAGGCTACCAGGAAGCCAGCACCATCTTTGAATGGCGGCTCCCTACATTCAGTTACTCATCTTTAATGATGATGTAACCAACTTTGTTGAAAAAGTACAGCCCCCACACTTGGCATCCATCAAATATTGTATGCTGCTGCCCAAATTTCCACATGTCCGCCTAGCTCACAAGAACAAAGAGACAAAAACCACTGTACCTCAATGGTTTTCAGGTATTTTTAGAGGCAAAAAATATTTATCTGCCCAGAAATCCTGGAAGCAAACCAAAGTAATGTGGTACATGAAGTTTAGGAGGAGGTCACTGTGGCAAATCAAGGTGTCTGAGAGGCAGGATAGGCTGGCTGAGGGTTTATGTCCTTGTCTGTTCTGGGTGAATGGTGACTGCACACTCAATGGTCAGGTGGCTTGCTGTGTCTTCTCTGTATCCTGTTTTGTCCTCATCCACATTTCCTGCTACCACTTGCTTTTCCCCTTTCCCTAACCATGGCTCAGTTAACCTTGCCCTTGGAGCTTGGGCTGGATGTTAGTTCTTGAGAGATTCTGACTTGCAGTGTGCTTCCAGCTGCATCTCAGTCCAGCAGAAGTCCCCTAGCCATGCTGTGGTGTGAGAATGGGGCTGTCTCAGTGCACCCCACTTAGGCTCCTGAGGGTACAGGACTTCCCATGTGCTGTGTCTATACCATTCAGTAACTGCTTTTCTTCAAAGTTGATTCCTCTGAGTTAAAATCAGCCTCATGGAGGGTTTGGAGAAATGAGGACCCTCAGACATTGCTGGTAGTGTAAAATGGTACAGCACAGTGAGAAGCTACACACAAGTCTTCAGTGTTGAATTGCAATCCCCAGGTGACCCAGTGATTCTAGAACATGAAGTAGATGTCCGCAGGTCCCAACATAGCTAGGGTACTTCAAGGTTTTGTCAGCACTCCAGGGAGCAGCCTCCTGATGCCCATCATTCACTGAGTGGAATAGTACACTGTGGTTGAGCTCTTCCATGGAATATTGTTCAGCATAAAGTAATACAAAAAATAATTTGTTACTGACTTAGTCAGCCATTTGTTACTCAAATAATTCCCTAGCACAAACATCTCACAGGAAGGAACTGATTCTTTTGGATCCTGGTTATGGAGATTTTCTAGTTTCGTGAGCTCTTTGCTTTGGGTCCAGATTGAGGCAACCTGTGGTAAACGGAGCCCTTTTGAAGGAAGTTGCTTACTTTGGGGGCAACTGGGAAACAGTGAACAAGACCAGTGTGGTAGTCCACGACCATCCAGTAGTCCTTTGCTGGGGAACATTCCTATACTGCACAGCCTGGGGAACTTCTTCAGCAGAGTTAGTTAAGGAGCAAGGACCCCTGAGGGCCACCTGTCTCTGCATTAGGTTGCAGGATAGACACTTCAATGACTGAACTGCCTATCTCTCCTGCCCTCTCTGTTCTTCTCTCTTCCAACAGGTTTACCTTCTTTTCATTAGTATCCCTGGTGGTTGCTCCTTATGTTAGTATTAACTGTGAAGCTAAACCTGTTACTGCATTACAGTGTGTTTGTATGTGTGCACACATGTACTTGTGTGTGTTCATGAATTTCTGTGTGTACATGTGAGTGAGCAAGCCTCCACTGAGCACACAATCTTCCAATGAACAGGAGCAAAGGAGCCTGGGTGAAAGACTGAAGGACCTGCTGAAGCAGAAGGAGCTGGTCACCCATCAAGGGGACTTGGCAGAAAAGCTGCAACATCACTTCAATGTTTCTGAGATAAGACGGAGCCCAGGCTGGGAGGAGTGGTTAGAACCATGTATGTCACCTGTCCCTGGATCTCTGTCCTTTTGGGATTCCCACCATGTGAATAGCTCCCAGCCACAACCAGGGAAAGACCACTTCAGGATATTATTCTTGCCCGGTCAACAAGAACTTCTCCAGGAAACACTATGTTTGATCCTTAGTGTTTCTGGGGAGTATCTACCCCTTATTCCCATCTGAGCTCTCTGCTATCTTCTCAGTGTCCCTTGTGTCTCACCATGAATATCCTATGGCAGTCCTCAGCCTAGTAGTAGGAAGGTTAGTTGTGCAGTACAGTGTGTATTCCTGCCACTTTATTTTCCTTCCAGAACATCACCTTTAGAGAGAAGCTCAAACTTTTGCACAGATATGCATGCAGCACACTCCTAAAGATTACAGGTTCTCTGCAATGTGAATCTGTTTCCTTTGAAAAGATTTTTCTGTTATAAGAAGTTTAGAAATTGAATTGTGGCAGGTTTCTATACTGAAGGAATAATCAGATCCTTCACTGCTTTTAATTTTTAGGATCCCCTAGATGGTCTACATTCAGTTTCCCAGGTTGCTCACAATCACCTGGTATATAGTCAAGGCCATGCCTATCTGTCCTGAACTGTTTCTCAGACATTGCTACACTGTTATAATTTTCCCTAAAAAATGTATCTAGACAACTGGAGAAATGTGCTGTATTTTCTTGACCAGCACAGTGTATTTCTTAGCTCAAAAGCTGAGAAAAAATAAAGGTCCAGGTGCACTGTGGTCCTTCTCTCTTGGGGAATGCAGGGAATGATCTCACCTGAAAGGTCATGCTGTATTGTCCAGCAAACTAGAGCTGGTTCAGGCTCAAATAACTGACATAGGTTCCCACCAGGCCTGTTCCCTAACAGCCTTCCTCCTCTAAGTCAGAAAACTCCCATCTGAGTTTGAACAGGTCACAGCCCAGGATTAGAGCCTCCTGCAGACAGAGCTGCTGCAGCAGGAGCACTAAGTCTCACAGGCAAGTGAGCCACCATTGCATCCCAAACCCAGCAAACATGGCATTGGTGTGAGACTGGGGGTTCTTGACCTTGGCTTCCAGTGTGAATAAGCCTTGATGTTTTTTCTGCCCTGTGACTCAGACACGCTTTTTCTGGTTCTGTTTGCCTTTCCTTCTGATATAGCAGATCTTGGGAGAACTGAGGAGGCCAAAGAAGCCACAGATATCTTGAACCCATGACATTCTATACTCTCCGATCAAGGCCTCCTCTTCAGAAGACACTCCTTTAGAGCTGTGAACTCACCAGTGAGGAAAATACCAGCTGTCTTCCAGGTGATCCACCCACAATCAGATCTTTGGGTCTGTTATCTTAGTACTCCTAAAGGAAAGAAAGCATCAAAAATGAGCTTGAGATACAGAAAACCTGAGCCAATAATTACTGAGAGCCCTGATATTCAACAGCAAGTGGCCCCTGTGAAGGGTAGTACAACATGGAGGAAGAGATGGAGTGAACAAGACATTTCCAGACAGTTTAAAATCTATGGCTTTGGCAAGCTGACTGAGTCCTCAGCCCTCTCTTTGTGGTGTGAAATGTGTCCAGAAAGATTGTTGATATCAAGTTTTTCCAGACGGAACTCATCCAAAAGCATCATATTTCATTCTCCAGTTGAGTGTTAGAGCTGACACCATGTTATGCACAAGTGTTGGTGAAGATAATGCACCAAAGAGATCTCCACAGTCCATCATTCCCTGTGGTAGACATTTTTTCCTCCATATGTAAAATGAGTGGTTATTCTTCAGGTTCACAGCCTGCCCTGAAGTGACTGGTCCTGTGAAAGGTTTTACAGAAGACATCTAAGTCATCTTTTATGTTCATGGGTTCTCAGATGCTGCCCATGGATTTATTGGGTCTCCAGCAAGCACAGAAGTATCTGAAAGAATCAAATAGAGACCAAGACATTACAGGATCAGCAGGGGATGAAAATTTTTCAAATGCTTCCCAAGGAGCACAAATTTTGCTCTAGAAAATGTCTCATCCTTAGTCTCAGTGAAGCTTGACCTACAAATCCTGACGGAGGCATGGCTATACTAGCTTTGAAAAGGCTTTTTACAATCACTGACTGCCTCCTTACCATGTTTTCAAGGCCAGCCACAGGCTGTGGGTCTGTTTTGCTAAATGTGCAGCAAGAGAATGTTTCTGACCTTATTTATTTTGTTTTCTATGTTATATATTGAGGTTATATTATTCATTTGTTCTTCCTTTTGTTTGTTTGTTATTTGGGTATTTTGTTAAGGTCTTTCACTGTTTATTGACTGCTCCCTTTAAGCCCCTGTTTAGTAATATTGCTATATTTTTATTAATAATAAAGTGATTTTGAACTCTTCTGTCTTAGAACCATTTTCTTTGTTCATGTGTTGTCTCACTCTAGTAGCCCCAGAACCTCCTGTAACATCAGAACTCTTGTGTGCTCAGCTTGAGCTACAGAGTGGGTTCTCAGGCAGCCAGGGCTACACAGGGCTGTGGATGTGGATGGTGTTGTAAACTCCGTGGATTCCCATTGCACAATGGAAAAACTACCCATACTGTATCCTTGTGGTCATATATTTATCTACCCTAGCTATAGCATTCTGTATACCCATTTCAGGATGTGATCATGTGCACCACATTCATGAGAAATGCAACTGTATTGCTGTAAAGCCTCTCAGGAAATGAAAACATTTACTAAAGGAATATGAAAGAAATCCATGGCCTGCTTGCCACCTGGAGCCATGATTATGTCCCTGCCTGGTCTGCTGCTAAGGGCCATGTCTTGTCCATGACCATGACACAGCTGTGGGAGTCTGGGTTGATACCCATGCATCCTCTAAGAGTGAGGGCTTGCCAGCCACCTGCAGTCTGGGCTACTACATGTGACCATATTGTTGTCAAAGGGATATGCCCCCCAAGGGGACATATGTGTTTTAGAAGCCTGTGTTGCCCGCTAGGACCATAATGACATCAGGGCCAGGGCTGTAACTGAGGGGCATGTCTGGATCCATGACCCTGTTGCAGCCAGGTTCGGCGATAGTGAGAACTGGACCTGCCCCTCACCAACTGCAGTACTGAGGAGAGTGGGTTCTGCACCTGGACTGAGCAGCACAGTAGAGCTGATCCTGTTGGTTGTGGTGTCAGTGAGCTGGCTCTGAGTTTATGAGAGCAGAAGAGCATAGTCTACCTACTTCTTCCTTGTGTTGGCAAGGGTAAGGGAAAGATGCCTGCCTTATCTGAGCAAATGCCACCTATAGCTGGTGGGAGAGTGGGACTCTGGGGCATGAGAACAGAAGAGGTGGGTCAGCCTCTCACCAATTGCAACAATTGGGTTTGTGGGCCTGGTATATTACCTCCGCAAAACACTAGAGCTGTGCCTTTACTCTGAGTGTGGGTAAGTCAGATTTGAGTGCATGAGAACAGGACAATTGTCCTGTCTCCATTCTGCCCATTGCATGGGGTGAGCTAGGTGGGGCAGTGTTGGAGAGCTTGCTGGGGTGGAGAAGATGAAGGAAAGCTGGCAGCCTGACTATCCCAGGTATGCCCAGCCAGAACCATGGCTATGAATTATCCAACCCTAACATCGTCTTTATCCATGGACTGCTGGAGCATGTAAAGGGCCCAATTTTGAATAGCCAAAGCTTCTGGATCTCTGTGACACATGGCATCAATAGGATATCCAAGAAGAGCACAAGTGAAGGTCCATCATCTATAGTGTAGAGAAGCCAGAGAAGTCTGCAATACTTATAAAAAAACATGTATGGACTAAAGGGTATACTCTGTGACTCATTGGGTCACACTAAAATTCCTTGCCAATACTTTTGTTCATTTGTTTTTAATTTTGGATTTTCAGTTTTTCTTTTAAATTTTGTTTTGTTTGGGGGGAAGTTTCAAAGGCAGAGCTAATGTGTTAAGGAATGGATAAGGGGTAGAGATAGATTGGGATGCAAGAAGTGAAACTATCAGTGAATAATAACATGTTTAAAATAAAAGAAGAAATTAGGAAACCCAGAGATATCTGGGCATGGGTTCCTTGGAATACAGCATCAGTGATATGAAGACTGCAGACAGAATGAATTCCAAGGCATGTTGGGACAGTTTTTGTTTTGTTTTTTGTTTTTTTTTTTTTTTTGTTCTTGGCGCTTTTGGCTTTAACTAGGAATTTGTGCAATTTTTTAAAAAAGATTTCTTTTTTCATCTATTTCTTGTTAGTTTTTAATGTGTTTACTAGAAAATATACAATTATACATGGTTTACATTTTAGTTCTATTTAATGACACTGTTTAAGGACACAGACCTTAGCCGGGCGGTAGTGGTGCACAAATCCCAGTACTCTGGGAGGCAGAGGCAGGTGGCATATCTGAGTTCGAGGCCAGCCTGGTTTATGTAGTGAGAGTTCCAGGACAGCCAGGACTGTTAGTTACACAGAGAACCCTTTATCGAACCCCCCCTCCCCGGAAAAAAAAACCCAAAAAACAAAAACAAAAACCCAAACCAAACAACAACAAAAAACCAACAAACCAACCAACCAACAAACAAAACCCCCAATACCAAAACACAGACCTTCAATTAGGCTGATTGATATTAGAATCAAACCTATTTATGACAGTATGCTTACAGGGAATTTCTCAAGAGCAATGTAAAGCAGATTAGAATCTTGGCAGCCTTTGTCAATCATGATTCTGTGTTCTTATTAATACATAATTATATATTACACTTGAAAAAGGTAAATAGATGAGCTAGTTGGTTCATGTTACATGGATCTTAGTAGGCAATCTCAGTTCCAAATGACAAAATGTTAGTTCCACATTACCCAAAGCATAGTGATCAAGTGAATATGAACACTATTCAACCTCTTCTTAAAGACGGCTCTAAACCTATAGTTGCTGATGTATAGAATTTCCACAGGTAGAAAATCTTCAGTTTCTCTCATTTAATTATTTTATTATCTGCATAAACCCTTGAGTCCAAACCTTTATAATAAAGGAAGCAGTGGCATTCTAGCTGGAACTGGTCACTGCTCTGGCAAACACTGACAACAAAGACATCATGGTAGACTTCAATGTCTGAGTGGGCTGATTTCAAAGTTCCAAGCAGTCTACTGGGCAAATACTATCTTCAAACACTCCCCAAATACTATTTGTATGTTCATATCTTTAGGTGAAGAAAACTGAATTTTAAATACCTGCACATAAAATCTGAAAACTACATGGAGATCTGTCTTATCAAGTACCTCCTGACAGTCTGGTGGAAACTTCTTACTACAGAACACTAGGGTCTCAGAAACCACACTGAAATACTATTAGAAGTGCAGACAATCTCTAACCTCTTTAAGGTTATTTCCAGAAATATTAGTAATTAATACAGGTCCATTTCCCTTACACATTCAACTTTATGACACACTACTGGCCTCTAAAATGTTACTGCAAATGTAAAATCTGAGAGATTTAACATTATAAAATCAGGAATTCAAAAAGAAGAATAAATTCTAAGGCAGAAGCAAAGACTAATTTTGGATCTGCAATGCTTTTATGACCAAAAAACATAAATACTGATCCACTTGTAACTCAGCAATACTACCTCAGAGTCACACAGTTTCAAAACACCCTTTTAGACAACATCTGATTCTGCCTTTTGCTATTTATAGCAGAATAAAAATCAGCTTTCATATTTGTCTTAATGAGAAGGGAGAAATGTGTATGTTTGAGTCTGAGATAAACATAGTTGGGAAAGAACAGAATGTCAGTCAGTCTAACCAAATTCCATCTGAATAGTCTGAGGACTTAGGCAGATTCCAAAATATGTGATTATGCCCCAATTTTAAAACAGTAAACATCTTAACACATATACTGATTGATATGAAGAAAACTTAACGCCACCAGATATGTGCAAAAAAGAGAAAAAGTCAAGTTCATGTTTAAATACAGTATTTCAACTCATCAACTGAGAGAAAACTTTACTTATGGGGAGAGGTCATTCTGTGTTCATAATGTTGAAGAGGATATGTTATAAAACGACTACCATAGTTAATACTTAATATTGCCTTAACATTTCTAAAGTCACAGAAAATGATCATCTTTGATTGCCAGTACAATAAATTATGATACAAAGTATGTTACTTCCTCTTCACTAGTAACCAAACATACATAAAACAGACTCAACAAATATTTAGTATTAATTATTTTGCATAAGCAAACATTTCTGAGATTTGAAGATTTGTGTTTGAACATACAGTACTACAATGCTGGCTACATCAAATAAATAGAAAATCATTTTTTTTGAGGAAAGTTCAACAATCAAGAGGCTGCATTGCATATAAGATAGAACGCTGGCTATATATACACACAGGGGACAATCAATGAGGAATACTTCCCATTACAGAGGTCTTTCCAGGCAGCAAACTCATGAGCTCACTGTTCTGACATTTAAAATCAACACAAATAGTGTTACTCTTTTATCCTTTGGTTCCCAGTGACAAATAATGAATACAGTCTCTGGATCAATTCCTCCTGGATGCATTGTTTCTAGAACATGAGGGATACTTTGGAGCCGTTGGTGCACTTCTTGGACTGCCAAATTTCAATCAGAGAACTCTATGAAAATTTATTTCTTTTATTTATATCTATGGGTGTTTTTCCTGCTGCAGGGCTATACACCATGTGCATGTAATTCCACAAGTGGCCAGAAGAAGGCATCAGATTCCGAATGAACCTGGAGTTAAAGAGGCTTTTTAGCTGTTCTGTTTTTTCTTTGGAAGAGAAACTACTCAAAATGATGGAGCCTTCTCTCCAGACCCTGGACTTGACTTTTGTCCTTTTAGTTATGTATGCTGTATTAGTTTGAATGAATCGCCCGCAAGCAAGGAGAGAAATTTCAGGAGACCAGTAGGGACAAGCATATATTGTAAGCATTGTAATTGTCTTAGGACGCCAGGCATTCATGCAAGGTGTTGGTGGGTTCAAGATCCTGCTCCAGCATCACTTATTGTCAGGCTTAGAGCAGGTCTCTCATACCTCATCCTGGATGACAATGCAGATTAGGGCCATCTGATGACATGCAGAATTGAGAAGATCCTCCTGACGGTCAAGGTGTGTTTAAGGGTGCCTATTGATGCACCAGGTAAGTGTTGGGAGTAAGCTTCAGACCAGCCAGAGTGACATGCCAGTCATGAGGAGCATGTCTCTACAAGGCTAGGAAAGGAGAGGGATGGTTGATGGTGCTCTTTAACCACAGCTGATCTCATTGTGTACTGAGGAAGGGTTTCTTCCAGATAGTGCTTTATTTTTGGGAAGCTCCCCTGGACCAGATCTGCCTTCTGAGACTGACAGTGAATCAGAGAGTTAATGTGTGGAGGAAGTAATCCTGTGGGGTCCTAGACTGGCGCTGTCAATCAAGCATAAAAATAATCTACTCTTTATGAATAAAAGGCATATATGCACACACAACATCAATATAGATACAAACCCCATCAATTCTATGGATGATGTGATCAGCAGGAGAGATGGCTCAGTGGGCAAAGGTAACTGCTGCTAGGCCTTCAGGCCTGAGTTTCTTCCCTAGGACTCACATGATTGAAGGAGAGAACAAACCTCTGAGAAATTGTCCTCTGATCTTCATGTGGGTGGGGGTGCGGCGTTGTCATGGACCACAATAGCTAAGCCTTTCTATTCTTAAAGCTTTCTATTTCTCACTTACCCTAGAACCTTTCCATCTGATACACTCATTTAATTATATTACTCTGCATTGCATTTGAGAGATTTGGGACATTTGCTATTTTATTGTCATTACCGAGATGTTATGGATTCCAAGAAGGCTGACACCAAAGCATCACCTGAAGAATGGTTAAGCGTAGGTGGCCACTCAGAATTTGTGACTTAGCTGAGACATAAACTACTCTAGAATGTCTTCTCTTCATGTCTGGTGTATTATTCAGAGCTCTCTAGAGTAACAGAAGTTATAAACTCAATATCTCTATATCTAGAAAGCAGAGTCTTTCAGAATGACTTTCAGGCTGTGGTTCAGCCAATACAATGATGTCTGGCTATGATGGAAAGTCCAATATTCCAGCAGATGCTTAGTCCACAGACTGGTATGCAATATATGCTGGAAACTTATAGAAGTAGAGCTCTAATGCTAACAAGATGTGCTAACAAGGAGAGACCAAGCAGAGAAAGAGTAAAAGTGTACTTCCTCCATGTCTTCCAGTAGGCTTCCAGCAGGAGTGGTCCAGACTACATCTGAGTTTAAGATCTGAATTAAAAGTGTAACTTCCTACCTCAAAGATTCAGACTGGAAGTAGATCTTTCTACTTCAAATTAAGCAGAAATCTCCCATAGGTGTGCCCTGTATGTTTTGGTTTTAGTTAATATCAGATGTATTCATGTTGACAACTAAGATTAGCCATCACAGTAGTATTCCCCTCTTCACTAATATTCATGAGCAAATGGCTCCCTTAGAGAGTGAAAGGAAGGAGTGACAATAATCAAAAGGTACATCTGAGTCAGCTATAGATCCCAAGGTTATGATGACTTTTATTGGCCTCATTATGGCCATGGATGGCTGAAATAAGAAAAAACTACCTGTCTCTGGTTTCTTGGGTAGTAGGGGATGAGCTAGAAACCCAGTTACAAGTCTCTGGTCTTTCTATACAATTGGAGAATAGACATTGCAATAGGTATGGTGTGTCTGTTAAGGACTGTGTTGGAAAAGGGTCCAAGAGGGACAAATGCATCTCTTTAAGGAGAACTGGAAAGGCCTCTCACAGCAAACACACTGAACCAGTCAGAAAGAGTAGGGTTCCTCAGGCCACGGGAATATGGACTTTAAGTCTTCCAGACCCCTTCTTGCTCACTCTATGTAATTTGAACAGGAAAGAAAGACAAAAAAGAAAAAAAAACACAAAAAGCCAAAAACTCTCTTAAACAGCAGGGCCCAGGGAAAACTTTGTGGGGTCTTCATTGTATACAACAGGTAGAAATCATCATTTATTTTCAAAGCAAAAATGGTTTATTAGGATTTGAAGTTTATTGAGGGTCAAAGAGGCAGGATTTGAAGACAGAAGTAACAGGTAATAAATCATACTCCAGAGCCAAATCATATTGCAGAGCTCACCACTGACACTACCATAATGAGCATGGGCACTGCAGTGTGTGCCACGAAGAATACTGGCTTTCTACAATGTGCCTGGTGTTGCTTTAGAAGACCGCAACATCCAGGGCTCCTAAAATGGGATGACTCTTGCCCAAATCATCAAGCAGATTGGACTCCTCCATTTCTCTAGAACATAAGCTCTGGCATGCAGTTGCTGACTCAAGCTTGTATTTGGGTCCTGGTCTCTGTAGTAAGGAGTAGGGTTTCTGATGGGAACTGCTCCACCAAAACACTGGAAGGGTGCTCAAAGGTGCTGTCAGCCAACAGCCCCTCCCCATGCCCACCCTGCAGCCTCCAGAAGGGGCTTCAATAGTCAAATTTACCAACTTTTCCTTTCTGGATTGGGCTTATTTTCGCTCATTATTTTAAACATTGCTTTGTTTTTCCTCCATAAATTGTATTACATTACTCTTCCTACAATTGAAATTTCACTTTGGACATAGAATCCTATTCATGGAGGGTCAATTTTCTTTGCAGTAAGCTGAAGTTTATATTTTCTGCTTTCTGGCTTGCTGTTATGGCTATTCTCAGCTGTCTACTTGAGACATAGTTGAGGAATTGACACCAAAAGACTGGCTTGCAGGCATGCTTCTTGGGCATGTTCTTGATTGCTAATTGATGGATGAGAGCTCAGCCCTCTGGAGGTAGTGTCATCCTTAGGCAAGTGAGCCTGGGCCATAGAGAAAAGGTAGCTGAGGTGACTAGTGAGCAGTGTTCCTCTGGTTTCAAGCCCCTGTCTTGAGATCTTGCCTTAGTTTCCCTTGATGATAGACTGTAACCTGTGAGGTGAAAAAACTCATCACTTTTTAAAATTGGATTTTTTTACTTTTATTATAACAATAGAGATCTGTCTAGAACTTGCCATAATATCAGGACATGCTCTGATGGTCCATCCTTCTCCTGCCAGCTTGTATCCTTTTTTTCTCCACTGTACAAAGTTTCTGGACACTGCAATCTGTTGCAATATCTACTCTGACAACCATACCCACTGCTTATGTAACACTAATACGGTATTTTGTTAGTCAGATGTGACATGTTTCTCCAATATGGTATGCTTCCCTAATTTTCCCTCTTTAAAATTATCTCCGGATTTTCCTTCTTTTTCCACTTTAAATTAGTATCCTTTGGCCAACAATAGAACAGTTATCTCAGATTATTAAGTTCTACAGAAGTGGGTGATTTATTTTTCACATTTTCCAATTGAAGATTTAGAAAAGCAAATTAGAACACTGTATGTCTCTCTCTCTCTCTCTCTCTCTCTCTCTCTCTCTCTCTCTCTCTCTCTGTGTGTGTGTGTGTGTGTGTGTGTGTGTGTGAAGGTGGGCACTCACATTCCACAGCTTATATATTGTGAGGTCCAATTTTATGACAACCTGACAAAAGCTAGGGTTCGAAGAGGAGGAAGCCATATTTCTAAAATTTTTCCATATGATCAGGATGTAGAAATGCCTGTAGAGCATTTTCCAAAGTATTGATTAACATGGGAGGACCCAGACCATTGTGAGTGGGGTCACCCCTTGTCTGTTGGTCCTGGGCTGTTTAAGAAAGGACAGTGAGGTTGGGGATTTAGCTCAGTGGTAGAGTGCTTGCCTACAAGTGCAAGTTGCTGGGTTCGATCCTCAGATTAAAAAAAAAAGAAAAGAAAAGAAAGTAGGGTGAACAAGCTGTGGTGAGTGAGCCAGTAAGCAGCACCATCCATGGGCTCTGCATCAGCTCCAGCCTCAAGGATCCTGTCCTGTTTGAGTTCTGGTCCTGACTTCCTTCAGTGAGGAATAGTGATGTGGAAGTGTAAGTCAGATAAACACTTTCTTCCTGAATTTGCTTTAATCATGGTTCTTCATTGTAACAACAGAACCCTGACTAGGACACTGTGCATGTCAGAGGACATCGTTCAGGATTTGGATATCCCCTTATACTGTGTTGAGGCAGGTTTCTCTTGTTTCTGGGTTGTACTGGTTACTCTAGTCCAGCTGGCTTTCCAGCTTCCAGGCAATTTCCAATCTCTGCCCTACATACCTCTGAGAGGTATGTAATCACCGGTGTGTGCCACTGTTCTGCCTTTTTAAGTGAATGCTGGTGTTGAAGTCATCAGACTTGTACAGTTTCTTTCTCAATTAAGCTGTATCCCCCAACCGAAGGCTTTGCTGTATTTTAAAAGCAAACTCGTAAAACACCCAAAACAAATGCAGTATTAAGTGACTCATGATAAATGGATGTCTCACAATCAACAGGCAGATTTATTTATTTATTTGTTGTTTGGGTGGTTGGTTTTTATTTATTTTTCGAGACAGGGTTTCTCTGTGTAGCTTTGCACCTTTCCTGGAACTTGCTTTGGAGACCAGGCTGGCCTCGAACTCACAGAGATCTGCCTGCCTCTGCCTCCTGAGTACTGGGATTAAAGTTGTGCACAACCACCACCCGGGTCAATAGGCAGATTTAACAGAGAACTTTCTGGTCCCTCAGAAGCCCCTCAGGTGCCCCATCCAATGGCAATGTTCTTTTTCCCATCAGTAGCAACCACTTTGCTGAGTCTTATAGTCACCTAATATCTTTGCACAAATCTGCTACTGAATCCTCAGGCCAAATGGCAGGTGAGATCCTATCTCCAGGAATCCTCTGACTGAAAGCCTTTGAGTCCTCAGCTTGAAAGGCTCTCCATCAAAAAACCCTCTAGCTGAAAAAAGGCTAGTTCCTGTCTCCTCATGCCTTATATACCTTTCTCTGCCCAGCAATATTGCTTCCTTCCTAGCACTGGGATTAAAGGTGTATGATTCCCAAGTACTGGCATTAAAGGTGTGTGCCAGTCCTGTGTGGCTCTGTTTCTCTCATAGAATGAATCAATCTCATGCAGTCCAGGGTGACTTTGAACACACAGAGATCCCAAAGGATCTCTGCCTCCCGAGTGCTAGGATTAAAGGTATGTCTCTCCACTGCCTGGCCTTGCTTTTTAATCTAGTGGCTTGTTCTGTTCTCTGATCTTCAGGCAAATTTTATTAGGGTACATAATATGTCACCACACATAACTGTCTTTATTGTCATCAAACTCTAAATCCCAATCACTTTCTTGTTCTTGAAGTTTACTGTTTTTGTTGTCATAATACTCAGAACCCACACATTTCCTTTCTGCCTCCTTTGTCCTTGACAGTTTTCTGCGGTGTGGAGGAGCTCTGACTATTTGGTATGTAGTTCCTCGTGGTTTAGGTTTTGTGACTGCATGCTCTATCTATGAAGTCTAACATGTCCATTGTGTATCCTGAGCACTGGCAGCTGAATGGGGATAGGGATCATACTTCTGGTATAACTCAAGTTCATATAACAAGCGTACATTCAGGCTGGATGCTGTGCTATTTTATGAGAAGTCCCTATAATTGCAGTTGGTGAAACTACTCAAAATTGACAAGACGAACAATAAAATTACTCAAATATTTAAACCTATAATTGACATAATTGGTATCTGACATTTGGACTTGAACATTTTAAAGTCTTACAATGCTATTACATTTGAGATTTTTCTATCTATAAAGAAGATAAAATCACTTTGTGTTCACATTGACATTTGGGGTTCAAAGCCAGGGCTTTGAATGTTGAATTTTTGGTTCTCAGGGATAAAAGTGATAATAGTATCATAATATTAATATTCTTAGTTTTAGGCACAGCATATGCATATAGTAACCAAGACAAGGCAAAGTATAAACAATCTATGTTGTCTATCTAATGAAATTAGTATTGTGTCAGTAAAGTGATGTAAAATTGTATATGTGGAAATTAGTATACACAGCAATGGATTGATTTATCCTTGACTAAAATCAGAATCAGCATCCAAAAGGAGGCCATACTGCTTCAAACAGGACTTACAGGAGATTGTTAAGAAGTTGGTAGTCCAAATGCTTTGTGAATTGAAAGAGTGTTACTGCCATTCAGCCTTTGTCTAGATGAGTAAGGAAGATCTTAAGTAAATATTTATAGTGCCATTTGCTACACAATATAACTTGAATCCATTATTCTGCCTCTTGTCACATTATTGCCCCTAAGCCATGAAAGTCTCTTCATTAAGGTCAGCAAGTACTTCCTCTAATATTTGAAACTGTTTTTAATAGTTTCGTGATTACTCAAGAATAGATATTTGATAATAGTTTGAGAATGAGTAGTATAGGGAACTGGGCTTGTTTATAGAAAGCTGTAAGCTATGTTTGCCATCTGGGGCTGTTCTTGCCATGGATGTATTTTGCTTAGGTAACTGGCTGACTCTGATCTCACTGAACTGGCGTTTTCAAGTAAAGTTAAAAGATGACCTTGATCTGTACTCATAACAAATACTTAACTCTACATCATCTTTTATATGAATTACACCAGGTAGCTAAGTGTACATTAGCTTTCTGACACCAGATGCTACTACTGTATATAAACTTGATGTTAACTATTATTTATGCTTCTCTATAAAGACTTAAGAGGTAAAATGATATGCTGATTTACTATAGTAAATTACCTGATTTGACTTCTGTCTACAATATTTTATCCTATTTTATAAAACTGTTATGCAAATCCAGAAAGCATGACTTAAGGGAGAGGTTCTCAGTTTGTGGGCCATGACCCCTTTGGGGGGTGCAAGGACACTATCACATGGTTCAAGTGTCAGGCATCCTGTATATCAGATATTTTCATTACAATTCATAACAGCATCAAAATTACAGTTATGAGGTAGCAATGAAATAATTTTATAGTTGGGGAGGGGTCACCATGACATGAGGAACTGTATAAAGGGCTGCAGTGTTAGGAAGACTGAGAACCACTGGCCTAAGGAGGGAGGTGTTTATCCTGGTGCAATTCCTGTGAGTTCAATCCTCTCCATGGCCAACCATCCCCTGCAAAATCAGCAGCCCCTAGCAGCACTAGCAACACCTGCACCTTTTGGAGGAAGAGGTGAGTGACTGGTCTCCCAGGTGAACTGCCCCAGTCCCTAGGCCTTAGGCCCTGGGACACATCCCATGCCCCACTCCCATCTTACCCCAGCAGTGGGCCAGCAAGGAAGAGTCCTGCAGCCAAGCCTTGCCACCACAGATGCCACCCACTGGACCCTGTAACCTCCAAGACCCACTCACACCCAAGCCCACTGAGTCCATCATCCTATCCCTGGCCAATCATCCCCCTCAAATTCAGCAACACCTAGAGCACAAGCACCACCCTCAACAACTGGAAGAAGAGCAGGGTGGGATGACTCATCCCTAACAGGCTTGAGGGCCAGCTGGCCCAAACCAGTAAAAAAAGATACTGAGAGCCAATCTGAGTCTGCCTAAGGGCCTTAGCAACAGCAGCTGAAACATGATCTGGAGATGACCTGGACCAATGAGAGGCAACTATGTCACACCAGCAGGTGCATATTCTTCAGCCCCCCCCCCCCAGGGAAGGGTGGAGGGTATATAAGGCTTGCCTCTTCCTGAATAACCTCAGCTTGTTTTTTTGACATTCTCCCAGCATCTGTGCCCTTAAAGAGGAAATGAAAAGTTCTCTTAAATAAATGGAGTAAAAGAAACAAAAAAAATGGAAAATAAATGAATAAATTCCTTAAAGAAAACCAAGAAAAAAAAACAATCAAATAAGTGAAGGAAGTGGTTCAAGACTTGAAAATTGAAACAGAGGCAACAAAGTGAACACAAAGCAAGGAAATTCTGGAAATTGAAAATCTGGGTAAATGAACAGGAAATACAGCTGCAAGCATAACAAACAATACAAGAGATGGAATAAAGAATCTCAGGCATTGAAGATATGATAGAGGACATAGATTCATTGTTCAAGAAAATGTCAAATCCAATAAATTCTTAACATAAAACATCCACGGAATCTGGGATACCTTGAGAAGACCAAACCTAAGAATATTAGGGATAAAAGAAGGAGAAGAATTTCAGTTCAAAGGAACAGAAAATATATTCAACAAAATCATAGAAAATATTCCCTACATAAAGAAGGACTTGCCTATGAAGATACAAGAAGCTTACAGAACACCAAATAGACTGAACTAAAAAAGTTCCCTCACCACTAATAATCAAAACACCAAATATACAGAATAAAGAAAGACTATTAAGAGCTTCAAAGGAAAAGGACCAAGTAACACATGAAGGCAGACCTATCAGAATTACATCCACTATCTCAATGGAGACCCTGAAAGTCAGAAGGTCCTGGACAGACATTTTGCAGACACTAAGTAAGAGACCAGGGATGCCAGCCCAGACTGCTACACCAAGAAAAACTTTCAATCACTATAGATGGAGAAAACAATATATTCCATGACAAAATAAGATTTAAATAATACCTTTCCACAAATCAAGCCCTACAGAAAGTACTAGAAGGAAAACTCCAACCCAAGGAAGTAGGCTTCTCCCACGGAAACACAGGCAATACATAATCTCATACCTGCAAAACTCAAAGAAGGGAAACACATATACACCATCACCACTACCACCAAAACCAAAAATGTCAGGAAAAACAATCACTGGTCTTTAATATCTCTTCATATCATTCACTAATAAAAAGGCACAGGCTAACAGAATAGATATAAAAATAGGGTCCCTCCTTCTGCTACATACAAGAAACACACCTAAACTTCAAAGACAGATATTACCTCAGAGCAAAGGGTTGGGAAAAAGTTTTCCAATCATACGGACCTAAGAAACAAGGTGGTTTTGTTACCCTAATCTCTAACAAAATAGATTTCAATCTAAAATTAATCAAAACAGATAGAGAAGAACATTTCATATTCATCACAGGTAAAATCCATCAAGATGAAGTCTCAATTATGAACATTTATGCCCAAACACAAGGGCAACCATATTTATAAAAGAAACATTACTAAAGCTTCTATCACATATCAAGCCACACACACTGATAGTGGGAGACTTCAACACCCAATTATCACCAATGGACAGGTCTGCCAGACAGAAACTACACAGAGAAAGAAGGGAACTAACAGTTGTTATGAATTTCAGCAGCACTTTATTCTGACAGGAATCCATCTATCATCCTGTGCCTCTTGATGCCCTGTTTCCACTCTGAATGAAATTAAGGAGCTCCCCCAGCACAGTAACTGCAGACTTGATAATTCCTGGATCTCTGCCAAACAAACCTCAGAAATTCCTCTCTGTGTCTGCTATTTAGGAACCCAGAGAAGCAGGATAGGCACATTGTTTCCCAGAGTCTCCCAGCTGCTGAGTCCCATTCTTGAAAGGCCCAGCTCAAGGCCTACCTCCTCCAGGGAGCTCCCCATCCCCTGCACAAAACTGACTGCACCTTCCCCTGGAATATTTATTTCTTGATGTTTACCCTGAGACAGATGACCAGCTTCCTTCTGCTTCTCTCTCTTCTCTAGGATGTCCATTCTCTTCCCCAAGTAGCTTTCTCAGTCTCACCAAAATGTCTTTCTGAATCCCAGAGGCACTGTACAAATGCCCTAAGTGGCAGTTGGTGTTGCCTCAACAGTGGTGACATCAAGAGTCTGCTCAGGGCTCTCCAGGGTACAATAGAATGTTCAGGGAAGTTACCGTTAGGGTCACTGCCAACAGTCCTAACCTATGTGCTACTGAGCTCTTCCCCAATTAGCCAGTAGTTGTCCTTTCTAGGATTATTCTCAGAGACACAGGGGATGTCATTCAGTATCTCTTCCTTACAAATCCAGAGAGCTCTCTCTGCCTCATTAGAACCTTTTCATTACTTATCTGTAGGGAGTTGAAGACTCACTTTTCAAAAACAGCCCAGGGAATGGCTCTTCCCTTCCTTAAGATCTCTAATCAATAAGAAGGATGTTTAGAAAGTGACTGGCAGGTGAGAGACTGTCCTAGCAGGATCTGAAAGCCCAGACAAGTGATCTTCTGTGGCTTGCTGTGGGATGTTCTCTGTGCTGTGAATATATTGATATGATTGATTGATTGATTGATAAATAAAATGCTGATTGGCCAGTAGCCAGGCAGGAAGTATGATAGGCAAGACAAGCAGAGAGGCAAATTCTAGGAAGTGGAAGGCTGAGGCAGACAGACGCTGCCAGATACCAGGATGAGAAGATGTTAAGATACCGGGAAGTCAAGAGCCACGTGGCAAGGTATAGATTTATAGAAATGGGTTAATATAAGATATAAGAACAGATAGCAGAAAGCCTGCCACAACCATACATTTATAAGTAATATAAGTCTTTGTAAGTTTACTTGGAGGACATGAGTGTGAGAAATTTGTCCTGACTGCCAGCAGGCCGGGACACAGGAAAACTTCAGCTACAGTGGCTATCAGTTCTACCAACTCTCTATAGGTAGTGTGTCTCAGAGGTCACCTGGTTTCCTCTGCCTCCCTGCACAAGGTGACCCACAAGACAATCTCATTGGGATTATTCACTGTTTCCCATGATGTGACTTGGCTTCGGAGTCTTCAGTCCTCTTTTTTCAGAGCCAGAGGAAAACTGGTACCATCCACAGGCTCACAGGCGGTGTGTGGGGTGTCCAAGTACTTTCTGGATGCTTCAGATCTTCACATTGATAGAAAAGTCATGCAGGACAAAACTTAGTCATCAGATTCACCACCCCTTCCTCACTGACAGCTCAGGGCACTCAGAGCTGCCAGGAAGGGACAGTTTCTCTCCTAATACACTGCCTCTAAAAGGCAGATAACTATGAGTTTCCTCATTTTTATACTCCTATAAGAAATGTTCTCATTTCTTGAGATGCATTAGAAAACACAGGTATATTTCAAAAAAATATGATATGAATTATCATGTCATGAACATGAACATGTGTGTATCTAGTCTCTGTTTTTTTTTTGGAATAGCTAAACATGTGGAGTCATATATTGAATATGGATCTTTTTCCATCATGAAGTGGATGTTCATGTTGTAGGCTATGTGATTCACACCCAAGACACCATCCCTGTTTGCAAACCTGCCTAAGTCTCTTGGAACTTGCAGATATCCATCTCTGCCTGTTGAGTTCTAAGGTTACAGGAGTGTAATACACATCTGACTACTAAAGCTACTTTAAGAATGAAGAGTTGGAAATTGCTTTTTTATATATGGAATTACAGAAATTGAACTCAATAGTGGCTTTAAAAGGGCATTTAGTATATCCAGTGTATACGCGTAGCCAAATATAAAATCAAAGAAAGAACAAAAGAACCAAAAAGTATCAAACACCAAACAAAACAAAGAACATCAAAACCTGAATTGAAACAAACACAACAGCAAAACAAAACTATTTACACTAAGAAGCATTCTCTTCTTGCAGATTTATTGGCACTATCCTATACCCTGTGGTTGGATTTGGACACAAGTTAGAAGACAACCATAACTGGCATCATGGTCTCTTCAAGACAAGTGCATTCATTCCACTCTGAGGCTTTTAGGTTAAGCCCTTGACAAAGTTGATCTTATGCCATGTTGGCCACTATATGATTCTGTCTGCCAACATGTGTCTGTGTGCCCATTCAAGAGTAAAAAATGACACAGGGAGCATCTCTTACCAAAAGACATAAAAGCTCATGGTGACATCCTTCCTAAAACATCTCTCAGAACAATTCTCTTCACCATCACATGCTCATGAAATTGAGTAGCTCTAGCACTGGACTGGAGTGAGAATATGATGATTCCTTTGTGTGGTCTGTCTGGGTAGCAGCAGGACATCAAGACAGTTTCCACTGACATATCTCCATCCACATATGAAGAGCTGGGGACTCAGTTGGCTAACAAAAGTTCATAACAATAAACTTTCAGAGCAAGTGTGAATTGAAACATATTCTCTCTCTACGTTGTTGTGGCCCTCACTGGGAACACTTGCTGGTAAATGTCAGCTTTTTCTGCATAATTCTTGGTGTTTTTTTTTATCTCAAGCGTCTTCCTGATGGTTTCCTTACTCCATAACTAGAGAGACACATGAATTAGATTATGGATGGACCACTTGCAAGGTGGTTGATATTTTCCTCTTTGTGATTCTACAACTAGAAGTACATGTCTTGTTCTGAGGAGGCCTTGACTGTAGAGTGGAGAATGTCGGGCTTTCTGGTTGAGTATGGCTTCCTTCAACCTCCTCAGTTCTTGTAAAGGATGCTGTCAGAGAAGAAAAGGCAATCAGATCTAAAACAGATTTGCTGGGTCACTGGTTAGATAAATTCAGGGCCTATTCACACATAGGAAACCAGAATCAAGGAAGAACTCCACCCCACAAATGCCATGTTGCTGGAGAAGGGATGTCATGGTGGCTCACTTGCTGATGACACTTAGTGCTCCTGCTGTAGCAGCAGTTCTGTGGGCAGGAGGCTCTCATCCTGAGCTGTGGACTGTTCCAGCTCATGTAGGAGTTTTTCTGACCTGGATGAGGAAGGCAGTTAGGGCAGAGTCCTGGTGGGGTCTGCCATGTGACCTGCCAATCTCAGACATCACAGAAACTCAGTTGTGCTGAACAGTCAACACTGAACTTTGGCAGCAGTCATTGTTTGTATCCCTAAGAGATAAGTGTCACAGAATAGCTGGACCTTGAATTCTTTTCTTCCCATAAGTATCAGATATTTATATGAGTAATGTATATTCTGTGCTCTATGAGAAAACAGGCCTTTTTCCTACAGTCTAGGGACATCATTTAAACAAAAGGAATAGCATATTAAAGTCATACAAAACAACATAGTGGAGATACACAGAATGTTCATGATGAGTTTTTCATTGACCACCTCATTTTTATATAGAGACTTAATACAACTTTGCAAACTAGACAACTGAATAAGGTCATGTGGAAAAATCAGCTCTCCTGCAAAATAGAGCCTGTCATGCTAGAGCAGCATTTCTTGATTCATGTGTCTGAGAACATTGCAACTTTATGAACTCTGGGAATAAACAAAACCAGCTGTGTTATCCTTAGGCCTACAGCTGGGAATCTGTATCTTGGTACTCCCTGAGAAGTCTGTTCCACAACATTCTGTGAAGGGTCTGAACAATTCTCAGCAGAGACATCTGCCTGAGTTCATCCTGCCAATGACTAAACTTATTATATCCCCAGTACACTTTACATGGTGAATGCACAGACAATGAAGTGAGCCAGTGTGACATCAAATAGTGACAATGATGTGAATCTCATCCCTACAGGTGTTATTTCTGAATAAATATGTAATTTCAGATATGGTGAGACATAACTTTAAATCCCATCACTTTGAAGGCATAAGCAGGCAGAGCTCTTTGAGTTCAAAGAAAGCCTGCTGAGAACATACCAGAGAGATCAGAAGAAAGAGATGGGACACGAGTATAGACCCAGGGAGTATCAAACATATTGTTTGCTGGACAGAAGTTCTTCTTGACTGGACCAGCATAATAATCTGAGTTCTGTGTGAGTTTACTCCTGCTTGGAGCAAGGAGTCTTACTGATAAGCAAAAGCCCACGAAGGACAGAGAGCCCTGGTACAGGGGACCCAATTGGCTCCATACCCCAACTTCAGCCTGGGTCTCATCTGAGAGACAGTCAAATGATGCTTCAGCTTTAATGCCAAGTGTTTTTGCTGTGTGATCAGCTCCCTCTGCTTCAACAAGCTCTGGAGTCTCTCTTCCATTCTTTGTTGCTCCTGTTCATTTCAAGATTGTGTCCTTCATGGAGGGTTGAGTATAGTATAGACAATACATTCTCACACAAGTGCAAGCACACAAAGAGGATCCCAAGAGCTTGCTATTAAGTCAGTCTCACCAAATTTTAATTTCATGGGAACATGAGAAAGCCTATTTCAAGTTCATAAGACAGAGACTGACAAAGAGAGAAACCCAGTGGTCTCCTCTAGCTGTCATCCACATGAAATATGCACTGCACTCAAATGTGCCTCTATTTTACACACACACACACACACACACACACACACACACACACACACACTCACACACACCACAGAGAGAGATAGAGAAAAGAGTGAGACAAAAATAACAAAGTGATAGAGGAGGGTTATCTTTAGAATAAGCACACCAGCCATTAGGAAAAGTCCCCAAACTCAGCTTTCCATCCTTGGGAACTAAAATGGCCTAGGGGAGCATACTCTGCTTAGTTAGTGTACGTGGAGGTGGTTAGAGAATTTTTTACTCTTGAACTCAAGTCTGTGTACAGCAATCCTCCCATCATAATGACATGTAGCTGTGTGATGAGAGATTGATCTGTTTCTCCCCTTTGACTACCAGTTCAAGAAGAGTATCAGGGATTGCATGCCAATGACCAAGATTCTCAGAGGAGACTCACTTCCCAGAAATACTAATGCACAGACACATAATGAACAATTTTATGTCATGAAGTGGGTGGATGGATGGGTGGATGGAGGAGGAAAGTGATAAGATAGAGCACAGGTGTCTGGATGGGTAGACTTGGTAAGGTTACATAAGTAAATGGTGCTGACCTAACTGTGACCCAGCTGCCTGTCCTACCTGCTGTTGCTGATTCTGAAGGTCACTGGTCTCCTCTTGATCCTTACTGAGCACTTGCAAATCACCCAAGTGGTACTTCAGCAGGACCCAGTCTTCCAGTAAGTTCTCCTTCTCTTGCCTCAGCATGTCTAACTTCTTTTGCAACTGAGCCTGCTCCATCAGGAGCCGGCTCTGCAGATCACTGGAAACACACTCCAAATAGTAAGACTTTGCCAGCCTCCACTGGTCTCCCCTGACTCCATGTCTCAGCAACCCAACCTTATCCCAGGTTCACAGGAAAATGTAAACAAGCACCTTCAACAGTAATGAGAGTGGCGCTCAAGACAAAAAGCAGAGAAGAGCTATTTCCTGCAAGAATCAAACTATTTATGAACCCCCTCTAAAATAACAGAAAGCCATGCACTTCTAAAAACAAGAAGAGTATCCCACTTGTCCTAATCACCTGTCATGAAGAAACACCCGCAGGTAATGTGCAAGTACACTTGAGGAAGTGGGAGAACGAAAGGGTGCATAGATCCTGACAACCCTCTCGTGAGGCCAATTGCTCTTCTACCTAGCCAGAGGTTCTCATATGTGTGTGTGAACCCTTTGGGATCTAAGAAACATTTCACAAGGGACACATATTAGATGTCCTATGAAGATATTTAGATTAAAATTCATAACAGTAGCAAAATTACAGTTATGAAGTTGCTACAAAATAATTTTATGGTTTGAGGCCATCAAAACAATGAAGCAATGTATTAAAGTGGCACAGCATTAGGAATGTTGATAATCACTGATCCAGAGGCTACTGAGTATGACAATATGGTGCTGTAGGAGCTAACAGTTTCTCTAACCCTTAGCAAAACTGAGTAAAGAGGCATAAGTCCAAATCTACTTTAATGCTGCTGGCTAAGAAGCAGAAAAACTAGAAGCAGATCTGCAGACCCTGCAGTCCAGAGACAAAGAAAATGAGAACTGAACATTGTACAACAGTTGGGGTCCCTGACAAGATGAGCCCTTACCAAAGGAAGACTTTCTCCTTGGTCAGCTCACTGAGATTCTGTGAGGCCTCCATATTCTCATTCTTGAAATTCTGCAGGTCTGACATGACCTGCTGATGTTCCATCTTGAGCTTTTCACAGGAAGAGTTTGGCCTGTGGTCGAGTCTGGACCCAGAAGCAAAGAATTCAATGAATTCAGGTCATATAGCACATGAGTGTAAGGTGTGTTCTGTACTATTTCAACCCATGAGATACGCCTTCATGGCTCCTATGTACTCAAGCTCCTATGGACCTCCAGCTGCTTCTTACACTTGCACTTCTGGCCACAAGCCAGCAAGGGCAGGGTGTTAATAAGGATGCAGCTGGGACTGAATGAGCTCCCTCAGGAGTCATGCCACCTAGCTTGCTATGGAGATCCCACAGTCTATCACAGGTCATGACCCACTAGAAAATGTGATGTTTCTTCTGTTTTCAAATATGAGATTCTCATTCTAGAGTGCCTATATTGGCATGGGGGCTAAAAATCACATTATGAGCATTTCTGAAGATTGGATACAATATCATGATAGCTTCATAAATTCCCCCAGGGCATTCCTAGTTGGCAATAAGATAAACAGACTGGCAAATGGTGATGCTGCCCAAAATGGGGCTCTTAGTCCACAATAGAGAGCACATATAGATACTGAGATAAGCAACTCTTCATGGTCAACCACAGACCCCTGATTGTAGGGTGAAGAGAAACACATATGCACAAACACACAAACACATAGACAAGATAGAAGGATGAGAGAGAGACAGAGACAGAAAGAGAGAGAGAGTCAGAGAGATAGAGAGAGAGATAGAAGAGAAAGAAAAACATAGACTGAGAAAGGGAAGGGGATAGAATGTTCTCAGTGAGATGCCAAATTCATGCATACCATTGTATCATCTCAGAGAGGACCAAGAGCAGCAAACATCAGTACCAGGCCTTGTTGCCACATATTAAGATGTGGGATCAGGCCTCTGCAGCTGCTACTAGGATCATCTAGAAGCACACAATATCTTGCCAGGCAAGTAATACAAATTTCAGTATTCTCACACTAGCCACCACTTGACAGGATCTCTCCAATTTCATGCTAGGAACTCACACACTACTGCCTCAATTCCTGAGTTATGTGATTCAGGCCACAGGCTCTGGTTTTCATTTGGAGGAAGTAGAACAGTCTATGTCCCCATCTCACTCTTGCCCATGTGTCAGGGTTTGCTTCAGGGAAGCATTTAGAGAAATTGTGTTGGACAATGGGACTCCCTGAAGGAGCACCGAGCCTCCCAGAAGCCAATATTTTAGACATTTGAACTAAGGGTGAAATTGTGAAACCAAGACAGTAACCATGTATTATGAAACAGTAAATACCTGTTGTCCAAGGATCCTTCAGCTACTAAGATGATGCGATCTCTCAGATGATTCCTTTGGGCTGTCATCACCTGGGGCTGAGTGGTCAGACTCTTCACCTTCTTCTTCACTTGCCTCTTTGTGAGGCTGGTTGGAGTTTGTGGTGGCTCCTTGGATGCCCCTTTGGTGGATGAACACAAGTGAATTTGCATTGTGACAAGACATAGAGAATGAACAGGTCACCCTGAGTCCTAAGAAAGTGTTTGAGAAAGGATGCACGCAAGCAATTCAATGACACCCCAAAGAATTTTGCCCTGGATTGAGATGCCCCTGCCAGGGGTCTCAGGTCTCCCATCTCTCTGATGGGAGATAGGTGTCTCAGCCACCTGATTTCCTCTGCTCCTTTAACACATGCTTCAGGTAACTAAGGCGAGAGCCTCCTCAGGTTTATTAATAGCACTGGATTCTGCATTCAACTTGGTTTCAGGGTTCACTAGTCTGTTGCTATCAAAGCCAAGATAAAATTGACACAGTCCATAAGTACTCAGGTCATTAAAGATGCATAAATATCCTGACAGGTCACTCTAAGCATATGGCAAAAATGGAGAATCCACACAGGGGCAGAATATGGTTACCATCATCACTAAGACTCCTTAGTGACAATGGAGGGTGCACAGAGCTGGTGGGCAGTAAACAAATGAATCCACAGAGGTTGAAGTACATTGATGACCTGCTTTTTGCTGGACACACTTCACTTGAACCTCCTACCACAATGCTGGCCTTTTTGTCCCCTCTCAACCCCTACCCTCCTGTAGGATTGAAAACCAAGAGCTCCCAGCACAGCAGCTTTGGCCTTACATGCTCCTGACTTCTGGGGCAAATTACTTGTAGAATCCTTGAATTTCAGGAGCCATGACAAGCAGGGACGTCCAGTTGGTTTCCAGAGACTCCTACCTCCTGTGTCCTGTTACTGGAAGATTCACCACACCCATGTCCTTCAGGAGGATGCCAATTTCCTTCCCAGAACTTACTGTACCATCTTCTGGACCATTTTTCTTGATGTTTTACATGTAGGCTGAAGACCAGCTTGTGTCTGCCTCTCTCTTGTCTCTTTTCCCGCTCTATTCGCTCTACCCAACAGACACCTGAGTCTTCCCAGCATGTTCATGCCTGAACTGTAAGGGCACTGAAGCAAATCCCCAAAGGCAGTTGGTGACGCTACAACACACATGACATCAGAAAACATTCTAAGTTTCCAGGATACAATAGAATGTCCAGGGAAGAGACCCCCTGATGTAATGGGGAACTGACATTGCGTCCTTGCTAACCAGCTCTCCTCATAACTCACCAGAAGTCAGGATTCCCATTCCAGGAATCTCTCCTGGGACTCAAGGGAATTGCTTCAGCACCCTTGAATTCTCTGAATGTTTGGAAATGCCTAAGTACTTCTATGTAATGAAAGTGAGTGTTCATCTCCTACTAAAGTATATGTCCAGAAGTTAATAGTATGATAGAAATGTATGTGAGGTATGATTCTCCACAAGTACCTGCATCTCCTTATTACCAAGAAATGATAGACTTAATGATAATGGGAAGGACAGTTTTTATGAGCAAGGGACATCTAGTTCCTGATGGGAGAAAGTACAGAGATAATCAGCCAAACTAGTGGAAATGCATGAACTGTGGACCAATAGCTGAGGACCCTCATGAGCTTTCACCCAGTGACTGATGGAAGAAATGAAAAGATCCACAGCTGAGGGCCAAGCCGAGCTCCAGGAGTCCAATCGATGAGAGAGAAGAGAGATTCTATGAGCAAGGGACATTGATATTATGGTGGGAAAAAGTATGGAGACTGACAGCCAAACTAGTGGAAACACAGGAACTGTGGACCAATACCTGTGTAACCCCCATGGGTTCTGGACTAGGCTCTCTGGACATGAGAGACAGTCATTTAGCTTGAACTGTCTGGTGGGCCCCCAGGCAGTGTGATCAGGATCCATCCCTGGTGAACGAATGGTCTTTTTGGAGCCTAGTGTCTATGGTGGGACACTTTATGCAGCCTTGGTGCAGGGAGGAAGGGCTTAAACCTGACTCAACTGAATGTATCATGCTCTGCTGACTCCCCATGGGAGACTTTGCCTTGGAGGAGGTGGGAATGGGAAGTGAGTTGTTGGGGGGGGGGAAGGCTGTGGGGCGGGAGGATGGAGGATAGGAGTAATCTGTGGTTGGTATATAAAATGAATACAAAATGTAATAAAATAATAAATAAACAACTTCCTAGTATGGAGCCTACAGAAATTACTGCTGGAAGATAATATGCAGCTCATTAAATTCAATCCCCACCTCCCACATTGGAGCTCAATTCTGTCTTTAATTCCAGTTCCTGGATATCTGACACCACCACACAGATATATGTGCAGGCAGAATGCCAATACACATAAAAATAAATAAATTTTTAAACAAAATATGAATTTTGTTTATTTATTTATTTTTTTTTGTGTAGTGGTTCTGCACACTTTTGATCCCAGTACTCAGGAGGCAGAGGCAGGACGATCTCTGTGAATTGGAGGCTAGCCTGATCTATAGAGCAATTTTCAGCACAGCCAGGGCAACACAGAAAAACTGTGTCTTGAAAAACTGTACAAGATTAGGAGGAGGAGGGCGAGGAGGAGGATGAAGGAGATGTGGAGAATGAGAATGAGGAGGAGGTAGAGTGGAAGGAGCAGGACAGGTGATGGAAGAGGAGGTGAAGGAGGAGGAAGTGAATTAGGAGGAGAAGGAGAAGGAGGTGATGGAAGAGCAGGTGAAGGAGAAGGAGGAGGAGAAGGAGGAGGAGAGGAAGGATAAAGAGCAGAGGAGAAAAAAAAGCCAGGCTGGGAAAATGGATCACTGGTAATGTGCTTTCCACACAAGAGTGAATCCTACATTTGAAACCCAGAACCCATGTAAAACTGAGTGTGGAAGCTCTTGCATCTCTAATCCTAGTGTTCCTATGGTGAGCTGGGAAACAGAGACAAGAGAACCAATAGAAACATAGCCCAGTTGTCCAGGCACACTCAGTAGCAAACACAATAAAGAGGAGCAACTTGGATGGCTCAGCTGGTGAAAGAACTTGCCATGAAGCCTGATGACCTAAGTTTGTTCCTGGAAACTGGTGTAAAGTTGGAAGGAGAGGATAGATTTCCAAGGTTCTCCTTTGATCTCCACATGCAAGCAATGGCATGCACACACCTCTCCCTCTATAGACTAAAAATACATTCCAAAGAGGCCCAGTCTCTTGGTAGAAGGTAAGAAGCAATACCTGAGACCATCCACTGACGACAACACCCATGCTCACACACAAACTCATATGCATACATATGCACACATATCACACACATAACACACACACACACACACACACACACACACACACACACACACACCACTGTTTAAACAACAACAAAATTCCCCAGCTATCTTGCACTGTCTCAAAACTCATTCAAGCATATTTAAAATACTACCTGGTAGACATGAATTTTCAAGTTTGACACTAAATTCAGTGGCCCAGCAGAAATGGACCTAGACCAGAATGTCCAAGTATGAAGTTCTAGTCATCTAGCTTTGGTAATCATCTGGAGCTGGAAGTCTTTGTGCATGCTTTAGGAAAACACATTCTGGTCATCACTGCTCCATATAAAGTCTTGGTCAATTCTTACCTCATCCCTTTGCCTTCCCCCATTCTAGAACTGTCTTGAGCCCCATGACCATGGCTATGACAATGCTGAAGTATCCCAGCACTGGTGTAGGCTGTGGCTAATCTGAGCATCTTTAGCCCTTCTAACACTGGAGCCTCTATCTAAGCTGGGTGTGTTTCATTTTGCTTGCTGTCTGTCTTCCAGGGAGATGGAAGCAGTGTGAGGTTTGATTTGTTGTCTAGTGATCATCCTCAATGCTAGCTTGGGCCTGCTGTACAGTAAGCACTTTAAACACGCAAGTCACAAGTAGGACATGGTGGCCCATGCCTTTGATGTCAACACTCAGAAGGCAGCGGCAGGTAGATGTCTGTGAATTTGAGACTTACTTGGTCTATAGACCGAGTTCCAGGACAGTCACAGCTACATAGTAAGACATTATCTTCAAAAACAAACAAACAAACAAACAAAGAAAAAGTGAGTTGGAGAGTTGGATCAGCAGTTAGGAGCACTGGCTTCTATTGTAGAGGATGAGGGTTTAAGTCCTAGCCACCATACTGAGGTTCAAACACACTCTTCCAGCCTCCTCAGGCACCAGGAACACATGCATAGAACAAACATACCTGCAGGAAAAATACACAAATATGTAAAAAATGAAATAAATATTAAAAAAGGAAAAAAACAAAAATTAAAATAATATACAAATGCAAGTCGAGGGCTTATGAAATGGCTGAGCAGGTAAAGACTTGTTACACAAATCTGGACACATAAGTTCAATCCCCAGAATTTTCTTAAACGTGGAGTGAAAAGAAATGATACTGAACAAAGTTGTCTTTTGACCTCCACATGTGCTCATATACAGAATAAAATTTTGTAAAAATAAGAAAGACTCCCGGCGCTCCACTCGGGTCTAGCCATGGATGTTTGTATCCAGATTCCTCAGTCCTTGGATGGGGTTTCTGGCACAACTATTAGGGTGTTTGGCCATCCCATCACCAGAGTAGGTCAGTTTGGGCTGTCTCTCGACCATTGCCAGCAGTCTTTTGTGGGGGTATCTTTGTGGATTTCTGTGGGCCTCTTTAGCACTTTGTTTCTTCCTTTTTTCATGTGGTCTTCATTTACCATGGTCTCCTATTCCTTGTTCTCCCTCTTTGTTCTTGATCCAGCTGGGATCTCCCACTCTCTTTCCCTCGACACTCGCCCTTCATTGCTCCCAGTTTGTTCATGAAGATCTCAGCCCTTTAGAAAGAGGAGGGTTTATATGAGCGAGAATTGTTGAAACCAAGGTTGGATAAAGCACAGGGACAAATAGCCAAACGAATGGAAACACATGAACTATGAACCAAAGGCTGAGGGGCCCCCTATTGGATCAGGCCCTCTGAATGGGTGAGACAGTTGATTGGCTTGATCTGTTTGGGAGGCATCTAGGCAGTGGTACCAGATCCTGGGCTTGTTGCATGAGTTAGCTGTTTGAAACCTGGGGCTTATGCAGGGACGCTTGGCTCAATCTGGGAGGAGGGGACTGAACCTGCCTGGACTGAGTCTACCAGGTCGATCTCAGTCCTCGGGGAAGGCTTTGCTCTGGATGAGGTGGGAATGGGGGGTAGGCTGGGGGGAAGGGGAGGGGGGCAGGAAGGGGGAGAACAAGGGAATCTGTGGCTGTTATGTAGAACAGAATGGTATTGTAAAATAAAATAAAATTAAATAAAAAAAATAAGAAAGAGAAAAGAAATTTTCAAAAAGGAACAGAAAAGAACTGTCAAATCAGATTGAAGGTATGGCTGGCTCTGAGATAGAGAACATGGAAGGGCCTGTTTCCATTCTCAGCATCAAAAATAAGGCACACAAAAATGTGGAAGTGAATTCAAGCTCCAATTTCCCCCGAATTTAGTATCAAGGTGAGGGTCCTGGAGCCCAGAAGACCTGACTGGAATCCCTGCCTAATTGTCCGAGGTCTCTATATTGTCCCTCATCTGACCTGGAGCCAGGATCAGGTGGCCACTTTGCTGCAGAATCCCCCTAATCAAGGACTACACAAACCTGAAGCCTCTTATCCTTTAACTTTTCATAAAGGCCCCTTCTCAATATTGCCAGAGAGGGTGCTTCATAGGGCTAGATCCAGGACAATAGGTAGTGACACTTCCTCCCTTCTTCCCACATTTCTGCCCACAAACCTGGCCCCCAACACAAGAATCAGAGCCAAATGCTTCTAGCATAAACCACTATGATCAGCCTCTCCATTTCCTTCTTCACTTGTTTCTTGGTGAGGAGGGTTGGGTGGGATGATGGCTCCATTGCAGTCTCTGAGGGGAGATGAACACAAGTGAACTTGCATAGTGACAAGGCATAGAGGATGGACAGACCAGCCTAAGGCTCAAAACAGAAAGATCATGTCTGGAACCAAGTGACAACCCAAACATATTGGGCCAGGCTGAGGTCACCACTCTGTGGATCTTAGCTCTCCAGTCACTCTGTACAGATGTGGCTGTGTAAACAGTCAGGGTTTTTTCTGTGTCCCTACACATGCTTCAGGAGAACAAAGACCACCTCTTCAGGCATATTCTCAGAGGCACAGGATGCAACATGGTCCAGAGCCCCGAAGCCTGCCTGTGGCTTCAGCAGCCAGGAGAAAAATGGCACAATGCACAAGCACTCAGCTCAAGCCCACCTCCTCCAGGAAGCTCCCCATCTCCTGCCCACCACTCACTGTGCCTTCTCCAGAATCATTTTTTTTGGTTAATAGAATGCAATTATGTTTAACTTATCCTACACAACCTTGACCAGAAACTTGGTACATGGTTTAAATTTTCAAAAAAAGAAGAACAAAAACTGCAATTTGGTTTATTTCTATCTATTACAAATGTATAAAAGATCCTCCAAGTTCAACCAACTTTAACTAAAACTTCACTCAGAATTTCACCAAGCTTTTCACCCACACATTAATGCTTGTCGTATCTTTCATCAACTGTCAAAATCTGAAGTCTGCTCAGAGATCGCCAGGTAAAAGAAAATAAATGAAATACACGGAGGTTATTTCAAAACAGAACATGACCATCAAAAAAAAAGTCACGATTCCTGATTGGGATCATCCTTTGTTTACTACCAGTAAGAAAAATCCCACGTTGGACTATTTCACACTCCGGCATTGGCCAAAGGACACGAGAGCTGGTTCTGGAGCATGCAGTTTCTCACACAGGTGGCCCCAGAGGAACACCAGGGACAAAGTCACGTGAGGCCTCTCCCGTACAGAGGCTGTCTCACAGGGGCAGTGAGGACACCCACTAGTTTGTAGAGATCCCTGAGAAAGTATGACTCTTAAAATCTGGACTGTACATAATTCACATCAGCCCTGTTCAGGTACTCACTGGAAGAAAGATGCAGCTGTTTGCCAGAACTCAGCACTCCACTCTAGATCAGCCATGTGGCCATGATGGCTTTCTCACAAGTGATATTCTCTAGGTTAAAGGATAATTATGTTGGGCTACAGATTTGCTATTTCCAAGGATGACTTGGAGTTCATCACTCATCACTTGATTTGAGTAACCATCCCAACATCAACCATCTATTGAAAAAAGAAACTCTTCAAAGCATGACTTCTCACTCTGTAAGAAATAAGCTAGAAACAGCAAAGTAAATTTTTTTTTGTTCCTGTTTTACTGAGACTGAAGGCCAGCTTCCTTCTTTCTCTCTCTGGTCTCCAGACATTCTCCATTCTGTCTCCCAAGTAGACTCCTCAGTCTTGACTGCATGTCTAATGATGTACCCTATAGGCACTGAAGGAATGCTCTAAGCCAGCTGGAGTGCTACAACATTGTGAGATCACAGGGGATGCCAAGAGCTCTCCAGGATACAATAGAACTTCCATAGAAGGAACTACTGATGTCATGGGGAACAACTTTTGCCAACTTGCTAATTCATTCTCCCTGAACTGACCAGAAGCCCAGGTTCTCTTTCCAGGAGCCTCTCTTGGAACAAAGCAGAATCCATTCAGCCCTTCCTCCTTCCAAAGCCAGACTTCCCTTAGCTTCATTGGAAGGGCCATAGTACATCCCAAGTTGGGAACTTAGCTATACTATCCAAACAATGTCCAAGAATGTCTCATTCCTTCCTCAGTATCCCTCTATTCATCAACATGAGCAATTAAATACTATTGAACCACAGATGATAACCCAACTCCTTTCATTCAGAGTTCTAATTAGGATGGAGTTCAGACACTTATACTCCTGATGAATACCTTGGTATACTTCCCAATGCCCAGATTTGTTATAGGACTGGGTGTAGACAAGCAATGTGTTGCTGTCAGTAAGAGGTCCTGGCAAAGACCTCTGACCATAAGAGATTTTAGAGGAACCACTCCTCTTCTTACTCAAGATTGCTAAAGATGGTGTACAGTCTTCAATTGGGATCCACAGGCTACAGAGCCCTTCAAAAGGGACTCACATTACTAAGAAACTACAAGTTTCTATTTCCTTTGCTTTTAAGGCAGTTAAATTCAAATAGACAGTGCCTAGCCAGGGACTAGCCACCCCACCCTGGACCTCACATCCTAGCTACTTTTGCAGGAATACTTTGAAGCTGTTTTTCTTGGTTCTACAGCTTCTGTTTTCAAAGTAAAATAACAATTAATGCTGTATGTCTCTCGGACAGAACAAATAAATAACAGTAATGTATTTACATGAGTTCATCAGTGGCAAATCCAGCCTACCTGAGGAGTGGGGAACCAGGACTGTGTCCTGTCCTCTGTAGGCCTAGACAGAGGGAGGAGCAGGCTCATGTTAACATCCTCTGCATAGACAGAGGTGGAATGGACACTGACCAGGCTGAACTACCGTTCTGAGCCCCTGCAGGTATGGTTACAATCAGACTCCTAGTTAACATTCCAAGGAGCTCCTGTGGAGGCCATGGCCTTTGTCTGACCTTGTGCACCATTTAAAGATCAAGCATGCATCTGTCCAAGGGATACAAAGTTCTTCCATTCAGCCATTGACAGGATAAGGAGGCAAGGTCAGGAAAGGTGACGTCCTGCCATAAAATATGTGACAAAAATAATGTAGAATTCACCTGAATTAAAATCAGGGGCCACCTGTGAGGTTTGGGGGTCTATGTTAACGTTATGTAATAGCTTGAAGAGCGAAGTTCTTATATTCATTGGATTTCTGATGATAATGCACTTGGAAATGCCTGCAACCATCCTGAACAGAGGTCAGGGAGCTGGATTCCCAGAGTGGAGGGACATGACTGAAGCAGGATTGCAGACTTGGGGTCTGTGGTCCAGCTCTATCACATACCACCTGGCTGAACTTGGCTCATCATTTTCCTTCCCATGTATATACCCTATGGGGATGGCCAAGGAGCATTGTCTCTGGAGTGACAGTGTCTGCCTCAGACCAGCAGGTCACCAGAAGTCAATTCAGCTCAAGCCAGTTCTCTGCAACAGGAATAAAGATCAGGAGATAGACAGGCTTTGAGAGTGTGCTTAGGCAGCAGGATCCCTGCACATGATCTTAGCTTAGTGCCCAGAAGAAAAGATGCCAATGGGGCTGGAAGTTCAGGTCCAGGGGCAGCCTTTTCCTTATCAGAACTGAAAGTAAACTGCAAAAACTCTGGCTTTGGTGTCCAGGGTTTCGGCACCAAAATGTTAGTATATTGATGCCTGAAACTGCAAGGAGATAGTTCAGCCCTAGAGGGGGAGGTATCCCGGACACCTCAAGCTACTTCGAACAAGAGCTCTGCCCTGAAGGTGTCCCGGACACCTGAAGCTGTTTAGCACAGCTCTGATGGCTGGGACTGCAAAGAAACAGCCCAACCTTGGAAAGGAAGGTTTTCTGACTTCTCGGGAGAGTCAGGCCTGGAACTGCTTCAGCAAGGAAGGGTATCCTGATTCTTTGGGAAAGTCAGGATATACCTGGTATGATCGTATGATGGGGGATGTTTTCCCCACAGGACACAGCAATCCTGCTCCTCTCCTGGAGAGCCACAATCTCTGGCTCAGTGTTACCAGCTCTTTCTCGCTCAGTCCCCTATGGGATGTCCCAGCAAGGTTCTTCTGTTCAGCTGTCAATGAAGGTCTTCATCCAATACGCTTTTGAGAAAGTAGTTTATTTGGGAAGAAGTCTAGGAGAGTAGCTGCCTCCACCAGGGTGGAGAGAACAGCTCACAACTGACAGGGCAGGGCGGTTTATATAGGATGTCTAGGGGGTGGAGTCAACTGTGATTGGTTAGTTTATTTTCTGCCCAAGGATTGGCGAGTTTTGTGAGCAAGGGGCAGAGATGGCCCTGATTTCAGGGCCAAACTGTGTTTCTTTCACTGGCCTTTCTTGGCTTTTTGACACTACCTCTAAGGCCAGGGCACATTTCTTTCACTGACTGATTCTAGGGTCCAAGAGTGTTATTTTGGTACTAGTTTCAGAGTCAGGGCATATTTCCTGGGTTCTGGGTTTGGGGACAAAGTGCTCATTTCTCCGGATCAGGTCCCAAACACAGGCTGTGTTTCTTTCCCTGGTCCTGGGCCCTAGGGCCAGGATTCTACTGTCATGCTCTGTGCTTGGTTGATTTCTCAAGTCAGTTGGACAAGGGCAGAGATGGCTCTGATCTGAGCTAAACGGTGTTTCTCTCACTGGCCTTATGTGAGCCATCCTTCCCTAATTCTGGACTCCAGGGTCAGGGTGGGTTTCTCTAGCCAGCCCCTTTCCCCTACAAGAACACTGAAAGGCAGGCTGCCACTGACTTCCAGAAGGGCTGGGGATGTCCTCCACTCCTGGCTGCAGTTCAAGTCTGTCTTTTTCTTCCTTTTTTCCTTCCTTCCTTCCCCCTTCCTTCCCTCCCTCCCTCCCTCCCTTCTTCCTTTCTCTCTCTCTTTCACTTTTTTCTTTCCTTCTCTCTTTCTTTCTTTTTTTCTTTCTTTCTTTCTTTTTTGTTATTTGTGGTTTATAGACACAGGGTTTCTCTATGTAGTCCTGGCTGTCCTGGAACTACCTCTGAAAACCAGGCTTGTCTGGAACATAGAGATCTTTCTGCCTATGTTTCAAGAATTCTGGGATTATAGGTGTGGACAACCACTAATCAGGGGCAGTTCAAGAGTCTAAGGCTCTATGCTAGGACTCTGATTCTACAGGAAGGAAGCAGGAGGTAGATGCATTCTAGTTTGATGCCAAGAACAACTCCAGAACAGAGAGACAAAGTGACAAACTAAACCAACACACAGTGAAATCTAACTCTGGACTAGAGTGCTCCACACAGAGAGACAAGGGACATTTCCAAGTAGAGTGGCAGACAGAGGCTGTACCCCTGTACCCAGGCTGCAAGGGTGTCATTGGTGGATGCTAGGATTCAGTCCTGGTTTCTGACATGTATACACTGGCTTGTGCATGAGCTTCTCCCATTCTAACCCTCCTCACTTTTCTTAAACTTCACTTGGTGTAGTTTTGAAGACAGAGTCTCACTGGGTAGACTTGTCAAACCTGGAAGTTGCTATGTAGAAGAGGCTGCTCTGAGCTCACAGAAATCTGCATGCCTCTGCCTCCTGAGTCCTGGGATAAAAGGCATCCAACATAAGACCTGGATTTCCCATTACCTTCTCTCTCTCTCCATCTTCCACCTTTGTCTCTCCATTTTCTGTCCTACTTGGCTCTTAAAATGATGTTCAGTGCCTCACTAGGAAGCAAGACCACAAACTACACTACTGCTACACCTGGAGGCTCTTCCACTGTCTACTTTCTGTCAATCCTGGACAACATGCAGGCTGTTAGTCAATGTGGCCAAGTACAGCTTCAAGGACTAAAAGGTCTTCACTGGATAAGGGTCCATATTTTCTTTTTGGAACTGAAAAACTGTCTGCACTGAAAGGAGCTGACAGAATGGGGAGAGGGAGGGCAGGGTGCCTTAGTTGGGCTTGGAGACAAATAATCCATTCATTCTTTAAACCATAGATTTTGTACACTGCAAACCTACCACATACTCAGTCTTTCTTGCCCAAAGAAAGCAGCATCAAAGAAATGGTCAGTTATCTTCTCAAAGGAGGCCAGCTCCAACACACTCTCCTTCATGTTGGCCAGGCATGGGAAGGGAAGATGAGTCAACTGTGTCTCAAGCTACTCGAGGAAGTTTAAAATGAAAGCAGGAGACATTATCCCAACACCAGAACCAATCGGAACAGCCAAGCAGCTATTTGTGGCACCACTAAAAGCTCATGGTTTTTAGTGTAGCTTCATAGCCATTGGGGCTTGATGATCCCAAGGACAATGAGCCTGTCTCTTGTCAGTTGTACCCAGATTCTGTGCCACACAGAATTAAAAACCTAAGTTTTAAAAAGGGGATTGCTTCTCCTTTTCTATGATCATTAAGCTGATACTAGAAACAATTTAGCTAATTCCAGTCAAGGAAATGAGCCAAACATTCAACAGATCCACAGAGGACCGCCACTGTCAATATCTTATCATGTGAGGGAGGACTTCATGAAGCCTCACCTGAGGATTTATAGCCAGGTAATGACTGTTGGGGGTGAGGACAGACATATTTATTCTTCAATGATGTAAACACTGGTGAGGTGCCCATGGTCCAGTAAAGAACCTTTCCCTCAACCCTACCAATGTAAGCAGCTCTAATCACAATCATTGGGTCATGAAAAAGCCATTCATTCCTTCATTTATTCGTTTGTTTGTTTATTGGCCTTAACATAAGAAAGTATAGCATTTCACTGTCGTTTGAGAAACCCACCAGAAAGGGGATTTTTCTTTTTTGATTAGCGCGCCCTGGTGCATTTTAAGCACGCTCCAGTAGGTGGCGGTGTAGCGGGAGGTAGCAAAGCAGCAGGTGAGAAGCCTCTCTGGACAGACCCCGGGGCAGAAGAGGAAGCGGCACATGTGGTGCTCTATGGTGGCCGAGGGACAGCGGCTGCTCCCTGAGCCCTAAATCCAGAAGCGCCCGGGAAGCTGCAGCAGCAGTGGTTTCTGTAGTCGGAGCCCGAGAAGGGCGCCCAGCAGCCGGCACCATGGCTAAGGAGCAGTTCCGGGAGACGGATATAGCTAAGAAAACGGAAGACGCGGCCTGTGGTGGAGGCTGAGGTCCCGGGTCCCAGAGGGTTCCAGGTGAGGGACAGTTGTGAAGGGAGCGGAGAGAGAAGTTCCAGGATGGGATTTCAGATCTTACCGGGTCCCCGAACTGCAGCAGAGAAAGTGGGATGGACCGAGCAGTGTCAGAACGGGCGTCCTGAGCCAAGATGCCACCTCCCGAAGCCCCGCACTGACTCCTCTCAGGAACTTTTCCCTGGCACGAGGAGACAGTGTGTGCTGACCCAAGGTTGTCAGCTATTATGCCCAGATCCCATCCCCAGAGACCGCCTAAGACCGAGGATGTCCAGAATGCAAAGTTTATTTCTGTGGCTCAGCAGTGAACTTGTCCCAAACATCACTGCTACCTGTGAGGCTGGGAGGAGAACCCCCTCTTTTTGTAATGCTAGCTCTTAAAGACAAAAAGGACATAATTCACTCCCCCTCAACCCCTCTCCCTAGTTAGCATCAGTTCCTTTTTTCCCAGGTTCTCTGCAGTGTGCATCTGTTTCCCATGAAAAGACTTTCTTTCTATTATAAGAAGATTTAGGAGTTGAGGAGTTGAACTGAGGCTGGTTTCTGTGCTGTGGGAATAATCAGATCCTTCACTGCTTTTACTTTGCAGGCTCTGCTATAGGGTCTACATTTAATTTCCCATGTGCTCACCTTTACCTGGTACCTCTTCAAGGCCATTCCTATCTGCCCTCAACTGTAACTCAGACCTTGCTACACTGTTATTTTTCCAAATAATGTATTTAAACAACCAGGGAATGACCTCAGCTGAAAGGTCATGCTGGGTTGTCCAGCTGACTAGAGCTGGTTCAGGCTCAATAGCTGACATGGTAGGTCCCCACCAGGCCTGTTCCTTAACTGCCTTCCTTCTCTAGGTCAGAAAATCTTTAATCTGAGTTGAAACAGTCCACAGCCCAGGATGAGATCTCCCTGAATACAGAGCTGCTGTAGCAGGAGCAATAAGTGTCACAGGCAAGTGAGCCCCCATTTGCATCCCATCCCCAGCAAACATGGTGTTGGTGAGGGACTCAGTGCTCTTGACATTGGCTTCCAGTGTGAATAGGTCCTGATATTTTTTCTAGCCTGTGGACCAGCCAGTCTGCTTCTGGCGCAGATTGCCTTTTCTTCTCACATAGCAGATCTTTCGAGAACTGAGGAGGCCAAAGAACACATAGATGCTTTGAAACCATGAAGTCCTCCACCCTCATATCAAGGCCTCCTCAGAAGACATCCCTTATAGCTGTGATCTCACCGATGAGGCAAATACCATTGACCTCCAGTTGATCCAGCTCCAGTCAATAGGTCTGTTTACTCAGTACTCCTGAAGAAAAGAAAGCATCAAAAATGAACTCCAGACAGAAAAACCTGAGACAAGAATTACTGGGAAACCTGACATTCAACAGCAATTGGATCCTCTTAGAGGGAAAACAAAATGGAGGGTAGAGATGTTGGTGAGCAAGACATTTTCTGACAGTTTAATGTGAAAGGCTTTGGCAAGCTGACTCAGTCCCTAGCCCTCCCCACTTGGAGGGAAATCTGTCATGGAAGACTGTTGATGTCAAGCTGTTCCTGAAAAACTACACCAAAAATCATCATTTTTCAGTCTCCAGTCCAGTGTTGAAGCTGACTCCATGTCATGCACAAGTGTTGCTGAAGATAATGCACCACAGACATCTCCACAGTCCCTCATTCCTCCTGTTAGTCATTTTCCCCTCCATATTTAAAATCAATAGATATTTCTCCAGTTCTCAACTTGAACTGAAGTGCCTGGTCCTGAGAAAGGGTTTATAGGAGGTATCTGAGTCATCTTTGGTGTTCCTTGATACTCAGATGCTGCCCACATATTTGTGGGGTCTCTAGTAAGCACACAAGTGTCTGTATGCTGAAAGAATTAAATAGTGACCAAGACATTATCGGATGATCAGTGTGTGATAATTTATCAAAAGCTTCCCAAGGGGCACAAAGTTTGCTCTAGGAAATGTCTCATTGTTAGTCTCAGAGAAGGCGTGACCTACAAAGCCTGAAGGAGGCATGGCTATACTAGCTTTGAGAAGGCTTTTCACAATAGCTGACTGCCTTCCTACCATGTTTCCAAGGCCAGCCACAGGCTGTAGGTCTGTGCTGCTAAAGGCGCAGCAAGAGAATGCTGCTGACCTTAATTGTTTTTTTTTTTTTTTTTGGTTTGGTTTTTGGTTTTGTTTTGTTTGCTTTTTTAAAATTATAGATTGAGCTTTTGCTTTTTATATGTTCTTTCTTGTGTTCTTGTTGTTTGGGTATTTTGATAATGCTGTTTACTGTTTATATTGACTGCTCCCTTTAAGCCCCTGTTGAGTAATATTACTGTATTTTTATTAATAATAAAGTGATTTTGAACTCTTGTTTCTTAGAACCAATTTCTTTGGTCAGGGGTGGTGGTGTCTCATTCCACTAACCCCAGAAGCTCCTGTAACACCAGACGTCTTATGTGCCCATCTTGGGCTACAGAGTGGGTTCCCAGGCAGCCAGGGCTACACAGGGCTTTGGATGTGGATGGTGTTGTCAATTCTGTGGATTCCCATTGCATGATGGAAAAAGTATCCATACTGTGTCCTTGTGGACATATATTTAGCTATCTCTAACTATAGCATTCTTTATTCCCATTTCAGGATGTAATCATGTGCAGCACATTAATGAGAAACACAACAGTATTGCTGTAAGCCTCTCAGGAAATGAAAACATTTACTAAAGGAATATGAAAGATCCATGGCCTGCTTGCTACCTGGAGCCATGATGATGTCCCTGCCTTGTCTGCTGTAAAGGGCCAGGTCCTATCCATGACCCTGACACAGCTGTGGGAGTCTGTGTTGATACCCATGCATCCTCTACCAGTGAGGGCCTGGCAGCCACCTGCAGTCTTGGCGACTACCTGTGACCATGTTGTTGTCAAAGGGATATACTCCCAAAGGGGCATATGTGTCTTAGAAGCCTGTGCTGCTACCTAGGACCATAATGACATCAGGTCTGGAGCTGTTACTGAGGGACATGTCTGGGTCCATGATCCTGCTGCAGCCAGTATCTGTGCTGATATCTCAGGCTTCTGTTGCTATCAAAGATGCTTGGAATCTGGGCTGCCACCATGGGAAATGGTGCTGGTGGGTTCCTGCCAATCTGTGTGACCTTCATTGCCAACGAGGGCCATGGTGACATCCTGGCCAAGGCTACAACTTTAGAACTTATCTGGGTCCGTATTGCAAACACAGCCAGGATCTTTTTTCGTATCCATGGCCTGTATGGCCACCTAGGATCACACAGAGGTAGGAGTCTGGGATGTCACCTAGGACCATGGTAGTTTCTAAGGCCTGTGTTCTCTTTGGGGCCATACAGATCTGAGTGGCCTGTGCTGCCTCTAGGGACCCTGGTGTCCTCCAGGTGTAGGCTGCTGTCAAAGGCCTTGTCTGGTCCATTGCCCTGCCACAGACTTGGTCTATGTTGATGTGAGTGGCTCCTTTTACTGCTGAAGACAGGATAGGGATGTAACAAGTTAACCCCACTCATCGCTGGCCTTAGCACTAGTGAGAACTGAACCTGCCCCTCACCCACTGCCATACTGGGGAGAGTGGGTTCTGCACCTGGACTGAGCAGCACAGTAGAGCTGACCCTGTTGGTTGTGATGTCAGTGAGCTGAACCTGAGGCTCTGAGAGCAGAAGAACTGTGTCCACCCTCTTCTGCTTTGTATTGGCAAGGGAAATATGCCCTCCTCACCTGAGCAAATGCCACCTGCAGCTGGTGGGAGAGTGGGAATCTGGGGCTTGAGAACAGAAGAGCTGGGTCAGCCTCTCAGCAGCTGCAGCAATTGGGTTTGTGGACTTGGCCCATCATCTCAGCAAAACACTAGAGCTGTCCCTTTCCTGAGTGTGGGTAAGTCAGATTTGAGTGCATGAGGAAAGGATATTGGCCTCTCTCCATTCTGCCCATTGCATGGGGTGAGGTAGGTGGTACAGTGCTGGAGAGCTTGCCTGGGTGCAGAAGATGAAGGAAACCTGGCAGTCTTATCATCCCAGGTAACCCCAGCCCAGAACCATGGCTATGAATTATCCCACCCTAAAATCATCATTATTCATGTACTGTTGGAGTAGGTTAAGGACCCAATTCTGAAAATCTAAAGCTGCAGGATCTCTATGACACAAGGCATCAAATGGATATCCAAGAAGAGTACAAGTGAAGGTCCACCGTCTTTAGTATAGAGAAGCCAGAGAGGCCAGGAACACTTATAAGAAAAGATGTATGGACTAAAGGGTATTCTGTGTGACTCACTGGGTCACACTAAAACTTCCTTGACAAGACTTTTGTTCATTTGTTTTTAATTTTGGGTTTTCAGTTTTCCTTTTAAATTTTATTTTGTTTAGGTCATAGGGATTTTCAAAGGCAGAGCTCAGATGTGATGAAATGGATAAGGGGAAAATAGGATTAAGATACATGATGGGAAACCAACAGAAAATAATAAAACATTTAAAATATAAACGAAATTAATAAAACCAGAGATATCTGCTCTGGTTTCCTTAAAATATAGCATCAGTGAAAAACCAGACTGAAGATAGAATGAATTCCAAAATATGTTGGGACTTTTTTGGCCTTAACTATGAATTGGTTCAATTTCTTAAACATTTCTTTCTTTTATGCATGGGCTTTTTGCATGCTTCAGGGCTGTACACTACATGCATGCAATTCCACCAGCGGCCAGAAGAAGCCATCAGATTCCACCTGAAACTGGAGTTCAAATGGCTTTTTAGCTACTCTGTTAGTCCTTTGGGAGAGAAACTGCTCAAACTGCAACAGCCATCTCTCCAGACCCTGCTCTTGACTTTTTTCCTTCTAGCCATGTGTGCTATATTAGTTTGACTGAATCACTCCCAAGCAAAGAGAAATTTCAGGAGATCATTAGGGCCAAATACATGATGTTGGCATGCTAATTGTGTTAGGATGCCAGGCATCCATGAAAGGCACTGGTGGGATCAAGATCAGGCTCCAGCATCACTTATTGTCAGGGTTGGAGCAGGTCTCTCACACCTCATCCTGGATGACAATGCAGATTAGGGCCATCTGATGAAATGCAGAATTGAGAAGACGCTCCTGGTGTTGGAGTTGTGGTTAATGGTGCCTCTTGATGCTCCAGGTAAGTGTTTGGAGTAAGCTTCACACCAGCCAGTGTGGATGGAGCCTGCAGCAAAAGTGACATGCCAGTCATGAGGAGCATGTCTGTACAAGGCTAGGAAAGGAGAGGGATGGTTGATGTTGCTCTTTAACCACAGCTGATCTCACTGTGTACTGAGGAAGGGTTTCTTCCAGACAGTGTTTTATTTTTGTGAAGCTTCGCTGGACCGGATCTACCTTCTGAGACTGACAGAGAATCATAGAGTTAAGGTGTGGAGGAAGTAATCCTGTGGGATAATAAACTGGTGCTGTCAAACAAGGGTAGAAAGAATCTACTCTTTATGAATAAAGGCCATAATCACACAGAACATCAATACAGTTACAAAGCTCATCAATTCCATGGATGATGTGATCAGCTGGAGAGACGGCTCAGGGGGCAAAGGTAAGTGCTCCTAGGCCTACAGACCTGAGTTCCTACCCTAGGACTCACATGATTGAAGGAGAGAACAAACCTCTGAGAAATTGTCCTCTGACCTTCATGCAGGTGGAGCTGCATGGTCATGGTCCACAAAAGCTAATACTTTCTATTCCTAAGTTAGATTTCTATTTCTCACTTACCCTAGAATTTCTCCATCTGAGGCACTCTTTTCATTATATTACTCTGCATTCCCTTTGAGAGATTTGGGATATTTGCTATTTTACTCTTGATGCTGAGATGTTCTAAGAACCAAGAAGGCCGACACTGAAGCATCTCCTGAAGAATGGTAAAGGGAAGGTGGCCACTGGGAATTTGTGACAAAGCTGAGACACAAACTACTGTAGAATATCTTCTCTACATGCCTGGTGTATTAGTCAGGGCTCGCTAGAGTAACAAAAGTTACAAAATGACCTTTCTATGGAAAGGGTATGTGTGAGAATGGCTTAGAGGCTGTGCTCTAGCTAATCCAACAATATCTGGCTGGACAAATCTCCCAAATCCAAACTTAACAGAGAAATATAGGACTTAACTGATGTCATGACCCAATTGGACCTAATAGATATCTACAGAACATTCCATCCTAACAAAAAAGAATATACCTTCTCTCCGCACCCCATGGAACTTTCTCTAAAATCAACAACATACTTGGCCACAAAGCAAATCTCAACAGATACAAAACAATTGGAATAACCTCCTGTGTTCTATCAGACCATCGTGGTTTAAAGTTAGATTGCAATATCATCAAAAACTACAGAAAACCTACAATTTCATGGAACCTAAATAATGCTCAACTGAATCACCAATGGGTTAAGGAAGAAATAAAGAAAGAAATTAAAGACTTCCTAGAGATTAACGAAAATGAAAACACCACATACCCAAACTTATGAGACACTATGAAAGCAGTGTTAAGAGGGAAATTCATAGCACTAAATGACCACATAAAGAAGTTGGAGAAATCTCACACTAGTGACTTAACAGCACACCTTAAAGCTCTAGAACAGGAAGAAGCAAAGTCTCCCAGTAAGAATAGAAGCCAAGAAATTATCAAAGTGAGAGGTGAAATTAATAAAATAGAAACTAAGTGAACAATACAAAAAATTAATGAAACAAAGAGTTGGTTCTTTGAGAAAATCAACAAGATAGACAAGCCCTTATCCAAACTAATCAAAAGACAGAGAGAGGGAATCTAAATCAACAAAATCAGAAATGAAAAGGGGGACATAACAACAGACATTGAGGAAATCCAGAGAATTATTAGGTCATATTTCAAAAACCTCTACTCCACAAAACTGAAAAAGCTAAAAGAAATGGACATTTTTCTGCATAGGTACAACATACCTAAGTTAAATCAAGACCAGATAAACTATTTAAATAGTCCAATAACCCCTAAGGAAATAGAAACAGTCATTAAAAGTCTCTCAAACAAAAAAAGCCCAGGACCAGATGGTTTCAGTGCAGAATTCTACCAGATCTTCAAAGAAGAGTTAATACCAATACTCTCTAAATTGTTCCACATAATAGAAACAGAAGGAACATTACCAAACTCCTTCTATGAGGCTACAATTACCCTGATTCCTAAACCAAACAAGGATACAACAAAGAAAGAGAACTACAGACCAATTTCCCTCATGAACATTGATGCAAAAATACTCAATAAAATACTGGCAAACAGACTCCAAAATATCTGGCTGTGATTGGAAAGTCCAAGAATCCAGTAGATGCACACTCCACAAGAGTGGATGTCTCAGCTGTTCTTCAGTATGTGCTGGAATCTTAAAGAAGTAGGCTCTAATGCCAGTGAAGGAATGGATATGCTAACAAGGAGAGAGCAAGCAGAGAAAGAGTAAAAGCTTCCTTCCTCCGTGTCCTTCGATACGCTTCCAGCACATGTGGTCCAGACTACATCTGGATTAAAGATCAGAATTAAAGGTGTGATCTCCTACCTCAAAGGTTTATCAAACACTGCAGGATGATCAAAGAGGTTTTCAACCACATCCATTCCCCATGTCCACCATGCGGCCTCCAGAATGGGCTTCAATAGTCAAATTTACCAACTTTTCCTTTGTGGCTTGTATTCATTGTCAGCCATTATTTTAAATATTGTTTTATTTTTCCTACATAAAGCTTTTGAAATTATTCTTCCTACAATTGAAATTTCAGTATGGACATAGAAGAGCATTCATGGAGGGTCAAATTTGTTTGCAGTAGGGTAAGGTTTATGTTTTCCCCTTTCTGGCCAGCTGTTATGGCTGTTCTTGGCTGTCTACTTGACACATAGTTGAGGTACTGACACTGTCAGAATGGCTTGCAGTCATGCTTCTTCAGCATTTTCTTGGTGCTAATTGATATAGGAGCACTCTTCCCTCCCTGGGCAGCACCATCCCTAACAAGTAAGATTGGGCCATAAAGCAAAGTTAGTTTAGCAGACCAGTGAGCAGCATTGTTCTATGGTTTCCAGCCCCTTCCTTGGGATCTTGCCTTGGCTTACATGATGATGGACTGTAACCTCTAGGTGAATAAACTCATCACTTTCTCAAATTGGATTTTTTTTACTTTTATTATAACAATAGAAAGCTAACTAGAACTTGCCATATTCTCAGGACATGCTCTGATGGTTCATCTTTCTCCTACTTGCCTGTATCCTCTTTTCTTTTTCTTTACTGTACAAAATTTCTGAACTCTTAAATCTGTTGCAATATCTACTGTGACAACCAAACACCACTGCTTATGTAACTCTATTATGGTATTTTGTTACTCTGATATGACATGTTTCTCTAATATGGCATGATTCCCTAATTCTCCCTCTTTAAAATTATCTCTGGATTTTCCTGCTTTTTGCACTTTAAATGTTATCCTTTGCTGCACAATAGAACACTTATGCCAGAATATGAATTGTACAGAAATGGGTAATTTATTATATTAAAATTATCAAATTTAAGATTTAGAGAAGCAAATTAGAACACTGTATGTGTTGGGTGAATGGAAGTGTGAGTGTGTGTGTGTGTGTTTGTGTGTGTGTGTGTGTGTGTGTGTGTGTGTGTGTGTGTGTGTGTGTGTGTGAAGGCAGGCATTCACATCCCACAGCTTACATATTGTGAGGATCAATTTCATGACAAAAGCTAGGGTTCAAAGAGGAGGGAGCCACATCTAAAAAGATTCTCCATATGATCAGAGTGTAGGTAAGCCCATGGGGTATTTTTCTAAGTATTGATTGACATGGGAGGGCCTAGACCATTGTGGGTGGGGCCATTCCCTGGCTGGTGGTTCTGGTTTCTACAAGAAAACAGGCTGAGGAAGCTGCAGCAAGTGAGCCAGAAACAGGACCATCCATGGGCTCTGCATCAGCTCTTGCCTCCAGGATCCTGTCCTGTTTGAGTTCTGGTCCTGACTTCCTTCAGTGATGAACAGTGATGTGAAAGTGTATGTCAGATAAATACGTTCTTTCTCAACTTGATTTTAGTCATGGTTCTTCATTGAAGCAACAACCCAGACTAGGACACTGTGCATATCAGAGGGCATCGTTCAGGAGTTGGCTCTTCCCTTCTACCATGTTGAGGCAGGTCTCTCTTGTTTCTAGGATGTACTGTGTACTCTAGTCCAGCTGGCCTTCCAGCTTCCAGGCATTTTCCAGTCTCATCCCCACATAACTCTGCCAAGATTAAGGAATCACAGATGTTTGCCACTGTTATGGATTTTAGGTGATTTCTAGGGGTTGAACTCACCAGACTTGTACAGACAATGTGTGTACTAGTATCCCCCAGTATTTGAAAAGCCCTTGCTTTTTTTTTTTTGGTGCCCAAGTATCCTTTTAATTACGTCAACAAACTTTATGAGCTTTGCGGTAGAAACTGGGGTGATATATAATTTCAAATCTCCTATTTTCCTTTCTTTGTTTTTTGTTAATATAATTGTACTTGGTTTTAACAATTCTTTTTTTTTATTTTACAACACAATTCAGTTCAACATAATAGCCACAGATTCCCCTGTTCTCCCCCTCTCGCCCCCTACCCCTCCCCCCAGCCCATCCCCCAATCCCACCTCCTCCAGATCAAAGTCTCCCCCGAGGACCGGGATCGACCTGGTAGACTCAGTCCAGCCAGGTCCAGTCCCCCCCTCCCAGACCGAGCCAAGTGTCCCTGCATAAGTCCCAAGATTCAAACAGCCAACTCATGCAACGAGCCCAGGACCCGGCACCAACGCACAGCTGCCTCCCAAACAGATCAAACCAAATGACTGTCTCACCCATTCAGGGGGCCTGATCCAGTTGGGGGCCCCTCAGCCTTTGGTTCATAGATCCTGTGCTTCCATTCATTTGGTTATTTGTCCCTGTGCTTTATCCAACCTTGGCTTCAACAATTCTCACTCATATAAACCCTCTTCTTTCTCACTAATTAGACTCCCAGTGCTCTACCAGAGGCCCAGCCTTGGATGTCTGCATCCAGATTCCTCAGTCCTTGGATGGGGTTTATGGCACAACTATCAGGGTGTCTAGCCATCCCATTACCAGAGTAGGTCAGTTGCTGCTATCTCTCTACCATTGCCAGCAGTCTTTTGTGGGGGTATCTTTGTGGATCTCCATGGGCCTCCCTAGCTCTCTGCTTCCTCCTCTTCTCATGTGGTCTTCATTTACCATGGTCTCCTATTCCTTGTTCTCCCTCTCTTTTCTTGATCCAGCTAGGATCTCCCACTCTCTTTCCCTCGACCGTCGCCCTTCATTGTTCCCACTCATGACCAGGCTGTTCATGGAGATCTCGTCCATTTCTCCGTGTCTTTCTTGGGGTCCCGTTTTCCAGGTAGCCTCAATGGTGATGTGAGTAGCAGTCCAGTCATCCTTGTTCCACATCTAGCATCTTCCTATGAGTGAGTACATACCATATTTGTCTTTCTGAGTCTGCGTTACCTCACTCAGGATGATTTTTTCTAGATCCATCCATTTGCCTGCAAACCTCATGATGTCATTGTTTTTCTCTGCTGAGTAGTATTCCATTGTGTATATGTGCCACAATTTATTTATCCATTCTTCAGTTGAAGGGCATCTAGGTTGTTTCCAGGTTTTGGCTATTACAAACAATGCTGATATGAACATAGCTGAGCAAGTGCTCTTGTGGTATGATTGAGCATTTCTTGGGTATATGCCCAGGAGTGGTATAGCTGGATCTTGGGGGAGATTGATTCCCAATTTTCTAAGAAAGCGCCATATTGATTTCCAAAGTGGTTGTACAAATTTGCATTCCCACCAGCAGTGGAGGAGAGTTCCCCTAGTTCCACATTCTCTCCAGCATAAAGTGTCTTCAGTGTTTTTGATCTTAGCCACTCTGACAGGCGTAAGGTGGTATCTCAGAGTTGTTTTGATTTGCATTTCCCTGATGATTAGGGATGTTGAGCAATTCCTTAAATGTCTTTCAGCCATTTGGGTTTCCTCTGTTGAGAATTCTCTGTTTAGTTCTAAAGCCCATTTCTCAATTGGACTGTTGGTCTTTTTGATGTCTAATTTCTTGAGTTCCTTATATATTCTGGATATCAGTCCTCTGTCACATGTGGGGTTGGTGAAGATCTTTTCCCATTCTGTAGGCTGTCGCTTTGCCTTGTTGACCATATCCTTTGCTCTACAAAAGCTTCTCAGTTTCAAGAGGTCCCATTGATTGATTGTTTGTCTCAGTGTCTGCACTACTGGTGTTATATTTAGGAAGTGATCTCCTATGCCAATGAATTCAAGACTATTTCCTAATTTCTCTTCTAGCAGGTTCAAAGTAGCTGGATTTATGTTGAGGTCTTTGATCCACTTGGACTTAAGTTTTGTGCACGGTGACAGATATGGCTCTATTTGCAGCCTTCTACACGTTGATATCCAGTTATGCCAGCACCATTTGTTGAAGATGCTTTCTTTTTTCCATTGTACACTTTTGGCTTCTTTGTCAAAAATTATATGTCCATAGGTGTGTGGGTTAATGTCAGGGTCTTCAATTCCATTCCATTGGTCCACATGTCGGTTTTTATGCCAATACCAAGCTGTTTTTATTACTGTAGCTCTATAGTAGAACTTGTAGTCAGGGATTGTGATGCCTCCAGAAGTTGTTTTATTGTACAGGTTTCTTTTAGCTATCCTGGGTTTTTTGTTTTTCCATATGAAGTTGAGTATTATTATTCTTTCCAAGTCTGTGAAGAATTGTATTGGTATTTTGATGGGGATTGCATTGAATCTGTAAATTGCTTTTGGTAAGATTGCCATTTTTACTATGTTAACCCTGCCTATCCATGAGCATGGGAGATCTTTCCATTTTCTGACATCTTCTTCAATTTCTTTTTTCAGGGACTTAAAGTTCTTGTCATATAGGTCCTTCACTTGCTTGGTTAGTGTTACCCCAAGGTATTTTATGTCATTTTTGGCTATTGTAAAGGGTGATGTATCTCTAATTGCCTTCTCAGCTTCTTTGTCCATTGTATATAGGAGGGCTACTGATTTTTTTGAGTTGATCTTGAATCCTGCTATGTTGCTGAAGGTGTTTATGAGCTTTATCAATTCCTGGGTGGAATCTTTGGGGTCACTCAAGTATACTATCATGTCATCTGCAAATAGGGAAAGCTTGACTTCTTCCTTTCCAATTTGAATCCCCTTAATCTCCTTATGTTGTCTTATTGCTCTGGCTAGAACTTCAACTACTATATTGAATAAGTATGGGGAGAGTGGACAGCCTTGCCTCGTTCCTGATTTTAGTGGAATTGCTTTGAGTTTCTCTCCATTTAATTTGATGTTTGCTGTTGGTTTGCTATATATTGCCTTTATTATGTTTAGGTATGTTCCCTGTATTCCTGATTGCTCCAAGACTTTTATCATGAAGGGGTGTTGGATTTTGTCAAATGCCTTTTCTGCATCTAGTGAGATGATCATGTGGTTTTTTTCTTTGAGTTTGTTTATGTGGTGTATTACATTGATGGACTTTCGTATGTTGAACCACCCTTGCATCCCTGGGATAAAGCCTACTTGATCATGGTGGATAATTGTTCTGATGTGTTCTTGGAGTCTGTTTGCCAGTATTTTATTGAGTATTTTTGCATCAATGTTCATGAGGGAGATCGGTCTGTAGTTCTCTTTCTTTGTTGCATCTTTGTTTGGTTTAGCAATCAGGGTAATTGTAGCCTCATAGAAGGAGTTTGGTAATGTTCCTTCTGTTTCTATTATGTGGAACAATTTAGAGAGTATTGGTATTAACTCTTCTTTGAAGATCTGGTAGAATTCTGCACTGAAACCATCTGGTCCTGGGCTTTTTTTGTTTGAGAGACTTTTAATGACTGTTTCTATTTCCTTAGGGGTTTTTGGACTATTTAAATAGTTTATCTTGTCTTGATTTAACTTAGGTATGTGGTACCTATCCAGAAAAATGTCCATTTCTTTTAGGTTTTCCAGTGGAGTAGAGGTTTTTGAAATATGACCTTATAATTCTCTGGATTTCCTCAATGTCTGTTGTTATGTCCCCCTTTTCATTTCTGATTTTGTTGATTTGGATTCTCTCTCTCTGTCTTTTGGTTAGTTTGGATAAGGGCTTGTCTATCTTGTTGATTTTTTCAAAGAACCAACTCTTTGTTTCATTAATTTTTTTGTATTATTCTCTTAGTTTCTAATTTATTAATTTCACCTCTCACTTTGATAATTTCATGGCGTCTATTCTTCCTGGGAGACTTTGCTTCTTCTTGTTCTAGAGCTTTCAGATATGCTGTTAAGTCACTAGTGTGGGATTTCTCCAACTTCTTTATGTGGTCATTTAGTGCTATGAATTTCCCTCTTAACACTGCTTTCATAGTGTCTCATAAGTTTGGGTATGTGGTGTTTTCATTTTTGTTAATCTCTAGGAAGTCTTTAATTTCTTTCTTTATTTCTTCTTTAACCCATTGGTGATTCAGTTGAGCATTATTTAGGTTCCATGAAATTGTAGGTTTTCTGTAGTTTTTGATGATATTGCAATCTAACTTTAAACCACGATGGTCTGATAGAACACAGGAGGTTATTCCAATTGTTTTGTATCTGTTGAGATTTGCTTTGTGGCCAAGTATGTTGTTGATTTTAGAGAAAGTTCCATGGGGTGCTGAGAAGAAGGTATATTCTTTCTTGTTAGGGTGGAATGTTCTGTAGATATCTATTAGGTCCAATTTGGTCATAACATCAGTTAAGTCCTTTATTTCTCTGTTAAGTTTCGACTTGGGAGATCTGTCCAGTGGTGAAAGTGGGGTGTTGAGATCTCCCACTATTAATGTGTGGGGTTTTATATGTGGTTTAAGCTTTAGTAATGTTTCTTTTACATATGTGGGTGCCCTTGTGTTTAGGGCATAAATGTTCAGAATTGAAACTTCATGTTGTTGGATCTTTCCTGTGATGAGGATGTAGTGTCCTTCTTGATCTCTTTTGATTGATTTTAGTTTGAAGTCTATTTTGTTGGATATCAGGATGGCTACCCCTGCTTGTTTCTTAAGACCATTTGATTGGAAAGTCTTTTTCCAGCCTTTTATTCTTAGGTAGTGTCTGTCTTTGAATTTGAGATGTGTTTCTTGTATGCAGCTGAAAGATGGGTCCTGCTTTCGTATCCATTCTGTAAGTCTATGTCTTTTTGTAGGTGAATTAAGTCCGTTGATATTAAGGGATATTAATGACCAGTGATTCTTCATCTCTGTTATTTTTGGTGGTAGTGTGTGTGTGTACTTCTCTTCTTTGGGGTTTACTGTTGTGGCTTTATTTATTGCCTGTGTTTTCGAGTGTGTATCTGACTTCCCTCGGTTGGAATTTTCCTTGTAGTAATTTCTGTAGGGCTGGGTTTGTGGATAGGTATTGTTTAAATCTGGCTTTGTCTTCGAATGTCTTGTTCCTTCCGTCTATGATGATTGAAAGTTTTGCTGGGTATATTAGTCTGGGCTGACATCCATGGTCTCTTAGTGTCTGCATTACATCTGTCCAGGTCCTTCTGGCTTTCAAAGTCTCCATTGAGAAATCGGGTGTTATTCTGATGGGTTTACCTTTATAGGTCACTTGGCCTTTTTCCTTGGCTGCTCTTAATATTCTTTCTTTATTCTGTACATTTAGTTGTTTAATTATTATGTGTTGAGGGGACTTTTTTGGGGGGGGTCTAGTCTGTTTGGTGTTCTATAGGCTTCTTGTATCTTCATAGGCATTTCCTTCTTTAAGTTGGGAAAGTTTTCTTCTATAATTTTGTTGAATATATTTTCTGTGCCTTTGAGTTGGTATTCTTCACCTTCTTCTATCCCTATAATTCGTAGGTTTGGTCTTTTCATGGTGTCCCAAATTTCTTGGACATTTTGGTTCATGACTTTGTTGGCTTTAGTATTTCCTTCGACTGATGAAACTATTTCTTCTACTGTATCTTCAATGCCAGAAATCCTCTCTTCCATCTCTTGCATTCTGTTGGTTATACTTGCATCTGAAGTTCCCGATCTTTTACTCAGGTTTTCTATTTCCAGCATTCCCTCTGTTTGTGTCTTCTTTATTTTTTCAATTTCCCTTTTCAGTTCTTGGACTGTTTCTTTTGTTTGTTTCATTACTTTTTCATGATTTTCTTTCAGTGCTTTATTGTTTTCTTGCAGGACTTTATTGTTTTCTTCCAGGACTTTATTGTTTTCTTGGAGGGCTTTATTGTTTTCTTCTAATTTGTTTGCCCTTTCTTCTAGTTGTTTACAGTGTTCTTCCAATTTTTTTGTCTTTTCCTCTACACAAGCCTCTACCTTCTTCATGAAGTTACTCATAAGGCTACTTTCTTCTGCTTCTTCCAATTTTTGGTGTTCAGGGCCTGATGTTGGAGGCAGGCTAGGTTCTGGTGATGCTGTATTGCTCTTCATTTTGTTGTATGTACTTCTGCCTTGACGTCTGCCCATCTCCTCGTGGTTCCTTCTTGGTCTTATCAGTGTACTTGTTTCAGAAAGAGCTGACAGATTCAGGAAGTCTCTCTCTCTTGTCCAAAAGGGAGTTCTCTTGTCCAACTCTGGTCCAGAAGGGAAGTCGGGGGCAGGATGGGAGCTGGTGGCCAGTCTCTAAGTCTCAAGAAGTGGCTGGGGTCTCGGGCAGATGGGCGTGGAGGCAGGGCTCAGGGATTGCACGGACTTCCGGGGGCCTTGGAAAAGGGGATCCCTCCCGGTGGGGCTAGAAGGGGACCCGCCCGGTGGCCAGAACTTGTGGCCAAGTTGGGCAGGTCTTCCCGGAGTGGCTGGTGCCCAGGGATGGGGTCCGGGTTGGACCCGGATACCCCCCTTGGTCCAGAAGGGAAGTCGAGGGCCTAGCTTTTAAAACTTAAAATATTTTGAAAGTCCAAGGTCCCTTAGAAAAAAAGTCTCTTAATTGGGTCTGGTAAAAACAAACCAAAATCCTTACATATTTTCTTATACCACAAAGGAAGAATGGAGCACAGAAATATTCAGATGGGTGCATTACCAAAATTCAGCTTTATTTATTAAATCCCTACAGCCCAATATCCAGCATCTGATACACATGTGTGTGGAAGTTTCTCCAGTCCCACTGAGGACTGGGGTCCTGCAGCTGCTTATAAAATAATCACTCAGAGGCTTGATATTAATTGTAAATTATATGGCCTATGTCTCAGGCTTCTTACTAGCTAGCTCTTATAACTTAACTCAACTCATAACTATCAATCTATCTATCGCCATGTGTCATTGGCTTTACCTGCTTCCCATTACATGTTGCTTCTTGCACGGTTGGCTCATGTCTCTCCTGCCTCAGTTTTCTCCTTTCCCTATTTCTCTTGGATTTTCCCACCTGGTTCCATCCTGCTCTGCCATAGGTCAATGCAGCTCTATCTATCAACCAAGGAGAGCAACACATATTCACAGTATGCAGAAAGACACCCCACAGCACTCATGTGATCTTCTGGGCTCCAGATGGATGAGGCATTCCTCCCTCTCCAGTTCCACTGCTTGCAACACTTGCAGTGCAACTTTTGTCAGGATTAGTCTGGCTCCATTGCATATCTGTGCTTCCTCTCAGTAGATGGACCATGGTCTTGCCATCTGCAGTATTCTGTGGCACTCTTTTTACCTCCTCTTACACAGGGTTCCCTATGTCCTGAGGAGAGGAGTCTGATGAGAGAGGTCCAGTTTAGGGTTGGGTGTTCAAGTTCTTTTCCTCTCTTGTATTGTCTACCTGAGGGTCTCTGTATTTGTTTCCATCTGCTGCAGGAGGAAGCTGCTACTGTGATGGCTGAGAAATGCATTGTCTGTGAGTATAGCATGATGTTTTCAGGAATCATTTTATTGCTATGTTCCTTAAGCAGAACAGTAGTATTTGGTTTTCCCTATGGACCCTAACCTATCTAGTCTTAGATTCTTGGCCAGCCAAGCAGTGCTGGGTATGGGTTCCCTGTCAGGGTCTTTAATCAAGTCAGTTACTGGTTGATTACTCCCACAAGCTTTGTTCCACTCTTGTACCCCCATATCTTGGATGCAGTCACTATTCTAGATGGAGGTTTTGTAGCTGGGCTGGTGTTTACCTTTCTCCTTTGATAGTGAGCAGAGTACTCTTCAGTGCCATGAAATCTAGTCCTTAAGTGGTGAGGGCTCTAGGGAGACACCAGCTTGACTTCTCCATGTTCAGTGAGTTGTGTCATTATCATCTTTAGGAACAGCACTTTTATGTCAGTAAATGGAGAGCAACCAATAGACTTGCAATACCTTGGGTTGTTTGGGATCACCATTGGACACCTTTCAACTATTACTTGACTAGATGTAACCCTTTTCCAGTACTGCAAGATTCATTTAGTAACAAGAGATATCCAGTTGGGGCTTTGTCTCCCCACACTTTGGTTTCTGTTGTTTTGTTTTTGTTTATTTGTTTTTTTGGGGGGGCTGTTTCATCTAGATCCCCTTCATATATGTATATATTTTAGAGTGGTTCTACTCTATTAGGTTTCCATAAGATTTCTCAAATCACTCTTAACTTTACCTCTCCCTCCCTATATTTTTGCCTCTTCTTCTCTCTCCCTCCTCATTTGACCATCCTGTTCCAAACTCGATTCCTCATCTATCCATAACAATCTATTCTATTCTCCCTTTATGGACATTTTCCCACCCCCCCTAGTCCCTTACTCTATACCTAAACTGTGGTTATACAGATTGTAGCTTACTTATCTTTGGCTCAACAGCTAGCATCCATATATAAAGTGAAAACATACCGTATTTGTCTTTTGGGGTCTGGATTAGTTCACTAAAGTTGACTTTTTTCCTACTTCCATCCATTTACCTCCAAATTTCAAGATTTGCTTTTTCTTTTTAACTTCTTTTTTAATAGCCCATTGTATAAATGCACCTCATTTTCTTTATCCTTTCATCTGTTGATGAATACCTAGGGTGTCTCCAATTTCTGGCTATTATAAATAGAGCAACAATAAACACGGTCAAGCAAGTGTTTCTGTTGTAGGTGAAGCATCTTTGGGTATATGCCAAGAGCAGTATACTAGGTCTTGATCAATTCCCAGCTTACTAAGGAATACCCCCACCTATTTCCATAGTGGCCATACAAGTTTGCATTCCCACCAGCAATGGATGAGTGTTGTCCCTTGCTCCCCATTCTTGCCAACATTACCTGTCATTTGTTTTATTAATCTTATTCATTCTGACTCATGAAACATGAAATCTCAAAATAGTTGATTTACATTGCCCTAAAGACTAAGGATACTGCACATTTTATGTGTTTCCCATACTCTAGAATTTCCACTAGTGAAACTTCTTTGTTTATATCTATAGCTAGTTTTTAATTGTTAGTTATTTTCTTGATATACAGTTCTTTAGTTCTATATATACTTTGTATATTAGCCTTCTATTGGATATGTACTTGATGAAAAACAAAAACAAAAACAAAACCTTTTCCCATTTTGTCGGCTGCCATTGGAAAAAAAACACTATTAATGGCAGAACAGATAATGCTATGTGAGTGAACCCACAAGTTGACAGACATATTGGGGTTTATCAAAATTCATTAAAGTTATATAAGAAAATATCCCTATAAAATAATACATTTTTACAATAATAATTTAATGAATATACTTTAATTTGTTCTTACTTGTTATTTGAGAAATGCATAGGATGCATTTTGAAAATATTCACTACCCAGTTCCTCTCATTTTGTCTCCCCAAGTCTGCCTCTACATCTGTGATGCCCAATTCATATTTTCTTCATTACATTTTAATTACGTTTTAATAATCCCAGGGGCAGACTCTTAAAGAAAACTGACCCAATTTGCTGGAAGCCATTATTTGTCCAAAGCTCATCAGTTAGGAAGGAGTATGGACTCAAGGACCCTACCCACTCAATGCTTGAATATTGACTGGCTTGATATTGGACAAGTGACCACAGCAGCTATGAGTCAAGAGTGCAATAGTCCTGTCACTCATGGCCAGAAGACACTGTTTACTCTAATCCTCCCTGACCTCTGGCTCCTACAGTCTTTCTTGCCTCATCTTCCATGATGGTCTTTGAGCCTTGTGGAAGGTTGTGATACAGATCTTCCATTAATTATGACTGAAATCAATGAAAGAAAAACAAAAATATGAAGATACAGTGAAACAAAGAGTCAGTTCTTTGAAGACATTAACAAGAAGGGCACACCTTTAGCCAAATTAAATAAAAGGAAGAGGAGGATGAATATAATGAAACAAAGGAGGAAAAAGGAGACATGGAGGGTATTTAATGCTTTAAAAATTTACACTCCACCAAACTGGAAAAATCTTTTTAAAGAACTGATGAATTTTAGATGCTTGTAATCCACCAAAATTATATCAAGATAACATTGAATGGTTTAAATAATCTAATACTAATAAACGGTATAGAAGCCATAATTAAAACCCCCCCAACTAATAGAAGCCCAGAGAAGGACAAATTCAATGTCAAATTTGAACAGACTTTTAAAGAACAACTAACAATCCAGAGATTATTCCATAAAATAGAAAACGAATGAGCTCATTCAAATTCTTTTTTAAGCCAGGGATACCTTGGTGTTAAAAGAGGAAGACATATAGGTAGGGAGATAGATAGATAGATAGATAGATAGATAGATAGATAGATAGATAGATGGATAGATTTTATACATAGATATATATATATACATACATATATATAGATATATATATACATAGATATACATACATAGATAAATAGATGTATAGATAGATAGAATTATAGGCCTATTACCCTGATGAACATATACACACAAATTCTCAATTAAATACTTGTATATCAATTATAGGATCACATCCAAAAATATAATCCACGATGGTCAATTTGTCTTCACCTCAAACATGCAAGGATAATTCAACATACACAAATCAACATATTTATTCTACCTCATAAAATGAATAAAGGACAAAAACATCATGAGCATCTTTGTATATGAAAAAAAGGCCTTTGTTTAAATTCAACTTTCACCAATCATAAAAGTCCTGGAGAATCTAGGGATATGGAGGATATAATTCAACACAATAAAGTCATCATCCAACAAACCCACAGCAACTTATTGCTAAATAGAGAAAAACTCAGAGCAATTCCAAAAAAGCAGAAAGGGGAAATGATGTTCACTTCTTCCACTCCTATTCAATATAGAATTTAACTCTTAACAAGAGCAATTAAGACAAGTGAAGGAGATAAAGGGGATACAAATGGGAAAGGGAGAAGTCAAAATGTCCTTATTTACAGATGATATGATTCTAAGCGAATAAAGCTAAAAATTTATCAGAAGTCCCTTAAGCCTGACAAATAGATTCATAAAAGTGAAAGATTCTAAAATTAACACACAAAAGTCAGTGTCCCTCCTGTATACCAATCACAAACATCCTGACAAAGAAATCAGGGAAACAGTTCCACTCACAAAAGGCTTAAAAATGTATGACAAGCCATTTTATATAAGCACACTTTAAAAGCATGCTATTAATAAAATTGCTATGAAGTACTCAAAAGCAATCCTAAATACATGCAAGACATTTAAAGCTGATATTCTAAATGATGCTAAAGACTTAAATGAATGGAAGCTTTAAAAGTTTTGTGGATAAGTATGTAATATAAAAGGTCAATTTTGCTAAATTAATAATATAAACGCAATAGATACTGAAATGTAAATACAATATATCACCCATTTCTGTGGAACTTAATAATGTGACCATAGATGTTTTATTATTGGGAAAAGGATAATTTTTTAAGTGGAACAGGCAGGAACATCCAGAGATAATTGCAAAAAAAAATTAAAGTAGGGAAGCATGTCATATTAGAGAGAAACATGGCATATGAGATAAAAATAAAAAAATACTTTAATAGAGATGTTTAAGCAGTGGGTGCATGATAGAGTAGATATTGCAAGTTTCCAGAAATTTTGTAATTGTTGAAAAAAGAGCTACAGGCTGGAAGGATGAGGATGGATATGAGAGCATGCCTTGAGAATATGGCAAGGGTTCTAGTTAAGTTTATATTGTGATGAAAGTCTAAAAAGCCAATCTGGGAAAGTGAAGGATTTATTCATCACACAGTTTGCAGTCTATCATCAAAGGAAGCCAAGACAAGATCCCAAGGCAGGGGTTTGAAACCACAAAGAATGCTGTTTAAAGCTCTGTTTGGATAGCTTTCCTCTGAGGCCCAGGATCACCTGCCTAGGAATGGCACTACCCACAGAGGGCTGAGCCACCCCCCATTGGTTAGCAACAAGAAAATGCCAAGGAATCATGGTTGCAAGCCAGTTTGATGGAATCCAATCCTCATTTATGTGTCATGTAGACAGCCAAGATTAGCCATTACAGCAAGCCAGAAGGGGAAAATATAAACCTCAGCTTATTGCAAAGAACATTAACCCTCCATGAAAAGGATTCTATGTCCATAGTGAAATTTCACCTGTAAGAAGGATAATTTAAAGGGATTTATGTCAGAAATGAAATAATAAGTCAAATAATGAGTGACAATAAACACAAGTCCGAAAGGAAAAGTTGGTAAATTTGACTATTGAAGCCTCTTCTGGAGGCTGCATTGTGGACATGGGGAGAGGCTGCTGGCTGACAGTACCTTTGACCACCCTTCCAGTGTTTTGGTGGAGGAGTTCTTATCAAAAACCCAACCTCTTACTACAGAAGCTAGGTCCCAAATACAAGCCTGAATTGTCAGCTGCATGCCAGAGCTTATGTTCTAGAGAAACAGAGAAGTCCATTCTGCTTGATGATTTGGGGAAGGCTAGATCCCATTTTGAGGCTCATGGATGTTGATTTGTTTCCTATTGCTGCTGTCTCCAAATCCTACCTCTTTGACCATCAGAGAAATTTCAAGTCTTAATAATCCATTTTGCTCTTAAAGAAACAGAAGGCTTCTAGCTGCTGTTTATAATGAAGACCCCACAGAGGGGGTTTCCTGAGTCTTCCAATTTAAACAGGACTTTTTTCTTTCTGAAAAAGAATGGAGTGAGCAAGATGTGTTCTGGAGGAGTTCAAGTCCAAATTCATGTGGCCCTTCCTGACACCCCACTCTTTCTTAAAGATACAGTGTGTTTGTATTCTTCTTTTTTCTTTAAAGAAAACCCATTTTCTATTTCTTGAACCCTTTCTCACCACAATTACTATCAGCCATAACATAATTATTTGAATTTCAAATCTATAATTATAGAAAGAGACCAGATAGTTTTGTATTTGGGTTTCTAGCTAATCCCCCCCTACCCACGAAAGCAAAGACTGGTATCTCATCCTATAATAGCCATCCACGTCCAAAAAGGCCACTAAAAGTCATCATGACAATGAGATCTACAGATGACTCACATGTGATCTTGATTACTGTTACTCCTTCCTTTCACACTCTACGTGAGCCTTTTTCTTATGAGTATTAGTGAAGATGGGAATAAGACTGTGATGGGTATTCTTGGTTGTCAACGCAACTGTATCTGGATTAACAAACAACAAAAACCAGAGGGCACACTTGTGGGAGATCTCTGCTTATTTTGAAGTATGAAGACCTAATTCTAGTTTGGATCTTTGAAGGAGGAAGTCACAGCTTTAATTCAGATCTTTAATCCAGATTATATCTGGACAACTCCTTTTGTTGGAAGGCCTTGGAAAAATGAAGTTCTTACTATTTCTCTGCTTGCTCTGGCCTTGTTAGCACAACCATTCCTTTACTGGCATTAGAGCCTACTTCTTTAAGATTCCAGCACATACTGCAGACCAGCTGAGACATCCAGTGTTGTGGCGTGATCATCTACTGGATCTGTGGCCTTTCCATTCACAGCTACATATTGTTGGATTAGATAGAGCACGGCCTGTAAGCCATTCAAACAAATAACCTTTCCTTAAAGAATCATTGTATTACTTCTGGAGAATGCTGGCTAATACACCAGGCTTGTAGAGAGGACATTCTAGAGCAGTTAGGGTCTCATAACAGTCCCAGCTCACTTACAAATTCCCAATAGTCACCTTCCCTTAACCTTAGCCTTCCCCACATGCTTGTTCACTTCAGAGAACTCAACCCTCCTCCTCAATGATCATGACCAAATTCTTTGGCATGCTTTATTTTTCATGTTATTGGGTTTGGATGTGAGGAGGATAAGTGCCAATGTTAGGCAGGGTTTGTAAAGTGAGACTTCAATTCCACATGGGTGAATTACTGAAAAAAATTCTTATGAAGCAGAGAGAAATCACTAGGTTTGGATTGAAGATGTACTGAATGACTTCCCCTGTGTCACAAGAGAGACTCCTGGAAATTAAACCACAGCTTCTGGTCAGTTCATGGAGAACTAATTAGCAAGGAGGCAAAGTCTGTACCCCATGACATCAGCAGACCCTTTGCTGGACATTCTATTGTATCCTGGACAGCTCTTGGAATCCCAGTGATGTCAGTAGTGTTGTAGCAACACTGACTGCCTTGAGGTCAATTGTTCAGTGACCACAAGCTTGGCCTCTAGACATGCTTTCCAGACTCAGAGGTCTGTTTGGCAGAGGGAATGGACAGCATGGAGAGACCAGAGCGAGGCAGAAGGAAGCTGGTACAGAGTCTCTCTGGAAAACATGGAGAAAATGGTCCTGGGGAAGAGGCAGTGAGTTTTGGGAAGGGTCTAGGGAGCTTTCTGGATGTAGTGGGCTTCAACTTTCCAGAGCGAGGGCTCAAGAACTGGGAACTTCTTGGAAGGAGGCAGAGGAATTAATGAGATTTATGTACCATGACTGTGTTTCCCAGCCACTGAAGTCCTTTAGTTATGTGCCAGTGATAATAGGGAAAGGAGAGTACCCTGGAAACCCTGAGGTTCTCATACTTGACATCACAATCACTAGTATGGCATGATAGATGAGGACATCATGGGAATAGGAAGAGGCAGGGTGCTGGGGAGGCTCTCAGGAATCCACAAGGATGACCCCACCTGGGAGTGCTGGCAGCGGTCTAGAGGGTACCTGGACTGGTCTACACTGGTGACCGGTCTAGTGAATACCCTAACCGCCATCATGGAGCCTTTGTTCAGTGACTGATGGAGGCAGATGCAGAGATCCACGGCCAGGTGCCAGGCTGAGCTCCAGGAATCCAATTGATGACAGAGAGGAGGAAATTTTTTTTGCAGGCGAGGGACTTCGAGAACATGATAGGAGGATGTGCAGAGATGACCTGCCACATTAGTGTAAGCCCCTACACTGTAGACTAGTGGCTGTGGAGCCCCCATGGGACTGGACTAGGCCCTCTGGATATGGATGATGGTTGTTTGGCTCGAACTGTTTGGGGGGCACCCAGGCAGGGGGATCGGAATCTGTCCCTGGTGCATGGGCAGGCTTTTGGGAGCCCGGGGCCTGTGGTGTGATGCTTTGTGCAGCCTTGGTACAGTGGGGAGGGGCTTGGACCTGCCTAGACTCAGTGTGCCGGGCTCTGCTGACTCCCCATGGGAGACCTTGATTTGGGGCCTGTGGGGATATGGGGTGGCTTTGGAGGGAGGGTTGGGTGTATGGGAGGAGGGAGGAGGTGGGATCTGTGGGTGGTATGTAGAATGACTAGAAAATTTCTTAATAAAGAAAAATCTAAAAAAATTAAAAGAAAAGATTTCTCAGATCCAGAAACTTCACCCAGATTGGACTCTTAGTAAGCTATGGGCTCTGAGTGACAATCAGGTAGTGTGTTCCCCAGTTGTGGTAAATACAGCATTAAGAAAAAGGGGGTCTTACCAAATAACAGAGGTCCTGCTACTGTAATAATGCACTCAATAATGCAGTCAGTTGACTAATAAATGAAATATATATGAATGAGAAAGGCACATGAAAACAAAACACTGTTTTGTTTTTTGTTTGTTTGTTTTTAGGAAATGAGTTTATTTCAGTTTACAGTCCATCATTGAGAGAAGTCAGGGCAGGAACAAAATCAAGGACTTGAAGCAGGAACCATGGAGGAATGCTGTTTGGTGGCTTGCTCAGTTAGCTTCCTTACACAGCCCACAATGGAGTAGGCTACCCTAAATCAGTGGAAATCAAGATGTCCCACATAGACATGCCAAAGGGCACTCTGATCCATGTAGGCTCTAGATTGAGATTCTCATCACCATTGTTGCTGGGCTGTTTCAAGTGGACAGATGAAGTTTTCTAGGACTCGGCATTCCTTGTCAGCATGACACATACACACACACACACACACACACACACACACACACACACACACACACACACCCTGAATGCCATAATCATTTATTTCTTGTTCTCCAAATTTTTGTGTTAATATCATAATATAAAATGCAGTGTACACTTTTAAAACTCCACACACTTTAAAACTTAAAACATTTCAAAAGTCCAAGGTCGCTTAGGAAAAAAGTATCTTAATTTGGTCTGGTCAAACAAACCAAAAAAATTAGATATTTTCTTATTCTACAATAGAAGAATGGAGCACAGAAATATTCAGTAGGGAACATTACCAAAACCCAGTTTTAAATACCAAATTCCTATAGCCCAATGCCCACCATCTGATATTCAGGAGATCTTCTGGGCTCCAAATGGATGGGGCATTTCTCCCTCTCCAGCTACGCTGCATGCAACATATTCAGTGCTGTGGGATGTTAATGTATGTCCTGTGGGAGCCCTTCTTGCGTTCCTTGTGGCGTTACCCAGCAGGTTTGCATAGAGGATGATTAGGACCATGGGCCTGAGTGCAGGTGTCTGAGATGGTCTGCACTTGGCTGTACTGGGGGATGTTCTGTATGTCAAGTTGCTCTGATTGGTCAATAAATAAAACCTGATTGGTCGTGGCTAGGCAGGAAGTATAGGCGGGACTAACAGAGGAGAAATAAAAGAACAGGAAGGCAGAAGGAGACACTGCCAGACACTGCCAGGACAAGCAGATTGTGAAGATGCTGGTAAGCCACGAGCCGCGTGGCAAGGTATAGATTTGTAGAAATGCGTTACTTTAAGATGTAAGAACAGTTAACAAGAAGCCTGCCACGGCCATACAGTTTGTAAGCAATATAAGTCTCTGTGTTTACTTGGTTGGGTTTGAGAGGCTGTGGGACTGGCGGGTGACAGAGATTTGTCCTGACTCTGGGCAAGGCAGGAAAACTCTAGCTACATATTCAGTGCAGCTTTTCTCGGGGTTAGGCTGGCCCCACTCCATATCTGTGCTTCCCCTCAGTAGATGGACCATGGTCTTGCCATCTGCAGTATTCTGTGGCACTATTTTTACTTCCTCTTCCACAGGGTTCCTCTTCCAAAGTCCTGAGGGGAGGAATTGGAGTGGATATGTTCTGTTTAGGGTTGAGTGTTCCAAGATATCTTACTCTCTGCCTATAATCTACTGAGGGTCTCTGTATTTGTTCCCATCTGCTGCAGGAGGAAGCTGCTCTGATGAGGGCTGAGAAAGGCATTATCTTTGTTACAGCAGAATATTGTTAGGAGTCATTTTATTGCTATGCTCCTTAAGTACAACAGTAGTATTTGATTTTCACTGTGGTCCCTGGCCTGTCTAGTCTCAGGCCTTGTCCACCCACACAGTGCTGGTTATGGGTTCCATCTCATGGAATGGCCTTTAATCAAGCCAGATATTGGTTGGTTTCTCCCACACACTTTGTTCCACTACTGCACCAGCATATCTTGGATGTGGTCACTATTGTAGCTGGGTTGGTGTTTACCTTTCTCCTTTGATAGTGAGCAGAGTACTCTTCAGTGCCATGAAATCTAGTCCGTAAGTGGTGAGGGCTCTAGGGAGACACCAGCTTGACTTCTCCATGGTCAAAGAGTTGTGTCATTATCATCTTCAGGAACAGCACCCCGCTGTCAGTTTATGGAGAGCAACCAATAGACTTGCAATACCTTGGGTTGTTTGGGATCACCATTGGACACCTTTCACCTACAACTTGACTAGATGTAACCCATTGCCAGTACTGCAAGCTTCATTTGGTAACAAGAGATATCCAGTTGGGGCTCTGTGTCCTACACTCTGGTTTCTGTTTGTTTTGATTTGTTTATTTGGGTTTTTGGGTTTTTTGGGGGGAAAGTATTTCTTCTTTCTTTCTTTCCTTCTTTCTTCCCTTCTTTTTTTCTTTCTTTCTTTCTTTCTTTCTTTCTTTCTTTCTCTCTCTCTCTCTCTCTCTCTCTCTCTCTCTCTCTCTCCCTCCCTCCCTCCCTCCCTTCCTTTCTTCCTTCCTCCCTTCCTTCCTTTCTTTTTTTTTAAAATAGGGTTTCTCTGTGTAGCTTTGGAGCCTCTCATGGAACTCACTCTGTAGCCCAGGCTGGCCTCGAACTCACAGAGATCCACCTGCCTCTGCCACCCGAGTGCTGGCATTAAAGGCGTGCACCACCTCCACCAAGCTTTCTTTTTTTGGGGAGGGGGTATTTCATCTAGATCTGCTTCATATATGTATATATTTTAGAGTGGTTCTACTCTATTAGTTTTCCATAAGATCCCTCAAATGGCCCTTAATTTTACATCTCCCTCCCTATATTTATTTGCCCCTTCACTCTCCCTCCTCATTTGACCATCCTGTTCCAGACTCCATTCCTCATCCATCCACAACAATCTATTCTATTCCCCCTATATGGAAATCTGTACCTCCCCCCTAGTCCCTTACTCTATACCTAACCTGTGGTTATACAAATTGTAGCTTGCTTATCTTTGACTCAAGAGCTAATATCTATATATAAATTTAAACATACCATATTTGTCTTTCTAGTTCTGAGTTATCTCAATCAGGATGATTTTTTTTCTAGCTGCATCCATTTACTTGCAAATTTCATGATTTCCTTTTTCTTTCTTTTTTTTTAAAATATTTATTTGTTATGTATACAGCATTCTGTTTGTATGTATGTCTCCATACCAGAAGAGGGCACCAGATCTCATTATAGATGGTTGTGAGCCACCATGTGGTTGCTGGGAATTGAACTCTGCACCTCTGGAAGAGCAGTCAGTGCTCTTAACCTCTGAGCCATCTCTCCAGGCCAAACCTCTGTCTTTTTTTTCTTCAAGACAAGGTTTCTCTGTGTAGCTTTGGAGCTTTTACCTGGAGCTCACTTTGTAGACCAGGCTAGCCTCGAACTCGCAGATATCCACCTGCCTCTGCCTCCCAAGTCTGGGATTAAAGGTGTGTGCCACCACCACCCGGCCCCTTTTTCTTTTTTTAACTGCCGAGTAATAACCCATTTCTGTAACTGTACCTAATTTTCTTTGGGCATTCATCTGTTCATGAATACCTAGGATACCTCCAATTTCTGGCTATTATAAATAGAGCAACAATGAACATGGTCGAGCAAGTAAGTGTCTCTGTGTTAGGGGAAGCATCATTTGGGTGTATGCCAAGAGAGGTATAGCTGGGTCTTGATCAATTCCCAGCTTCCCAAGGAACAGCCACACCTCTTTTCATAGTGGCCATACAAGTTTGCATTCCCACCAGCAATGGATGAGTGTTTCCCTTACTCCCCATTCTTGCCAACATTAGCTCTCATTTGTTTTATTAATCTGATTCATGTATTATCTATTCTTATTCATGTAAAATGAAATCTCAAAATAGTTTTGATTTACATTGCCCTAAAGACTAAGGATACTGCACATTTTAAAGTGTTTCCCAGAAACTGGAATTTCTACTAGTGAAACTTCTCTGTTTAGATCTATACCTAGTTTTTAACTGTGTTATTTATTTTCTTGATATACATGGTTTTTTTGTTTTATATATAATTTGTATATTAGCCTTCTATTGGATATGTAGTTGATAAAAAAAACCTTTTCCCATGTTGTAGGCTGTCTTTTGAAACAAAACACTATTAGTGGCGGAACAGATAATGCTCTGTGAGTGAACCCACAAGTGGACAGACATATTGGTGTTATCAAAATTCATTAAAGTTATATAATAAAATATCCCTATATAATAATACATTTTACAGTAATAATTTAATGAATATACTTCATTATATTTTTAATTAATCTTTGAGAAATGCATAGGATGCATTTTGAAAACATTCACCACCCAATTCCTCCCATTTTGTTGTCATCCCAAGTCTGCCTCTATATCTATGATGCCCAATTTGCATCTTCTTCATTACGTTACTTTTTAACAAACCTAGGGGCAGACTCTTTTTTGTTTGTTTGTTGTAGATGTAACCAATGATCTTATTAATAAGAAACACAGAGCCAATATAAAGATAAAAGCCCAAGAGGTCAGAGCTAAGAGCCTTATCCTTCCTGCTTCAGCAATCCTCTTCAGCCAAGAGAGACCTACTTCCTGTGTGTTTGTCATTAGATAGACTTTCTGTTCTGCCTTTTCATTGGTTGTAAACCCAACCACAGACCTCCTCATCCCTGCCTGTCTGTAAAGGCCTCCATGTCTTTTATGGTTGGTATTGAGATTAAAGGCATGTGTCTCCAATGCTAGCTGTATCCTTGGCCACACAAAGATCTACCTAGCTCTGCCTACCAAGTGCTGGGATTAAAGGCGTGCACCATGAACGCCCAGCTCCGCTATGGCTTACTATTAGCTCTGATCCCCAGGCAACTTTATTTATTAAAATACAAATAAAATCACAATTCAGTACAAATAAAATATCACCATAGTTTGTTTGTTTTTTTGTTTGTTTGTTTGAGACAGGTTTTCTCTGTGTAGCTTTGCGCCTTTCCTGGAACTCACTCTGTAGCTTTGGCTGGCCTTGAACTAACAGAAATCCACCTGCTTCTGCCTCCCGAGTGCTGGGATTAAAGGCGTGTGCCATGACCGCCTGGCCAGAACCAGACTCTTAAAGAAAACTGACCCAATTTGCTGGAAGCCATTATTTATCCAAAGCTCATCAGTTAGGAGTAAGGGCTCAAAGACCCTTCCCACTCTATGCTTGAACATTGACAGGCATTGGACAATAACTACAGCAACTCTGAGTCATGAGTACAGTGGTTCTGTCATGGTCAGAAGACACTGTTTGCTCTATCCTCCTGACCTCTGGCTCCTATAGTCTTTCTGCCTCATCTTCCCTGATGGTCTTTGAGCCTTCTGGAAAGGGTGTGATACAGATGTCCCATTAAATAGGACTGAAATCAATGAAATAAAAACAAAAACATAAAGATACAGTGAAATAAAGATTCAGTTCTTTGAAGACATTAACAAGATGGGCACACCTTTAGCCAAATTAAGCAAAAGGAAGAGAAGGATGAAAATAATAAAACAAAGGAGGCAAAGGGAGACACGAAAGGAATTTAATTCTTTAAAAATTTATACTTCACCAAACTGGAAAAAAAAATCTTTTTAAAGAACTGATAAATTTTTAGATGTCTGTAATCCACCCAAATTATATCAAGATAGCATGAATATTTTATTTTTATTCTTTTCTTTTTTTCTTTTACAATACTATTCACTTCTACATAATAGCCACAGATTCCCTTGTTCTCTCCCTTCCTGCCCCCTCCCCTTCCCCCCAGCCCACCCCCTATTCCCACCTCCTCCAGATCAAGGTCTCCCTGGAAGACTGAGATTGACCTGATAGACTCAGTCCAGGCAGGTCCAATCCCCTCCTCCCAGATTGAGCCAAGCATCCCTGCATAAGTCCCAGGTTTCAAACAGCAAACTCATGCAACAAGCCCAGGACCTGGCACCACTGCCTAGATGCCTCCCAAACAGATCAAGCCAATCGACTAAATCACCTATTCAGAGGGCCTGATCCAGTTGGGGGCCCCTCAGCCTTTGGTTCATAGTTCATGTGTTTCCATTCGTTTGGCTATTTGTCCCTGTCCTTTATCCAACCTTGGTTTCAACAATTCTCGCTCATATAGACCCTCCTCTTTCTCACTAATTAGACTCCCAAGGCTCCACCCGGGGCCTAGCCGCGGATGTCTGCATGCAGATTCCTCAGTCCTTGGATGGGTTTTCTGGCACAACTATTAGAGTGTTTGGCAATCTCATTACCAGAGTAGGTCAGTTTGGGCTGTCTCTCCACCATTGCCAGCAGTCTTTTGTGGGGATATCTTTGTGGATTTCTGTGGGTCTCTTTAGCACTTTGTTTCTTCCTTTTCTCATGTGGTCTTCATTTACCATGGTCTCCTATTCCTTGTTCTCCCTCTCTTTTCTTGATCCAGCTAGGATCTCCCACTCTCTTTCCCTCGACCGTCGCCCTTCATTGCTCCCACTCATGTCCAGGCTGTTCATGTAGATCTCATCCATTTCTCCGTGTCTTTCTTGGGGTCCCGTTTTCCAGGTAGCCTCACTGGTGATGTGAGTAGCAGTCCAGTCATCCTTGTTCCACATCTAGTATCCTCCTATGAGTGAGTACATACCATATTTGTCTTTCTAAGTCTGGGTTACCTCACTCAGGATGATGTTTTCTAGATCCATCCATTTGCCTGCAAACCTCATGATGTCATTGTTTTTCTCTGCTGAGTAATATTCCATTGTGTATATGTACCACATTTTATTTATCCATTCAGTTGAAGGGCATCTAGGTTGTTTCCAGTTTCTGGGAAGACCTGACCAACTTGGCCCCAGGTTCTGGACACTGGGCAGGTTCCCTTCTAGCCCTACCAGGAAGGCTCCTCTTTTCCAAGACCCCCAGCATTGTTGGGAACCAAAAAATGGATGACTGTGCCTTGACCTTTCTTGCTTGGATGATATGACGTAACTACACCCTTGACAACCATTACTAAGTTATTTGGAACCTGGGGCTTATGCAGGGACACTTCTCTTAGCCTGGGAGGAGGGGAATGTACCTGCCTGGACTGAATCTACCAGGTTGAGCTGAATCCCCAGGGCATTCTTTGCCCTGGAGGAGATGTGAGTCGGGGGTGGACTGGGGGGAAAGGCAGGGGCAAGGAGTGGGGGAGGACAGGGGAATCCGTGGCTGATATGTAAAATTAAATTTTTAAATAAAAAATTTATTATTGTTATTATTATTATTATTATTATTATTATTATTATTATTATTATTTTACAATACTATTTGGTTCTACATAATAGCCACAGATTCCCTCGTTCTCTCCCCTCCAGCCCCCCTCCCCTTCCACCCAGCACACCTCCCATTCCTACCTCCTCCAGATCAAGGCCTCCCCCGAGGACTTGGATCAACCTGATAGACTCAGTCCAGGCAGGTCCAGTCCCCTCCTCCCAGATTGAGCCAAGCATCCCTGCATAAGTCCCAGGTTTCAAACAGCTAACTCATGCAATGAGCCCAGGACCTGGTACCACTGCCTAGATGCCTCCCAAACAGATCAAGCCAATCAACTGTCCCATCCTTTCAGAGGGCCTGATCCAGTTGGGGGCCCCTCAGGATTGTTCCACGGTTCATGTGTTTCCATTGATTTGCCTATTTGCCCCTGTTCTTTATCCAACCTCGGTTTCAACAATTCTCGCTCACATAAACCCTCCTCTTTTTCATTATTTAGACTCCCAGCACTCCACCCGGGGCCTAGCTGTGGATTTCTGCATCCAGATTCCTCAGTCCTTGGATGGAGTTTATGGCACAGCTATTAGGGTGTTTGGCCATCCCATCACCAGAGTAGTTCAGTCCCGGCTGTCTCTCGACCATTGCCAGCAGTCTTTTGTGGTGGTATCTTTGTGGATTTCTGTGGGCCTCTTTAGCTCTTTGTTTCTTCCTTTTCTCATGTGGTCTTCATTTACCATGGTCTCCTATTCCTTGTTCTCCCTCTCTTTTCTTGATCCAGCTAGGATCTCCCGTTCTCTTTCCCTTGACCCTCGCCCTTCATTGCTTCCACTCTTGTCCAGGCTGTTCATGTAGATCTCATCCATTTCTCCATGTCTTTCTTGTGGTCCCGTTTTCCAGGTAGTCTCACTGGTGATGTGATTAGCAGTCCAGTTATCCTTGTTCCACATCTAGCATCTTCCTATGAGTGAGTACATACCATATTTGTCTTTCTGAGTCTGGGTTACCTCACTCAGGATGACATTTTCTAGACCCATCCATTTACCTGCAAACCTCATGATGTCATTGTTTTTCTCTGCTGAGTACTGAAAGAAAAAAATTTTTAAAAATCCAACTTTTATCAACGATAAAATCCTGGAAAATCTGGGGATATAGAAGATATAATTCAACACAATAAAGTCATTGTACCACAAGCCCACAGCAACATGATGCTAAATAGAAAAAAAACTCATAGCAATTCCAGAAAAGCAGGAAGAAGAAAATGATGTTCACGCCCTCTACTCCTGTTCAGTATAGAACTTTAACTCTTAGCAAGAACAATAAGACAACTGAAGGAGATAAAGGGGATAAAATGGGAAAAGGAGAAGTCAAAATGTCCTTTTTTGCAGATGATATGATTCTAAAAAATTAAAACTAAAAATTTATCAGAAATCTGTTATGCCTGATAGATAGATTCATAAAAGTGAGAGATAGAAAAATTAATACACAAAATTCAGTGGCCTTCCTGTATACTAATCACAACCATACTGACAAAGAAATCAGGGAAACAGTTCCACTCACAACAGGCTTCAAAATGTATAACAAGACTTTTTATTTTATTTTATTTTACAATACAATTCAGTTCTACATATCAGCCACGGATTCCCTTGTTCTCTCCCCTCCTGCCCCTCTCTCCTTCCCCCCAGCTTTCCCCCATTCCCACCTCCTCCAGGTCAAAGCCTCCCCCAAGGACTGAGATCAACCTGGTAGACTCAGTCCAGGTAGGTCCAGTCCCATCCTCCCAGGCCGAGCCAAGGGACACTGCAGAAGCCCCAGGTGTCAAACAGCCAACTCATGCACTGAGCACATGACCCAGTTCCACTGCCTGGATGCCTCCCAAACAGATCAAGCCAATCAACGGTCTCACCCATTCAGAGGGCCTGATCCAGTTGGGGGCCCCTCAGCCACTGGTGCATAGTTCATGTGTTTCCATTCCTTTGGCTATTTGTCCCTGTGCTTTATCCAACCTTGGTTTCAACAATTCTTGCTCATATAAAACCTCCTCTTTCTCGCTAATTAGACTCCCAGAGCTCCACCTGGGGCCTAGCCATGGCTCTATGCATCCAGATCCTCCAGTCATTGGATGGGGTTTCTAGCACGACAATTAGGGTGTTTGGCCATCCCATCACCAGAGTAGGTCAGTTCGGGCTGTCTCTCGACCATTGCCAGCAGTCTATTGTGGGGGTAGGTATCTTTGTGGATTTCTGTTGGCCTCTCTATCACTTTGCTTCTTCCTATTCTCATGTGGTCTTCATTTACCATGGTCTCCTATTCCTTGTTCTCCCTCTCTGTTCTTGATCTAGCTGGGATTTCCCGCTACCCCATGCTCTCTTTCCCTCCAAACTCACCCTTCATTACCCCCACTCATGTCCAGGTTGTTCATGTACATCTCATCCATTTCTCCATCATTGGGCGATCTCAATGTCTTTACTTGAGTCCTGTTTTCCAGGTAGCCTCCCTGGTGATGTGAGTAGCAATCCAGTCATCCTTGTTCCACATCTAGTATCCTCTTATGACTGAGTACGTACCATGTTTTTCTTTCTGAGTCTGGGTTACCTCATTCAGGATGATTTTTTCTAGATCCATCCATTTGCCTGCAAACCTCATGATGTCATTGTTTTTCTCTGCTGAGTAGTATTCCATTGTGTATGTGTAACACATTTTATTTATCCATTTTATTTATCCATTCAGTTGAAGGGCAACTAGGTTGTTTCCAAGTTCTGGAAAGACCTTACCAACTTGGCCCCGGGTTCTGGCCATGGGCAGGTTCCCTTCTAGCCCTACCAAGAAGGCTCCCTGTCTCCAAGACCCCCAGCCTACACTGCAATCCACCCCCTGCCCCTTTGCCCATCTGCCCGAGACTCCAGCCACTTCCTGAGACTTAGAGACTGGCCCCTACCTCCCATCCTGCCCCAGACTTCCCATCTGTACAAGAGCTCCCATCCTGCCCTGGACTTCCCATCTGGACAAGAGAATTCCCATCTGGATAAGAAAGAGAGACTTCCTGAATCTGTCAGCTTTATCTGGACCATGTGCGCTGATAAGACCAAGAACAAACCACAAGGAGATGGGCAGACATCAAGGCTGAAGTACATACACCAAAATGAAGAGCAATACAGCATCACCAGAACCTAGCCCGCCTCCAACATCCAAACCTGAACATCAAAAAATTGGAAGAAGCAGAAGAAAACAGCCTTATGAATAACATCATGGAGAAGGTAGAGGCTTATATAGAGGAAAAGACAAACAAAAATGGGAAGAATGCTATAAAAAACTAGAGGAAAGGACAAATAAAGTAGAAGAAAACAATAAAGCCCTGGAAGAAAATCATGAAAAAGCAATGAAACAGATGAAGGAAATAGTCCAAGGCCTGAAAAGGGAAATAGAAAAAATGAAGAAGACACAAACAGAGGGAATGCTCAAAATAGAAAATCTGAGTAAACGATCAGGTACTTCAGATGCAAGTATAACCAAGAGAATGCAAGAGATGGAAGAGAGGATCTATGGCATTGAAGATATGGTAGAAGAAATAGATTCATGGGTCAAAGAAAACACTAAAGCCAACAAAGCCATGAACCAAAATGTCCAAGAAATTTGGGACACCATGAAAAGACCAAACCTAAGAATAATAGAGAAAGAAGAAGGAGAAGAATACCACCTCAAAGGCACAGAAAATATATTCAACAAGATCATAGAAGAAACCTTTCCCAACATAAAGAAGGAAATGCCTATGAAGATACAAGAAGCCTATAGAACACCAAACAGACGAGACCCCAAAAAATCCCCTCACCACATAATAATTAAACATCTAAACATACAGAATAAAGAAAGAATATTAAGAGCAGCTAAGGAAAAAGGCCAAGTGACTTATAAAGGCAAAACCATCAGAATAAAACCTGATTTCTCAATGGAGACTTTAAAAGACAAAAGGACCTGGACAGATGTAATACAGACACTAAGAGACCATGGATGTCAGCCCAGACTAATATACTCAGCAAAACTTTCAATCATCATGGACGGAGTGAACTGGACATCCCCAGACAAAGCCAGATTTAAACAATACTTATCCACAAATCCAGCCTTACAGAAAGCACTACAGGGAAAATTCCAACCTAAGGAAGTCAGATACACACTCAAAAACACAGGCAATAGATAAAGCCACAGCAGTAAACCCCAAAGTATAGAAGTACACACACACTACCACCAAAAAATAACAGGGATGAACAATCACTGGTTGTTAATATCCCTTAATATCAACGGACTTAATTCACCTATAAAAAGACATAGGCTTACAGAATGGATAAAAAAGCAGGACCCATCTTTCTGTTGCATGCAAGAAACACATCTCAAATTCAAATATAGACACTACCTAAGAATAAAAGGCTGGGAAAACACTTTCCAGTCAAAAAGTCTTAAGAAACAAGCAGGTGTAGCCATCCTGATATCAAGCAAAATAGACTTCAAATTAATATCAATCAAAAGAGATCAAGAAGGGCTTTACATCCTCATCACAGGAAAGATCTACCAAGATCAAGTTTTAATTCTGAACATTTACTCCCCAATTACAAGGGCACCCACATACATAAAAGAAACATTACTAAAGCTCAAACCACATATAAAACCCCACACATTAATAGTGGGAGACCTCCACACCCCAATTTCACCACTGGACAGATCTCCCAAATCAGAACTTAACAGAGAAATAAAGGACTTAACTGAAGTCATGACTCAAATGGATTTAATAGATATCTACAGAACATTCCATCCTAACAAAAAAGAATATACATTCTTCTCAGCACCCCATGGAACCTTCTCTAAAATCGACCACATACTTGGCCACAAAGCAAATCTCAACAGATACAAAACAATTAGAATAGCCTCCTGTTTTCTATCAGACCACTATGGTTTAAAGTTAGATTGAAACAACAACAAAAACTACAGAAAACCAACAATTATTGGAAAATAAATAATGCTCAATGGAATCACCAATGGGTTAAGGAAGAAATAAAGAAATTTAAGACTTCCTAGAGGTCAACAAAAATGAAGATACAACATACCCAAACTTATGGGACACTATGAAAACAAGACATTTTATATAAGCACACTTTAAAAGCATGCTATTAATAAAAAGTGCTATGAGGTACCCAAGAGCAATCCTAAATACATGCAAGACCTTCATCGCTGATGATCTGAAAGAACCTAAAGACTTAAATGAATGGAGGTTTTAAAGGTTTTGGGGATAAGTAGGTAATAAATACGATCAGTTTTGCTAAATTAATAATATTAATGCAATAGATATTGAATTAGAAAATGTGAATACAGTATATCACCCATTTCTGTGGAACTTAATAAGGTGGCCATAAATGTTCTATTATTGAGCAAAGGATAATTTTTAAAGTGGAACAGGCAGGGACATCCAGAGATAATTGTAAAGAGTAAAGTAGGGAAGCATGTCATATTAGAGAGAAGCATGACATATGTGATAAAAATAAAAAATACTTTGAGATGTGTCAGTAGTGGGTGTGATTGTTAGAGTAAATACTGCAACAGATTGCAGCATCCAGAAGTTTGTAATTGTTGAAAAAAGGGGCTACAGTCTGGAAGGAGAAGGATGGCTATGACAGCATGCCCTGAGAATAAGGCAAGTGTTCTAGTTAGCTTTCTATTGTTGTGATAAAAGTCCAAAGAGCCAATCGGGAAAGTGAAGGGTTTATTCACCTCACAGGTTGCAGATCCTCATCAAGGGAAGCCAAGGCAAGATCCCAAGGGAGGGGCTTGAAACCACAGAGAATGCTGTTTACTGCTCTGCTTGGCTAGCTTTCTTCTGAGGCCCAGGGTCACCTGCCTAGGAATGGCAGTACATACAGAGGGCTGAACCATCCCCTATTGGTTAACAACAAGAAAATGCCAAAGAAGCATGCCTGCAAGCCAGTGTGATGGAGTCAAATCCTCAACTATGTGTCAAGTAGACAGCCAAGATTAGCCATCACAGTAAGCCAGAGGAGAAAATATAAACCTCAGCTTACTGCAAAGAAAAATGTCCCTCCATGAGTAGGATTATATATCAATAGTGAAATTTCATCTGTAGGAAGAATAATTTTAAAGGATTTATGTCAGAATGAAATAATCAGTAAAATAATGAGTGACAATAAACCCAAGCCAGAAAACAAAAGTTGGTAAATTTGACTATTGAAGCCTCTTCTGGAGGCTTCAGATGGACATGGGGATGGGCTGTTGACTGATAGCACCTTTGGCCATCCTTCCAGTGTTTTGGTGGAGGAGTTCTTATCAGAAACCCTACCCTTTACTACAGAAGCTAGGTCCTAAATACAAGCCTGAATCATCAACTGCTTGTCAGAGCTTAGGTTCTCGAGAAATGGAGGAGTCCATTCTGCTTGATGATTTGGGGAAGGCTGTATCCCATTTCAAGAACCATGGATGTTGAAAGCTTCTAAAGCAGCACCAGGCACATTGTCTATTGTCATTATTCTTGGTGACACACACTGCAGTGCCCACACTCATCAAGCTAATGTCAGTGGTGAGCTCTGTACAATTATTTAACTCTGGAGTATGATTTGTTTCCTATTGCTGCTGTCTCCAATCCTGCCTCTTTGACCATCAGAGAAACTTCAAGCCTTTTTTGTCTTTCTTTTTCAGAGCTGAAGACCAAACCGAGGGCCTTGCACTTGCTAGCCAAGTGCTCTACCACTGAGCTAAATCTACCACTGAGCTAAATCCCCAACCCCGAAACTTCAAATCTTTTTTTAAATTTTATTTTATAATTTAATTTAATTTTACATATCAGGCACAGATTCCCTTGTTCTCCCCACTCCCACCTTCTCCCCAGCCCACCCTCCATTCCCATCTCCTCCAGGGCAAAGACTCCCCTGGGGATTGAGTTCAACCTGGTAGATTCAGTCCAGGCAGGTCCAGTCCCCTCCTCCCAGGCTGAGTGAGCCAAGTGTCCCTGTATAAGCCCCAGGTTCCAAACAGCCAGCTCATGCACTGAGGCCAGGTCCTGGTAAAATCCACAAAGATACCTCCACAATAGACTATTGCAATGGTCGAGAGAAAGCCAGAACTGACCTACTCTGGTGATAGGATGGCCAAACACCCTAATTGTTGTGCTGGAAACCTCATCCAATGACTGAGGGAACCGAATGCAGAGATCCACAGCCAGGCCACAAGTGGAGCTCCAGGAGTTCAATTGGTGGAAAGAGAAGGGTTTGCATAGGCGAAAATTGTTGAGACCAAGATTGGAAAAAGCACGGGGACAAATAGGCAAACGAATGGAAACACATGAACTATGAACCAATAGCTGAGGAGCCCCCAGCTGGATCAGGCCCTCTGGATAAGTGAGACAGTTGATTAGCTTGATCTGTTTGGGAAACTTCAAATCTTAATAAACCATTTTTTGCTGTTAAAGCAAAAGGAGGCTTCTAGCTGCTGTTTACAATGAAGACCCCATAGGAGGCTTTCCTTGGTCTTCCAATTTAAATAGGCGTTTTTCCTTTCTGAGAATGCATGGAATGAGCAAGATGTGTTCTGGAGGAGCTCAATTCCAAATTCATGTGGCTCTTCCTGACACCACACTCTTTTTGATAGGTACAGTCTGTTTCCTTTCTTCTCCTTTCTTTAAAGAGAACCCATTTTCTATCTCTTGGACCCTTTTCCACCACAGTTACTACCAGCCATAACATAATTATTTGAATTTCAAATCTACAATTATAGAGAGAGACCAGATTGCTTTGGGTTTCTAGCTAATCCCCTCCTACCCACAAAAGCAAAGACTGGTATTTCATTCTATTATAGCAATCCATGACCGAAAAAAGGCCACTAAAAGTCATCATGATTATTGTCACTCCTTCCTTTTACACTCGAAGTGAGCCTTATTCTCATGAATATTAGTGAAGAGGGGAATAAGACTGTGATGGCTATTTTTGGTTGTCAACGTGACTGTTTCTGGATTAAGAAACAACAAAGAATAGAGGGCACACCTGTGGGAGATGTGTGCTTATTTTGAAGTATGAATATCTAATTATATTTGGATCTTTGAGGGATGAGGTCATACCGGAGGCTGTGGCTTGGTCTGCTTCTCTGTCTCCCAGCATTCACCCCAATACCTAGCTCCAGGTTTGATTTTATTAAGAATAACTTTGAAGATTCCTGCTACATCTGGCACCCAACATTCATGGGTAGAAATTCACAAAAAAGCTACTTACCTGTGGCCATGTGAGCCCCAGGTCAGGCCCAAGCTACACATTGCCAGTTGTGGTGGCACACTGGTTGGATTTACAGAAGGAGGCAGAGGCAGGAGTATCCCGAGTTTGGGGCCGGCCTAGGAGTTTTGCTAAGGAGAAGCTAAGGCCAGGGCCCAGACACAAACAGTGGCAGTGGGACCATGGAGGCAGCTGCTTCTGCCCCAAGTTGCTATATCTCTTCGTGTTGGTGATGCTACTACCTGGGACAAAGGGTTTACTACTGCTTGTTCGGAGATAATTGCCTGAAACATCGTGTTACAAGAAAGCATCAACAAAGGTCAATTTGGAAAAGTTTGGCAAGACAAATGTTGGGGAGAAATTGCTGTGAAGATTTTTCTCTTCTAGGGAAGAAAGTTCATGGTCCCGAGAGACAGACATTTATGAGACTGTGATTGCTCCAAACCACAGAGGAGGCACACAATAAAATGTCTGCAGGGAACCATGACCTGGGTCTTCCAATTTAAACAGGGTTTTTTCCTTTCTGAGAATGCATGGAGTGAGCAAGATGTGTTCTGGAGGAGCAAATTTGAAATCTTCAAAAGGATGACGGGACCCCACAAAGATGATTCCACATGGACTGTAAATTGTAAAGCCATTAAGCTGATTAACACCACCAAAATATTGACTTTGGACTACAGACTACTCAGGACAATTTTGAGATGGCTAGCTGAGATGATCCAGCCTGACAGACTACTTGAACAAGGACTTGAAACAAGCCCTGCACTTTCTCATTATGCAGCGACTGGACAAAAGATAAAGGACTTGACAATTAACCCAAAAATTATCTTTTCAGGATCCCCTAAAGATGTCTTCATCCCCAGAAAGCAGGAAGTAATTTTAAGAAAACGATGCCCACATTCTCAAGAGGTGGGATGGGAGGTTTTTGGTCATTTAATGAGTTTTGGATATTGTTATTGTTTACAAAGGTTGGTTACAAGTTGTTAATTGTTAATGGTTAAGAAAAAAGCTGGACAAGGAGATTAGATTCAGAGTTTTTGTTTGAAAAAAGAAAGAAATAAAAAAGAGAATAGATATATGAGGTAGATTATCGAATATACTCTGAGAAAAAAGATAAATAAATAATAGAATAAATGGGTAGATCATTAAATCTACACTAAAACAAAAAAGGGGAAGATATAAAAATGACAAAAGGTAGATTACTGAATCTATTATGAAAAGAAAAAGAGAGAGAATATAGATATGATAAGTTAAAAAGTGAGATTATGGAATCTAATTTTAAAAAATTTCCTTGTTTTAAATAGGATAAGTAATGAATTTTTTGTCTGAGTTTATCAAATGTTACTGGACTGGACATTGTTAATATATTAATGGAATTTTTTGTCAAATGTTAATGGACTAGACATTGTTAATGTAATCTTGACAGTGTATATTGTATATACTTATTGGATATAATTTTTCTTGTATTAGTTATAAGCTTTTTTAAATTTTAGACAAAAAATGGAAATGTGCTAGCATTGTGTACCCCAAAATATTGTGCATGCTAATAAACTTGTCTAGGGTCAGAGAATGGAACAGCCATAATATTAAACATAGAGGATAGGCAGTGGTAGCACACACCTTTAATTCTAGCATTCCAGAAACAGAAATCCGTCTGGATCTCTGTGTGCTCAAGGATACAGCCAAGCATGGTGACTCATGCCTTTAATCCCAGAAAATGAGCCTTTAATCCCAGGGGGTGATGGCAGAAAGCAGAAAGGTATATAAGGCATGAAAACCAGGAAATAGAAGCATTTGGCTGGTTAAGTTTTAGGCTTTCATTGAGCAGCAGTTCAGCTGAAATCCATTTGGATGAGGACACACAGGCTTCCAGTCTGAAGGAAACAGGATCAGCTGAGGAACTGGCAAGGTGAGGTAGCTGTGGCTTGTTCTGCTTCTCTGATCTTCTAGTGTTCACCCCAATACCTGGCTCCAGGTTTGATTTTAAGAATAAGAACTTTGAAGATTCCTGCTACACACACCTTTAATTCAGATCTTTAATCCAGAAGTAATTTGGGCAATTCCTTTTGTTGGAAGGACTTGGAAGAATGAAGCTCTTACTCTTTCTCTGCTTGCTCTTGCCTTGTTAGCACAACCATTCCTTGACTGGCATTAAAGCCTACTTCTTTAAGATTCCAGCATATACTGCAGACCAGCTGAGACATCCAGTGTTGTGGAGTGGTCATCTCCTGGATTCTTGGCCTTTCCATTCACAGCCAGATATTGTTGGATAAGATAGAGCACTGCCTGCAAGCCATTCTAACAAATATCATTTCCATAAAGAATCATTGTATTACTTTTGGAAAATGCTGGCTAAGAAACCAGGTATGTAGAAAGGACATTCTAGAGCAGCTAGGGTCTCATTACAGTGTCAGCTCACTTACAAATTCCCAATAGTCACCTTCCCTTAACCATAGCCTTTCTCAGGTGCTTAATCACTTCAGAGAATACAACCCTCCCCCTCAATGATCATGACCAAATTCCTTGGCATGATTTATTTTTGATATTATTGGGTATGGATATGAGGAGGGTAAGTGCCAATTTTAGGCAGGGCTTGTAAAGTGAGACTTCAGTTCCACATGGGTGAATTACTGGAAAAATTCTTATGAAGCAGAGAGAAATCTCTAGGTTTGCAAGGAGGAGGTGCTGAGTCACATGAGAGACTCCGGGAAAGGAAACAACAGCTTCTGGTCAGTTCATGGAGAACTAATTAGCAAGGAGGCAAAGGCTGTGCCCCATGACATCAGCAGACCCTTTGCTGGACATTCTGTTGTATCCTGGACAGCTCTTGGAATCCCAGTGATGTCACTAGTGTTGTAGCAACACTGACTGCCTTGAGATCATTTGTTCAGTGACCACAAGCTTGGCCCCTAGACATGCTTTCCAGACTCAGAGGTCTGTTTGGTAGAGGGAATGGACAGCATGGAGAGACCAGAGTGAGGCAGAAGGAAGCTGGTCCTGGGTCTCCCTGGAAAACATGGAGAAAATGGTCCTGGGGAAGAGGCAGTGAGTTTTGGGAAGGGGCTGGGGAGCTTTCTGGATGTGTTGGGACTCAGCTTTCCAGAGCGAGGACTGAAGAACTTGGAACTTCTTGGAAGGGGGCACAGAGGAATTAATGAGATTTCTGTACCATGACTGTGTTTCACAGCCACTGGAGTCCTTTAGTTATGTGCCAGTGATAATAGGGAAAGGAGAGTACCCTGGAAAACCCTGAGGTTCTCATACTTGACATCACAGTCACTAGTATGGCAGGAGCCCCCAAGTTCTTCTGTCTTCCAATGACCTCTAAGGTTTCTGAATTTCCAGCTGTTGATGGCACACAGGTCTCCAGTTCAGCCTAAGAGCTGTTAGATTCAGTGGACCTGGACTGAGACTGTCCCCTTCCTGCCAGCTCTGGGTGTCCTGGACTGTTAGTGAGGATGACTTTGTGAATCTGTTGACTATGTTTTGCCCCTGCATGGCTTTTCCATTAACATGAACTCTGAATCACAGAGCAAGGGACTTGGGCATCCCTATACTACCAAAGTGATTATAACAGTAGCAATTCCCTCCTGGCTTCTGAAAGTACATGGCTGAGGGCTCTGCAGCGAAAGAGCATCCTGTACCGCTGTAAGACTTAAGAGGTTGTCCACTGGGTCCTCTTGTGCAGGGAGATGGAGGAAACCAGCTGATTTCTGAGCTAGCCACCTCCCAATAGAGAGATGGGAAACTGATACCCACAGAGAAGGAGACTCAAGTCTGAGTTTTCAGAACCTGTCTCGGAAAAGTTTCTTCTGTCAGTCACTTTCTGTTCATTCTTCAGTGTGTAAGGATTAACTGATAAGAGGAAGTGTGTAGGGCAGGTGCTGTGCTTTGACTTCTAGAATTTGGTATTACTGAGATAACTCACATTGTCTAGCATGATTTGTCCGTGTGAAATAACATCTGAAAAGACATAGTTTGCCTCACATCACTCATTTTCTGAAAATGCCTTTGCATATATGTGGGGCCTCTCACTAGCCGTTCATCTTTCTTTAAACTTAAATGTAGGAATGGCACATCCTTTGCTCTTGTGTTGAGTGTTCCCACAGGGAATTCTGGTTCTTAGTATCTCCAGAATGAAATGCCATTAGTTTACCACACTATTGGTATCTTATGATGGAAGGAATGAATTTTGCTGAAGTTCAAGAGTAATTTTCATCAACTACAGGACTTATCTTTGTTCTGACAAGACACTGAGTATCTCCCACCATACTAACAGCTTTGTGGATCCTCCACAATGTGCTTGTTGGCCTCAGGGGACTGAATTTTCCTTCCTACCATCCTTACTTAATTACCTAGAAAACTTTTTTTCTTATGTTATTGACTAGAGTTTTCATGAGTTGGATGAGCCATTTCCTTGGATATGTTTGGAAGAGAGTCTTCAACTTCCTGTACATAAACTAGTGAATATATTCTAATGAAACAGAGAGAGATCCCTGTGTTTGTAATGAGGAGGTGATAAAGGTCATCCCTTGGGTTTTTTGAAGTCTCCTGTGAAGGGCAGTATGGCTTCCAGTGAATTGCAGATGATGTAATTTGTAGGTAGGTGAGGGCTACTGCTGGTGAACCCAATAGTTCCTTCTCATGACTACCTATTGAATTCTGAGGAGTCCTTGGCATTCTCTTGATGTCACCATTGTTGTGGGAACACCAGGTGACTGTGGGGTATTCTTCCACTGCCCATAGACATGTCAGCAAGACTGAGAAGGCTGCTTGGGAGGGAGAATAGAGAACATGGGAAGACCAGAGAGAGGCAGAAGGAAGCTGGGCTTCAGTCTCAGTGTAAAACATGGAGTAATAAATGGTTCTGGGGAAGGCACTGTGAGTCCTGAGCAGGGCTTGGGAACTTTCTGGAGGAGGTGGAGCTTGAGCTGGGCCTTCCAGGAGTGGGGCTTAGCATCTGTGAATTTCTGGGAAGCAATGGACTTATCCTGCTTCCCTGGGTTCCCTAAGAGCAGACCCAGATTAAACGATTTCTGATAGTTTGGAAGAGCCATGGATTTTCAAGCCTGCAGCACCTTTCTGGGACATACTTAATCTCATTCTGAGTGGAAAGGAAGGGCCAGCAGGAACAAAGTGGTGACTAATTAGGTGTCCTTCTCTGGGTAGGGTGTTGCTGCACTTCATCCTAGTGGATTCCATCAGTTTCCATGGGAATCTGATGCCAATAAGAAGGGAGGGAAACTCCCCTGGCCAAGCAGAAAACTTTCAGTCATTCCCATACTTTGTCCTGGATACATGGGATGAGGACTTGGTACTGCTAAGCTCTAGGGACAATAGGACTTACCTACACCACATCATATATGAGCTGACACTGTCCTCCAAATCTATATGGCTGGGCTATCTTATATCTTCCAGGTCCAGGGAACTGCATTAGAGAGAAAGGCACATGCCTATCCATGATGGTTGAGGACAGATACTTAGCTCATGGGTACCTATTTGAGGATAGGTGGCCTACTCTTTGGCGTGCTCAATGGGTACCTAACATTTCCTCTTCCTCGTACTTCCTCTTGGAACTAGCATGAATTCTCCTGGCCCTATGTATATTCAAGTATACAAGATCACTTTGCTTTGTCTTCCTGCAGGGACTACCAGGAAGACACCAACCCAAGGCTCCACCTCCATAGACCAGGAGAAGCAGATGACAAAGTTGGAGAAACTAACCCTTCAGCTACAGAGTACAACATACGAGCACATTGAACTGCATGGAATCCTGGGCAGTTATATAGACAAGGATTTGCAGAACAGGTAGTCATTATGTGCAGTTCTCTGCTGACCATCTTGACCCCACAGTGTCTACCTAAGCTTTCCTGAGGAACAGGAGGCTGAAGCTCCGGGGTGTCCTGGTGCTTAACAAATTTTCCTGAGTGCATAGAATTTGGAACCTTGGTAGGTATGAGATTGGGACACAGGCTATTCTTATTCATTCAAATGAAAAGCAGAGCCTATGGCCTGTATCACAGTTTTGGGATATGGACAGTAGTGTGTGAGCTCTCAACATGCATTTCAAGAGGCCTTGGCAGGTGTTGGCTTGTGGGAGATGCTAGGTCCTGTGAGTTTGTGATGAGTCTTTGTACTTGATGAGTGGATGATGTGTGCTTAAAAATCCTGGAGGGGCCTGGTTCCATTCATCCATCTCAGTTTGTGTCTGGAAGGCCTGGTGCTTATCATTGCTTCTCTTTTGTCCTCCTCCTTATACTCTGAGGCTGTTCTAACTCTTTGCATTTCATGGGCATCCTGACTATATGTGGAATGTTTGTAAAGTAAAGGCCTGAAGCTATTCTTGGCTCCTCCTTATACTCTGAGACAGTGCAAACTCTCTGTATTTCATGAGAATTATTATTTTTATGTGGTGTGTGTGTGTGTGTGTGTGTGTGTGTGTGTGTGTGTGTGTGTGTGTGTTACTCCTGGGAGTTTAGAGTCTGTGGCAGGGCCCAAGGATTTGCCATTTTCACATTTTCCAGGGGATGCCAGTGATGACACCAGGGAGCTTCACTTTGACAAGCTCACGTCTTGGCCACTCTTCTCACTTTGGTGGAACATTGGAATCCCTTGTGAAGTGTATAATGCCTTCCTGAAGTTGGGACTCCTCCCTTGAAATGCTCAATGAATGCTCTGATCCTCTGTGTAGTATATAGGCAGCTAGGCATGAGAGTCCCTGTTGTAAAGACAGGAAAATGTCACCATAGGTTTCCGGTGGCACCAGTATGTGGTACAGACTCCTGGGGTCTCCTTAGAGAGATCATCTATTGCTCCAAGTCCACTGAGGGTGCTCATGTAGTCGTGGATAACTCCTTCTTCTTTTGGCCTGGGGACATGATAGGAAGTTTATTAAGCACCAGGAGGACCTATTGTATAAGTGCCAGGCTGTGTCTTTCATGACACTGAGGAGTCCAGAGCATAGCCTGATTCCATATGATCCTTGTGGCCTGTGTTCATGGGGTCCTTTTCTCCTGGGGCCATGCCCTACCACAGGCTGAATTCTTTTGAAATCATGAAAAAGGAGCATAAGCAGGTGATGCTGGACTTACAGAAAATGCCAATGGAAATAAGTGACGGTGTGAACAAGGTCAAACATCTGATTGAAGAGAATGTGTCCTACAGGTATGTGCCTGATTTAACTTGGGAGAGACTGATTCTGCCATGTTTCTCTTTGACTCATGTGAGAGCTCTGGTTCTTGCCTATCTGCCTCTTAGCAAGCAGCCTGACATGTGGTCCTTGGCCTTGTGCCTCTTGGACTCAGTTTTGCTAAGTGTGAAAAGACACTATTCTCCTCCAAGCAATGTCCTGCCAGCTTCAGCAGCCCCTTGATAAAAAACAAATGGTTTGAACCGTGAAGGGAGTGTCAGGTATCCTAGTACTTCTGTGGCTCTGACCAGGGCTTCCCAGAGCTTGTTTCCATGGTAGCCATAGACAGAATTGATTCTGGTTGGGGCTTTTTCTATCCTTCTGACAGTGTTTGCCCTCAACCTGCTGATGCTTTCCCAATGTCATGAACAGTTAAGCACAGGTGTGGGCTGGACCCTGTTCTCAGAGGCACAGGATCTCTTTTGGCATCAGGAATTTCAGAAGTATTTTGAATCTTTTTGCAATTTTGTTACTCTCTGGATTTGGCTTGCATCTGAGTGATGCTGCTTGGCTACTGAGAACTCCATTCTTGGGCTTTCTGGGGGTCTGGGACTTTTCAGCATGGGTGGTACTTGGGGGTAGGAATGGCAAAGGAGGCTGGCTGGGTCTCACCATGTTTTGGTGTTTGTTCAGTTACCTCCACGGCCAGGTCCTCCGAGATTGCACTGAGCTGAAGGAAAATATACATGTTTTAAGACTGAAGAACAGATTGCTGTGGGAGGAGCAGATTGAAATCCAAGAGTCCTGTGAGGAGCTGAAGAGGCTCTTGAAGGAGGCTCATGAGGTCATCTGTGACCCTTCTGCTGAGCAGCAGCAGGTAGGCTGAGGCAGCAGGGGCAGGTGCCCACCTGTCCAACCATAAACATAGAGACACTCATATACCATCCACACTCATCCAGACCCCCACCTATATACCATCCAACTGTTGATTTCTGTGATCATTCCCGAGTCGTTCTAGAGAGTTAGCCTCTTGCAAGAATCTGGATAATTGGCAAGGGAAACCTCCTGCTCTGCTAGAAGCTGCAGTTCATTGAGAACTGGTTCAGTCACATATCATCCACCTACATGTCATTAGGATCAGAGGTCTGCTATGCAGGGAGCTCCTTAGGGAACAGCACAAAGCTTTCATTGATGATGTCAGTGGCCTGTGGCTCATTTGCTTTGCAAGGGTCATGTGAGATCACAGATAGGAAGCAGCCTGCAAGGACTAGAGCTCATTGTCAGTGCCAAGTGAGTGGTTCTCATTGTCAATGTTTTGTGTGGCATGTGGTCTTCTCCTTAATTCCTGCATCCCAATGTGTTCTCTTCCTTTTGCCAAGCTCTTGGTTCATAGTGACAGATGCCTGAGTACCCCCTTTTCAGCCCTTTTTCTAGGCATGGTGCTGGACAGTTCTCCCATCCTGGAGCTTCCAGTCTGGAACTGAATGGTTGACCATAGATGTGGAAGGCCTTTGACAGGCTGAGGGTTGGGGTGACAGATTTGAAGCTTCAAGAAAACATTTTCTGCTATCAACTCAACATAGCATGAAGAACTTGTGTGCTCTCCTAGGAATTTTTAGTCTCCAAAGGATAGATAGCAGTGTTGTGGGTCTCACTTGAAACACCTGATGTGCATATTTTTAATTCAACTGTTCCTACAGCATGATGCCCTCACCATTGTTTTCTGCTCACTTCCTATTTCTGTGGTCTGTGTGTTATCTATACAGGCCTGTGTAAATGTGTAAATCGGTTTGTAGGTTCAGAGGCTACAAAATGAAATCCCATGTTGTCATCTGTTGCTCTTCCCTTATTCCCTTAGAGCCCAGGTTTTCATTGAACCTGAAATTTTCTGTTTGGGCTAATCTGGCTCCCAGTTCTCTTTAGATCTCCTGTCCTCCAAGGTAGACCTTCTGTCTTGTTTTGTCTTATCCAATGTTACAAGTTTAAATATACACAGAAAGAGGAAGGATATATTTGCTTTCTCTTTTGTTTATTTACTTTTATTGTTTTGATACCAATGTGTTTTTTAATAAATAACAAAATCAAACACTACAGCTTTTTTTTAACAATAAATAGCAGGCTTCTTTGCTTTCACTGCACAGAGCTAAGACCACAGGAAATGTCTTGTTTGTCTCTGGTTTCTCAACCAAGATTCCCACAGTGCATCTCCTTGCTGACATTGTGTTGCTGACTATATCATGTGCATGGCTGTGTCTCAGAACAGATTCCCTCTCATAGTTGTGCAGAGTGCTGGGTTCCTGACAAGCAGTGCAGGTGATGTCACTGGCCTCCTTCTGACTGACATTGCACTGCATTCATATCATATGCACTGTCTTCTGTTGAAAACTTCCTGGTGTTGACCATGTGTCCCTTTCTTTCTCTTGGGTTATCAAGGTCATCTGTGGAGGAGCCAGGATAAGTTTAGTGAAGAGACTATGATGGGTGAACTTGGAAAATGTGGAGTCAGGGGGTTTTGTGATGGATAAAATTTATTCAAGGAAAAGTTAAGTGCAGGCCGGGGTAGCAGTGCCTTGCTGAGTCTAAGAGCCTTGTAGACAGCATAGAGGACCCGCTACCTCTATATACATCAGAAAAGGTGCTGCAAGGCAACAGTCCTCTCTCACTGACCATTCTAGGTTCAGGAAGTGTGTGTGTGTGTGTGTGTGTGTGTGTGTGTGTGTGTGTGTGAGTGTCTTGGGGTTGTTGTATATTGTGTGTTGTGATTTTCTGTGCATCTCTCTATGTGTTTGTGTGTTTGTGTGTGAATACTGTCTATTGCTTGCACAGAGGTGCTCCTTTGGGTGTGTGTATGTGACCATGTGTGGTTGAGTGTGTATGTGTGTATGTGCCCATGTTCCCTGTATGTATAGGGGTAAATATTTGAGTGTGTTTGCAAGTTCAGTTGCTTATATGTGCAAGTGTGTTTGTATGTGTGGATTTGTAACTTCGTGTGTGTGTGTGTGTGTGTGTGTGTGTGTGTGTGTGTGTGTGTTTATCTATATTGGTATGTTCATTTACACATTTTTAATGATGATGGAACCAACTTTTCTGAAAAAGTACTGTGACCCCTCACTTGGCATCCATCAAATATTGTATGCTGCTGCCCATCTTTCTCCATGTCCTCCTAGCTCACTAGAACAAAGGGACACAAAAGCTGCTATAACTCAGTGATTTTCAGGTATTTGTAGAGACAAAAATATATATCTGAAAAGAAATCCTTGGAGCAAACCAAAGGAATGTAGTACATGGAGGTTAGGAGGAGACCACTGTGGCAAATCAAGGTATCTGAGAGGCAGGATAGGCTGGGTGAGGGTTTGTGTCTCTTCTCGGCTCTGGGTGAATGGTGACTGCACACTCAATGGTCAGGTGGCTTGCTGTGTCTTCTCTGTATCCTGTTTTGTCCTCATCCACATTGTCTGCTACCACTTGCTTTTCCCCTTTCCCTAACTTGGGCTCGGTTAACCTTGGCCTTGGAACTTAGGCTGGATGTTAGTCGTTGAGAGATTCTAACTTGCAGTGTGCTTCAAGCTGCATCTCAGTCCAGCGGAAGTTCCCTAGCCAGGATGTGGTATGAGAATGGGGCTGTCTCAGTGCACCCCACTTAGATTCCTGAGGGTATTGGGCACGCTATATGCTGGGTCTGCAGCACTCAGTAACTGCTTTTCTCCAAAGTTGTTCATTCTGAGTTAAAATCATCCTAATGGAGGGTTTGGAGAAATGAGGACCCTCAGACATTGCTGGTACTGTAAAATGGTACAGCACAGTAACAAGCTACACACAAGTCTTCAGAAAGTTGAACTGCATTCCCAGGTGACCCAGTGATGCCAGAACATGAAGTCAGTGTCCACAGAGAAACTACGGGGTCTCAGGGATTTATCAGCTTTCCTGAGTGTAGCTTCATGATGCCCATCATTCAAAGAGTGAAACAGTACAATGTGGTCAGGCTCTTCCATGGAATATTGTTCAGCACAAAATAATACATAAAATCATTTGGCACTGACTTAGTCAGCCATTTGTTACTCAAACACATCCATGGCTCAATCACCTCAAAGGAAGGAACTGTTTCTTTTGGATGCTGGTTATGGAGATTTTCTAGTTTCCTGAGATTCTTTGCTTTTGGTCCAAAGTTAAGCAACCTGTAGCACAGAGAGCCCTTTTTGAAGGAAGTTGCTCACATTGGGGGAACTGGGAAACAGTGAATAAGACCAGTGGGGTTGTCCATGACCATCCAGTAGTCCTTTGCTGGGGAACATTCCTATACTGCACAGCCTGGGGAACTTCCTAAGCAGGGTTAGTTAACGGACAAGGACCCCTGAGGCCACCTGTCTCTGCATTAGGTTGCAAATAGGCTCTTCACTGACTGAACTGCCTCTCTCCCATGTTCACTGGCTTCTCTCTTCCAACAGGTTTACCTTGTTTTCATTAGTATCCCTGGTGGTTGCTCCTTATGTTAGTATTAACTGTGAAGCTAAACATGTTACTGCATTATAGTGTGCTTGTATGTGTGCATACATGTACTTGTGTGTGTTCATGAAATTATGTGTGTGCATATGAGTGAGCAAGCCTCCACTGAGAACACAATCTTCTAATGAACAGGAGCAAGAGAGCCTGGATGAAAGACCGAAGGACCTGCTGAAGCAGAAGGAGCTGGTCACCCAGGAAGAGGACTTGGCAGAAAAGCTGCAACATCACTTCAGTGTCTCTGAGATGAGGTAAGAGCCCAAGCTGGGAGAGAAGTTAGAACTATGTGTGTCACCTGTCCCTGGATCTCTGTCTTTTTGGGATTTCCACCATCTGAATAGCTCCAAGCCACAGCAAGAGAAAGAATGCCTCAGGATATTGTATTGGCCTGGCCAACAAGAACCTCTCCAGGAAGCACTATGTTTGATCCTTAGTGTTTCTGGGGAGTGTCTACCCCTTACTCCCATCTGAGCTCTCTGGAATCTTCTCAGTGTCCCCTGTTTCTCCACACAAATCTCCCTATGGTAGTCCTCAACCTAGCAGGGGGCGAGTTAGTTGTGGAGGACAGTGTGTGCTCCTGCCACTTTATTTTCCTTCCAGAACATCACCTTTAGAGAAGTTCCTGCCTTTGGGTAGATCTACATGAAGCACACTCCTGCAGATTACAGGCTCACTACTGTGTGAATCCGTTTCCTGTGAAAAGATTTTTCTATTATAAGAAGATTTAGGAGTTGAGGAGTTGAACTGAGGCCAGTTTCTGCTCTTTAACAATAATCAGATCCTTCACTGCTTTTCTTTTGTAGGCTCCCCTAGAGTGTCTACATTTAGTTTCTCAGGTGGCTCACACTCATTGCCTGTATCTAATCAGATTCGTGTAGATATGCCCTCTACTCTTACTCAGACATTGCTACTTTGTTTTTTTTTTTCTGTCAAAATAATTTATCTAGACAACTGGAGAAAAGTCCTGATTATCATGCCCAGCACAGTGTAGTTCTCAGTTCATCTTCTGGTATATTTTAAAAGCTGAGAATCAAATCCTGGTCCAGGTCCATTCTGACCCTCCTCCCTTAGGAAATGCAGGAAATGACCTCAGATGAAAGGTAACACTGGACTCTCCAGCTGACTAGAGCTGGTTCAGGCTGAACAGCTGACATAGCAGGTCCCTACCAGGCCTGTTACCTAACTGCCTTCCTCCTCTAGGTTAGACCATCACCAATATGAGTTTGAACAGGCCACAGCCCAGGATGAGAGCCTCCTGCAGACAGAGCTGCTGCAGCAGGAGCACTAAGTCTCACAGGCAAGTGAGCCACCAATGCATCCACCCTCAGCAAAGATGGCATTGGTGGGAGGCTGGGGGCTCTTGACCTTGGCTTCCAGTGTGAATAGGTCTTGATTTTTTTCTAGCCTGTGGCCCAGTCAGGCTCCTTCTGTGTCTGAATGCCTTTCCTTCTCATACAGCAGATCTTGGGAGAACTGAGGAGGCCAAAGAAACCACAGATGCCTTGAACCTATGACCTGCTATACTCTCCGATCAAGGCCTCCTCCTCCTCAGAAGACACTCCTTTAGAGCTGTGAACTCAAAAGCTTCCCAAGGGGTACAACGAATGCTCTAGAAAGGTCTCATTCTTAGTCTCTGTGAGAACTTGACCTACAAACCCAAAGGAGGCATGGCTATACTAGTTTTTAAAACGCTTTTTACAATCGCTGTCTGCCTTCCTACCATGTTTCCAAGGCCAGCCACAGACTGTAGGTCTCTGCTGCAAAATGTGCACTGAAAGAATGCTTGTGACCTTAATTTTTTTGTTTGGTTTTGGTTGGGTTTTGTTTGCGTTGGGATTTTTGGTTTTCTTTGTTATGGTTTGAGCTTTTGCTATTCATTTGTTCTTACTTTTGTTCTTGTTGTTATTTAGGTATTTTACTAAAGATATTCACTGTTTATTGACTAATTTCTTTAAGCTCATATTGAGTAATATTACTAAGTTTTTATTAATAATAAAGTGATTTTGAACTTTTCTGACTTAGAAGCAATTTCTTTGGTGAGGTGTGATGTCTCACTCTAGTAAGCCCCAGAAACTCCAGTAACATCAGATCACTTGTGTGCCCAGCTTGAGCTACAACAGTGGGTTCTCAGGAAGCTAGGGCTACACAGGTCTTTGGATGCAGATGGTGTTGTCAACTCCATGGATTCCCATTGCGTAATGGAAAAAGTATCCATACTGTATCCTTGTGGTCATATATTTATTCACCCTAGCTATAGCATTCTGTATACCCATTTCAGGATGTGATCATGTGCACCACATGAATTAGAAAAACAACAGTATTGCTATAAAGCCTCTCAGGAAATGAAAACATTTACTAAAGGATTATGAAAGAAATCCATAGCCTGCTTGCCACCTGGGGCCATGATGATATCCATGCCTGGTCTGCTGCCAAGGGCCATATCCTGTCCATGGCCCTGACAAACTGTTGGAGTCTGTGTTGATACCCATGCATCCTCTGCCAGTGAGGGCCTGGCAGCAACCTGCAGTCTTGGCCTCCACCTATGACCATGTTGTTGTCAAAGGGATATGCCCCCAAGTGGACAGATGTGTCTTAGAAGCCTGTACCACCACCTAGGACCATAATGACATCAGGACCAGGGCTGTAACTGAGGGGCATGTCTGGATCCATGGCCCTGCTGTAGCCAGGGTCGGTGTTGATATCTCAGGCCCCTGTTGCCATCAAAGACAGTGCCTAGAATCTGAGCTACCACCATGGGATGTGGTACTGCTGGGTCCCTGCCAATCTGTGTGACCTTCATTGCCAAGCAGAGCCATGGTGGTATCCAGGCCTGTGCTAAAACTTGGGAACATATCTGTATGCATGTTGCAAACACAACCAGGATCTGTGTTCATATCTATGGCATGTACAGCCACCAAGGCTCACACAGATGTAGGGAGGGGTCTGGGCTGTCACCTAGGACCATGGTAGTTTCTAAGGCCTGTGTTCTCTTTGGGGCCATATAGATCTGAGTGGCCTGTGCTGCCACCAGGGACCCTGGTGTCCTCCAGGCGTAGGCTGCTGTCAAAGGCCTTGTCTGGTCCATTGCCCTGCCATAGACTTGGTCTATGTTGATGTGACTGGCTCCTTTTACTGCTGAAGACAGGATAGGGATGCAAAGAGTTAACCCTACTCATCGCTGGCCTTAGCGCTAGTGAGAACTGGACCTGCCCCTCACCCACTGCAGTACTGCGGAGAGTGGGTTCTGCACCTGGACTGAGCAGCACAGTAGAGCTGACCCTGTTGTTTGTGGTGTCAGTGATCTGGCCCTGAGGCTCTGAGAGCAGAAGAACTCAGTCCACCCTCTTCTGCGTTGTGTAGGCAAGGGCAAGGAAAAGATGCCCTCCTCACCTGAGCAAATGCCACCTGCAGCTGGTGGGAGAGTGGGAATCTGGGGCTTGAGAACAGAAGAGCTGGGTCAGCCTCTCAGCAGCTGCAGCAATTGGGTTTGTGGACTTGGCACATCATCTCACAAAACACTAGAGCTGTTCCTTTGCTCTGAGTGTGGGTAAGTCAGATTCGAGTGCATGAGGAATGGACAATTGGCCTCTCTCCATTCTGCCCATTACATGGGGTGAGCTAGGTGGGACAGTGCTGGAGAGCTTGCTGGGGTGTGGAAGATGAAGGAAACCTGGCAGTCGGATCATCCCAGGTAACACCAGCCCAGAACCATGGCTATGAATTATCCCACCCTAACTTCTTTATCCATGGACTGCTGGAGCAGGTAAACGGCCCAGTTTCTGAAGATCTAAAGCTTCAGGATCTCTATGACACAAGACATCATTAGGATATCCAAGAGTAGGACCACAAGTGAAGGTCCATCATCTATAGTGTAGAGAAACCAGAGAGGCCTGAAACACTTAAAGAAAAGATATATGTACTAAAGGGTATTTTGTGTGACTCACAGGGTCACACTAAATCTTCCTTGCTGAGACTTTGTTTCTTTTTAAAATTTGAGTTTTCAGTTTTCTTTTTAGTTGTTTTTTTGGGAGGGATGTTTTAAAGGCAGAGCTCAGGTGTGAAAGAATGGATAAGGGGAAAAGTTGGATTTTGAAGCATGATGTGAAACCAACAGAGAATAATAAAATATTTAAAATAAAAAAAGAAATTAGGAAAACCAGAGCTATCTGCCCACGGTTTCCTTGGAATATAGTATCAATGATAACCAGACTGCAAACATAATGAATTACAAGATATGTTGGGACATTATTTTTTTTGGTGCTTTTGTCCTTAACTGTGAATTGGTGCAATTTTTTTAAAAGATTTATTTCTTTTATTTATATCTATGGTTGTTTTGCCTGCCACAGGGCTGTACACCATGTTCATGCAATTCTACCAGTGGCCAGAAGAAGCCATCAGATTCCATGTGGATCTGGAGTTAAAGAGGATTTTTAGCTGCTCTGTTGGTCCTTTGGGAGAGAAAATACTCAAAATGCACCAGCCATCTCACCAGACCCTGCACTTGACTTTTGTCCATTTACTTATGTATGCTGTGTTAGTTTGAATGAATCAGCTCCAACCATTTCAGGAGACCTGTAGAGACAAGCATATGATGTAGGCATTGTAATTGTCTTAGGATGCCAGGCATTCATTCAAGGCATTGGTGGGTTCAAGATCCTGCTCGAGCATCACTTATTATCAGGGTTAGAGCAGACCTCTCACATCTCATCCTGGATGACAATGCATATTAGGGCCATCTGATGAAATGCAGAATTGATAAGACATTCCTGGTGGTGGAGTTGTGGTTAATGGTGCCTCTGGATGCTCCAGGTAAGTGTTGGGAGTAAGCTTCAGACCAGCCAGAGTGACATGCCTGTCATGTGGAGCATGTCTGTACAAGGCTAGGAAAGGAGAGGGATGGTTGATGGTGCTCTTCCACCACAGATGATCGCACTGTGTACAGAGGAAGGGCTTCTTCCAGATACTGCTTTATTTTTGGGAAGCTCCCCTGGACCGGATCTACCTTCTGAGACTGACAGAGAATCAGAGAGTTAATGTGTGGAGGAAGTAATCCTGTGGGATAACAAACTGGTGCTGTCAATCAAGCATAGAAATGATCTACTCTTTATGAATAAAAGGCATATATACACACACAACATCAATACAGATGCAAAGCTCATCAATTCCATGGATGATGTGATCAGCTGGAGAGATGGCTCAGTGGGCAAAGGTAACTGCTCCTAGGCCTACAGACCTGAGTTCCTTTCCTAGGACTCACATGATTGAAGGAGAGAACAAACCTCTGAGAAATTGTCCTATGATCTTAATAAAAGTGTAGGTACATGGTCATGGACCAATAAAGCTAAGCCTTTCTATTCCTAAGGCTTTCTATTTATCACTTACCCTAGAATCTTTCCATCTGATACACTCATTTTATTATATTACTATGCATTCCAATTGAGAGATTTGGGACATTTGCTATTTTACTCTTGTTGCTGAGATGTTTTAAGAACCAAGAAGGCCGACACCAAAGCACCACCTGAAGAATGGTTAAGGGAAGGTGGCCACTGGGAATTTGTGACATAGCTGAGACACAAACTACTCTAGAATGTCTTCTCTACATGCCTGGTGTATTAGTCAGGGCTCGCTAGAGTAACAGAAGTTATAAACTGTAGCTCTCTCTATTACAAAGGGAATTTATTTTAGAATGACTTTCAGGCTATGGTTCAGCCGATACAATGATAGCTGGCTATAATGGAAAGTCCAATAATCCAGTAGATGCTTAGTTCACAAGACTGGATGTCTCTACTGGTATGCAGTGTATGCTGGAATCTTAAAGGAATAGGCTCTAATGCCAGTGAAGGAATGGATGTGCTAACAAGGAGAGAGCAAGTAGAGAAAGAGTAAAAACTTCCTTCCTCCATGTCCTTCTTTAGGCTTACAGGAAGAGTGTTCCAGACTATATTTGGATTAAACGTCAGAATTAAAGTTGTGATTTCCTATGTCAAAGATCCAGACTAGAAGTAGATCTTCCTACTTCTAGTAGGTTAAGCAGAAATCTCCCAAAGGTGTGCCCTGTATGTTTTGGTTTTAGTTAATATCAGATGTATTCATGTTGACAACTAAGAATAGTCATCAGAGTAGTATTCTGCTCTTTACTAATATTCATGAACAAATGGATCCCTTAGAGAGTGAAAGGAAGGAGTGACAATAATCAAAAGGTACATCTGAGTCAGCTATAGATCCCATGGTTATGATGATTTTTATTGGCCTCTTTATGGCCATGGATGGCTGAAATAGGAATAAATACCTGTCTCTGGTTTCCTGGGTAGTAGGGGATGAGCTAGAAACCCAGTTACAAGTCTCTGGCCTTTCTATACAATTGGAGAATAGACATTGAAATAAGTATGACATGTGTGGTAGAGTCTGTGGTGGAAAGGGGTCCAAGAGGGACAAATGGGTCTCTTTGAAGAGAACGGGTAAAGGCCTCTCACAGCAAACATACTGGACCTGTCAGAAAGAGTGGGGTTCCTCAGGCCACATGAATTTGGACTTGAAATCCTCCAGACCACTTCTTGCTCACTCCATGTAGCCGCAAAAGGAAAGACAAAAGAGAAAAACAAAAAACAAAAAAAGCCTAAAACTCTCTTTAACAATACGGCCTAGGGAAGACTTCTGTGGGGTCTTCACTATATACAACAAGTACAAATAATCAATGTTTTCAAAGCAAAAATGGTTTATTAGGATTTGAAGTTTATTGAGGGTCAAAGAGGCAGGGTTTGAAGACAGAAGTAACAGGTAATAAATCATACTCCAGAGCCAAATCATATTGCAGAGCTCACCACTGACACTAGCATCTTGAGTGTGGGCACTGCAGTGTGTGTCTCCAAGAATAATGACAATAGACAATGTGCCTGGTGCTGCTTTAGAAGCTTTCAACATCCAGGGCTCTGAAAATGGGATGCTGCCTCCCCAAATCATCAAGCAGAATGGACTCCTCCAATTCTCTAGAACATAAGCTCTGACATCCAATTGCTGACTCAGGCTTGTATTTGGGACCTGGTCTCTGTAGTAAGTGGTAGGGTTTCTGATAAGAACTCCTCCACCAAAACACTGGAAGGGTGGTCAAAGTTGCGGTCATGCCACAGCCCCTCCACATGTCCACCCTGAAGCCTCTAGAAGAGGCTTCAATCGTCATATTTACCAACTTTTCCTTTGTGGCTTGGGCTTATTGTGACTCATTATTTTAAATATTGTTTCATTTTTTCTCCATAAATTCTATTAAATTATTCTTCCTACAATTGAAATTTCACTTTGGACATAGAATCCTATTCATGGAGGGTCAATTTTCTTTGCAATAAGCTGAAGTTTATATTTTCTGCCTTTGGCTTGCTTCTGGCTATTCTCGGCTGTCTATTTGAGACATAGTTGAGGAACTGACACCATCTGACTGGCTTGCAGGCATGCTTCTTGGGCATTTTCTTGATTGCTAATTGACAGAGAAGAGCTCAGTCCTCTGTAGGTAGAGCCATCCTTAGGCAAGTGAGCCTGGGCCATAGAGAAAAGGTAGCTGAGCCGACTAGTGAGCAGTGTTCCTCTGGTTTCAATCCCCTGTCTTGAGATCTTGCCTAGGTTTCCCTTGATGATAGACTGTAACCTGTGAGGTAAATAAACTCATCACTTTTTTAAATTGAATTTTTACTTTTATTATAACAATAGAAATCTGTCTAGAACTTGCCATATTCTCAGGACATTCTCTGATGGTCCATTCTTCTCCTGCCAGCCTGTATCTCTTTTTTCCCCAGTGTACAAAGTTCCTGGACACTGCAATCTATTGCAATATCTACTCTGACAACCATACCTCACTGCTTATATAACTCTATTATGGTATTTTGTTAGTGTTATATGACATGTTTCTCTAATATGGCATGTTTCCCTAATTTTCCCTCTTTAAAATTATCTCTGGATTTTCCTTCTTTTTCCACTTTTAGTATCCTTTGCCCCACAATAGATCATTTATGTCAGATTATTAAGTTCCACAGAAATGGGTGATTTATTGTATTAACATTTTTCAATTCAAGTTTTAGAAAAGCAAATTAGAACACTGTACTTGCTGGGTTTTATGTGTGTGTGTGTGTGTGTGTGTGTGTGTGTGTGTGTGTGTGTGTGTGTGAAGGAGGGCACTTACATCCCACAGCTTATATATTGTGAGGTCCCTTTTTATGACAACATGACAAAATCTAGGGTTCCAAGAGGAGGGGGCCATATTTCTCAATTTTTCCTTATGATCAGGGTGTAAGAAAGCCTGTAGAGCATCTTCCTAAGTATTGATTAACATGGGAGGGACCAGCCCATTGTGAGTGGGGTCACCCCTGCTCTGTTAGTCCTGGGCTGTTTAAGAAAGTAGGGTGAACATGCTGTTGTGAGTGAGCCACTAAGCAGCACCCACCATGGGCTCTGCATTAGCTCCTGCCTCCAGGATCCTCTCCTGTTTGAGTTCTGGTCCACTTCCTTCAGTGGTGAACAGTGATGTGGAATTGTAAGTCAGATTAACACGTTCTTTTTCAATTTGCTTTAGTCATGGTTCTTCATTGAAACAACAGAACCCTAACCAGGACACTGTGCATGTCAAAAGACATCGTTCAGGAGTTGGCTCTCTCCTTCTACCTGTTGAGACAGGTCTCTCTTGTTTCTGGGATGTACTGTGTACTCTAGTCCAGCTGATCTTCCAGTTTCCAGGCAATTTCCAGTTCTCTGCCAGGAGTGAAGCAATCACAGATGTCTGCCACTGTTCTGACTTTTTACGTGAAATCTAGGGTTGAACTCATCAGACTTGTACAGCCAGTTTCTTTCTCAATTAAGCCATATGACCCCAGCCCTTACTTTATTTTAAAAGCAAACAGCTAAAACACCCAAAACAAATGCAGGATTTCGGGACTCATGATGAATGGATGTCTCACAATCAACATGCAGATTTAACAGAGGACTTTCTGGTTCAGAAGCCCCTCAGGTACCCCATCCAATGGCAATGTTCTGTCTCCCATCAGTAGCAACCACTTTGCTGAGTCTTATAGTCACTTAATATCTGTTGCACGAATCTACTGCTGAATCCTCAGGCCAATTGGAAGGCGAGATCCTATCTCCAGGAATCCTCTGACTGAAAGCCTTTGAGTTCTTAGCTTGAAAGGCTCTCCAGCTGAATAGCCTCTAGCTGAAAAGGGTCTAGTTCCTGTATCCTCATGCCTTATATACCTCCTGTGCCCAGCCATATTACTTCCTTCCTAGCACTGGGGTTAAAGGTGTGTGATTCTCAAGTACTGGCATTAAAGGTGTATGCCACTACTGTCTAGCTCTGTTTCTTTCCTAGACTGAATCAATCTCATGTAGTCCAGGGTGGCTTTGAACTCTCAGAGATCCAGATGGATCTCTGCATCCCGAGTGCTAGGATTAAAAGTGTGTGTCACCATTGCCTTACTTTTTAATCTATGGCTTGTTCTGTTCTCTGATCTTCAGGCAAATTTTATTAGGGTACATAATGTATCACCACACATAACTGTCTTTATTGTCATCAAACTCTAAATCCTGAGTCACTTTCTTGTTCTTGAAGTTACTGTTTTTGTTTTCATAATACTCAGAACCCACACATTTCCCTTCTGTCTCCTTTGTCCATGACAGTTCATCTGAGATGTGGGAGAACTCAAACTATTTGGTATGTAGTTCCTCATGGTTTAGGTTTTGTGACTGCATGCTCTATCTATGAAGTCTAACATGTCCATCATATGTCCTGAGCACTGGCAGCTGAATGGGGATAGGGATCATATTGCTGGTATAACTCAAGTCCATAGGTACATTCAGGCTAGGTGCTTTGCTGTTTTATGAGAAGTCCCCATAATTGCAGTTGGTGAACTTATTCAAAATTCACAAGACCAACAATAAAATTATTCAAATATTTAAACCTATAATTGACAACTGACATTTGGACTTGGACATTTTAAAGTCTTACAATGTTATTACATTTGAGATTTTTCTATATACAAAGAAGGTAAAATAGCTCATGTGTTCATAATGGTACTTGGGGTTCAAAGCCATGGCTTTGAATTTTGATTTCTTAGTTTTCAGGGATAAAGTGTTAACAGTATCATACTATTAATATTTTTAGTTTTTAGGCACAGTATATGCATATAGTAACTGAGACAAGGCAGAGTATAAACAATGTGTGTTGTCTAGCTAATGAAATTAGTATTGTGTCATTAAAGTGATGTAAAATTGTATATGTGGAAATTAGTATACACACCAATGGATTGATTCATCCTTGACTAAAATCAGAATCAGCATCCAAGAGGAGGCCACACTGCTTCAAACAGGACTTTCAGGGGAATGTTAGGAAGTTGGAAGTCCAAATGCTTTGTGAACTGAAAGGGTGGTACTGCCATTCAGCCTTTGTCTAGATGGGGAAGGAAGATCTTAAGTAAATATTTATAGTGCCATTTGCCACACAATGTAACTTGAATCCATTATTCTGCCTCTTGTCATATTATTGCCCCTAAGCCATCAAAGTCTCTTCATTAAATTGAGCAAGTACTTCCTCTAATATTTGAAACTGTTTTTAATAGTTTCATGACTACTCAAGAATGAATATTTGATAATAGCTTTTGGAATGAATACTATAGGGAACTGGGCTTGTTTATAGAAAGCTATAAGCTATGTTTGCCATCTGGGGCTGTTTTTGCCATGGATGTATTTTACTTAGGTAACTGGCTGACTATGATCTCACTGAACTGGCATTTTCAAGTAAAGTTAAAAGATGAATTTCAGCTGTACTCATAACAAATACTTAACTCTACCTCAACTTTTATATGAATTATTAGTGTTAATACATGGACTGTGGACCAATAGCTGTGGAGCCCACATGCTACTGGACTAAGCTCTCTGGATATAAGAGACAGTTGTTTAGCTTGAACTGTCTGGTGGGACCCCAGGCAGTGTGATCAGGATACATCCCTGGTGCACAAATTGGCTCTTTGGAGCCCAGTGCCTATAGTGGGATGATTTTGCAGCCTTGGTGGAGGGAGGAGGGGTTAGACCTGACTCAACTGAATGTACCTGGCTCTACTGACTCCCCATGGGAGACTTTGCCTTGGAGGAGGTGGGAATGGGAGGTAAGTTGTTGGGGGTAAGGCTGTGGGGCAGGAGCATAAAGGATAGGAGTAATCTGTGGTTGGTATATAAAATGAATAGAAAATTTAATAAAAAAATAAACAACTTCCTAGTATGGAGCCTACAGAAATTACTTCGGGAAGATAATATGCAGCTTATTTAATTCAATCCCCATCTCCCACATTGGAGCTCAATACTGTCTTTAATTCCAGTTCCTGGATATCTGACACTTCCACACAGATATATAAGCAGTCATGTAGCTAGAGTTTTCCTGTCTTGCTCACAGTCAGAACAAATATTTGTCACCCGCCAGTTCCACGGCCGCTCAGTCCCAACCAAGTAAACACAGAGACTTATATTGCATACAAACTGTATGGCCGAGGCAGGCTTCTGTCTAACTGTTCTTATAGCTTAAATTAATCCATTCCCATAAATCTATACCTTGCCACGTGGCTTGTGGCTTGCTGGCATCTTCACATGCTGCTTGTTATGGCAGTGTGGGGCAGTGACTCCTTCTTCCTTCCTGTTCTTTCTTTTCTTCTCTCTGTTAGTCCCGCCTATACTTCCTGCCTAGCCACTCGCCAATCAGTATTTTATTTATTGACCAATCAGCATAATTTGACATACAGACCATCCCACAGCACAGGCAGAATGCCAACACATAAAAATAAATAAATTTAAAAAAATAAATAAATTTTGTTTATTTTGTTTATCTGTGCAGTGATCATGCACCCTTTTGATCCCAGGACTCAGGAGGCAGAGGCAGGAAGAACTCTGTAAATTGGAGGCTAGACTAATCTATAGAGCAATTTTCATCACAGCCAGGGCAACAGAGAGAAACTGTGTCTTGAAAAACTGTACAAGAGGAGGAGGAGATGGAGGGTGAGGAGGAGGAGGATGAAGAAGATGAGGAGAATGAGGAGTGGAGGTAGAAGAGAAGGAGAAGGAGAGGTGATGGAGGAGGAGGTGAAGGAGGAGGAGGTGGAAAAGGAGGAGGAGGTGAAAAAGGAGGAGGAGGGGGACTAGGAGGAGGGGGGAGGAGGAGGAGGAGGGGGAGGAGGAGTAAGAGCAGAGGAGAAAACAAGTCAGGCTGGGTAAATGGCTCACTGGGTAAAGTGCTTTCCATTCAAGCGTGAATCCTACATTTGAAACCCAGAACCTATGTAAAGCTGAGTGTGGAACGTGTTGTATCTCTAATCCTAGTGTTCCTATGGTGAGCTGGGAGACAGAGACAAGAGAACCAATAGAAACACAGCCCACTTTTCCAGGCACACACAGTGGCAAACACAATAAAGGGAACCAACTTAGATGGTTCAGCTGGTAAAAGAATTTCCATGAAGCCCGATGACCTAATTTTGTTCCTTGGAACTTGTGTAAAGTTGGAAGGAGAGGATAGACTCCCAAAGTTCTCCTTTGATCTCCACAAGCAAGCAATAGCATGCACACACCTCTCCCTATACCGACTAAAAATACATTCCAAAGAGGCCCAGTCTCTTGGTAGAAGGTAAGAAGCAACACCTGAGGCCATCCACTGACCACAACACCCATGCTCACACTCACAAAAACACATATGCACACATATCACACACAAAGACATCACACAAATCACACACACACACCCACACCACAGTTTTTTTTAATTAGGAATATTTTTATGTATTTATTTTACAATACTATTCAGTTCTACATAATAGCCACAGATTCCCTTGTTCTCTCCCTTCCTGCACCCCTCCCCTCCCCCGCACCCGCACACCCCCCATTCCCACCTCCTCCAGATCAAGGTCTCCCCCAAGGACTGGAATCGACCTGATAGACTCAGTCCAGGCAGGTCCAGTCCCCTCCTCCCAGATTGAGCCAAGCGTCCCTGAATAAGTCCCAGGATTCAAACAGCTAACTCATGCAACGGAGCCCAGGACCTGGTACCACTGCCTAGATGCCTCCCAAACAGATCAAGCCAATCGACTGAATCACCTATTCAGAGGGCCTGATCCAGTTGGGGGCCCCTCAGCCTTTGGTTCATAGTTCATGTGTTTCCATTCATTTGGTTATTTGTCCCTGTGCTTTATCCAACCTTGGTTTCAACAATTCTCGCTCATATAGACCCTCCTCTTTCTCACTAATTAGACTCCCAGCGCTCCACCAGGGGCCCAGCCATGGATGTCTGCATCCAGATTCCTCAGTCCTTGGATGGGGTTTCTGGCACAACTATTAGGGTGTTTGGCCATCCCATCACCAGAGTAGGTCAGTCCCGGCTGTCTCTCGACCATTGCCAGCAGTCTTTTGTGGGGGTATCTTTGTGGATTTCTGTGGGCCTCTTTAGCTCTCTGTTCCTTCCTTTTCTCATGTGGTCTTCATTTACCATGGTCTCCTATTCCTTGTTCTCCCTCTCTTTTCTTGATCCAGCTAGGATCTCCCACTCTCGTTCCCTTTACCCTCGCCCTTCATTGCTCCCACTCATGTCCAGGCTGTTCATGTAGATCTCATCCATTTCTCCGTGTCTTTCTTGGGGTCCCGTTTTCCAGGTAGCCTCACTGGTGATGTGAGTAGCAGTCCAGTCATCCTTGTTCCACATCTAGCATCTTCCTATGAGTGAGTACATACCATATTTGTCTTTCTGAGTCTGGGTTACCTCACTCAGGATGATTTTTTTCTAGATCCATCCATTTGCCTGCAAACCTCATGATGTCATTGTTTTTCTCTGCTGAGTAGTATTCCATTGTGCATATGTGCCACAATTTATTTATCCATTCTTCAGTTGAAGGGCATCTAGGTTGTTTCCAGGTTTTGGCTATTACAAACAATGCTGATATGAACATAGCTGAGCAAGTGCTCTTGTGGTATGATTGAGCATTTCTTGGGTATATGCCCAGGAGTGGTATAGCTGGATCATGGGAGAGATTGATTCCCAATTTTCTGAGAAAGCGCCATATTGATTTCCAAAGTGGTTGTACAAGCTTGCATTCCCACCAGCAGTGGAGGAGAGTTTCCCTAGTTCCACATCCTCTCCAGCATAAAGTGTCTTCAGTGTTTTTGATCTTAGCCACTCTGACAGGCGTAAGGTGGTATCTCAGAGTTGTTTTGATTTGCATTTCCCTGATGATTAGGGATGTTGAGCAATTCCTTAAATGTCTTTCAGCCATTTGGGTTTCCTCTGTTGAGAATTCTCTGTTTAGTTCTAAAGCCCATTTCTCAATTGGACTGTTGGTCGTTTTGATGTCTAATTTCTTGAGTTCCTTATATATTCTGGATATCAGTCCTCTGTCACATGTGGGGTTGGTGAAGATCTTTTCCCATTCTGTAGGCTGTCGCTTTGCCTTGTTGACCGTATCCTTTGCTCTACAAAAGCTTCCCAGTTTCAAGAGGTCCCATTGATTGATTGTTTGTCTCAGTGTCTGCACTACTGGTGCAGCTATACCACTCCTGGGCATATACCCAAGAAATGCTAGATGTGGAACAAGGATGACTGGACTGCTACTCACATCACCAGTGAGGCTACCTGGAAAACGGGACCCCAAGAAAGACACGGAGAAATGGATGGGATCTACATGAACAGCCTGGTCATGAGTGGGAACAATGAAGAGCAATGGTCGAGGGAACGAGAGTGGGAGATCCTAGCTGGATCAAGAAAAGAGAGGGAGAACAAGGAATAGGAGACCATGGTAAATGAAGACCACATGAGAAGGGGAGGAAGCAGAGAGCTAGGGAGGCCCACGGAGATCCACAATGATACCCCCGCAAATGACTGCTGGCAATGGTCGAGAGATGGCAGGAAATGACCAACTCTGGTGATGGGATGGCCAGAAACCCTCATAGTTGTGCCATAAACCCCATCCAAGGACTGAGGAATCTGGATGCAGACATCCATGGCTGGGCCCCTGGTGGAGCACTGGGAGTCTAATTAGTGAGAAAGAAGCGGGTTTATATGAGTGAGAATTTCTGAAGCCAAGGTTGGATAAAGCACAGGGACAAATAACCAAATGAATGGAAGCACAGGATCTATGAACCAAAGGCTGAGGGGCCCCCAACTGGATCAGGCCCCCTGAATGGGTGAGACAGTCTTTTGACTTGATCTGTTTGGGAGGCATCTGTGCATTGGTGCCGGGTCCTGAGCTGGTTGCATGAGTTGGCTGTTTGAATCCTGGGACTTATGCAGGGATGCTTCGCTCGGTCTGGGAGGGGGGGACTGGACCTGCCTGGATTGAGTCTACCAGGTCGACCCCGGTCCTCGGGGAAGACCTTGATCTGGAGGAGGTGGGAATGGGGGGTGGGCTGGGGAGAGGGGGAGGGGAGTGAGAGGGGGAGAACGGGGGAATCTGTGGCTATTATGTTGAACTGAGTGGTGTTGTAAAATAAATTAAAAAAAAGAATTAACTGAGAAGAGTAGTGTATAGGAAAGTTGCTGTGCTTTCACTTATAGAATTGGGTATTACTGAGATAACTCACCTTGTCTGGCATGACTTGTCAGTGTGATATAACATCTAAAAGGACAGTTTGGCTTATATCACTCATTTGTTCTGGGATACACCAAGTATACTTCTGAAGCCACAGTCTAGACTTCTGGTGAATTTTCAATCCAAACCAAACATGGTGCTAGTTCTTCATTTCAGGATTATCAGTAAATTGAAAAGTGTGAAGTGGGGCTCTGGGAAAGGTCTATGGTAAAGGACCCCCAATAATCAGTCCTCTTGTGCCCTTTGCCTGCATCTCTCATGCTCCAATGGATGTTGTAATTTAAGCTGGCTGTGTCACCTTTCCTAAGGGCATGCACATTGTCACAGGTGTCTCCAGTCAAGGAATTTGGCTTTCATATAGTGAAGTTCCACAGTGGTGACACACTACATACTATCCCCATGACTATGACACATTTGATTTTCTGTAAATGCCATTGTGTATCTGTTTGTGGCCTCTCAATAGCTATTCATCTTTCTTCAAACTTTAATGCAGGAATGGCCCATCATTCTTCATGGGAGTTTTTGCTCTTGTGTCTGAGAGCTCCCCTGGAGAACTCTGGTTCTTATATCTCCAGCCTTACATGTCACTAATTAATCACACTTTAGATATCTACAATGGCTGGAATGAATTCTTCTGTAGTTCAGGGGCAATTTTCATCAACTATGGGACTTACCTTTGTTCTGACAGGACATCCACAATCTCCCATCACACTAACAGACTTGTGCATCCTCCACAATGTGTTTGTTGCTTTCAGGAGACTGAACATTCCTCCCCACCATCCTTACTTAGTTACCTAGAAATCTTTTTTTTTCTTGTGTTATTGACTAGAGGATTCATGAGTTGGATGAGCCTATTCCTGGAATATTTTTGGAAGTGAGTCTTCAACTGTACATGAAGTAGTGAATATAATCTGATGAAGTACAAAGAGATCCCTGGGTTTGTAATGAGGTGATGAAGGTCTTCCCTTGTGTTTTTGGGAAGGCTCCTGGGAAAGGCAGTATGTCTTCCAGTGATTTGCCGAAGATGTAGTTTGTAGGTAGGTGAGGGCGACTGCTGGTGAACCCGATAGTTCCTTCTCAGGGCAAGCTATTGTATTCTGGAGAGTCCTTGGCATTTCCTTTATGTTACTTGTGTTGTGGGAACACCAAGCGACTGTAGGGTATTCTTTCACTGCCCATAGACATTTCAGCAAGACTGAGAAGGCTGCTTGGGAGTGAGAATGGAGAACAACGGGAGACCAGAGAGGTGCAAGAAGCTGGGCTTCAGTCTCAGTGTCAAACATGGAGAAATAAATGGTTCTTGGGATGGCACTGTGAGTCATAGGAAGGATCGTGGGAGTTTTCTGGAGGAAGTGAAGCTTGAGCTGAGCTTTCCAGTAGTGGGGTTTAGCTTCTGTGAATTTCTGGTAAGCAATGGACTTATCCTGTTTCTTTAGGTTCCTGAAAGCAGACCGAGAGTCAGCAATTTCTGATGGTTATTTTGGGAGAGCCATGAATTTTCAAACCTGAAGTGGCTTTTCTGTGAGATCCTTAATCTCTTTCTGAGAAGAAAGCAAGGTCAGCAGGAGGAAAGCGGTGATGAATTAGGTGTCCTTCTCTGGGTAGCATGTTGCTGCTCTTCATCCTAGTGGATTCCATCAGTTTCCATGGGAATAGGATGCCAATAAGAAGGGAGGGAAAAACTACCAAACTCTCAGACATTCAGATACTTTGGTCCTGGATACATGTGATGAGGACTTAGTACTGCTAAGCTCAAGGGACAAAAGGACTTACCTGCACCACATCAGATATAAGGTGACACTGTCCTCCAAATCTACATGGTTGGGCTATCTTTTGCTTTCCAGGGCTGGGGGACTGCATTAGAGAGGGAGACACATGCCTACCCATGGTGGTTGAGGACAGATACATAGCTCGTGGAACCAATTTGAGGATAATTGTCCTACTCTGTGGGGCCCTCAGTGTGTCCCTAGCATTTTCTCTTCCTGGGGCTTCCTCTTGGGACTGGAATGGATTCTCCTTGCCCTATGCCATTCAAGTGTACAAGTTCACTTTGCTTTATCTTCCTCCAGAGACTACTGGGAAGTCACCAACCCAAACCTCCAACTACACTGAGCAGGAGCAGCAGATGACAAAGTTGGAGAAAATCACCCTTCAGCTACAGAGTATAACATATGAGCAAATTGAACTGCATGGGATCCTGGGCACTTATATAGACAAGGATTTCCAGAACAGGTAGTCATTATGTGCAGGTCTCTGCTGACCATCTTGACCCCACAAAGTGTAGCTAAGCTTTCCTGCCAAACAGGAGGCTGAAACTCCAGGGTGTCCTGGTGCCTAAACGAATTTTCCTAAGTGCACAGAATTTGTAACCTGGGTACGTGTGAGATGAAGACACAGGCTATTCTTATTCATCCAAATGAAAAGCAGAGCCTGGGGCCTGAATCACAGTCTGAGGATAAGGACAGTAGCATGTGAGCTCTCAACATGCATTTCAAGAGGCCTTCGCAGGTGTTGGGTTGTGGGAGATTGCTGTGGGATGGTCTGTATGTCAAATTGCTCTGATTGGTCAATAAATAAAACATTGATTGGCCAGTGGCCAGGCAGGAAGTAGGTGGAAAAAGGAAAGAGGAGAATTCTGGGAAGCAGAAGGCTGAGATAGAGAGACACTGCCAGCCACTGCCATGACAAGAAGCATGTGAAGACACTGGTAAGCCACCAGCCACGTGGCAAAGTATAGATTTATGGAAATGGATTAATTAAAGATATAAGAACAGTTAGCCAGAAGCCTGCCTTGGCCATACAGTTTGTAAGCAATATAAGTCTCTGTGTTTACTTGGTTGGGTCTGAGTGGCTGTGGGACTGGCAGGTGACAAAGAGTTGTCCTTACTGTGGGCAATGCAGGAAAACTCGAGCTACAGGAGATGCTAGGTTCTGTGAGTTTGTGGTGAGTCTTTGTACCTGACCAGCAGATGATTGTGACAAGCAGATGAACGGACGTTGTCCCATTCATTCATCTCAGTTTGTGGCTGGAAGGTCTGATGCTTATCATTGCTTCTCCCTTGTCCTGCTCCTCATACTTTGAGGCAGTTCCACCTACCTGCATTTCATGGGCAACCTGACTGTATGTGGTGTTTGTGTGTGTAGGAAGTAATAGCCTGATAGTTTTCTTGGCTCCTCCCTATAATTTGAGACAGTGAAAACTATTTCATGGGCATTCTGAGTATATATGGTGTATGTGTGTATGTGTGTATGTGTGTTGGTGTGTGTGTGTGTGTGTGTGTGTGTGTGTGTGTGTACACGTTCGTGTGTGCGTTCGTGCATGCATGCATGTGCGTGTGTGTGTGTGTGTGTGTGTGTGTGTGTGTGTGTGTGTGTGTGTGTGTTAGAGGGCAGGAGGGTGTATGTGTATACTCCTGGGTTTCTAGGGTCTGTGGAAGGGCCTGAGGATTTGCCATTTTCACATTTTCCAGGGGATGCCAGTGATGACGCCAGAGAGCTCCACTTTGAGTAGCTCGGGTCTTGGCCACTCTTCTCACTTTGGTGGAACATTGGAATCCCCTGTGGAGTTTATAACGCCTTCCTGAAGTTGGGACTCCTCCCTGGAACTACTCAACGTATGCTCTGGTCCTCTGTGTATAAGGAGGAGTACCCAGACATGATAATTCCTGTTATAAAGACAGGAAAATGTCACCATAGGTTTCTGGTGGCACCAGATATGTGGCACAGATTCCTGGGGTCTTCTTGGAGAGATCATCTATAGCTCCAAGTCCACTGAGGGTGGTCATGCAGTCCTGGATAACTCCTTCTTCTTCTGGCCTGGGGACATGATAGGAAGTTTAATAAGCACCAGGAGGTCCCTGTGTATAAGTGCCAGGCTGTGGCTTCCATGACACTGAGGAATCCAGAGCATAGCCTGATTCCATATGATCCTTGTGGCCTGTGTTCATGGGGTCCTTTTCTCCTGGGGCCATGCCCTACCACAGGCTGAATTCTTTTGAGATGCTGAAAAAGGAGCATAAGCAAGTGATGTCGGACTTGCAGAAAATGCCCATGGAGATCAGTGACGGTGTGAACAAGGTCAAACAGCTGATTGAGGAGACTGTATCCTACAGGAATGTGCCTGATTTATCTTGGGAGAGACTGATTCTGCCATCTTTCTCTTTGACTAAAAGTGAGAACTCTGGTTCTTGCCTGTCTGCCTCTTAGCAAGCAGCCTGACATGTCGTCCTTGGCCTTGTGCATCTTGGACTCAGTTTAGCTAAGTGTGAAAAGACACGGTTCCCCTCCAAGCAATGTCCTGCCAGCTTCCGGAGCCCCTGGATAAAAACAAATGATTTGCACCATGAAGGGAGTGTCAGGTATCCTAGTACCTCTGGGGCTCTGACCAGGGCTTCACAGAGCTGGTTTCCATGGGAGCCAAGGACAGAATTGATTCTGGTTGGGGCATCTTCCCTCCTTCTGACAGTGTTTGCCCTCTACCTGCTGGTGTTTTCCCAATATCATGAACAGGTAAGCACAGGTTTGGGTTGCACCCTGTTCTCAGGGGGACAGTACCCCTTTTGGAATCAGGGTTTTCAGAAGTGCTTTGAATCTTTGTGGAATTTGGTAACTCTCTGGATTTGGCCTGTATCTAAGTGATGCTGGCTTGGCTAATGAGAACTCTATTTGTGGGCTCTCTGGGAGTCTGGGACTTTTCAGTGCTGATGGCACTTGGAGGTAGGAATGGCAAAGGAGGCTGGCTGATGCTCACCATGTTTTGGTGTTTGTTCAGTTACCTCCACAGCCAGGTCCTCTGAGATTGTACTCAGCTGAAGGAGAACGTATATTTGTTGAGACTGAAGAACAGACTGCTGTGGAAGGAATGGATTGAACTGCAAGAGTCCTGTGAGGAGCTGAATAGGCTCTTGAAGGAGGCTCATGAGATGATCTGTGACCTTTCTGCTGAGCAGCAGCAGGTAGGCTGAGGCAGCAGGGGCAGGTGCCGACCTGTCCAACCATAAACATAGAGACACTCATATACCATCCACACTCATCCAGACCCCCACCTACATACCATCCAAGTGTTGATTTCTATGATCACTCCCAAGTCTTTCTGGCGAGTTAGCCTCTTTCAAGAATCTGGATAATTGTCAAGCAAACCCTCCTGCTCTGCCAGAAGCTTCAGTACATTCAGAGAGATGGGTCAGTAACATATCACACACATACATGTCATTATGATCAGAGGGCTGCTATGCAGGGAGGTACTTTGGCAACAACACAAAGCTTTCATTGATGATGTCAGTGGCCTGTGGCTCACTTGCTTTGCAGGGGTCATGTGAGATCACAGGTAGGAAGCAGGCTTCAAGGAGTAGAGCCCATTGCCAGTGCCAAGTGGGTAGTTCTCATTGTCAACGTTTTGTGTGGCATGTGGTCTTCTCCTTAATTCCTGCATCCCAATGTGTTCTCTTTCTTTTGCCAAGCTCTTGGTTCATAGTGACAGATGCCTGAGTAGCACCTTCTCAGTCCTTTTTCTTGTTATGGTACTTGACTGGTCTCCCATCCTGGAGCTTCCCGTCTGGAGATGACTGGATGACCATAGATGTGGGAAGACTTTGACAGGCTGAGTGTTGGAATGACAGATTTGTATCTGCAAGAAAATATTTTTTCCAATCCCCTCAACATAGTCCGACTAAGCTGTGTGATCCAGCTCTGCTAGGAATTTTCTAGGCCCCCAAGGGATGGATAGCTGTGTTTGGGTTCTCAGTTGAAACACCTGATGTGCATATTTTAAATTCAACTGTTCATTCAGCATTATGTACTCTTCACTTTTTTTCTGCTCACTTCCTATTTCTGTGCTCTGTGTGTGACCTATGCAGTCGTGTATAAATGTGTACATTGGTTGGTGTGTTCAGAGACTACATAATGAAATTCAGTGTTGTCATCTGTTGCTCACTCCCTTGTTCCCTTGGTCGCACTGGAATTTACAAGGATAATTGCTTCCCATATTAACTCTCTGACTTACTGTGAGTCTCAGGTCAGATCCATTCCAGGAGAACTTCAGAAGAATAAAGCCCACATCTGAAAGAAACCTTTCCTCAATACACAATGACTTCTGCTGTGGTGAAAGAGTAGCATCAACCATCCCTCTCCCTTTCAAGCCTTGCAGAGATACACTCTCCGTGAGAGGCATGTGGCTTTTGCTGCAGATACCATCCACCCAGACAAATGTGAAGTTTCTACGTAACACTGCTTAGCTGGTGTATCACAGGTATATCTTATCCCATCTCCATCCCCAGGCGGGTCTTAAAAGTCTGCATTTCATGTGATGGGCCTACTCTGCATTGTCATCTCTAAATGAGAGGTGACATAACTGCTCTAACTCTGACTTAAGAGATGCTGAGCGATGATCCTGAACCCGGGAGCACTCTGCTTGAATGCCTGGCATCCCAAGTAATCTCCCACGCCTACCTCATGGTCCTGTCCCTACAATTCTCCAGAAATATCTCTCTTCGATTAGGTGTAATCCAGTCCAACTAATACACTAGAGAGGCTGGAAGGACAAAAGTCAAGTGCGGGGGCTGGAGAGATCATTCATCCTTTAAGAGGATGTGTAGCTCTCCCAGAGGACCCAGATTTCAGCTAACAATCTTCTGTGACTCCAGTTCCATGTGGAATCCATTGCCCTTTCTGGCAAACTGATTGCTTGTGGTGCATAGAAAACAGGGAAAATACCCATATTCATAAATTCAAGTAAATGAATCTCAAAAAATTCCATGCAAAATGAATGGTCAAGGCAACAGCACATTAAAAAGACCACATCTCAATACGTCTTAGAGGGTTACTAGCCCTGCATTGCCACTGTCACTGGTGCTGTATTTCAGGAAGAGAAAGGCAGATGGCTATAGGTTTCCTCATTTCTTCTATACTCCTGTAACAAATGTTCTCACTTCCTGAGATGCATTAGAAAACATAGGTGTATTTCTGAAAAATCTGGTATCAATGATCATGTCACAAACATGTGTGTATCTATTCTCTGTTTTTTGAAGTAGCTAGACATGTGAAGTCAGGTGTTTAATATGGATCTTTTTCCATCATGAAGTGGATATTCATGGAGTAGGCCATGTGATTCACACCCAAGATACCATCTTGGTTTGTAACCCTGTTTAGCTGAGAACTCACAATGTAGCCCAAGCTTCCTGGGACTTGTAGAGATCCACCCCTGTCTGTTGAGTTCTAATGTTACAGGAGTGTGACACCACACCTGACTACAAAGTTACTTTCAGAATGAAGAGAATGTACCAGGTTTAGCTGTCCCCTATGGGAGAACTTACCCTGTTGGAGGAGGGCAGGAGGAGTGGGGGGAATGTGGTAGGCAGGAGAGGGAGGAGCAATGAGAGGTGGATATGTGGTTGGTAGGTAACTTCAATAAAAAATTTAAAGGAAAGTATGAAGAGTTGGAAGTAATTTTTTATTTGTGAAATTACAGAAATTTGACTGAATAGGGAGGGCCTTAAAGGGGTGCTTAGTATATCCAGTGTATAGATTTAGCAAAATATAAAATCAAAGAAAGAACAAAGAACAAATAAAAAATAAAAAAACAGCAAAACAAAACAAAGAACAACAAAACCTAAATTCATGAAAACCCGAAAACAAACCAAAACTATTTACATAAGAAGTTTTTTCTTCATGCAGATGTCCTGCGCTCTGTGGCTGGCTTTGGACACAAGTTGAAAGAGAATCCTGAACTGAAATAACTTCCTCAAGACAAGTGCAGTCATGCCACTTTGGGGCTTCTAGGTTAAGTCCTTGCCAAAGTTGATCTTATGCCATGTTGCCACTATATGATTCTGTCTGCCAACATATGTCTGTGTGCCCATTCAAGAGTAAAAAATGACACAGGGAGCATCTCTTACCAAAAGACATAAAAGCTCATGGTGACATCCTTCCTAAATCATCTCTCAGAACAATTCTCTTCACTATCACATGTGCATGAAATTGAGTAGGTCCAGCACTGTACTGGAGTGAGAATATGCTTCCCTTGTGTGTTCTGTCTGGATAGCAGCATGACATCAACACAGTCTCCGTTGACATATGTCCCTCCACATATGAAGGGCTCAGGACTCAGCCAGCTACCAAAAGTTTGTAGCAATAAACTTTCAGAGTAACTATGAGTGGAATCATATTGTCTCTCCTTGTTGTTGTGGCCCTCACTGGGAACACTTGCTGGTAGATGTCAGCTTTTTCTGTATAATTCTTGGTGTTTACTTTTTTGAATCTCATGCATCTTCTTGATGGCTTCTTTATTCCATAACTAGTGAGTCAACAGACACATGGATGAGATTATGGATAGACGACCTGCAGGGCAGATGATATTTGCCTCACTGGTGGATTTCACAACTTGTAGTACATATCTTGTTCTGAGGAGGCCTTGATCATAGAGTGGAGAATGTCAGTGTTTCTAGTTGACTATGGATTCCTTCAGCCTCCTCAGTTCTCATAAAGGGTGCTGTGAGAGAAGAAAAGGCAATCAGTTCTAAAAACGCCCTTGCTGGGTCACTAGCTAGATAAATTCAGAGCCTATTCACACATAGGAAACCATAATCAAGGAAGAACTCCACCCACAAATGCCATGTTGCTGGGGATGGGATGTCATGGTGGCTCACTTACTTATGACATTTAGTGCTCCTGCTGCAGCAGCTCTGTGGTCAGGAGGTTCTCATCCTGAGCTGTGGATTGTTCCAGCTCATGTTGGAGTTTTTCTGACCTAGAGGAGGAAGTTAGTAAGGGCAGAGTCCTGGTGGGGATCCACCATGTCACCAGTCATTCAGTGATATCACAAAAACTAAATTGGGCTGGACAATCAACACTGATCTTTGGGAGCAGTCACTGTATATACCCCTAAGGAATAAGTGTCACACAATAGCTGGGCCTTGAATTATTTTCTGCCCTTAACAAGTATCAGATGTTGGTATGAGTATTGTATGTACTGTGCTCTAATGAGAAAGAACTCACGTTTTTCCTACAGTATAGAGACACCATTTAAACAAAAGGAGTAGCATATTAAAGTCATATATAATCACACAGTAGAGATACACAGACCGTTCATGATGAGTTTCTCATCAACTACCTCATTGTTTTCTTGTCCAATTTCTGTTTATTTCTTTCTAGGCAGGGTTACAATATGCATCTCTGGCTGACTTGATCCATATACTAGGATAGCTACAAGAGGCCAGAGATTTCCTGCCTGTGCTCCCAAAGAGCTTGAATTAAAGACATGCACCATCACATACACCTGTCCTTATTCCTGAATTTAATTGATATTATTTTATTTTCCTCTCCATGTTATACAATGCTCTCACAGGTTTGATAGAGAAAACCTTAAAATTCCAAGCTGTGTTCCTTCTTGTTGTTTTTAGAGGGATTACATGAGCAAGGGTGGTAAAGATCGTGTTGGGGAAATCTACAGAAACAACTGAACCAAGCCCAAAGGAACTCAGGAAGTTTAGACTGACAGTTGTGACCCTCTGCATATGGGGGACAGTTGTGACCCTCTGCATATGGGGGACAGTTGTGACCCTCTGCATATGGGGGACAGTTGTGACCCTCTGCATATGGGGGACAGTTGTGACCCTCTGCATATGGGGGACAGTTGTGACCCTCTGCATATGGGGGACAGTTGTGACCCTCTGCATATGGGGGACAGTTGTGACCCACTGCATATGGGGGACAGTTGTGGAGCTGGTTGTGTTTGAGGGGCCCCTGGCAGTGTGATCAGGATCTATTCCTGGTGCATGAGCTCTCTTTCTGGATCCCATTACCTCTTGTCGGACACCTTGCTCTTGATTGATAAAGTGGGGAGAGGCTTGGTCTTGCCTCAACAGAATGTATCAGGCTTAACTGTCCTACCATGGGAGAATTTACCCTGCTGGAGGAGGGGATGAAGGGTCAGGGAAGAAGGTGAGTCGGGAGTGGGAGGAGGGAAGAAAGGGGGATCTGTGGTTGGTATGTAAAATGAATAAAAAATAATTTTAAAAAGACCACCTCATTTTTATACATAGACTTAATACAACTTTGAAAACTAGACAGCTGAATAAGGTCATGTAAAAAGATCAGGCCTCCTGCCCAGAAGGCACCTTTCACCCAGGTAATACACAAGATGGAGCCTGTCATGCTAAAGTAGTATTTCTTGACCATGTGTCTGACAATATTGTCACTGCATGGTCTCTGGCAATAAACAAAAAGAGCTGTGTTATCCTTAGGCCTACAGCTGGGAATCTACATCCTGGTACTCTAGAGGAGTCTGTTATACAACACTCAGTGAAGGTTCTGAAAAATCCTCAGCAGACACATCTACCTGGGTTCATCCTGCCAATGACTAAACGTATTATATCCCCAGTACACTTTACATGGGAAATGCTCAAACAATGAAGACAGCCATTGTTACATCAAATAGTTACAAGGGTGTGAATCTGATCTTAGAGGTGCTAATCCTGTATAAAAATGTAGTTTCAGTCAGATATTATGAGGCACACTTGGTAGGCATAAGCAGGCAGAGCTCTGTGTTCAAGGAAAGCCTGCTGAGAACATACCAGAGAAACCAGAAGGGAGGGATGGGACACAAGTCTACAGACCCAGGGAGTATCAAACATAATGTTTGCTGGACAGAAGTTCTTGTTGACGGGACCAGCATAATTCTCTGAGTTCTGAGTTGGTCTACCCATGCTTGGAGAAGGGAGTCTTGCTGATAAGCAAAAGCCCACAAAGGACAGAGAGCCCTGGTACAGGGGACCCAATTGGCTCCATACCCCAACTTCAGCCTGGGTCTCATCTGGGAGACAGTCAAATGATGCTGCAGCTTTAATGCCAGGATTTTCTGCTGTGTGACCAGCTCCCTCTGCTTCAGCAAGCTCTGGAGTCTCTCTTCCATTCTTTGCTGCTCCTGTTCATTACAAGATTGTGTCCTTAGTGGAGGGTTGAGTATAGTATAGACAATACATTCTCACACAAGTGCAAACACACAGAGAATCCCAAGAGCTTGCTGGTCAGTCAATCTCATGAAATTAAAAGCTCCTGGGGACATGAGAAAGCCTGCTTCAAGTTCATAAGACAGAGATTGACAAAGAGAGACGCCCAGTCGTCTCCTCTAGCTGTCATCCACATACAATATGCACTATACTTCCCATATGCCTCTATTACACACACACACACACACACACACACACACACACACACACACACACACACCAGAGAGTGAGAGAGAATTAGAGAAAGGGGTAAGACGAATACAACAAAGTGATAGAGGAGCAGTTGTCTTTCGAATAAGCACACCAGCCTTTAGGAAAAGTCCCAAAATTCAGCTTCCCATTTTTGGGTACTAAAATGGCCTAGGGGAGCACACTGCTTGGTCAGTCTAAGTGGAGATGGATAGAGAATTTTTTACTCATAAACTCAAGTCTATGTATAGCAATCCTCCCATCATAATGACATGTAGCTGTGTGATGAGTGATTGATCTGTTTCTCCCCATTGACTACAGGTTCAAGAAGAGTATCAGGGATTACATGTCAATGACAAAGATTCTCAGAGGAGATTCACTTCCCAGAAATACTAATGCACAGATACAGAATGAACAATTTTATGTTATGAAGTGGGTGGATGGATGAGAAAAGTGATGAGATAGAGCACAGGTGTCTGGATGGGTAGATTTGGCAAGGATACATATGTAAATGATGCTGGACACAACTGTGACTCAGCTGCCTGTCCCTACCTCCTGTTGCTGGTTCTGGAGGTCACTGCTCTCTTCTTGATCCTTACTGAGCACTTGCAAGTCACCCAAGTGTTGCTTCAGCAGGACCCAATCCTCCAGTAGGTTCTCCTTCTCTTGCCTCAGCATATCCAATTTCTTTTTGAGCTGACTCTGCTCCATCAGGAGCCGGCTCTGCAGATCACTGGAAACACACTCCAAATAGTAAGACCATGTCAGCCACCTCTGGTCACCCACATCACTATGCCTCAACAACCCAGCCCTATCCTAGGTTCACAGGAAGATGTAAACAAGAACCTTCAACAGCAATGACAGTGGCACTCAAGGCCAAAAGCAGAGAACAGTTATTTCCTGCATGAATCAAACTATTTCTGAACCCCTCCCAAATAACAGAAATTCATGCACTTCCATAATCTAGAGGTGTACTCCACCTGTCCTAATCATTCCGCTGTCATGAGGAAACACCAGCAGGTAATGTGCAAGAACATTTGGGGAAGGAGGAGACCCAGAGGGTGCATAGATCCCATAGCAGTCAGCTCCTGCCTGACAACCCTCTTGTGATGCCAATTGCTCTTCTGAACCAGTGGTTCTCAGTATGTGGGTTGTGAACCTTTTGGGATCTAAGGAGCCTTTCACAAGGGATACATATTAGATGTCCTATGTAGACATTTACATTAAAATTATTAACAGTAGCAAAATAAACTTAAGACAATGCCTCAAAATAATTTTATAGTTTGGGGTCATCAAAACAATACAGCAATGTATTAAAGTATCCCAGCATTAGAAAGGTTAATAACCACTGATCTGGAGGCTACTGAATGACAATATGGTGCTTGGAAGAGCTAATAGTCTCTTTAAACCTTAACAGAACTGAGTAAAGAGGCATAAGTCCAAAGGCTGCTTGCTAATGCTGCTGGCTATGAAGCAGAAAAACCAGAAGTAAATCTACAGACTCTGCAGTTCAGAGACAAAGGAAATTGGAGTTGGCTATTGTACAACTGTTGGGATAGGATCCCTGCCAAGATAAGCACTTACCAAAGGAAGACTTTCTCTTTGGTCAGCTCACTGAGCTTCTGTGAGGCCTCCCAATTCTCATTCTCGAAATTCTGCAGGTCTGACATGACCTGCTGATGTTCCATCTTGAGCTTTTCATAGAAAGGATTTGGCCTGTGATAGGGCCTGGACTCAGAAGCAAAGAATTCTATGAATACAGGCCTCAAGGATCACATGAATTCAGTGTGTGTTCTATATTACTGGATTTAATGAGATGCCACAGTACTGGGACCTCTGGCTGCTTATTACACTTGCTCTTCTGGTCCCAGGCCTGCAGAGGCATGGTGTTAAGAGGGATGAAGCTGGGACTGAATGAACTCCCTCAGGAGTCCTGCATAACTTGGTATGGAATTGCCACGAGTCTACCACAGGTCTGGGCCCACCAGAAACTGTGATGTTTCTGCTGTCTTCAAATAAGAGATTCTCATTCCAGGATGCCTATATTGACATGGAGGCTAAAATCACATCATAAACATTTCTGAGGTTGGGATGCAATACCATGATAGCTTCATAAATTCCCCCAGGGCATTCCTAGTTGGCACCAAGGTGAACAGACTGGCAAAGAGCTATGCTGCTCAAAATGGGGCTCCGAGTCCACAACAGAGAGCACACATGGATACTTCTTCACGGTCAACCACAGACCCCTGATTGCAGGGTGAAGAGGGACACATATGCACAAACACACAAACACAGACAAGATAGAGGGATGAGAAAGAGAGAGACATAGAGACATAGAGAGTATCAGGGAGGGGAGGGAGGGAGGGAGGGAGAGAGAGAGAGAGGGAGAGAGAGAGAGAGAGAGAGAGAGAGAGAGAGAGAGAGAGAGAGAGAAACTGAGAGAGGGAAAGGTAATAAAATGCTTTCATTGAGATGACAAATTAATGCATGCAATTGTGTCATCTTAGAGAGGACCAAGAGCAGCAGACATCAGTACCAAGCCTTGCTGCCACATATTAGGATGTGGTACAAAAACCCTCCAGCTGCTACTAGAAGCATCCAGCACACAATGTCTTTCCAGGCAAGTAAAAAAAAAACAGCATTCTCACACTAGCCACCACTTTACAGGATCTCTCCAAATGCATGCTGGGAACTCCCACACTACTGCCTCGATCCCTGAGTCATGTGATTCAGGCCATAGGCTATGGCTTTCATTTGGAGGAAGCAGAACCATCTATGTCCCCATCTCATCCTGCCCAGGTTTGCTTCAGGGAAGCATTTAGAGAAATGGTGTTGGGCAAAGGGACACCCTAAAGGTGCATCCAACCTCCCAGAAGCCCATTTCTTAGACAAAATAAACTAAGGGTGAAATTGTGGAACTGAGACAGTCATCATGGAGTTTGAAACAGTAACCACCTGTTATCCAAGGATCCTTCGGTTACTAATATGAGGCGGTCTCTCAGATCATTCCGTTGGGCGGTCATCACCTGGAGCTGAGTGGTCAGGCTCTCCACCTTCTGCTTCACCTGCCTCTTTGAGAGCCTGGTTGGAGTGGGTGGTGGTTCCTTGGAGGCCCCTGTGGGTAGATGAATGAACACAAGTGAACATGCTTTGTGAAAAGACATAGAGAACAGGTCACCCTGAGACCTGAGAAGGTATTTGAGAAAGGAGGTAAGCAAGCAATTAAGTGATGCCCCAAAGAATTTTGCCCTGGATTGAGATGCCCCCGCTGGGCATCTTAGGTCTCCCATCTCTGTGTCTGGAGATAGTTGTCTCAGCCAGCTGGTTTCCTCTGATCCTTTAGCACATGCTTTAAGTAACTAAGGAGAGAGCTCCTCAGGCTTATTAACAGCACTGGACTCTGCATTCAACTTGGATGCAGTGTTCACTAGTCTGTGGCTTTCAAATGCAAGATAAAATTGACACAGTCCACAAGCACTCAGGTCATTAAAAAAGCAAAAATATCCTGACAGGTCACTCTAAGCACATGGCAAAAATGGAGAATCCACACAGGGGCAGAACATGGTCACCATCCTCACCAAGATGCCTTAGTGACAAAGGAGGGTGCATAGAGATGGTGGGCTGTAAATAAATGAAGACACTGAGGTTGAAGTACATTGATGACCTGCTTTTTGCTGGGCACAGTTCACTTGAACTTCCTACCCTAATGCTGGCCTTATTGTTCCCTCTCAACCCTTACCCTCCTGTAGGATTGAAAGGCAAGAGCTCCCAGCACAACAGCTTTGGCCTTCCTCGCTCCTGATTTCTGGGACAGACAAATTACTCTTCTGGAATCCTTGAATTTCAGGAGCCATGACAAGCAGGGAAGTTCAGTTGGTTCACAGAGACTCCTACCTCCTGTGTCCCATTACTGGAAGATTCAGCTCAAGCGCATGTCCTGCAGGAACATCCCAATTTCCTGCCCACAACTTACTGTACCATCTTCTGGACCATTTATTTCTTGTCGTTTTAAATGGAGGCTGAAGGCCAGATTGTGTCTGCCTCTCTTTGGTCTCTTTTCCTTCTCCTTTCTCTCTACCCAATAGATTTCTGAGTCTTCCCAACATGTTCATGGCTGAACTTTAAGGGCACTGAACCAACTGTCCAAGGGCAGTTGGTGTTGCTACAACACAGGTGACATCAGATAACATTCTAAAGTCTCCAGGATACAATAGAATGTCCAGGCATGAGACACCCCTGATGTCATGAGGAACTGACATTGCCTCCCTGCTAACCAGATTTCCTCATAACTCTCCAGAAGTCAGGTTTCCCATTCCAGGAATCTCTCTTGGCTATCAAGAGAAATGCTTCAGTACCCTTTTTTTCCATAGCCAGAGATTGCTCTCTGATTGTTTGGAAATGCCTCAGTACTTCCATGTGGGAACGAAAGTGAGTGTTCATCTCCTATTAAAGTATATGTCCAGAAGGTAACAGTATCATAGATATTTATGTGAGATATGACTCTCCACAAGTATCTGCATCTCCTTATTATCGAGAAGTGATAGACTTAATGATAATGGAAAGGACACTTTTAAACAACTTCCCAGTATGGAGCCTACAGAAATTACTGCCAGTAGATAATATGCAGCTTAGTTTATTTAAATTGATGTCCACTGGCAGATTGCATTAGCATATTACATGGGATCTATAGATAATCACTACCCAGTACATCAGCTTTTTAGAGTTTCTGAAAATGATAAATGAGTATGACCCAAAATTATATCTAAAAGTCTTGGAGAGTTTGCTCTTAGTGATTTTACAGATTGTTCTTTAAAAAGACAAGGACCATATATTTTATACACAAATTCTTCACACTCCTCAAAATGGTTAGTACCTTCCCCTGACTGCACAGCTCAACAGTCAAAACTTATTATATTCCATTAGGTTTTATTAGATATTGCTCAGTAATAGGTTACTTTTAACTCATATCATGTATATATTTGCACATGAAGGATAGAGTTATACTAAAAATGGAAACTGTAGTTGTTTATAGCATTCTTCCCATTTTTTGTCTTTTCCTCTACACAAGCCTCTACCTTCTTTATGATGTTATTCATAAGGCTGTTTTATTCTGTTTCTTCCAATTTTTGATGTTCAGGTATAGATGTTGGAGGCAGGCTAGGTTCTGGTGATGCTGTATTGCTCTTCAGTTTGTTGTGTGTACTTCTGCCTTGATGTCTGCCCATCTCCTTGTGGTACGCTTTTGGTCTTATCAGCACACTTGGTTCAGACAGAGCTGACAGATTCAGGAAGTCTCTCTCTCTTGTCCAGATGGGAGCTCTCTTGTCCAAATGGGAATTTCGGGGCAGGATGGAAGCTCTTATCTAGACGGGAAGTCTGGGGCAGGATGGGAGCTCTTGTCCAGACAGGGGGAGGGACTTAGTACTTCCTCAACTGAATGTGCCAGGCTCTGCTTACTCCCCATGGGAGGAGCTCTGACACTTTTGGAGGAGGGTGGATCGAGGGTAAACCTGGGGGAGAAGCAGAAGGAGGGATGAGACAGGGATCTATGGTTGGCATGTAAAGGAATAAAAATGTCTTTAGAAAAAGACATAAAAAAAGAAAAGCCAGACAAAAAAGATTCAGGAGCAGGAAGATGCTGGAGTGTTCAGTGTTACGTTCCTGCAGGGTCAGGGACAGAAAACTCCAAGTTCAAGTCAGAGATGAAACAGCAGTCAGATCTATCTGTGTCAGGAGACACTGGCAGGTACTGTGAGTGGAACTGGAGGCAAGTGGGTTCTTGGTGAGGAACAGCAGTCTGACTTCTGTGTGGATGAATTTCTCTAACAACAGGCCAAGGCAATGGCTTCCCTCACATTTGCCAGCTGTGATGATTGTATTTGTATAACACTGCTTTCCATGTAAGTAGAAATGGGATCCAACTGTATAAATGATTGTGATACTGAGAAATGCCTGACTATGCCCTTGAGTATAAACCCACCACAAGAAAATATGTTCATCATGAATGTTAGCCCAAAAGAGAATTTGTTTTGTAAGTCAAACATGATTATCTATTTTCAATACATATCACAGTCTTACTTATTCTTTTCTCCTTTCTCCTTAATAACAGAATCCTAGCTGTGAGTATGCCGGTTGCATATTTGTAGAGTGGGTTCATTTACCTTGTGCTACAGCAGTAGTAACAACAGCTGTAAAGGCATGCAGCAGAAGCAGCTGCAGCAGAGCCTGGAGCCTCTGGAGAGGAAGCAGAAGCATGAGAAGCAGAAACAGCAGAAGCAGGATCAACAGCAACAGATGTGGAAGTGGAAACAGAGTCAGAAGCAACAGTTGAAGTGTTTCTGTGACCAGAGTACTCTAGAGTGTTCTCTGGTTCCTGGAGTCAGTACTTACTCTCTTCTTGAGCCTTTAAGGACAATTTGAGATGTGTTATTTTTCATAAAAAGGGAATGTTACACTGTCATTCATTTTATCACTTATCAATGCCATGGTCTCCATTTTCGTCCACAAATATCTGTGTATTCCTTTCAATTTTATCATTAGAGACCACTGACACTTTGTAACCTCTGCTTCTTTTCTGCTTGAGTAAAAGACCCATGGTTTTCAGAAGGGGACATGACCCGTCTGGCTTTTAAAAGTCTGCACTTTGTTACCTACCATATTCACTTCCTGCATGAGAAGAAGTATCAAGAAAGGGACAAAATGTGTTCACTCTAGTCTGTGTTACCTAGTGTTTAAACAGCCATATTGAGAGAACATGACAATGAAGTACTTCGAAAAAGAAAGAAACTTCTCCCTTCTGCACTATGTCAATTCTTTCCCCACAGCCTTTCACAATTGCCCATTTGGATTCTGGGATAGCAAAAGAGTGAAGGTGACCTATGAAATATATAAACCATGTGTGCCATAATCCAGAGCTGAAGTAAGCTGCTGAGATGTAAGTATGGATTCTGGAGATGCCTGTAGTGTGTAGCCATTCCAGCTTGGATCTGGAAATTCAAAGCCCCATTGAGACTCTGGCAACTGTCACACCTATGAGGCGGGGCCAGGAGAGGCGCCTGGAGACCCTAGAGCTGGATGGGCGAGCGCTCTCTGTGCCAGGACCCTGAACGGTGGAGGTGGACTGAGCAGAGCTCCAGAGAACACCGCTGGACTGTGATACACCTTCCCCAGACCCTGCGACCTACCTTTCCCTTTTTGTAAGTTGCCCACTAAATAAATCTTCCTTTTAACTAAGTGGAATGGCCTTAATAATTTCACCAATAGATGCCTTCTGACTTCTCACTACTTATCCATGATTGTTACACCTGTGATCTCCGGTAGTGTAATGACCTACTCTACCATTGTAGCGACCCACAGAGGTTTCCTAGTGAGAACTTACTCAGGATCCAAGAATCTGAGCTTGCTTTACCCAGCAGCACTGTCTAAGGAGATGATTTGACCACAGGCCTGGTTACCAGGTGTTTGGAAGGGTCTACACTTGACTGTGTTGGTATGCTTTGATCTAGCAAGGGGGAGGTCTTTTGCCCGGCCCACTTAGCATTGTTATAAGAAGAACTTTTGAGGAGGCAGAAGGGGCTAGTGGGTTTTAATCTAGGTCCTCTTGAAGCTATCCTGTGTTTCTGTCTTTCTCCTCTTCACTATCTTTCTAGCTAAAAGTTTCTTATCCCTCTCTCCTCTTCATAGGAACCCTTTTAAAAAGTGGGAGCTGACCTCCCACAGATAGCACCCAAAGAGGGACTTGTGTAAAGAGGAAGTAAGTGAGAATAGGGACCACTGCAGAAGCAGTTGGACATGTCCAGTTTTGTATTGAGGTTAAGGTATTTTATTCTTCAGGAGCAAAAACTGTATATAGAAAAGTTAGGCTTCAGCAAGTTTATCTCTCTCATCTCTCAATATCTATCTATTAAATTAGGAAAAAATATAGGGTTTAGATATAGGAATATTGTGTAGGAAGAAACTTAGGGTAAGAGCAGAATTTCCCTAGTGCTGGACCTGAAAACAGCATCTAGGAACAAGCAGCCACTCCAGACTTAGCAGTCTGAGGAAGGAAAACCACTATGGGGCAGGAAATAGTAAGTAGATGTTTGTATACTCGCTTGTAGAGAGTTTGGAAACTAGGGGAGTTAAGGCAGAACAGCATAAGTACAGAGGTTTTGGAGTTCATAGAGGAGCTGTGTCCTTGGATTTCTGACCATGGGAATCTGCATGCAGACTCCTCTGGGAGAATTGGAGTCAAAATTCAACAATATTATGAAGAGCATTGGCTGGAAAAGATTCCAGTGGAAGCGTTTGGCCTTTTGAGCATTAATTTAGGACAGCTTAGATCTAAGTCCTGAGTTGCAGGGGGAATTTTCGCGTTGGCAAATACAGACAGAACAAAACCCTCCACTCTGCCAGAGCTGCTGCTAGATGAGAATGCTTTTACATTGTTCAAACAGGGTCAGTTCACTCTTGGCCATAAAGCTGAGTTTAAGGCATGGAAGTCTTGGGATGAGACGAGGGAGTAACTGAAGGGCTTGAAAAACTTAGTTATTTCTCTTTCCCCAAAACTGGAGGCTCTTCACATCTCTCTTTCTCAGAGGGATATTCCTCTTCCTTCTGTGGGGGCAGAATTAGACTCATGGGGGAGGGGGTCATCTATCAGAATGGGAAAGTCACTCATAATTGCCCTGGCACAAAAACCTCCCAGAATATGGCAAACCCTTGCTGCTAGTCCTGTGTCTCCTCTTCAAGCCAGTATTAGAGAGGCAGCTAGTAGAGGAAAAGAGGTACAAGGCTTTCAAATAGTCCCCATAATTGAGCAGCAGGATAACCAGAAAAATGTCTTGTGAGTGCATGTTCTGATTCCTTTTTAAATAGTTAATAGAAGTGAAAGTGGCATGTAATCAATATGGCAGATGGCTCTGTTTACACAAACATTGTTAGAAAGCCTTTCTTTAGAAGCCTTGCCTCCTGGGGACTGGAAACAAATGGCCAGAGCTTGTGTGTCATTTGGAGATTACTTGCTGTGGAAAAGCAAGTTTGTGGAGCAATGTCAGGCCACAGCTAAAATAAATCAGGTCCAGCAGATTCCCATTAATTTTCATATGCTTGCCAGAGAAGATCCATATTGGGAGACAGGTCAACAGTTAAATTTTGGTGTGGCAGTGTATGCTCAGGTTAACTCAGCTGCCAAAAAGGCCTGGAATAAACTGGAAGAAAGACTGAGGATTTATCAAAAATAAGGCAAGGGCCTGATGAATTGTTTCAGGATTTTGTTTCCAGGCTAATGAAAACATCAGGCAGGTTAACTGAAGATTCAGAAGCTGGACTGGACTTCTGCTTATTAAACAGCTAGCCTATAAAAATGTTAACACCACTTGTCAGGCCACTTTAAGACTTTTTAGAAAGAAAAGAAACATCTCTAACTATATTCAACTTTGCTCAGATATAGGGCCTTCATAAAATCAGGGGATAGTTATGTCTGTGGCTTTACATAGAAAAACAGTCAAAAATGTTCTTTACCAGCAAAGAAATTATGGCTCTAAGCAAGAGAAAGGTGTCAAACCACTGGGAAGTTGTTTTGGGTGTGGTCAGATGGGACATCAAGTCAAGAGGTATCCTGAAAGGGGAAACAAGATTAAGAGCAAATAAGGAATCTGGGTTGTGCCTTAAATGCAAAAGAGGGACACATTGGGCTAAAAAATGTCTATCAAAGATGGATACCCAGGGGAATCTATTTCAGGGAAATGGATGGAGGAGCCAGTCCCAGGCCCCAACAAAGTAGATCTTTGGGGTGATCCTGCAGTCAGTCTCCCAGCAAAGAAATACATTCAGGAACTCTACAGAATAACCCCAGGTAGTGCTGGATTAGATCTCCACTCTTTCATCTGTATGGTTTTGACTCCTGAATGAGGATGCAGACACTCCCTCCTGGTGTTTATGGGCCTTTGCCAGCAGGCACTGTAGGGTTATTGCTGGGAAGAAGTAGCACCACCATACAGGTGATATTTTTAGCTCCTAGAGTATTGACACTGATTATGTGGGAGAAATTAAGGTAATGACTCATTCACTTAAGGGAATTTCTGTGATAAAGACAGGTCAAAGACTTGCACAGTTAATTTTACTTCCTTGTATACAAACAAAATATCCAGTAAAAAGGGATAAGAGAGGAGAAGCTGGATTTGGTTTGTCAGATGCTTATTGGCTACAAGCCATAGGTCCACAGCATCCAGAACTCACTTCGGTTATAAATGGAAAAAGTTTCTTGGGTCTTTTAAACACAAGTGCAGATCTGTCTGTTATCACTGCTAGTCAATGGCCTTCCATGTGGCCAAAGATGGAAACAATTACACAGCTAGAAGGGACTGGTCCCAACCAGATTAGCAATGAACTCTATTGGAAAGATGAAGAAGGTTATGAAGGAGCTTTTCAGCCATACATGGTCCCTCAGTTGCCTTTAAATTTATGGGGTCGAGATGTTATGAGCCGTAAGGGAGTATATTTATATAGCCTCAATACAGTCATCACTAAACAAAAGATTCCTGACCAGGAGTTAGTAAAAAAAAAAAGTGATGGTCAAATGTCATCTTTGCTCCCTAAAGAAAGGGCTAATAGGGATGTATTAGAGTATTTTTAGAAAGGGTCATTGAGCAGCCTGTACTCCATATAGATCTTATAACTTGGAAATTTGATCATCCTGTGTGGATAGATCAATGGCCCCTAACAGAAAAAAAAATACAAGCCATCTAGCAGTTAGTACAGAAACAAATGGTTAGTGGCTATATTGAACCTTCTAATTCTCCCTGGAATTCTCCTATTCCTGATCAAAAAGAAATCATGGAAATTGATATTATTACAGGATTTAAGGAAAATTAATGAGACCATACAGCCAATGGGACCTTTGCAGCCTGGATTGCCTACCCCTATGGTCATACCAGAAGATACTTATAAAATTATTTTGGATTTAAAGGCTTGTTTTTATACCATCCCATTGGCTCCCCAAGATTGTCTAAGATTTGCATTTAGCATTCCCACAGTTAACTTTAAAGAGCCCATGAAAAGATTTCATTGGAAGGTTTTGGCCCAGGGAATGGTCAATAGCCCAAAATTGTGTCAGAAATTTGTGGCTCAAGCTATTCAAAAAGTTAGAGATCAATTTCAGCAAGTTTATATTATTTATTATTATATGGATGATTTTTAGATGAAGAAATTTTGCTTGACACATTTGGACAGTTTCAGCACTGTCTTACTCATGCAGGGTTAATTATTGCTCTAGAAATGTGCAAAGAGAGCCACCTTTTCAGTATCTAGGATATATATTGCACCCTAAGGAACCAAAGCCTCAAAAATTTGAAATAAGAAAGGGTTGATTAAAAACTTTAAATGATTTTCAAAAGTTATTAAGGGACATTTAATAGTTGTGACCTTATTTAAAATTATCTACCAGTGATTTGGAACCTTTAAGTGGTATTTTAAAAGGAGATAGTGATCCTCCCAGAAAGTTAATTGAAAAAGGTAAACAGGTTCTTTTGCAGGTTGAGAATGCTATTCAATATCAGTAAGTATGTTATGTTAATTATGATCTACTTTGGCATGTGTGTATTTTGCCCACTAGACATACTCCTACAGCAGTAATATGACAAAACAGTCCTCTTTTATGGTTACATTCCTGTTTTACCAGATAAGGCATTAAATCCATATTATGAACCTGTAGCTTATTTGGTGTAGAAAAGCAGAATTGAATCTAGATATTATTTTGGCAAAGAACCAAGTGTGATTAGTGTTCCTTTTATGAAACAGCAAATTGATTGGCTTTCTCAAAATAATGATTCTTGGGCAACTGCCTTTTCTTAGTTTCTAGGTCAAATTGATGACTAGTTTCCAGCTGATCAATTGTTACAATTAGCTCAAATGCATTCATTTATATTTTCTAAAATTGTGATGGAAAATCCCGAAAGAGATGCTATGCTAGTTTATACTGATGGTTCTTCCAATGAGAGGGCTGCCTATGTTATCAATGAAAAAAGCTACACAGTACAAACAACCCCAGCCTCAGCGCAGATAGTAGAATTATAGGTGGTGAATACGGTATTTCAGTTTCTTGTAGACAGTTCATTTAATTTATATACAGATAGTTAATATATTTATAGAGATCTTCAAGTTATAGAAACTGTTCCATGCATTGGGACTAGTAACAGTCAAGTTAGAATGCTGTTTCAACAAATTCAAGTTGCGATTCACCAAGAAAGCTGCCGTGCTTTGTGGGTCACATTAGAGCTCATTCCAATCTTTCTGGTACTTTAGCCAGTGGTAATGCAACAGCTAACAAATTAACATGGGTGATTGCCTTATCCCAGGTAGAAATAGCTCAACAGTCACATGCTTTTCATCATCAAAATAGCAAAAGTCTAAGAAAGCAATTCAATCTTACCAGGGAAGTTGCTCGACAGGCACTTAAACAATGTAGTGTGTGTCCAAAATATTATCCTGTACCTCACTTGGGGGTAAACCCTCAAGGTCTTCTTCCTAATCATTTATGGCAAATGGATGTCGCTCATATTGTGTAATGTGGCAAGTTAAAATATGTACATGTAACCATCAGCAGTTATTCAGGATTTTCAATGGCTAATGTGTAATCTAGAGAAGCTACAAAGCATGTAATTGCTCATTGCCTGAAGTGTTTCTCCTATATGCAGATATCAAAAATTATTAAAACTGATAATGATTCTGGATATAGTAGTAAAGCATTTCAGCAATTTTGTTCCTAGTGGCAAATTGAGCATAAAACAGACATTCCTTATAATCCTCAAGGACAAGGCATAGTGGAAAGAGCCCATGGCAGTCTCAAGATGCAGCTTCAAAAAATTAAGAGGGGGGAATTGTACCCTCAGTGACCACATAATGCATTGAATCATGTTCTTTTGTTCTGAATTTTTTGAATGTGGATGTCTGTTAGCAATCTGCTGTGAATAGACTTTGGCATGATGGCACCTGAGTGACTTTTGCTCAGGTGAAATGAAAAGATCCTTGCTCAGTATTATGGAATGGTCCTGACCCTGTTTTAGTATGGGGTCAAGGGCACATTTGTGTTTTTTCACAACATGAAAATGAAGCTTGATGGCTGCCAGAGCACTTGGTCTATGCATGTAACAGAGGAATGTCAGCTCCGATGATTCCATAGTTGCTGATGCTCCTCTAGAGGAGCTGGAGTAAGAGCAGCTGAACCAGTGTTCCTGACATTGATGTTCCATCCAGCAGTCTGGAGAAAGCAAGAGACTAACCCCCCCCCCCCTCCAGACTGCTGAGAAGGAGTTTGGGACAAATGTTTTGTTGCTTTTTGGTATTCAAGGGCTGAGACTGTAAGAGCTGAAATGAAACAGAGCCTGGAGCCACACCGCTTCTGATTGCTAGTGCCAAACCAAATGAGTGGCTCCTTTAAGAGACAGTTCCTAAGAATGACTGGACTGCTACTCACATCACCAGTGAGGCTACCTGGAAAACGGGACCCCAAGAAAGACACGGAGAAATGGATGAGATCTACATGAACAGCCTGGACATGAGTGGGAGCAATGAAGGGCGAGGGTCGAGGGAAAGAGAGAGGGAGATCCTAGCTGGATCAAGAAAAGAGAGGGAGAACAAGGAATAGGAGACCATGGTAAATGAAGACCACATGAGAAAAGGAAGAAACAAAGAGCTAAAGAGGCCCACAGAAATCCACAAAGATACCCCCACAAAAGACTACTGGCAATGGCCGAGAGACAGCCGGGACTGACCTACTCTGGTGATGGGATGGCCAAACACCCTAATAGTTGTGCCATAAACCCCATCCAAGGACTGAGGAATCTGGATGCAGACATCCATGGCTAGGCCCCGGGTGGAGCGCTGGGAGTCTAATTAGTGAGAAAGAGGAGGGTTTATATGAGTGAGAATTGAAACCAAGGTTGGATAAAGCACAAGGACAAAAAACCAAATAATTGGAAACACATGAACTATGAACCAAAGGCTGAGGAGCCCCCAACTGGATCAGGCCCTCTGAATAGGTGAGACAGTCGATTGGCTTGATCTGTTTGGGAGGCATCTAGGCAGTGGTACCAGGTCCTGGGCTCATTGCATGAGTTGGCTGTTTGAATCCTGGGACTTATGCAGGGATGCTTGGCTCAATCTGGGAGGAGAGGACTGAACCTGCCTGGACTGAGTCTATCAGGTCGATCCCAGTCCTGGGGGAGACCTTGATCTGAAGGAGGTGGGAATGGGGCATGGGCTGGGGGGAAGGGGAGGGGGGCAGGAAAGGAGAGAACAAGGGAATCTGTGGCTATTATGTAGAACTGAATAGTACTGTAAAATAAAAGAAAAGAAAAAAGAGAGAGAGACAGTTCCTGCCGCCTACTAGCTGAGCAGAAAGGCAGCTCAGTACAGTAATTTCACCTTTGCCCTTGGCCAGCTTTCCTAGGGGAACACTAACTGATAGTGCCTCTGTGGCTGACAGTGAAGCTTCAGAGCTACTTGTTTGAACTTAGTTGAATTGTTGCATTCAAAGGAGCTGCAAAAAAATGGGTAAAGAGATCACTTTCTGGCTGGTGACCAGCCACTGCTAGGGGCACTTCTACCATGGTGGTGTGCAGTGACCAGCTTCAGGATGGCTGGGAGGGCTTGGTGTGGGTTGTCACCCCAAGTGTTACAGCCCTCCTGGCAGCAGCACTCACAAAATCCTAGAGCCAAGGGATCCGAATACAAAGATTCTGGATCCACTGATTAGGCCCTGATTTCAAACTTTCAGGGAAATTATAAGACTGTTATTAGAACTGACTTTTTAAACTTCAAAGTTCAGAAATGGAACAGTTTTGAGTTCACCTACAATTTTAACTGTGGTGACTCATGATTCATATACCCTATGTCTTGTTGAAAGAAAATGTAAATAGTTCTGTTCAGAGATCTCCTTTAGATGTTTCCTAAATTTTGCAAAGTAGTCCTATAGAGTTTGTTTTTGAATGTAAGTTTGTAAAAATTGTAAATATGTATAGTAATATTCATACTAGAATTATGTTAATCTGTTGATATTAGGGAACCATGGTTTGATGAAGCTAAGGGAGTCTTTAAGTTTGATGCAGTTGCATCAGGAACTTATTAATTTATTTGATGAATTTGCATCAAGAGTTTATTGATTTTAAAAAGAACTTGGCAGAGCTAAGGCTGTTATAGACATCTTAGACCCATCAAGAAAGGACATTCTTTCTTAGCCATCCTCTACTCCTTTACTGAGGGGTGTGCCAGCCCTAGGAATTGCTGTGGTCAGTCCAACTACTTGCAAATTCTTAGTAGGGACATGAGTCAGAGCTGAGTTAAGCTCTGTACTTCCCTTGCCAGAGGATGGTTGTCAGGGACAGGTAAAGTTTTTCTTGCTAGCTGCCAACCTAAGGCAGAGTATGCTTGGTGGAAAGTGTATCTTCATGATTATGGAAGATGGATGACCTAAGGCAGGCACAATCTATCTGAGGGGTCTGAATGTCCTTTAATATGTTAAGAATGGGGAGCTATAGAAACCCACAGAGGTTTCCTAGTGAGAACTTACTCAGGCTCTGAGAATCTGAGGTTGCTTTATCCAGGAGGGCTGCATAAAAGGATGATTTGACCATGGCATGGCTACCAGGTATTTGGAAGGGTCTATACTAGGCTATGCATTGTGTTTTGATCTAGCAAGGGAGAGATCTTTTTCCATGCCCCTTGCTATTGTTATAAAAAGCCCTTTTGAAGAGGCTGGTGGGTTTTGATCCAGGGCCTCCTGAAGCTATCCTATGTTCTGTCTTTCTCCTCTTCACTATCTTTCTACCAAAAGGTTTCTTATCCCTCTCTTCTCCTCATAAGAATCCTTAAAAGATGGGAGCTGGTCTCACACACATCACCATCATCTACTTTGAGTAGGAATATTGTGAACAAAGCCTGTAGGATTCATTCAAAGTTCTGAAATGGTGTTAGCCATCCATTTATCACACAAAATAGTTGACAAAATTTCTATAAGAGTTACTCACATAAGTTACCAAGAAAACCCATTCCATATGATAATTTGAAGAGGTTTGAGATTGGGGTTTGGGAGTTGTCTTTGTAGTAAATAATACTTATGTTTGGTTCCTGGCATCCACAAGGGGTTAACATCTGTCTGAAACTCCAGTCCCAGAGGATCTGGTGCTTCTGGCCTCAGTGGGTACTAAGCTTGCACAGGGTGCACAGACATACATACAGGGAAATCATTCACACACAAGCATGCATAACAGTAAAATCAAGTGGGAGTTTTACAAACTGACTCAATGCTACTTGGCAGCTGAGAAGCCTCCTCTGCTTTTACTTTTACATAATGTCTCCAGATTTTTGTTAGGATTAACAACTCAGTGTATCTCAGAATTCAGGATTTTATTTTGACCTCAAGTACAAGGTTGCTCATTTTATATGCTTTGTAAGGTTTTTTAAAAAATCCAAAATTTGCTCAAAGAGTATAGCCAAAAGAGATAATGAAAAAATATTACAACAGATTGATCCTAAAAATTAAGATGTGGTACTAAAAAAAGTACTTAAAGTGGAAGTGTTAAATGATCTCAAAGGTTTTTGTTAGAAATGAACTTGAATCACAATGAACACATGAGTTTGGTGGGAGATTTGTCAACCTTAGATATATTTTCATACTTCTTCTAATGTATTGTCTCCTCATTATGCAGTTTATCTCAAGACAATAAAGAAGAAACCCCTAAATTTATAATACTTTTTTCATCTCTCTCTACTATTTAGTCAGAAGGTCCATTGGTACATTCCCATAGTTACTTTACCATGAGATCCACCAGGTGGAAAAATGAAACAATGAAGAAGATTGAGAAACCTTTTCCTCAACTCCTATTTAGACAAGAAAATAATCCATATCACAATGTGTGATAGTGTATGTCTTTAATGTCAGCACTGGAAAGGCAGAAGCAGGGTGAAATTTGTGGTTCAAGAACAGCCTAGTCTACACAGCAAGTTCCAGACTAGTTAGCGATACATCTCAAAAGGTATTTCAAAAAAAGAAATCTATATCTAGATACAATTCCATAAACAGATAACCTAGGATATTTTTGTAAGCACGATAAAATTGATAGAGAAAATCCAGGAAGAGCTGCTCCTCCAATACAAGTAAACTTTGTCTTTTTCCAAAGCTATGCACCATCTCTATAGTAGTCCAGTGTCATTGTCAACTTTTCCTGTCTTGCTGTAACCCTTAATGAAAACATACAACATGTGATGCCTTGTTAGAGTACAGTGGAGAAGAACTGACAGTGTCTGTCTTGGTCCATCAGTTTACACTTTGCACGCTGCCTATACCAGGTAAGCCTTGCTACTCCAAATCTTGTATTGGTCTGGGCTTAAATGTGTTGAACTGCAGAACTATGGTTACTTTTATATCAGTGTCATGATATGTTTACAAAGTGAGTAAACCACTGGCGTTTTGGTTTACTATGTTTGCATATATGTCTACTACTATCTAAATTTCAATTTGTGATATGTTGGTTCGTTGATTTATCATTTGGGGTAATTTTTTTTCTAAAAATTTTTTCAAGGAAAACCACCAAACATTTACAGTACAATGATTACAGTCACAATTTGTAGTCAACTGATTCTGCAAAGTAAACTCAAGCTGATTTCTCTTTTTACATTCAAATCTTACTTTTGTCAAAGTAGTGCAGAGTCCACACAGGGTTCTCCAATTGTACCTACACATACACTAAGCCACTGCTCATTCATCCACCATCCAGGAAAGCCTTGGAGACATTCCTGCCTTTTGACATTGAAAAATAATATACAAGTTTTGGACTGTCATTAAACAAGACATACTCATGTACTACAAACCATTTCAGCACTAAGAGATGGCCTCTTCATAAAGTGAAGAGCTATATAAAAAAATGGTAAAATTTTTTCCCTTTTGTTCAAGTGAACCCATCTGACATTGCAATTCTCTCAAGCATTAATGAAATACTTTTTTGGTTGAGGAAGTTTTAAGGCAAATTTAGGCCCTATGGCTTTGCTGAGACAATTTCCCCATTATTGCTGCAAGTCTTTATAATCAATGTCACAGTAGAACTGATAGATTCAGCAACCATTTTTTTCTTGCTGGTTTCTAAAGCTGGAAGTAGAAAATCATGCCACATGTGAGCCTGACTGAAAAGTATGTAGCCATTCTTTTTTCTCTTTAAAGTCAGAGATGGGCTGCAACCATTCTACATTCTAAGAAAAACCTCAATGTGTTCCTCAAACTACTTTCAGAGCTTCAAGACTGCATGATTTCCTTTCAAGGCTGGGTGTTTTGGCCCATGCCTTTAGCCAGCATTTAGCAGGCAGAGGCAGATGGATCTCTGTGAATTTAAGACCATCATGGTCTACAGAGAGAGTTCCAGGACAGCCAGGTCCACACAGAGAAACCCTGCCTAAAAAAATAAAACAAACAACAACAACAGAAAAACATGGAATGGTGCTTGGTAGCCACCAGTGCTTGGCTGATTTTATTTTATTTTTTATCAGAGTTTCAGATTCATCTGAGACCTGAGAAAGTGTTTGAAAACTTTTGTTCTTCCCACATCACAGCTGCCCTGGTGTCAAAAATTTGTTCATCCATACAGACAGTTTGTTGGCTTTTATTTCTACAAGAAGGAAACTTTGTAGTTAATAATAACAATAATAATAATAATAATAACAATAATAATAATAATAATAATAATAATAGGAGAAACGTAAAAGAATAATAGTTGGGCCCTTCCCAGAGAGTTCAAGTACAAGGCTTGCAAGTTGGCCTTCTGCAAAGCCATCTCAGCCTGCTGCCCCCTGCAGCACCTCTCCTAAACCCTCTCAGGCTTCCCCTTGCCTCTGTCCCTGGAGATGGAGAGGCAGGTGAATGTGGGCAGGTGGCTGTGTGGGTCCAGGCTGGGGACTCAAAGCGGCTGAGGCTGCTGGAGGTCAGCGAGCAGTTTAGGTGGCTGTCAAGGTCCTGCAGCAAGTCCAGGTTCTGCCAGGAACACAAGCAACTCTGAGAGACAGCAAGACAGCTGGAAGCCAAAGGGAAGCAATGGCAAGCAGGTCCAGGGTCATTGAGCATGGGGCAGCAAGGGGCATGCCAGCCCTGCTGCTCCCTGCTGCAGTAGGCTGCAGCGGCAGCCGCTAACCTGTGGGTATGGATGTGGACTGCATGATGAGGCTGCACAGCTCTGGCCCAAGGGCGCCCAGCAGAAGGTGCAATGGGCTCTGGGGACCAGCAGGTCATCCAAGCTCCTGCGGGCATATAGCAGAGCGGTGGCCCGGTACCTTGGGGGCACCCAAAGGCATGGATTCACTGAGGTGGAGGAGCAGGAAGAGGCAGATTAGAAACAGGATAAAGCCAAGGAGCACTAGGTTAGAAGCAGCATGCATGAAGTGGGGCTGTGGAGCAGCAGGAGCAAGTCCACATCTCCCAGGAGGCTGATGGTGGCTGAGCTGGAAGCTGGAGAAATTAAAGATCTCTGTAGCTGTCCCTCACCTCCAACTCCCTTCCCATCATAGCAAGGGCCTCAGCTTCTCTGCTTTGTGAATGAAACGGCAGCATTGGCAGCATGTACCATAGGGGCAGAAGCTGATGTGGAAGGTGTAGCACAGCTCCTTCTTGTACCTGGTGTAGCAAGTGAGGCTGCAGAGCTTGTGGAAGCCCTGTGAAAACTGACACTTCCTCCCTTATTTGCATGTGCTTCTCTCCTTGAATGGTCTCCACAGCTTGGTCTTGTAGTGCTTGGAGTTGATCTGGGAGCCCTTGCTCTGCTCGGCTGCTGCTGAAGCATGAGGTGCTGGCTGAGTTCGGCTTTCTTGCTGAACAAGCATTCCAGGAATTTGCTTTCCTTCCTGACCACTGCCATGGCACTGCCCGCTGAAGACTCTTTCAGCTAGCAGTAGGAGGCCAGGCCGCTTGCTCCTGCTGGGCCTAGGCTGCCCCACTGGTGGCAACCAGGAACATGGGTGAGCAGTTAACTCAACTTGGAGCTGGGTGAGTGAGCACATATAAGTTGCTGGACATTGCTGAGCAGTTCAGAACACTGGCTGTCCTTCCAGAGGACTTTTGTGTGAATCCCAGCACCCAAATAGCAGTACACAACCAGCTGTAAGTCTAGCTTCATGGAATCCATCTCCCTATTCTGACCTCTGTGGCTACCACATGCACGTGGTGCACAGAAATACAAGCAGACAAAACCTTCATACACATCAAATAATAAGTAAAAATTAAAAACTGATTTAGGTATTTCCTTAGGGTTTGTTGTAGACATAGTCTAATTTATTCTTACCTTAAAAATTAGAAAGATATAATAAATAAGAAAATTATTGCTACCTTAGAAAAATGAGGTAAAAGCAAAATCATGCAGCATAAAGGGGCCTGATAGAGAAAATTGTTGAGGTTATGGAAATGTAGACTCAAACAAAGAACAGTAGTCTGTAATGTGATGTTATGCACAGCCCTATAAAGAAGCCTACATAACTGAACCCCTGTGGGAATCAAAGCAGTGACGACATTGTGGCTAATTTCTGAAGTATATTTTTTTCTGAAATACAAATGTTAGCTGACACACAGAAGTGACATGATAGGATTATAGTTGGGGTAATGACCTTCTTTGTAAAGCCTGTTCTAAAGAATGCCCAGTAATATATAGGTATGCTATTATATCGAGGGGGACTTCATCACTCATCATCTTTAATAAACTGTTGGCCTACAATTGGACATTTGAGAGCAATGACCTAGAATGACTTGGTCAGATATGGCAGAGTAGCTCTTAAAACATTAAAACAAGTGCCCCTTCATTTTGAAATGCCCATTAATTGTGTTTTCTTTAGAAATGTTCTCCTCATGTAAGGGGTAATTTTATAATTGTGAGTTTTAGAGTGATTTTGTGATTCTGCACTAAAGAAAGCCTCCAATTGTCATGTGTAATGTGACCTTTTCTCATTTAAACCATCACAATGTCTCTGTTCACAATGCAGGCCAGCTCAAACCCTCAGCATAAGCATCTAGGAACCACTGGGTAGCTCAATTGTCTTATCTTTAAAATGGAATAATAATTCTGAGCCTAAGTCCTGTAGGAGAAAGATACCTTGGATTTTTTGGGAGCCACCTGATACTTCCCCACTCCCTGGTCCCCTCTAACCTCAGTTCAGCTGCCGTATAACACACTTCCTCTTACTCTGAGCATACCTGGGGTCTGCTTCCCTTTGTTTTTATTCCAGTATTGAGCCTGGCATCCAGCCAGGTAATGGGTTTTCTTATTGCAGGTGGTCTTCTCCAGAGGCCTCTAAGCAACTAGACTAGGTTCTGGCTGTCCTCTCTGCTGACTGGCCTGAAGAGTAAGCTCATGAGCCCTATTGGAAATTCTGTCTGTTTCAGTTCAGGACTGTGATGAGAAGCAAGTGGGCTGAGACTAGGCAGAAACACAGAAAATATGTGACTTTAGGGGCTTCCCAATAAGAAAATGCCAGCAGTTGCTTAGGAAAAGGTCTGTCCTCCCATGTCATTTGGTTCCTCTGGTTTCAGGGATTGTGAACTGTACCTGGCTTCTGAGCCTCCTAAATTCATGTAGGCAGCTTCTCTCTCCCTGGAGTGACTTCTTGTTGCAGAATACTAGTTTAAGATTTGCTACATTTGTTTATGCTGTGGAATATTTGTTTAATGATGCAAAGATATGTTGCATTCTTTATTTTGCATTGTTTAACTCTGTGAAATTGTGTTACTTTGTCTGTCTAAAACACCTGATTGATCTAGTAAAAAACTGAACAGCCAAGGTAGGCAAAAGAAAAGATAGGTGGGGTTGGCAGGCAAAGAGAATAAATAGGAAGATAAATTTGGGAAGAAAGATCAAGAAGGACCAAAAGGAAAAGGAGAGGAGGACTCCAGGGGCCAGGCATCCAGCAACGCAGCCAGCCACAGAGTGAGAAGGAAAGAAAAGATATACAGAAATAGAGAAAGGTAAAAGCCCAGAGGCAAAAAATAGATGGGATCATTTTTAAAAGGCTAGCTAGAAACGAGCCAAACTTAGGCTGAATATTCACAAGAAAGAATACAACTCTGTGTCATTTATTTAGGAGCTGAGTGGCAGACTCCCAAAGAGCAAAGAGTAAAAAACAACCAACTACAACTTCTACTCAAGCTCTAGTACAGCATTAGGAATGCTGAGAACCACTGCCCTAGAGGGTCTTGTTGACATGCAGATTCCTGGGCTTTGGCCAAGACTCTCTGAGCAGGCACACCAGGATAATAAGCCTGCTTCTCCACAGCTCAATTGATCAGTAAGACTCCAGCAAGCCAGGACCTTATGAAGTCTACACAGGAAGTGTCAAAGATGCTGATGACTCTACTTCAGCTAAGAGTAACTCTTCCCCCGACTTTTACCTAAGGCTTTCATGTCCTGAGCACAAGCATTTGTCTCCAAGGTTCTGCTGAACAGCGAAGAAAGGATTTCCTGCTGTAGGAAATTCAGTCTTGTCTATCAAATAGAAAAGACTTTCAGCTCCCGAACTGCTACATACTCTTGGAGCCAGGACCTGAGAGCACACAGGGCTAAATCAGGCCATGTTTCCACAGATTGCTCTGTCAACTCTCTCTCCACTGTGAAGACAGGCTCTTCTTTATTTTTATTTACATTATTGTCTTAGATAGGGGCTCAGGTAGCCCAGGCTTGCCTCAGACTCCTGATCCTTCTGCCACTATTTCCCTGGTGCTGGGATCAGTGACATGTCAGCACACCCACATGCATATCTCATCTTTATTGGATGTTCCCTTCAATGATGTCCCTTCTTGGTTGCTGACACTTAGGAACCTCTCTTAATTGTCAGCTGAATGAACCTGTTAAGGCAGGATGAAGACAGACTTGTTAACATCTAACAGTAATCCAAATAGAATGCAGGCAGTGGTGAATGGTAGTGGAATGTTGCCCAGCCAGCAGGGAAGAAGGGGGAAGGACATCACCTCCCCTCTACTGTCACAACATTGTCAATGTTCCCTCCCTGCGGGTCTCTGTCCATTCAGAAAATTGGTGTGTATATAGTCTAGTCACACAGAGATCCAAGTTCCCCTCCTTGCTCTGTGAACAATAAATCTTCCAGAACCCCCAAAGCCTTTGTCCCCTCCCTAGCATGTTCTGGCAGCCTCACCTTCCTTCATCCAACCTTTGTCCACAATCAGGAGGGAAAGTTGTTTTCCTTCATCATTTGGGCCATAAATGTCTATGTCACTTGACAATACAGGGTTTAAATTTGCCTAGTATTGAATTGTTTTCAAAATTTTATTAAATTTATTCCCTGTGTACTTATATGTGTGTTTGGGGACATGTGTGTCAGAGCACGATTGTGGGTCAGTGAATAACTTGCAGCCATTAGTTCTCTCCTCCCACCATGTCCATCCCACGGTCATACTCAGGAGTGCTAATTCTGTGAATTCCGTGGCTCTGGGCAGTGTATTGACTGTTCACAGCTAAGAGGAATGTGGATGACAACAGAAGACAGTGAGGTGACCTGGACCAATTGTGCAGCATTCAGTCCGTGTCATCACGGTACAGGAGGCTACTCGCTCCAGTGAGACAACAACGAGCCACAGAGACCAGCTCAACTTTCACTACACGGTATGGTCTCTTGGAGACAATGAGAGGTAGACAACAAATAACGTTTAGCCAGGCATTTGTAAAAGACATTTTGGAGCAGATTGGGCCTACCAATGGTATTAGCACAGTTTCAAATTCCAGATGCCCACATTCCCTTAACCTGTTTTTCAGGTGATGTTTTGATATTGGTCTTCTTTGTTTCTATAACTTCTTGTAGCAAAAGTAAAATAACAAAAGTTCCAAGTTTATTCAAATGGAACAAACAACAATATATTTACATGAGAACATGAGAGGGAGAAATTGTAGTGTAAGTGAGAAATGGGAGACCATGTCTTAGCTCCAGGGGGCTGAGACTAGACACCCCACCCAAATGAAGCTCAGAGTACAATTTTGTTCTCTCTGCCACTAATGTGAGTCCCAGGAAAACAAACACAGGTCTGTAGCCTTGTCTGCATTACCTTTACCGGCTTAGTCATCTTCCAGTCCACCACCATAGCCACAGAATTTAATAAGCAATATATCAATATTAATGGTCTGTGTATACTTCCTTCATTGGAAATTTTCATCCACAAAGGAATGTTTGCCACACTCCACTGGGGGCAAGAAATGGAGGTAGGAGGATTTTAGAAGCTTCAATGAATCCTCCTGTTTTGCTGTATGTCACCCCATAGGAGGTAACAGGGTTAATATTCCATCTCCTTTCACTCTGAAGTAATAAGGTGAGGCTAGTACACTGAACATGCTAGGCAAGTACTTACCTCTGAGTTATATTCCTGGCCTGTAACTCCATTCGTCTGCTACAGCTATTCCAGGGCAGACATCAAGGTGAGCTTTAACTGTCAGTTTGGCCACCATAAGAATGGTCATGTGAGTAGCTGACAGAATGCTTTCAAAACTAGGAATGTTTACATGAGAAAGAAGAAGAAGTGCCTCAGTCCACATTGCACATTCTGGACAGTTTAGTCTGAGAAGGGCTGATATTAAACTGTTACATACCTGCACACATTCAAGGAGAAGAAGCCATGATAATCTATCTGGAACATTTATCAAAACAGCCAAGAGCTATGCTGAGGACCCACATGGAAGTAAGTAAGACAAGGCTGGACCCAGGCTCCTTCCATATAATGGAAAGATGGTCAAGGAGGTTTATGCCACATGGTGGTGATTGGTAGTGTAGAATGAATGAAGTCTCAGCTAGTTTCCAGTGTGTCTACAGGTATGCCTTACTGTGTCAGAGTCAGTTCAGAAAGAGAAGGTGACCAATGGCAGATAGTAACTGAAATCTACCCTCCTTCTCCAGCTTTAGAGCTCTTAAAAGCTGTGGTTTGCAGAACCAGACTGGAGCCCACAGGAATACCTCTTTCACACAACTCTCTGACTCACTATCAGTCACAGGCATCAGATTCATTCCAGAGGAGCTTCAGAAGGGTAAAGCACTCATCTGGAAGAAACCTTTCCTCGACACACTCTGAGACCTGCTGTGATAGGAGAGTAGCATCAACCATCCCTCTCCCTTTCTAGCCTTTCCACACACATGCTCTCCATCAGAGGCACATGGCTTTTGCTGCAGCCTCCATCACTCTGGCTAGTATGAAGTATGAAGCTTCCTCTTAACACTGCTTAGCTGGAGCTTTAACAGGGATTTCTTACCACATCTCCATCCCAAGGAGTGCCTTCTTAATACTGCATTTCATCTGATGAGCCTACTCTTCATTGTCATCTAGATGACAGGTAACATAACTACTCCAACCCTGACAATAAGAGATGCTGGGGGATGATCCTGAACCCAGGAATACTCTGCCTGAATGTCTGGCATCCCAAGACAATCTCCCACGCCTACCTCATGGACTTGTCCCTACAATTCTCCAGAAATATCTCTCTTTGGTTGGGTGTGAGCCAGTCCATCTAACACACTAACACACTACATAAGGCTGGAAGGACAAAAGTCAAGTGCAGGGGCTGGAGAGATCACTCATCCTTTAAGGAGATTTGTAGCTCGCCCAAAGGACCCAGAGAGCAGCTACCAAACCTCTGTAACTCCAGTTCCATTGGAATTCACTGCCCTCTTCTGGCCTCTGTGGGAACTGCATGCTTGTGGTGCGTAGACATCAGGCAAACTGCCAATACACATAAATAAAAGTAAATGAAACTGAAAAAAATGTGAAATATGTAGCTGAGGCAACCGCACCTTAAAATACACTATGTCCCAATATGTTTCAGAAGGTCACTTCCTCTGCATTGCCATTGTCACTAGTGCTATATTTCAAGAAAAACAGAAGCAGATAGTTATGGATTTTCCTTATTTCTTTTATATTCCCATAATGAATATTCTCATTTCCTGAGATGCATTAAAAACACAAATATATTTCTCAATGATATAATATGCATGATATGTCATAACATCCATTTTTTAGTAGCAAACATATGGTGTCAGGTGTTGAACATGGATCTTTTGCATCAAGAAGTGGGTATCTGTGGGGGACCAGCCCCCACACTTATTTAACCCAGGGACTCTTGAGGAATGAGGAATAAGAGACTTAGTTAGAAATAGAAGGGAGAAAAAAAAAACAGAGAGAAACACAGGATAGACTCGAGTGAGCCTAGATCCTTATCCAAATGGGCCCAGAACGTTATTCCAAAGGACTGTTTATAACAATGCCAAGGGGTGGAGCAAAAGACCTCCTCCTTGCTAGTTAGGCCCTTACAAACACCTGGTACCCAGGCCCGTGTGTAGTCCTGCTGGGTACAGCCGCTCGGGAGCTACAACAGGTCCCTCTTCTTTATATTTAAAAGAAAAAACTCTTGATGCAATTGCATCAAACTTAACATAGTAATTCTAACATAAACAGAACTGTACGAAATTATAATTCCTGCTCTCAACCTTCCTACAAACCTACTCTCAACACACAAACCTGCATTCAAGAACAATTTCTTAATAGAACTATACAAAACATAACATTATTTCACTCAAGTAACACAAAAATATTTTTAAATTAAATATACTGGGGAATATTATTAACTCTCAGTTTTCTTTATATTTTAAAATGGATCTTGAACCTAGTTAGAAAACCTAAATTTCTCCATAAGCAGTTCCATTTTTACATAAACAGTTTCATCATCACCATTGATAGAGTTTATATGCAGAAGTAAATTTAAACTGTCCCATTGTAATGAAATCATTACTGTCCATTTCACTTCTTAAGTCCGAAAGTTCAGAAAGAGTTTGGGTACCATTCCTAAAAGTTCCTCTGAGTGTTTGTAGTCGGGGCCTGGCTTGTCAGCTGCCCTGAAGACTGTACATAGCTGTCAGAGGTGTAAGGACTCTGAAGCAACAATTTGGAACAGTCCCAAATACAAAAAGTCCCATAACCAAAACTTTTAGAGCAAGCAAGTCTCCTTGAAACTTCTACTTCCAGCTACTGCTGCTCTTTGTAGTCTGTAGCCTTCGGGAACCAGGTCACTCCCAGACCAGGCTAGAGAGCTTCACCTCATAGCCATACAGTCTCAAGGCTCCTTCAGCTGCCATGAGCTGAAACTGTGGCCTTCCCACAGCAACCCTGGCTTTGGGAGGAAAACCCATTACCTGCATCGCTGACGGTCCAAGTGCTCAGCAAGCCTGGTTCCCAGAATCCTCCATATGCTGTCCTGTTGCATGGCTGCCTCGCTGCTGGGAGCTCAGGCTGCCATCAGTCCCAGCGGTTCCCACAGAGCCTCAGGCTGACTCTTGAGCCTGGAGTACAGTTCTCTCACCTCCACAGCTTCCGGCTTTCCAGCGCGCCTCAGCTGCTTGTCTGCACTGACGCCATTCCGCTCTTGGCCTCCAGAAGCCGTCTGAACTCTGCGGTCTCCACTGTTCACCACTGCTCTGGGGCTGTTCATCTTTCCCGAGGTGACGCAAACCGCTGGGCTTTCTGCACTGTCCGCCTTTCTTGCAGTGTAGTATCTTCAAGGTTGCAGAACCTCACTGTTCACCTTTCCCACAGTGCAGCATCTCTGCAGGGCTTTCCAAAACGCTGCTTGCCGTTAGCCTCTCTCATAGCTTACCTTCATGGCCTAAATCCTACGGACCCTTGGTGCTAGTGCTGGACCTGCTTTTGCTGGCTCTGAGTCTGCTGTTTGGGAAGCTACAACGCTTCAGGGTCTCAGCCAGTCTCAGCCGGTCTCAGCAGTGGACACTACTTCCTGATGCTCCTTTCTGAAGCTAGCAGTTCCTGGAGCTGCTTCTTGCTATTATTAGTGGTTTCTGGAACTTCCAAGTCTGTTATGGATATTGTTTTCCCAGGTTGGAAAAACCTACTCTTCATATCCTTAGACCTAAAACCTATATATTCTAAACCTACATTTTTTTTTTTACTGAATCTATGACCTATTTAAACCTACACTCTATAGGACTACTTTATTTATAGATCTGTGGTGGTAATCTAATTGTACTGAAATGTGATTTTGATTGTATGTTGATAAATAAAGTTGCCCGGGGGTCAGAGCTATTAGAGCCATAGACAGAGTGTGGCGGTGGTGACACACGCCTTTAATCCCATAGATCTCTGTGTGTTCAGGGATACAGCCAGCATTGGAGACATATGCCTTTAAGACCTAGGGGGCTGTACATTCAGACAGTGACGAGGCAGTCACGTGTTTGGGTTTACAACCAATGAGAAGGCAGAACAATAATACTATAAAAAAGACGCACAGACAAGGATATAGCTCTCTTTCGGGAAGCTGGGACACTGCAGGTGGAAGGGTGAGATTTTAGCTCTGAGCTCTGACCTCTCGGCTTTCTCTTTTACATTGTTTCTGTGTTTCTTATTTAATAAGAAGGTTGGATACATCTACATAGATCTACTTTGTAAACCTTACCTAAATCTTACTTACATTCTGTACAGTCGGGCTTCCCTTCTCCTGAGGGCAAGAGTCGCATCCTACTGCAGCCACATAGGTACTTTTAAAGGAAAAACCCACAAAAGCCACAAGATTACAATTCCCATACAATTTCGTTTCGATTGATTTGTCTATAGGCTAATTTCACAAGATCATGGTCTGATCACAGGGTGGGTACAGTCACGTCCGCATGCACCTTCTTCTCGAAACCTCAAGGGGGGTATCAGGGTGGGAGTGAGAGTTACACCAAGGTCACAGTGGTCTTTCCTGGAACACTTGCAATTATCCCAGTCACAGCTGAGCACATCTCTTAACAGAAATCTTTTTACATTGTTACATTGTGGCAGGGGTGATTGAGTAATGATTGAGTCAGCTTGCCCTTGGAACTAGATTTTTAGTTTCTCTTTTCCTGGGGTTTGGGAGTGTAAGCCTGAAGGGTTAGGGTCTTTCAATTCTACGGGACTACCTTAGTAAATATACTTCTTATACTACCTTAGCAAATATACTTATCTTATTTAAACTTACATTTACAACTAACATGGCCATTTATTACTACATGACTTAAAGAAATTCTATAGATCTATTAAAGTACCTAAAGATTTCTTAATATCTAGAAGAGATTTAGAAAAGATATCTAGGAGAGATTTCTTAACTATTATCACTTCACATATAACAGAACTAACTTAACACTAAAGAAATATCTCATCTATAAGAAATTTCTCAACACCTAGAAAAGGTTTTAACTATTAACAAGACCAGAAGTATGACAATCATTTAGTCAGCTTTGATATTATTCTAAAAGTTCTTGAGAGTTTGAAACAAGATTTGTCAATGGTTCTTTCAATGCTAAGATTTAGTGAGTACTGTTGCTATGGGGCTGTAACACTTGTTGCTAGGGAGCTGTAACATTTTCGGACAAAGCCACACCCCAAAGTCACCTTTCCCACTGCCAAGCTCTCACAGCTGGTGCAGAACTGGCAGAAATGCTCAGCTGCTGATGGTTTCCAACTGGAGGCTGTCTCTGCCCAAATTCCTAACAGCTCTCCTGTGCCATAATTCAGACAAATGTTTCTGTTACAACAGAACTTTTAGTTTGTTCTACTGTAAACCTTGCTTCAGGCTGAGGGTGAAATTCTGATCAAACCTGCATTGAGAGCACATTTCGCAGAAAGACTTTTGGGTACACTAACAACCTTCTGGTTCTCTTTCCAGGGTTTCACTTTTGCAATGGGAGATTTTTCTTTCCTAGGCTTGCTTTAGGATGCCTGTGCCACCCTTTAACAGGTATACCTTTTTAATTAGATCTTTTATCTGACCCAGTTCCTGAGCAGGTCTGCATGCATTTGTCCACATGCTCAGACTGAGGCTTATTGCCGGAGGCAAAACCCTGAGGGCTTCACTCTGGGTCAGTGAGGCAAACCAAAAACTTTTGTTCCGAAGGTCCTTTCTCTGATAGAAAAGAAAGCTTCTCCCTGGATAGCTCCCTGTCCTGTCCTGGCAGGCTCCTTCCCCAGACAGTGTCTTTAATGCCCAGCTCAGCCGCCAAGGCAGCCACAGCTGGGCTTCCCTGCCTTCTCTGCACACCAGCAGCATTCTCAAGCTGCCCTGCACTTTCTCATCAGGCCCTTGTCTCAGGATTTTCCCATCCAGGTGAAACTAATGTTTAAACTGAGAAAGTTCTGAGAGGCTTTTTAGCTTTTTTTTTTTTCAAGGGAGAGAAAGACCAGCAAGTTTATTAAGACAGCTTTTAGTTCAAGAAAGATTACGTTTTTCCTAAGACTTCTGTTCTCTAAACATTTTTGGCTTCATGGCCAGGAGGGAACTAATTCTGAGGGTAAGGTGTTGCACTGCTAACAGAGCAGAGGGTTTTTGTTTCCGTCCCCACCCGCTGCAGGGGAAATCTCTTTCCTCTGCTGCTTTTTTTTTTTTAAATTTAGCTGTCCCCAGGCCAAAAGCTTCCATAGGAATCTTTTTTCTACCCAATAAGCTCAAAAAAGAGCTTTTCTCTGCCCATAAAGCTCAAAAAAGATAGATTTTTTTCCCAGTTTGTGTTCGTAGCTCCCAAAGTTAAAAGATTGAAAACTTAAGTTTCTCTCTCTAGTTGCCTAACTTAACTTTTTCTACACTACCTTACACTTCTAAGTTTTTCCTGCACTATACTGCTACACTCTGTCTTCCTTATGTTTGAGAGAGAGAGAGATCTAACGCTGCAGCCTCGTGACATATCACTGCCTACCCCATATGCCTGAGAATAAAATACTGTTGCCTTCATTTTTTTGGTTCCTTATTGGTATGTCTACACTCGCAACTCGCCCTTCAATCCTTTCAACAAGACCTAGAGTTATTTTTTTTTTATCTTTTTCTTTGTCTCTGTTCAGATACCAGCCCCCAAACTCATTTAACCCAGGGACTCTTAAGGAATGAGGAATAAGAGGCTTAGTTAGAAACAGGGGGGAGAGAAAACAGAGAAACACAGGATAAACTCAGGTGGTCCTAGATCCTTATCCAAACAGGCCCAGAACTTTATTCCAAAGGTCTATTTATAACACTGCTGAGGGGTGGAGCAAAAGACCTCCCCCTTGCTACTTAGACCCTTACAAACACCTGGTACCCAGGTCTGTGGTCCAATCGACCTCCCATGCAGTCCTGCTGGGTACAGCCACTAGGAAACGTAGTGGGCTACAATAGATATCTATGGAGTGGGTCATACCATCCACACCCAAGACACCATCCTCCTTTGCAGCCCTGTCTCACTAGGAACTTACAATGTAGCCAAAGCCACCTGGAATTTGCAGAGATCCATCTGGGCCTGTTGAATTTTGTGGTTACAGGACTGTGCTGCCACAACTGATTAAAAGTGTAGTTTAAGAATGAAGGGTTGGAAATTGCTTTTTTTTATTTATGAAAATCCCAGCACTTGGGAGGCAGAGCTAGGTGGATCTCTGTGAGTTCAAGGCCAACCTGATCTACAGAGTGAGTTCCAGGAAAGGCACAAAACTACACAGAGAAACCCTGTCTCGAAAAACCAAAAAAGAAAAGAAAATATGGTCAATTAACTCAATGAGGGCTAAATAGAGCGTGTGTGTGTGTGTGTGTGTGTGTGTGTGTGTGTGTGTGTGATATAGCCTTAGTAAAATATCAAAGAAAAAAGAAAAAAATAACAAAATCTAAAACCAAAATCTCAAAGCAAGCAAACCCAACCCCCAAATAACAAACAAAGCATTTTCTTCATGCAGATTTAGTGGCACTGGCCTACACCCTGTGGGCAGCTTTGGACACATAATAGGAAGGCAGCCACAGATTGTAATAACCTTTTCAAGACAAGTGTGGTCAGGCCACTGTGGGGCTTTGAAGGTCAAGCACTCTCCAAGGATGATCCTATAGTATGTTGGCCACTATAATATTCTTTCAGCCAACACATGTCTGTGTGCCTACTCAAGACCAAAAAAGGACATGGGGAGCATCTGCTGTCCAAAGACACAAAAGGTCACTCTGACATCCTCTATAAATCCTTTCTCAGGACAGTTCACCTCAATCAAGGCTGTGACAGAGGAGAATCTGCCGTCGATTTCCTAATGGGAGAACAAATCAGTAAACAGCTATCGAGGGACCGTTGTCATCTCTGTAGAGCATTAACTTCAGCGTCACATGTGCATGACATGCAGTAGCTTCAGCACTGGATAGGATGAGAATGTGATGCTTTGGGGCGTGGTCTGTCTGGATCTGACATCAACACAGACTCCCTTGCCAGATTTCCCTCCACATATGAAGGGCTGAGGACTCAATCAGCTCACAAATGTTCTCAGCAACAAACTTTCAGGGTAATTATGAGCAGAAACATGCCCTTCCTCCATGCTACTGTACCCCACTTGCTGGTGGATGTCTGGGCTCTGAGTAATTCTTGGCAGGTTTTTTTGTATCTCAAGCTTCTTTCTGATGGTTTCTTTACTCCAGAAATAGTGAGTCAGCAGACACATGGATGAGATTTGGGATAGAACACCTACAGGGAGGTTGGTGTTTGCCTCAATGCTGAGTTGACAGAAGGACATGTCTTGTTCGGAGGAGGTTTTGATGCTGTAGTGGAGAATGTCATGGGTTCAGTAGTCTGTGGCTTCCTTCAGCCTCCTCAGTTCTCTGAAAGGGTGCTGTGAAAAAAGGAAAGGCAATCCGATCCAGAAGCTCCCTTGCTCTGTCACTGGATAGACATAATCAGGGCCCATTCACACATAGGAAACCAGAATCAAGGAAGAACATCCACCCTACAAATGCCATGTTGCTGAGTATGGGATGCCATGGTGGCTCACTTGCCTGTGACACTTGGTGCCCCTGCTGCAGCAGCTCTGTCTGCAGGAGGATCTCATAATAGGCTGAGCCCTGCTCCTGTTCATGTTGGAGTATTTCTGATCTGGAGAAGGATGGCAGTTAGGTCACAGTCCTGGTGGGGACTTGCCATATCAGCTGTCAAGCTATGACCTCACAAAAACTCAATTGATCCTGACACTCAACATTGATTCTTTTGACAGAAGTCATTGTTTGTACCCCTAAGATACAATGGTCATAGAGTAGCTTGCCCTTGAAATTTTTCTGACTTTATCAACTGTCAGAAGTTGATCTGACCTATGAGAAAGAACAGGAGTTTCTCATACAGTCCAGGGACATCAGTGTGACAAAATTAATAATGAATTAAAGTCATAGATAACAGCATAAAAAGATATACACATGATCATGGTAAGTTATTCATGGAACACCCCATTTTATAGATAGACTTAATACAACATTTCAGCTTAGACAACTGGACAAGGTCATGAGGCATGCTCAGGCCTCCTGCCCAGAAGAAACCTTGCATCCAGACAATATGCAAGACAGAGCCTATCATGAGGGAGCATTTTCTGAAATGTGTACCTGAGAACATGGGCCCTTCAGGGGCTCTTTAATTAAAGCAAACATCCTGTTTTCCTTAGGATTAACACTGAGAATTTACATCCTGCTTCTCTAGAGGAATCTCTTACACAACACTCTGTGAAGGTTCTGAACAATGCTGCAGCAGAGACATCTGCTTGTGTCATACTGGCAATGACTCATCTCATTATATCCATAGAACACTTTACAAGGGAAATGGATTAACAATGAAGACAGCCAGTGCTATATCTAACAGTGACCAAGGGTGCGACTCTCATTTCTACCAGTTATGTCAATCAGTGAAGATGTAATTTTAGTCAAGCATGGTAAGACACACCTTTATTGTCAATGACTTGGAAGGGAGAAACAGGCAGAGCTCTGAGTACAAGGAAAACCTGCTCAGAACATGGGAGAACTCATAAGGGAGCAAGGGAGACAATTCTACAGACACACTGAATATCAAGTACATTATTTCCTGGAGGGAGGTTCATGTTGACTGCACCAGCACAATACTCTGAAGTGTTCTTTCCCTAGTGTTGGCTGGGAGCCTTGCCTAGAGGCAGAGCCCACAAAGGGCAGAGATCCAAGGTAGAAAAGACCCACTTGAATCCAAATCCCAACTCTCAGCCTGGGCTCATACCTCATCTGGGACAGTCAAGTGATACTGCAGCTTGACTGCCAAGTTCATTTTCTGGGAGACCAGCTCCCTCTGTTTCAGCAGGGATTGCAGACTTTCCTCCAGTCTCAGTGGCTCCTGTTCATTAGAAGATTGTGTTCTTAGTAGAGTGTTGAGCATAGGCATGAATACACTCTCACACAAGTGCAAGCACAAAGAGAGGATCCCAAGAGCTTGCTGGTCAGTCAGTTTAGCCAAAACAGCAAGCTTCTGGGAAGGAAGGATGCCTGTTTCAGGGTAGAGACTGACAAACCAAGAGGCCTCTTTAACTGCTATCCACATGCATGGTGCACTACATCATCACTTACCTCCATCCCCTCCCCACTCCACCCCTACACACACAGAGCACAAAATGAGTTGCGGAGAAAACAATATCATACTAGATGAGCACATAGGTTTAGACTAAGCACAGCAGCTCTTTCAGAAGAATCCAATGACTCCTCTCTCTCTCTCTCTCTCTCTCTCTCTCTCTCTCTCTCTCTCTCTCTCTCTCTCTCGATTAAAATTGCATAGGGGGATACATTCTGCTTAGCCAGAATATGTTGAGGTGGTTGGAGAACTTTTTGTCTCAAAGCCTCAGATCTTACAATGCAACCCTCAGCTTGTCATGAACCCTTTCTACATCCCTGGGTAATCCATCACCTCCATACTGCAAGCTCCGTGATGGGAGCACATGTCAAGGAAACACACAGTAAACACTGCTGGCGAACTCCCACTGATGTTTCTGTCAGTGTGGATCAAGAGTTGGGCATGGTGAAGAGACCACCTTGGGAATGAGACAATAGAAGGAAGAAAGGCCACATGCCACCCAACAAGGTGACAAAGAGAATCACTCATTTGACACTTGCAGGGGGCTCTCCTACTTGCAAGCTGCTCCCATGCTGCTGTGATCTCACATGAACCCTGCAAAGCAAATGAGCCACAGGACCTGGAATTCAGTCCCTCAAGTCTGTACATAGCACCCTTCCCATCACAGTGACATGTAGGTGTGTGATGTGTGATTGACCTGTCTGCACCATTGGACTGCAGCTTTAGGACTACAGAGCAGCAGGGTTTGCTTGCCAATTGATTCTCACAAGAGATTCACTTCCCAGAAATACAGATGCATGGACACAGAAATGAACAATTGTATATCATGAATGGGGGGAGGGGGAGCAGAGGGGCTGGAAGGGTGTGAAGGAATAAAGTGATGAGTTAAAGCCCAAGTGGGTTGATGGGTAGACAGGCTAATGTTACATGACGAAATGGTGTTGGACTTAACCAGCTGCTTGTCCCTACCTGCTGTTCCTGATTCTGGAGGTCTCTGATCTCTTCCTCTTGGTCCTGACAGATCCCTTCCAAGTCCCCCAAGTAGTGCTGCAGCAGGGCCCGATCCTCCAGCAGTTTCTTGTTCTCCTGCCTCAGCATGTCTACCTTATCCTTCAGCTGAGTCTTCTCCATCAGGAGTCGGTACTGCACACTGGTGGGAACACCATCTGCATAGCAATCCTTTGACAGACACCTCCTACCACCCCTGCCTCTATACCCCATCAAACTTACTGGTCCTCGGGTTTCCCAAGGAGACAGAGACAAGAGGCCAATACAGCATGACAGCTGCACTCAGAAGGCCAAAAGTAGAGAACAGATTTCAGAAAGAATCAAACTGCTTCTGAAAACTTCATCAACAAAAGAAATCCAAGTATCAATACTGACAAGAGGGGTCCCCCACCTGCCCTTGCCTGACCGTGGTAATGGAGCAACACCAGCAGGTAGGGGACAATTCCCCTCTGAGGAAGGTCAGAGGTCCCTCCTCTCTGAATTATTGTAGGAAGTATCTTTACTGAACCCAGAAACTGAGTAATAAAGGAGAATAAAGGAGGATGGGGTAGATCTTAGTATGTAATACTTGTAAATGTCATGGAATCAGGCTAGCTAATTTGGAGGAAATAGAGCATGTTTATCTACCTTAAATATTATCACTATTTAATCTATCTAAAATATTATCTACTTAAATATTAACATAAGTTATCATCATCACTTCTTTGAATGCAGTACAAATCAAATATTTATTAAATATTTAAACTCTCATAATTCCTTCTAACCTTTAAGACAAATCAGATTAGGAAATATCTTTATTGACCTTTTCATTCTATTTTCTTCTTTGAGTGCAGCAAGTATACAAGGAAAAGGATGTGAAGACAAAGCAAAGGTACTGGGAGAGCAAGAGAAGGCTAAATTCTGGGAAGTGCCTGGGGAAGAACAATCGTGCCTGAGCCCAGAGGGAAAAGCACAGATCTTTCCTAATGGGTGGGACATGGACCTGTGCTGACTCACTGATGTGAAGTTAACTGGAGAGAAAATAGAGCCATGTCTTCAAAGTTCATCTCTGTAGGGATATTTGCTGTACACCCTACAGGATGGGCAGTGCTGTTCTCTGGAGAACAGAGTCTTTCTTCCAGTTCCATTTTACTTTAGGGGTGCTTCTTCAGACCTCATCTTAGATGTCAGGTGTGTGACCTTAGTCCCCAGTTCCATCTCAGTGTCCTCTTGAATCACCTACCACTTTCAAAACCTTAGCAGTAAAACATTACACTAATAGGCTCAGGACTGAAAACCATGTTGTTGTAGTAATGGATGTAGGCAAGGCCTTTAACAGCATCCAACACACCTTCATTGTAAAAGCTTGAGACTAGGAATGAAGAAAACATATGTCAACACAACAAAGCTACACACAAAAGCCCACAGACATCATGATGAATGGAGCAAATTTCTGGGCATGACATAGCTGTTGTACTACAGAACTCACAGTGGCTTGGCTCACAACTTCATGCATAATTTTGATCTGTTGGACCACAGGTCCTGTGTGCTGGCCCTGAGTAAGTACTTCACAACCCTCCTGATGAGGCATAGATGACTTGAACACCTTAGTCTATTGCAGCCCGAGGAGACCAGCTCCCAGAACTGCTCCAGGGTTGTGAATAGAAGACCTCAGAGTAGTGGGACTTTGGGAAACTTTTTTACCTGAGGATCTTTAGAAAGAAGCTTCTATCTGAAGGGTAAATAAGGAAACACTTTCTGATGGTAACGTTTTTTACTTCAATAGAAAATCTCTCCTTTAAAAAAATCTCTTTGCACACATACATCTCTCTCCTACACGGCCATACATCAATACACAGTTACATCTATTTTCATATGGCTACACAACTTCTTTTACATACATTTCTCTTCTACATCTCTTTTCTATGCAGCTTCATCTTCCTTGTCTCCACACAGTTACATTCTTTACATATAGCTATATATCTATCTCTCTATACATAGCTCTTACCATACAGCACTTTACACAGTTCTTTCACTAGCTCCTGTACATAGCAGTAGCTCTTTCACACATCTCTCTCTGTCTCTCTGTCTCTATCTCTGTCTCTCTCTCTCTCTTACACACACACACACACACACTTCTACATCATTCACTCATTATTTACTCACTCATTCTCTCACTCATTTACTCTCTCAAATTACTCTTACACTTCTTCATTTCTCACACTTCTCTCTCTGGCCATTCAGATACATCCATCACTCAACACACACACACACACACACACACACACACACACACACACACACTCTAACACACACTCACTCCATAGCTCTACACTTTTAGGGTCAGACCCATTCTTGTAACAAATGATAAGTCACACAGTTTTTCTCAGGCTAGAGATATCACACTGACCAGTGGTGAGTAATACTTGGCCAAATATTTAGCCTCAGTAGTTAGGGTTCCTAGACATCGAATGACATTGAAACTCATGACTTAACAATAACACTTACTTGGCTGAACTCTGAGCCTAGGAGTACGTGCAGTAAGACAATTATTGCAGGGGGATATATCTGCCAAAGTTGCTTCAAGTCTGACCTTGATTCAGCAATAAACACCTGGAACTTACGTTTGTATATTCTCTGCAGGGGCAGCTAGTCTGTTTTGAATTTGTTCTGAAGTCTAAAATTGGCTGTCTTTGTGACTGAGAATACTGTTACTTTCCTGTTTCATTTATGAAAAATGTTCTAATATTATTTTTATTCATCAGAATTATACAGATTAAGTAGAAATCATCTTCCTAACCATCCACAGCTATATATGTGCCCAAAAGATGTAAAACACACTACCAATGGGCTATGGAAAGAGCCTAGCAGCTGTTCTTTTTAGGGAAGAAATGAAGTGGCACATGAGAAAAATTACAGAGGCTCTGCCAAGTGGGGCTCCCCAATACGTCTGGTGGGTTGACCTGTTAAATACTAGTTGTCGTCTGTGTACACGCTCATGGCCCTCAGCATTAGTCCTGATTGCTTATTCATCACAGCTGGTTCTTCAGGTCCAGATCAACAGCACACAGACTCTCAGCCAAAATATGACATGAATGGTCCCTATCACAGCTTGATAGGAGTCCTTGCGCCCCTCTGATACCTCCCAAACCAGGTCTCCACTGTCTACATGCCTCTCAGCACTCATATCTTCCGAGATGCAACTAGAATGGCCACTGAGCTCTGAACATCACTCAGATGCTTTTCCAGCCAAAAGTTCCAAATGCTTCTGCATTCCTCTCACAAAATAGTCCAAGGCATAATAGCCATAAGGTCACATCTATAACAGCAATGTCCCATTCTCAGTTCCAATTCCTTTTCTGGTTTCATCTCTGATGTTGAGATAAAACATTGGTCAAAGTTGACTCAGGGGATGAAGGAGTTATAAGATATCATTGAGGAAAAATAAAGTCTAGCACATTATACAAAGTAATATTCCAAACATCGACTTGGGGGATATAGGTTATAGTTCATCACTGAAGAAAATCAAGACAGAACTCAAGCAGGAACTTGAAACAAAATCATGGAGAAATCCTAGTTGCTGGCTCCATTAGGCGGCAGCTTAAAACAGCTTTCCTACATATTCTAGGACCACTTGCCTGGGAAGTGGTACTCTCCACAATGTGCTGGGCTCTCCTACATGGATTAGCAGTCAAGATAACCCCTTAGAAACATGACCACAGGTCAATCTTATCCAAACAACCCCTTAATTGAGACTCCATTCTCAGGTGACTGTAGACTATATCAAACTGAGAGGCAAAGCTAATTACAACAAAGAGCCATGCTCAATTCCAGGTAAATTTAAGACCTGTATCTGCATTTATCCTGGGTTTCTTGTTTGTAGGGTTTCACAGAGATTTCCTAGTGAGATTTGAGCTTGCTTTACCCAGCAAGGCTGCATTAGGGGATCACTTGGCCACATGCAGTGTTACCAGGTGTTTGGAAGGATCTGCACTTGGTTGTGCTGGGGGAGATCTTTTGCCCTGACCTTTGGCATTCCTATAACAAGCCCTTTTGAAGAGACAGAAGAGGCCAGTGGATATTGATCCAGGTCCTCCCAAAGCTATCCTGTGTTTCTGTCTGTCTTCTTCACACTGTCTTTCTATCTAAATGTTTTTTATCCCTCTCTCCTCAAGAGTACCCTGGGAAAGAGTGGGAGCTGGCCTCCCACAGATGGCCCCAGAATTAGGGACATAACTAGGGATTTGGTGAAAGGAGAGTAGGGGGTGTTGTGGGAGCAGCGGGGAGGGGGGGACTCCTGGTAATGAATTAAAAGTAAAGGCAATGGTATTTTATTTTGGGGAGTAAAATTGCATATAGACAAAGCAAAGTGGTTGAAAGAAAAGCCAAAGTGAGAGGTTAGGATGCAATGAGAATCTCTCTGTGTCTAGTTTTCTTTCACTCTTAATTTCTATCTATCAAAATTAAATAAAAATATAGGATTAGGTATGGGAATGTTGGGTAAAAAAAAAAACTTAGCATAAGAGTAGAATTTCTAGCCGGGTGGTGGTGGTGGTGGCGGCGGCGGCGGCGGCGGCGGCGGCGGCGGCGGACGCCTTTAATCCCAGCACTCGGGAGGCAGAGCCAGGCAGATCTCTGTGAGTTCAAGGCCAGCCTGGGCTACCAAGTGAGTCCCAGGAAAGGCACAAAGCTACACAGAGAAACCCTGTCTGGAAAAACCAAAAAAAAAAAAAAAAAAGAGTAGAATTTCCCTAGTGCTGAAATGGGACAGGAAAATAGTATGCAGTTCTTCAAAGATTCACTTGTAGAAAGCTGAAAAACTAGAGGGGTTAAGGTGGAACCACAAGTATGGAGATTTTTGGAGTTCATAGAATATGGAGGGGGGCTACCCACCACCCCCACATTTTTCCAGAGTGCTCTTGAGTAGGAGCAGCAGGAAATATTAGATAGAAGAATTAGAGTGGGGAGAAACAGAGAGAAAATACAGGATAGCCTCGAGAGGGCCTGGAACCTATTCCATCAGGCCCTGGCTCTCTCTGCCCTAGGGTATTCATAGAAATGCCAAGGGGTGGAGCAAAAGACCTCCCCACAGCACAGCCAAGTACAGACCATCTCAGACAGCTGCACTGAGACCTGTGGTCCAGTCATCCTCTCTTTAGTGGGTAAAGCCACTAGGAAACCTGAAGATGGGCTCCCACAGGTCTCCCTTTCTTAATATATAAAAAACAACTCCTTGTTAAGAGCTCACAGCAATCTCCATAGCTGTCACACCTCCCAGTATGGGAGTAGAGGATAAAGATGGCATATCTTTTTTGGATTGGGTCCAAGGTGACTATAGCAGTCTCAGCTGCATCAAGCCCTTTTTAAACCAAAAACTCTTATGGCGACTACAAACTTAAAGAATCCCTTAGCTTCATCATTACCATTAACAGGTTAACAGAAACATTGCTATATATAGTTATAATTCTCTCAATCTTACATCTCAAAGCAAACTCTTAACAGAATCGTTTGAATTAGCATAAATGGTGCTATATATAGTTACAATTTTGCCAGTCTTACAACTTAAACTCTTAATAGAACCATTTGAATTTCTTGCTAACAGAACATAGGAAAACTTATGATGTTTTCACATCAAACTTCAATGTTTCCTTAACTTCACAACACCAGGGGGCATTAATAGCAATAGCTTAACATAATAACATGACCATTACTATCCTACACATACATTCAACCTTAATTCACTCACAACTCCACCTTTTCTTAATAATTTTTTAAACAAAATCTCAAACCTAATTAAAAAAACCCAAACATATACAATCCTCCAAAAGCAGTTTCTTAATAAAACTCTTTACACTTTAAAGTAATCTCATATTACACGCATTTGCATTTGTTACTAACAAAACATAACATTAACCCACTCAAATAACAAGAAAATATTTTTTAAATTAAACAGACTAATGAATATTACTTCCCCCATTTTTTTGTAATTAAAAAAAACAAATTTCTCTATTTAAACAGTTTATAACACATTTTAACACAAAACTAGTTCCATAAGTAATTCTATTTTTCATAAACAATTCCATAAAACAGTTCCACTTTTAACACAAAACAATTCATGAATCACCAGTTAATAAAGCATATATACATACACAAAACTGCATCTTAAGCCTAGGTAGAAACAAATTTCTTCATTTAAACACTTCCTAGCTCATCATCATAAGTAAATTCAAAATTCTCCCATTGCAATGAAATCATTAGTGTTCATTTCATTTCTCAAGTCTCAAAATTCAAATAATTCTGGTACCAGCCTTCCAAATATGGAGAAATCCATAGCCAAAACCTTTTTGTAGTTTTATCTCATTTTTAAGTACAAAAGGTTCAAAAAAAAGTAAATTCTGATCCTAGACTTTCACTTCCAAATACAAAGAAATGTTTTACAACCAAAAACTTTTTGCAGTTGACAATTTTAGTTCAAACAAGTGGCTCTGCAACCTTCATCTCCAAGCCAGCCAGAGACAGTTTAGTTACAGTAACATTTTAAACTGCACCACTTTTGCTACTAGCCCAGGTTTTTCTGTGTTGCCTTGATTTTCCAATGGATCTCAGCTGCAGGTGCCCGTCTGTGGTGGTTGTGCTGGTTCTGACATCCACCAACCTTAGCTTCTTAGCGGCTTCTGGAGCTTTTGAAACCCCTCAGACTGCCAGCTTGCCGTCTCCTAGGACACTATCTTCTGTATCTCAAGTTACTTCACCATGTACATTAAGCATATATTCACACCCAGTGTTCACACTTTTTCACAAACTCACATATAACATATTAACATATACTTCTTACAACTCTATAGGACTACGTTAGCAAATATTTCTTATATACTTCTTTAAACTTATATCATGACCATTTCCTACATGTCTTCACCTCTTATAAGCTTATTACTACATGTCTTAAAGAAATTCTATAGATCTATTTACACACTTATATTCATAAGAACTATTAAGCAAACTCTATAGGACTACCATTAGCATATATCTAACTTAGCAAACATCTAAAAGATTTGTTAACACTTAGAAGAGATTTAACATTTTCTAACGAGATATTTTATCACTATAACTATTAGAAAGATTCTCTTAACTAGAAAGGAAGTACGAAAATCATTTCTAAAGTTCAGAGCTTATAATCAGCTTTGATAGTTCTGAGAGTTCTTTTGAAATGAGTCTATTTCTTTAGTGGCTTTCTTAACTCTGGGATTTAGTTAGTTCTGTTGCTAAACAGTACTTTATGCATTCCAGATCTTCTACAAAAACTCTGTTAAGAGCTATCTCAGTTTACAGCAAAACCAAAAGGAAAGAAAAGAGAAGAGAAGAAAAATCTTGTAAGGAATATTCTGGTTTTGAATTGCTTAGCTGGCGACTCAACAGACAATTTTCCATCAGGAGTTAAAGCTGTGTTTGCCATGAGTTCTTTTAACAATGCTGATGTTTCTGATAGATTTTTATTAGCCCAATATTTTCACCAAAACTGCTACTGTTCAAAGGACTCAAGAACATAGGCGTTCTTTCATGTTTCACTTCATTAGCTACTTAACCTCTGATGTTATCATTATTAGCAGCTGTGATACACTCTAACCGTGAGTTATTTAACTCAGATTGTTCTCACAAACATCAGTGCATTCACTAAGCAAACATTCTGATTTAACATTGTTTTCTTATGAAAGAACTCTATTTTGTAAGACAGCTGGATTTTTTTAATCTTGATCTCCATCTATAAAACAGTTATTCCTTTTGAATGCCTGTTTCCTTGTCCCCTTAATAGACTGGCAAATGAATCATTCATTGCAGCCCGTTTGTACAAAAGGCAAAGAACTTTTTAATTGCCCATAAGTTTCTTCATATCTAAAACAATGTTCAGGGTACAGACTGCTTTCCCTTGCTTGTTTAAGGGTTTTAAAGTGGCTTGTTTGCTCTTATAGGTAGCTTTTTGTCATCCAATTACCATAAAAACTCTGCACAGCTATTAGGGGAAATGAAGGTATTTTCCCAAAGGAGCCAAAAAAAAAAAAAAAAAGAGCTCGGCACAGTTCCGAGTTTCGTATTCTTACAATTTTAAAAACTGTATTTTAAGTTTACTGTGAGCGTCTTTTTGCGCTGAAAAAAAGTTTTTCTGGCAATGTCGCCATCTTTAGCAAAAAAAAAAACTACCTTTCCCAGAATGCATTTCTCTTATATCAGTCCACTGTTACAAGCTACCTTTACAGACTCCATTTCCCATAGTTCTTTTCAGATCCAGGCGTCAACTTCCGGCTCTTTTAATGGGCTCCCTTTCTTATTGAAAAGTCAAGTTTCTGCTTTTAGCAGGGCCGATTTGAACCAAGCATTTTGCGTTTTCAACTATGGGAGATCGGGGAATTTCTGTTCTGAGCTGGCCCCAAAAGGCGTTTCTCTTTCATTCAACACAGGCCCCAGATCAGAACAGCACCTGCCCGGCCAGTGCGCATTGGAGGCGAGCACTTCTGATACCAACATTTTCCTTAGCTAGACAGTGAAAAACCAAAGCACTTAAAACAGAGCTTGGCCACAGTTCCTTCAGAGATTTTCACTGATAGATCTTTATCTCATTTTGCCTGTTTCTTTCCCCCTCAGATGCAGAGCTTCAGACTCATCATGCTGTAGTTCTGTTCCTCTGTTAGCTGCCTCTGAAGGTAGGGCCTTGTTTCCTCTGAATCTGCCTCAAACTCTAGCAGTTTTCCCCAGGTTTTGCACCTTCTGGGGAGGAATTTGTCTCTTGTCCATTTCTGTTTTCAGGGTCTGTGCAACTTGTCTTCAGACCTCTGCATTTTATCAAGGGAAGTCTTTGTTATCCCTAATCTTGCATTAGGACATGTACACTTCCCTAATCAGTCACCTGGCACAGTTCCCCAGCAGATTGCTTTCATTTGTCTGTGTGCTCCCAGAGCTTATCACTGCGTACTCTCAGATAGAGCTTATCACCAAGTACTCTTCAGATAGAGCTTATCACCAGAGGCAAATAAGCCCTCAGGGCTACACTCCCTCACCTCACCTGGAGTCAGTGGGGGTAAACTAGAAGCATTTGTTTTCGAAAGGTCCTTTCTCAGACAGGAAAAAGCTTTTCTCAGAGAGATTTATTTTTGCGGCTGTGGATACTGTTGTAGCCCCACCTGTCAACCTAGGGCTTACAGGAAGGTGGGTGACTGTGTGTTTCCCACCAGCTTTGCCTTCTCAGATGTAAGTTAGAAGTGAGGATACAATGCTTAACAAGAGGGCTTTAGCTCATCGCTTCAGGGGATCTTTGTGTTAGGGTGATTGGGGGCTCCTTTTCATTCTGATAGATGCTCACTCAGAAACAAAACCCTTGATGCCTCGGCTCAACTGCAGCTGAAAGGTTCAGGCTTTACTGCTTATACTGCAGTTTCCTGCCACGCTGGGCTCTCTGTGGCTTTTCACCCGAACTCTCCCAAGTGTTTCCTCAGGGGATCTGACCACTGTCTTTTACTAGCTTGACGAGACAGAGCTTAGAAGAGAGGTGTCTGGGAACTCAGTCCCTGTCTCCCTCATTGCAGGGAGGATTTCTCTGGCTTGAAAGAAAGGCAGAACTTAGGTTTTGTTTTCCATTAAAGCAAATCACAGGTGATTTCCTGTACTAGTATCTCCAGATGATTCTAATTTTTGCATTTACAGAAAGAAAAGTTTTGAAAGGCTTTTTAGAGAGAAATTAAGTTTTTTAAGAGAGCTTTTAGTTTCAGAGACAAAGATTAACTTTTCCCAAGACTTCCAAACTTTGGCTTACTACCCCCATATTTTGCTTCAGAGAAAATTACTTTCTCCTGCCACTTGGGACCAAAAACTTCCCGCAGGAGTCTTTTTTCTACCCCATAAGCTCAAAAAAGAAAAAGCTTTTCCCTGCCTGTAAAGCTCAAAGAAGATGGATTTTCTTTCCGAATTTGCATTCAAAGCCCCTAAAGTTAGAAAACTGAAAACTTAGTTTTTCTGTCTAGTTGCCTAACTTATCTTAAGCAAATTTTTTTCTATATACTTTACACTTTTAAGTTTTTCCTGCACTATATTGCTACACTATACCTTCCTTATTTTTCACAGATAGAAATTGAGAGAGAGACAGAAAGATAGAAATCTTAATAGAGATCTTGTGCTGCAGCATCAGACATCCTTTCAGTCCATTTCCCTTTTCTCTCGAGGACAATACCCCCTGTCCTATTTAAATTTTCTCTTTTATTTCATCACTGAACCACTCACTCTTCAACTGGCAGGACGTAACTCCTAACTTTCCCCAGGCATTCTGAAATGAATCTAAATATATTGCTATTATTTTCCTTTGTCTTCAGTCCCTGTTCTTGGCACCATTCTGTGGAGGGGGGCTACCCACCACCCCCACATTTTTCCAGAGTGCTCTTGAGTAGGAGCAGCAGGAAATATTAGATAGAAGAATTAGAGTGGGGAGAAACAGAGAGAAAATACAGGATAGCCTCGAGAGGGCCTGGAACCTATTCCATCAGGCCCTGACTCTCTCTGTCCTAGGGTATTCATAGAAATGCCAAGAGGTGGAGCAAAAGACCTCCCCACAGCACAGCCAAGTGCAGACCATCTCAGGCACTTGCACTCAGGCCTGTGGTCCAATCATCCTCTATTCGGACCTGCTGGGTAAAGCCACTAGGAAACCTGAAAATGGGCTCCAACAATAGAGGATCTGTGTCCTTTGGTTCTCTGACTATGGGGATCTGAACACAGACTCCTGGAGGAGAATTGAAGCAGAAATGAAAAAATACTGAGGCAAACAGGCCAGAAAAAAATTCCTGTGGAAGCTTTCAGCCTGTAGGCATTGATTCAATTCAGCTTAGATCCAAGCTCTGAGATACAGGGGGAAATTTTCCCTGAGGTGCCATGAGGGAAACAAAACCCTGCACTCTGTCAGCAGTGCCTGAAAGCACTTTTTTTTTTTTTTTTTTTTTTTTTTTTTTGGTTTTTTTGAGACAGGGTTTCTCTGTGTAGCTTTGCGCCTTTCCTGGAGCTCACTTGGTAGCCCAGGCTGGCCTCGAACTCACAGAGATCCTCCTGGCTCTGCCTCCCGAGTGCTGGGATTAAAGGCGTGCGCCACCACTGCCCGGCCCAACCTGAAAGCACTTTTATAACACTGTATAATCAGAGTCAGTTCCCGCTTGGCAATGATGCCATTTAAAAGAATAGAAGTCTTAGGATAAGACAAGAGAAGAATAGAAGACCTTTAAAATGTAATAATTTCTCTTACTGAAAAAATGGAAACTCTTCAGGTCTCTCCCTCTCAGAAGGTTACTCATCGTTCTTCTGTAAGGGCAGGCAGGATTAGACTCACCTGAGGGGGGCGTCTATTAGAATGGAAAGGTTGCTCCCAACTGCCTTAGCACAAAAATCCCCAGAGCATTGCAAATCCTCACTGTTAGCACTGCATCTCCTCTTCAAGCCACCATTCAGGAAGTGGCTAGCAGGTGAGAAGAAGTGCAAGGCTTTCAAATGTTTCCCATAATAGAGCCGCAAGACACCCAGAGAAATACCATGGGAATGTGTGTTCCAATCACTTTCAAACAACTTAAGCTAAAAACAGCATGTAGTCAATATGGCCTGACTGCTGCTTTCACAACATTGTTAGAAAGCCTTTTTTCCCAGAGGCCCTGGGGACTGGAAACAAATGGCCAAAGCCTGCCTGTCAGGTGGATATTATTTGCTATCGAAAAGTGAGTATGTAGAGCAATGTTAGGCCACAGATGAAATAAATCAGGTCCAGCAGATTCCCATTACTTTTGATATGCTTGTGTTTTGCCCAGATTGTGACCCCCGAAAGAGACCACCGAAGACCTTGAATGTCCAGAATGCAACAGCAAGGGTTATTCTGCAGATACAAGTCTAGACAGGGACTCATTCCTACACCCAATACAGTGAGGCAGGGAGGAGTCCCTCTTTCTTGGGGAAGTTAGTTTTTATAGGCAAAACCCATAAAATTTCTTAGAGGGGAAGGGGTTAGTATGGGTCCATCCTTGATTGGTCCAGTTTTTCCCCCGGGCCTGGACTTTATCTTATTCTAGCTTATCTGTTTACCCTGTCAGGAGTTTTACAACTCATCTCCGGGGTCTGGTCATGTTTTCTCCGGAGAGGGGCATCTCGTGGTTAATTGGTTACCATCAGACATCCTGACTCTGTTCTTTTGTTCCTGGGGCTGGTGCCATCATTTCTGGGGACTTGAAACTGGCCTGGGTCTATCTATATTGAGATATCTTTGTCTAAGGCCCCCTTTTTGAGACAATAGAGTGAGGGTCTTGTTGTGCTTAGATCACGTCCCCAAAGCCACCACTGGAGACTTTAGGTACAGAATGCAAAAGTAAGATGTTTTCTAAGTTTACAAGCCTCCAAGGAGGCTCTTCCAAATCTCTCACTCACAGCAGGGAGGTTGGAAGGAGCACTCCCCTTTCTTTGTGAGGCTAGTTCTTAAAAGCACAGACCATATAATTTATTTTAACCCGCGTCCCTTTTTAGTCTTTTGGTTGAATATCCTGACTGTGTTTTCCAAAGTCCCTGTAGCAGATACAGCCACCTGGGGAAAAGGGGTCTAAGTTCTTATCTACATTTAGGAATCCTGGATTAAGCTTCTCTTTGTCTGTAGGGGATAGAGTGGGGGGTTTTACTGAGGTATCACACTTGCTGGAGAAGGTCCTTATCGGGAGACAGGTCAACAGTTAAATTTTGATGTGGCAGAGTTTGCTCAGGTTAATGCAGCTGCCAGAAAGGCCTGCAAAAAACTTCCATCATCTGGAAGACAAACTGAGGGATTTATCATAGATAAAGCAAGGGCCTGATGAATTGTTTCAGGATTTTGTTTCTAGGCTAAGGCAAACGGCAGCAGGTTAACTGGAGATTCAGAAGCTGGACTTCTGCTTGTTAAACAGCTCACCTATGAAAATTCTAATGCAGCACGCCAAGCCACATTAACACCCTTTTAGAAAGAAAGTAAATATCTCTGACTATATTCGACTCTGTTTGGATATAAGGCTGTCATACAATCAGGGGATAATCATGGCTGCAGCATTACAGGGAAAAATAGTCAAGAATATTTTATACCAACAAAGACATCCTGGCTGAAGACAAGGGAGAACGGTTGAACCTCTGGGAAGTTGCTTTGGATGTGGCCAGATGGGACACCATATTAAGAGGTGTCCTGAAAGGAGAAATAGCTTAAGGGCAAATAGAGAACCTGAGTTATGCTTCAGATGCAAGAGAGGGAAATATTGGACTAATAAATGTCTACCAAGAATGAATACCCAGGGAAAACTGTTTCAGGGAAATGGATGGAGGGGCCAGATCCAGGCCCCAACAAAATAGATCTTTGGGGTAACTTTGCAGTCAATCTCCCAGCAAAGAAATATATTCAGGACCTCTATAAAGCAACCCCAGCTAGTGCTAGATTACATCTCAACTCTTATATCTATGCAGTTTTAACTCCTGAAATGGGGATGCAGTGCCCCCCCCTCCGTGGGTGTTTATGGACCTTTACCAAAAGGCACTGTAGGGTTATTGCTGGGAAGAAGTAGCACCAGCATGCAGGGGCTCTTTGTTGCTCTGGAGTAATTGCCACACTGATTATGTGGGAAAAATTAATGTGACGACTTATTCACCCAAGGGAATTTCTGTAATAAAGTCTGGCCAGAGACTTGACCAGTTAAGTTTACTTCCTCAGATACAAACAAGAAAATCCAGTCAAAAAAAGATAAAAGAGGAGAAGCAGGATTTGGTTCATCAGATGTCTATTGGCTGCAAGCCATAGATTCACAACACCCAGAACTCACTTTGGTTATAAATGGAAAGAGTTTCTGGGGTCTTTTAGATACAGATGTGTATTTATCTGTTATAACTGCTAGTCAATGGCCTCTGTGTGGCCAAAAGTGGAAACTATTTCATAGCTGAAAGGAACTGGTCAAATTCAGTGTCCTGAGCAGAGAAGCAATGAACTCTACTGGAAAGATGAAGATCATGAAGGAGCTTTTTGACCATACATTATCATTCACTTTCCTGTAAATTTGTGGGCTCAAGATGTTATGAGCTATATGGGAGTACATTTATATAGCCCCAATACAATCATCACTAAGCAGGAAGTACCTAACCAGGAGTTAGTAGAAACATTATCTTTATCCCCTAAAGAAAGAGCTAATAGGGAGGACTAGAGTAATTTTAGGAAGGGTCATTGAACAGCCTGTATTCCATGAAGATCCTATAACTTGGAAATCTGATCATCCTGTGTGGATAGATCAATGGCCCCTAACAGAAGAAAAAGTCCCATAAGAGATGCCATACTAGTTTGTACTGATGGGCCTTCCAATGGGAAGGCTGCTTATGTTGCCAATGGAAAAAGCTATGTAGTACAAACAACCCCAGCTTCTGCACAGATAGTGGAATTATAGGCAGTGAATATGTTTTTTTCAGTTTCTCATAAACAGCTCATATATATTTAATTTATATACAGATAGTCAATATATTTATATAGCTCTTCAGGTTATAGAAAATGTTCCATATATTTGGATGAGCAACAGTCAAGTTACAATGCTGTTTCAACAAATTCAAGATGCTATTCACCAAAGAAAGCTATCATGCATTGTGGGTCATACTAGAGCTCATTCCAATCTTTCTGGTCCTCTAGCCAGTGGCAATGCAACAGCTGACAAATTAACGTGGATGATTATCTTATCCCACACTCATATTGCAGAATTTGGCAAATTTAAACATGTACATGTAACCATCAACATTTATTTGGGATATTTAATGTCTAGTACACAATCTGGAGAGCTATAAAACATGTAATTATGTATTGCTTGAAATGTTTTTTTTCTATGTGAATACCAAAAGTTATTAAAACCAATAATTGTTCTGGATACAACAGTAAAGCTTTTCAGCAATTTTGTTCCCAGTGGCAAACTGAGCATAAAACAGACATTCCTTATAATCCTCAAGGACAAGGCATAGTGGAAAAAGCCCATGGCAGTCTTAAAATGCAGCTTCAAAAATTAAGAAGGGGAAATTTTTCCCTCAGTCACCACATAATGCATTGAATCATGGTCTTTTCATTCTGAATTTTTTGAATGTGGATGTCCATGAGCAATCTTCCATGGATAGATTTTGGCATGACAGCATCCAAGCAGCTTTTGCTCAGGTAAAATGGAAAGATCTTTGCTTGGGATTATGGAAAGGTCCTGACCCTCTTTTAATATGGGGACAAGAGCATGTTTGTATTTTTTTCACAAGATGAAAATGAAGATCAATGACTATCTGAGCATTTGGTGAGGTGTGTGGAACAGAGAAATGTCAGCTCCAGTGATGCTCCTCCAGAAGCGCTGGAATGAGAGCAGTGGAACCAATGTTCCTGATATTGAGATTCCATCCTGCAATCTGGAGAAATAAGCGGGTCCCCCAGACTGCTAAGAAGTTTGAGACAAAAGGTTTTGTAGCTATTTAGAAAAAAACTGGAATTAGATGGAGCCTGGAGCCACACCACTTTTAGCAGCCAATTAATGCATAGCCCCTTTAAGAAACAGTTTGAGTCTTACCAGCTGAACAGAAAAACACCTCAGTATTGTGGCAACCATTCTCTCCCTGAAGCAAGGCTTCTCAGGAAAGTTAACTGAAAGTGCTGCTGTAACTGAGTGAAGTTTCTCCAATGTTTGTTTAAATTGTGCCATGCAGGGGAGTTGCAATAAGTAAAGGGACGGCCCCCTGGCTAGGGACCATCTGCCTCTGGGCATACTTCTGCCAGTTCTGGAACATCTGAGAAGGCCCGGTGGGAAAGGTAGCTTTGGGGGAGTGGTGTCATCCTGAATGTTACAGCACCCTATCAGCAAGTGTCACAGCCCCCTAGCAACAGCACTCACTGTATTCCAGGATCCAGGGAGCTGGATACAAAACCTCTACAGCCACTGATGAATTAGGCTCTATTGGAGAAATTATTTTGGCCACTCCACGTAGTTAAAAGTATATTTATTTAATGGCGTAACTCACAAATTAAGTAATGGGTAGGTCGCAGGGTCTGGGGAAGGTGTAACGCAGTCCAGCGGTGTTCTCCGGAGCTCTGCACAGTCAATCTGCACCGGTCAGCGTCCGGGCACCGAGAGAGCACCCAGAGAGAGCGCTGGCCCATCCAGCTCTCGGGTCCCCAGGCGCCTCCCCTCGCCCCACCTCGTAGGCGTGGCAGTTGCCAGAGTCTCAATGGGGGTTGGAACTTCCAGAACCAAGCTGGAATGGCTACCCACTACATCTCCCCCTTTTTGTCTAAATAAGAAGGTTCTAAACTAATACAAGACTATATACAAAGGAATGGTTATCAAATATTGTCCAGAAATAACGAGAGATAATGACCTAGATAAGATGTAACTACAACCAATGCAAACAATATCAAGCAAGAAACACATACTAAAATCCAGAGAAGTATAGAGCATAGGTAAACAGCATGTTATAAAGATCATTCAAAGGTGTCCTATCCTAAAGAACCTGAATCTAATACTTAATATGTTCTATCTAAGATATTATATATACTAAGTTGTAACTATAACTGCTAGTCTTCAATCCCATCAAAGACCTGAGAAGGAACATAATGGTACCTGAGAAATGGTAGATGGATGCAAGCAACTTTCGGGAATCTTGCAAGAGTAGACCAAGACAGCTGGCAGCCTGGACAGTCACCTAATGTTTCTCAGCATTGTTGATGCATTCAAATTGGCTACAGGCCTAGAGTATCTGACAGACCATTTTCAGAAGCAGGATTTCTGAAAGACCATCTTACCCTGTCTTGGCAGAGTACAGTGGTCGCTTTCCTTGTGTCCCGCTTGTCCAGAAAGGAGAACATTGCATTTGTACTGTCAGCCATCAAGGCAAGGGCAGTTCTTTGCCCAGTAGGCCATTTTGTGCCAAAAGACAAACTTCCAAATGGAAATGTCTTAGAAGCCCAACATTCTCTCGGGATCAATTGGTGCGGTGCAGCCAGGAGCAATTGTGTCTCACGTCAACAGAATTCTAAGTTATTTAAATGCCATATTCTCCAGGTCTATGAAGTGTTTGAAGATTACCTGCCCATCTGACCTTTGTATCTGTAAATCTGGATAACCTAACTAACGTAACTATAGAGATGACAGGCATAGGCGACTATAAATCTATAAATCTTATCTATCGAAATAACCTAAGGACTAAGGCTTCACGTAAATAAGGTAAACAGTCTATAAGCAAATGTATGGTGAAGAACGATGACTTCAAACTGTCAAGAAAACTTTCAGGATGATATCAAAGCTGACTGTGGACTCTGAAATACAGGAATAAAGCAGTTTTGAGTTCGTCTACAACTTTAACTTATTTGTGTATTCTCTGTCTTGTTGGAAGAAAACATAAACAGTTCTGTTAAGAGCCCTTTTCTAGATGTTTGCTAAAGTTTGTAAAGTAGTCCTATAGAGTTTGCTTTTGAATGCAAGTTTGTAAAAAGTGTAAAAACGTATAGTGATATCATGCAAGTTGTAAACATGTATAGTAATGTTCATACTAGAATTATGTTAATTTATTAATGAACCATGGTTTGGTGAGGCTACGAGAATCTTTAAATTTGATGCAGTTTATTTGATGCATTTGCATCGAGAGTTTTGATTTAGAAAAGGGCTTAGCACAGCTAAGGCTGTTGTAGACATCTTAGACCAATTCAAAAAGAACATTCCATCTTTATTATCCTCCACTTCTTTGCTGGTGGGTGTATTAGCCCAGGGATTGCTGTGGATGTTCCAACTACTTGCAAGCTCTTAGTAGGGACCTGAGTCAGAGCTGAGTTAGGTTTTGTACCCCCCTCTTGTCAGAGGCTGGTAGTCAAAGACAGGCAACTTTCTTCTTGCTAGCTTCCAACCTAAGCCAGAATATGCTTGATGGAAAGTGTGTCTCCATGATGGGTAAGGAAGATTAATAAGGAAGAATGACCTAAGACAGGCATAATCTATCTGAAGGGTCTGGGGGTCCTTTATTATATAAAGAGAGGGAAACTGTGGAGGCCCTAATGAGATCTGAGCTTGCTTTACCTAGCAAGGCTGCATTAGGGGATTGCTTGACCACATGCATGGTTACCAGGTGTTTGGAAGTGTCTGCACTTGGATGCGCTAGGGGGAGGTCTTTTGCCATGCCCCTTGGCATTTCTATAAAAAGCACTTTTAAAGAGACAGGAGGGGCTGGTGGATATTGATCCAGGTCCTCCCAAAGCTATCCTGTGTTTCTGTCTGTCTGTCTTCTCCACACTATCTTTCTACCTAAATTTTTCTTATCCATCTCTCCTCAAGAGTACCCTGGGGAAAAGTGGGAGCTGGGATCCCACAGTTTTTGTACCTCTAGGCAGAAGCAGAGGCTCTGGGAGGAAGCTAGAGGACATGCACATGAGGCTGTATGCTGAGAATATCACCAGTTGTCAAATGTTCCTCCCCACCTGATAGCTAGAACCAGAGAGTGTTGTGGTCCTAGTCAGATGGGGACTGGGCCTTGCATCAGCAAAGAAGAGGTAAGAAGACTGATGTCATCCTTCAGGTTCATGGAAAGATTTCTAGGACTAAAGATCTCAGAAAGTGTTGTCAGGAGTGTGGAGTCGGGCCTGAGATAAAAATTAGCATAAAAAGAAGCAAAACCAAAACACCCCTCTACCAAGACTGACATGTACAATAGCACAGGTTATATAAATGTTCTATAAAGGTTCTACATCTAGGCACAGGGACCTAGGTGACATTAGGCGGCTAAGCTTCCCCCTACACACACACTTCTTTCTTTGAAAGTTATGGTCTCTGTTTCTACTACTGTGCACATGTCTCTGTCCAGTTTCTTGTTCTATTACACAAGAACCTAGAAATCCTAGAAGCTGCTACCACACTCCAATGTTTGTTTGTAATACCAGAACATTCCTTCTGCCACCTTCCATTGTCTCTCTGTGTTATGAAATCATTTCAGATTCTGAGGAAAGGGGATTGCTTTTGCTTCTGGTGCTGGGGAAACAAGGTCACACTGAAAAAAAAGATATGGCTTTGGACACCATTGCAAAATATAGATGCTCACAAGAAGTTTTATACCTTGCTTTTTACTTAAACATTTATGTGGAGCTTATTTACAGAACCAGAACAAAGGGAGAGAGTTTTTTTTAAAGAGACATTGGTAGTCCTAGTTTATTTAACCAGTTCTCTGCAGATGGGTATGTAGATATTCTCTCTCTTCCCTTCTCTCTCTCCTTTCTTTAAATTTAAATCTCCTTTCCCCATATTAATTGTCTTAGAATCATTTTGGCATTTACATTTTGCCATATATTTGCCAATTTACCTAAAAGGTAAATGCATGTATTTTATTTTTGTTTATAGCTATTGCCTCTGGCATACTTTTTGAAGAACCATACCATCACAGAATATTAGAAATCAAACATAATATCTTAAGTAATCCTTTATTGACATAGGGCCCATTGCATTAGAATCAAGTGCTAGGCCTAGCCAAATTGACTTGGGGACCTCTTACTGTAGAATCACACTCTTTGATGAAGTATCCTAAGAATATCCTTTCAGAATGTCTCCACCTGGTCCTTCTCTTTTTTAACATTTCAGAAGAATGATTTCATTCAATTTCTTCACTGTATGTATGTACACATGTATGATATATGTGGTAGAGGCTCACCATGTAGTACAGACTAGCATGGAACTTATAATTCTGATGACTCAGTTTCCTTCAGAATTTTCAGGCCTGCACCCCATACCTGGTAGTTTTCTCACTCTGTAAATGGGAAAACTAGAGGCAGACTGATGGCTTTTTTGGTACTCTGCTATGATTCTCTTTACATAAAAATTGTTCCCTGGGCCACACATCATGACACACTCCTTCAATCCCAAAGCTCCAATGGCAGAGGCAAGTGAATCTCACTAATTTTCAGGCCAGCCTAACATATACTGGAAATTCCAGACTAACCAGGGTTACATAGTGAGACATTGTCTCAAAAGCAAATGAAACATGTTTCTCACAGAGCTAAGAATTATTGAAGACAGGACATACAGTTATTTCAGTACTTAGCTGTATGCTTGATTTCTGATAATATTGGGCTTCCTTTTGCAGGTTCTCAGTCTTCAAGATCAAAGACTTTTAAAACAGAATCAAAAGGAGACTGGAGGACCATTAGAATCTGAAAGGAGAACAACAGAGCAGGCAAGCTGTGGATTCCAGCACGTGTCAGGAGTAGGGAGATGGATAAGAGAGGGCACTGTGTTTTTGAGTTAGCGATAAGTGTCTGTAAACAGCTGCATGGGCTGATAGGGCCTTTCAGAGAGTCAGGATAAGCAGGTTTAGGATTGGGGCCCATGTGATGGCCAGTCTTGATGAGGTTTAGAATCACCATTGGAAACAAACTTCTGGGCATATCTTTGATGGAGTTTTGTAGACGAATTTCTAAATGGTCTTATTAAATAAAAAAGACAGAGCCAAATATAGGGGTGAAAGCCTTAGATCAGGGAAATAGGGAAAGCCACCAGGCAACCTCACCCCACCAACTCAGCAGTTTCCAAATGCGAGTTACTTCCTGTCTTCCCACATCTTTATTGCCTTGCTGTTCTGCCATCTCATTGGCTCTCTTAGCCTAGCTACCTCACTTCCTCTTCCTACACAGCTCTGTCACTTTCTGTCTGTCTGTACAGACCTCCAGGCATCTATGGTTGGTACTGGGATTAAAGGCATGTGTCCCACACTTGGCTCTATTCCCTAGTGTAGCCTTGTTTTTTTGTTTTTTGTTTGGTTGGTTTTTGGTTTTTGGGTGTTTTGTTTTGGGTTTGTTTGTTTGTTTGTTTTTTTCAAGACAGGGTTTCTCTGTGTTATAGCCTTGGCTGTCCTGGAACTCGCTCTTTTTAGACCAGGCTGGCCTCAAACTCACATAGATCTGCCTGCCTCTGCCTCCCAAGTGCTGGGATTAAAGGCATGCACCACTGTGGGGCGTTTACCCACCACCCTCACAGTTTCCCAGAGTTTTCTTGAGTGCGAGCAACAGGAAATATGAGATAGAAGAATTCATTGCGGAGAATATTGCAGAGATAAACAGATAGAAAATAAAAGATAGCCTCGAGAGGGCCTGGAATCTTTTCCAACTGGCCCTGACTGTCTCTGCCCCAGGGTTTCTATAGAGACGCTAAGGGGTGGAGCAAAAGACCTCCTCCCCCAGCACAGCCAAGTGCAGACCATCTCAGACACCTGCACTCAGGCCTGTGGTCCTGATCATCCTCTATTCGGACCTGCTGGGTAAAGCTACAAGGAACCCCAGAACGGGCTCCCACAGCCCCCCCCCCTTATTAATATATAAAAAATAACTATTAATGGCTTACAGCAATCTCCATAGCTGTTACACCTCCCAGTATGGGAGTAGAGGATGATATAGATGGCATTTCTCTTTTAAATTAGGTCCAAGGTGACTACAGCAGTCTTAGCTGCCTCAAGCCCTTTCTAAACCAAAAACTCTTAAGGCGACTACAAACTTAAAGAATCCCTTAGCTTCATCATTACCATTAACAAGTTAACATAAATATTGCTATACATAGTCACAATTCTCTCAATCTTACAACTCAAAGCAAACTCTTAACAGAACCATTTGAATTAGCATATATGGTGCTATATATAGTTAACAATTTTCTCCGTCTTACAGCTTTAACTCAATCATTTGAATTTTCTTGTTAACAGAACATAGGAAAAACTTCGATGTATTCACATCAAATTTAAATATTTCCTTAACTCCACAAAACCAGGGTGCATTAATATCTATAGGTTTCTGCGAACATAATTCAATCTCATAACTCCTCCTTTTCATTATAATTTTTTAAACAAAATCTCAAACCTAGTTAGAGGAACCCAAACTTATACAATTCCTACAAACCCATATTGAAAAGCAATATTTTCAATCTAACCATTAACACTTTGAAAACTTTCAGCAAAACATCCAAAAGCAGTTTCTTAATAAAACTCTTTACACACTTTAAAAGTAGTCTCTTAGTATACCCCATTTGCATTTCTTACTAACAAAACATGACATTATTCCACTCAAAGAAAATATTTTTTAAATTAAATAGACTAAGGAATATTAACTCTCTCCTTTATAATTTTTTAAGCAAAATCTCAAGCCTAGTTATAAAACCCAAACTTCTGTTTAAACAGTTCCATTTGTAACACAAAACCAGTTCCATAAGTAATTCCATTCTTACATAAACAGTTCCACAAAACAATTCATGAATCACCAGTTAATAAAGCATATATGCATACACAAAACTGCATCTTGATTCTAGGTAGAAATACATTTCTTCATTTAAACAGTTCCATTTTTAACCCAATTCTAGAAATACATTCCTAAGTCATTACTCAAAATTGTCCCATTGCAATGAAATCTCTATTGTTTATTTCATTTCTTAAGTCTTAAAATTCAAATGATAAATTCTGGTACTAGCCTTCCAAATATGAGAAATCCATAACCAAAATCTTTTTGTAATTTTATCTCATTTTAAGTTCAAAAAGTTCAAACAAGAAAAATTCTGGTATCAGGCTTTCACTTCCAAATATGAAGAGACGTTTTTCAACCAAAACTTTTTGCAGTTAATAATTTTTGTTCAAACAAGCGTCTCTGAACTTTTATTTTCAAGCCAGAGACCTTTTTAGGTACAGTAGTATTTTAAACCGCACCGTTTTTGATGTTAGCTCAGGTTTTTCTGTGTTGCATCGATTTTCCATGGATCTCAGCTGTGGATGCCTTGCGCTGGTTCTGGTGTCCGCCATCCGTAGCTTCTTAGTGGCTTCTGGAGCTTTTGAAACCATTCAGACTGCCTACTTTGCAGTCTACTAGAACACTACCTGTGTCTCAGGTTCCTTCACCATATACACTAAGAATAGGCTCATACTTAACGTTTACACTTTACAAACTCACATATAACATTTTTTGCCTTGCAAAGCATTTAGACTCACATTCAACATTTACACGCTTTTACAAACTCACATAAAATGTATCAACATCTACTTATTTATACTTCTTAAGAAAACTATAGAAGTACTTTAGCAAATATATTTATTTACTTCTTATATACTTCTTATCTTATTTCTTATTTAAACTTACATTTACAACTAGTTTCTTTACCTCTTACAAGCTTATTACTACATGTCTTAAGACTACCTTAGATACTTCTTGCAAGCTTATATTCTTAAAGGGACTCTATAGATCTATTTTACAAACTTATATAGGGCTACTATTAGCATATATTTAACTTAGCAAACACCTAAAGATTTCTTTTTTTTTTTTTTTTTTTTTTTTTTTTTTTTTTTGGTTTTTCGAGACAGGGTTTCTCCGTGTAGCTTTGCGCCTTTCCTGGAACTCACTTGGTAGCCCAGGCTGGCCTCGAACTCACAAAGATCCGCCTGCCTCTGCCTCCCGAGTGCTGGGATTAAAGGCGTGCGCCACCACCGCCCGGCAAAGTAAATATTTTATTTATTTATTTATTTATTTTTTTTTGGTTTTTCGAGACAGGGTTTCTCTGTGTAGCTTTGCGCCTTTCCTGGAACTCACTTGGTAGACCAGGCTGGCCTCGAACTCACAGAGATCCACCTGCCTCTGCCTCCCGAGTGCTGGGATTAAAGGCATGCACCACCACCGCCCAGCCCAAATTCTTAATAGCTCCCCTAAGTACTTCAATTCAGACAAACGTTTCTATTACAGCAGTGTGGGAAGCAGAAGGCTGAGGCAGAGAGACACTGCAGCCGCCGCCATGACCAGCAGCATGTGAAGACGCCGGTAAGCCACCAGCCACGTGGCAAGGTATAGGTTTATGGAAATGGATTAATTTAAGATAAAAGAACAGTTAGCAAGAAGCCTGCCACGGCCATACAGTTTGTAAGCAATATAAGTCTCTGTGTTTACTTGGTTGGGTCTGAGCGGCTGTGGGACTGGCGGGTGACAAAGATTTGTCCTGACTGTGGGCAAAGCAGGAAAACTCTAGCTACAAATGGCGCCCAACGTGGGGCAAGAGTTTCTACCTAAAACCTGAGAAAAGATTCTAAAACGGAGCTAAAAACAGCTTCCTAATTGTCTCTCTCAAATGAGCAGCAGCCTGCCGGTTTGAGTTACTGGCGGGTTCCTGGCCTGTGTGCTTGACCTGCAGTTTGGCGGGAATGAGGCCTCTGCAAGTGGCACATTAAGCTGCATGGTGGATTTAGCCTTTACTAGTACAAAACAAAAAGAGGTTTCTGGGCTACACGCTGCTTGGATAAAAGCACAGACCCACGATGGCTCCCAGAGCTGGAGGAAAACGTACCACCACCATGTTGGGAAGTTGAAGTGGGAGGGGCCAGCAGCCACAGCACCGTTTCAGGCTTAGAAGGCTGCAGTTTAAAGCAATAGGCTCAAGGTAATATAAAACATAAGCCACATAAAGATGGCTACCACACAGAGAATCTGGATTATGTTCTCTTTGATATTCCTAACTGAAGAGAAACATTTGATTGCAAAAGCTGTTGAGTTATGCCAAAATGTGTGTTTTAAAGGTACCTTGACTTCAAAATTTGGATGTAAGGATATGTTGCTTTGGAAAGGAGGCTCTGCTTTTGTTTCCACAGAAAGCCAAAGGCTATGGATTTGTTCCAGATTAAGATACATCAGGTTTGACCATCCAAGACCACCTGAAAGGTCTCCGATGACACCATGGCCCAGATGATCCAACATCCAGAATCGTTTCAAGGCAACTGGCTTAGATGATACAGTCTCACGGACTACTCCATGATCCTAAAATTTTCTTTGTGTCCCCATAAGATACAGCGCCCCCCTCCAGCAGGAAGTAGTAAGAGAAGCTACGCCCAAATTCCCAAATATACCAAGCTGACTTTGGAGATGTGTAAAAGTTAAAACCTTCCTTTTAAAAAAAAAGAAAGGGGAAGTGCTGTGGGACGGTCTGTATGTCAAATTGCTCTGATTGGTCAATAAATAAAACACTGATTGGCCAGTGGCCAGGCAGGAAGTAGGTGGGACAAGGAGAGAGGAGAATTGTGGGAAGCAGAAGGCTGAGGCAGAGAGACACTGCAGCCGCCGCCATGACCAGCAGCATGTGAAGACGCCGGTAAGCCACCAGCCACGTGGCAAGGTATAGGTTTATGGAAATGGATTAATTTAAGATAAAAGAACAGTTAGCAAGAAGCCTGCCACGGCCATACAGTTTGTAAGCAATATAAGTCTCTGTGTTTACTTGGTTGGGTCTGAGCGGCTGTGGGACTGGCGGGTGACAAAGATTTGTCCTGACTGTGGGCAAAGCAGGAAAACTCTAGCTACAAATGGCGCCCAACGTGTTGGCAAGAGTTTCTACCTAAAACCTGAGAAAAGATTCTAAAACGGAGCTAAAAACAGCTTCCTAATTGTCTCTCTCAAATGAGCAGCAGCCTGCCGGTTTGAGTTACTGGCGGGTTCCTGGCCTGTGTGCTTGACCTGCAGTTTGGCGGGAATGAGGCCTCTGCAAGTGGCACATTAAGCTGCATGGTGGATTTAGCCTTTACTAGTACAAAACAAAAAGAGGTTTCTGGGCTACACGCTGCTTGGATAAAAGCACAGACCCACGATGGCTCCCAGAGCTGGAGGAAAACGTACCACCACCATGTTGGGAAGTTGAAGTGGGAGGGGCCAGCAGCCACAGCACCGTTTCAGGCTTAGAAGGCTGCAGTTTAAAGCAATAGGCTCAAGGTAATATAAAACATAAGCCACATAAAGATGGCTACCACACAGAGAATCTGGATTATGTTCTCTTTGATATTCCTAACTGAAGAGAAACATTTGATTGCAAAAGCTGTTGAGTTATGCCAAAATGTGTGTTTTAAAGGTACCTTGACTTCAAAATTTGGATGTAAGGATATGTTGCTTTGGAAAGGAGGCTCTGCTTTTGTTTCCACAGAAAGCCAAAGGCTATGGATTTGTTCCAGATTAAGATACATCAGGTTTGACCATCCAAGACCACCTGAAAGGTCTCCGATGACACCATGGCCCAGATGATCCAACATCCAGAATCGTTTCAAGGCAACTGGCTTAGATGATACAGTCTCACGGACTACTCCATGATCCTAAAATTTTCTTTGTGTCCCCATAAGATACAGCGCCCCCCTCCAGCAGGAAGTAGTAAGAGAAGCTACGCCCAAATTCCCAAATATACCAAGCTGACTTTGGAGATGTGTAAAAGTTAAAACCTTCCTTTTAAAAAAAAAGAAAGGGGAAGTGCTGTGGGACGGTCTGTATGTCAAATTGCTCTGATTGGTCAATAAATAAAACACTGATTGGCCAGTGGCCAGGCAGGAAGTAGGTGGGACAAGGAGAGAGGAGAATTGTGGGAAGCAGAAGGCTGAGGCAGAGAGACACTGCAGCCGCCGCCATGACCAGCAGCATGTGAAGACGCCGGTAAGCCACCAGCCACGTGGCAAGGTATAGGTTTATGGAAATGGATTAATTTAAGATAAAAGAACAGTTAGCAAGAAGCCTGCCACGGCCATACAGTTTGTAAGCAATATAAGTCTCTGTGTTTACTTGGTTGGGTCTGAGCGGCTGTGGGACTGGCGGGTGACAAAGATTTGTCCTGACTGTGGGCAAAGCAGGAAAACTCTAGCTACACAGCAGTACTTTTGGTTTGTTCTACCAAAAAGCTTCACTTCATGCTGAGGGTGAAATTACCGTAGTTAGCTGCTGTAAAGCTCTTCGCCAAATACTGCACAGCTATTAGGTGATATAAAGAATTTTTCTAAAGGAGCTAGTAAAGCCAAAAGCAGCACAGCTCTGAACTCTGTGACAAAACCTCAGAAACACTAATGGAGCCACTTTCATTCTGGTTCCTTTATAGGAACCTCATTGGAGCTGACCTTCCTTAGTTCCATGCTCCTTACCAGATGCTCTGGTAACCACCGAGCTTCATTCTCCTCTTGTGAAAAAACACAAACATGTCCTTGACCCCATATTAAAATAGGATCTGGACCCTTCCATAATCCTGAGCAGGGATCTTTCCATTTCACTTGAGCGAAAGTCGCTTGGGTGCCACTGTGCCAAAATCTAACTGTGGCAGACTGCTAATAGACATCCATATTCAAAAAGTTCAGAACAAAAAGAGCATGATTTAATGCATTATGTGGCGATTGAGGGTAAATTTCTTCCTTTTTTATATTTATTTTTTGAAGTTGTATTTTAAGACTGCTATGAGCCCTTTCCACAATACCTTGTCCCTGAGGATTATAAGGAATACCTGTTTTATGTACGATTTCCCATTGGGTACAAAATTGTTGAAATGCCTTACTACTATATCCAGAACCATTATCAGTTTTAATAATTTTTGGTAAACTCATATATGAAAAACACTTCAAGCAGTGCATAATGACATGTTTTGTAGCTTCCCCAGGTTGTACACTAGCCATTAAAAATCCTGAATAAGTGTCAATGGTCACATGTACATATCTTAATTTGCCAAATTCTGCAATATGTGTAACATCCATTTGCCATAGATGATCTGCATGGAGTACAGGCTGCTCAATGACCCTTCCTAAAAATGCTCCATAACGTCCTTATTAGTTTTTTCTTTAAGAGTTAAAGATGACATTTCCATTAACTCTTGGTCAGGAACTTTTTGTTCATAGATAGTTGTATCGGGACTATATAAGTATACTCCCATACGGCTCATAACATCTCAACCCCACAAATTTACCGGCAAGTGAGGGACAATGTATGGCCGAAAAGTCCCTTCATGACCCTCCTCATCTCTCCAGGAGAGCTCATTGCTGCTCTGATTGGGACACTGAGTTTGACCAATCCCTTGCAGCTGTGTAATAGTCTCCATTTTGGGCCACATAGCAGGCCACTGACTAGCAGATACAACAGATAAATCTGGGCCTGTATCTAAAAGACCCGAGAAATTTTTCCCATTTATGACTAATGTAAGTTTCGGACATTGTGGTCCTATGGCTTGTAGCCAATAGGCATCTGACGAACAAAATCCAGCCTCGCCTCTCTTATCTCTTTTAATTGGATTTTTTGTTTGTATTTGAAGAAGTAAGATTAACTGTGCAAGTCTCTGACCAATCTTTATTACTGAAATTCTTGTGTGTGAATGAGTCATCACCTTTATTTCTCCCATATAGTCAACATCAATCACTCTAGGGGCAACTAGAATTCCTTGCATGGTAGTACTACTTCTGTCCAACAATAACCCCACAGAGCCCTGTGACAAAGGTCCATAAACACCTGTAGGGAGGGCTTGCATTCCCATTTCAGGGGTCAAAACTGTATAGATGGAAGAACTGAGGTCTAATCCAGCACTACCTGGTGTTGCTCTATAGAGGTCTTGAATATATTTCTTTGCCGGAGGATTGACTGAATTACCCCAAAGGTCTATTTTGTCAGGGCCTGGTGAGGGCCCCTCTGTCCGTTTCCCTGAAATGGACTCTTCTGGGTATTTGTCCTTGATGTGCATTTGCTAGCCTGGTGTTTCCCTCTCCTACATCTTGGGCATAACCCAGGCTCTCTATTTGATCCGAAGCCTTGCTAGGGCAACTTCTAATATAATGCCCCATCTGCCCACACCCAGAACAACTTCCAGGAGGTCCAATATCTTTCCCTTGTCTGGAATTAGGGTGTCTTTGCTGGTATAGAACATCTGTGATACCTCAGTAAAACCCCCCACTCTATCCCCTACAGACAAAGAGAAGCTTAAACCAGGATTCCTAAGTGTAGATAAGAACGTAGACCTCTTTTCCCCAGGTGGCTGTATCTGCAGGGACTTTGGAAAACACAGTCAGGATATTCAACCAAAAGACTAAAAAGGGACGCGGGTTAAAATAAATTATATGGTCTGTGCCTTTAAGAACTAGCCTCACAAAGAAAGGGGAGTGCTCCTTCCAACCTCCCTGCTGTGAGTGAGAGATTTGGAAGAGCCTCCTTGGAGGCTTGTGAACTTAGAAAACATCTTACTTTTGCATTCTGTACCTAAAGTCTCCAGTGGCAGCTTTGGGGACACGATCTAGGCACAACAAGACCCTCACTCTATTGTCTCAAAAAGGGGGCCTTAGACAAAGATATCTCAATATAGATAGACCCAGGTCAGTTTTAAGTCCCCAGAAATGATGGCGCCAGCCCCAGGAACAAAAGAACAGAGTCAGGATGTCTGATGGTAACCAATTAACCACAAAATGCCCCTCTCCGGAGACCCCGGAGAGGAGTTGTAAAACTCCTGACAGGGCAAACAGATAAGCTAGAATAAGATAAAGTCCAGGCCCGGGGGGAAAAACTGGACCAATCAAGGATGGACCCGTACTAACCCCCTCCCCTCTAAGAAATTTTATGGGTTTTGCCTATAAAAACTAACTTCCAAGAAAGAGTAACTCTTCTCTGCCTCACTTGAGATGGCTTGAGATGAGTTCCCTGTCATGACTTGTAACAGATAAACCTTGCTTTTGCATTCTGGTATGCTCGTCCTTGGTGGTCTCTCTGGGGGTTACGATCTGGGCACAACACATCCCTAACCGTTTTTCCTTGTAATGCTACAGCCAAGACCATCCCTTGATTGTATGATGGTCCTATATCAGAACAAAGTCAGATATAGTCAGAAATGTTTCCCTTTTTTCTAAAAGGGCATATCGGCCTGACATGCTGCATTGGCGTTTTCATATGCAAGTTGTTTTACAAGTAAAAGTCCAGCTTCTGAATCACTAATTAATCTGCTAGCCATTTGCATTATCTGGAAACAAAATCTTGAAATAACTCATCAGGCCCTTGCCTTATCTTGGACAGATCCTCAGTTTGTCTTCCTGATGATGGAAGCATATTCCAAGCCCTTTTGGCAGCGGCCTGAACCTGAGCATACATCGCTATATCAAAGTTTAACTGTTGACCTGTTTCTCGGTAAGGGCCTTCCCCAGAGAGCATATCAAAGGTGATAGGAATCTGTTGTGCCAATTTATTTCAGCTGTGGCTTGACACTGTTCCACGAACTCACTTTTCCACAGCAGATAGTCACCTCCAGATAGACATGCTTGGGCCATTTGTTTCCAATCACCCAGGGGCAAAACTTCTAAAGCCAGGCTTTCTAACAATGCTGTTGTGAAAGGAGCAGTCGGGCCATATTGACTACATGCTGTTTTTAACTCCTTAAGCTGTTTGAAAGGAATGGGAACATGCACTCTTATGATATTACCCTGGCCATCCTGCTCTTCCAGGACCGGAAACATTTGAAAGCCTTGAATTTCTTCCCCCTTACTAGCAGCTTCCCAGAGGCTAGCTTGAAGAGGAGATGTAGCTTTGACAGAGAGGGTTCGCATTGCCTCAGAGGATCTCTGTGCTATGGCAATTACAGGTGGCTTTTCCATTCTAAAAGACGCCTCCCCAGGTGAGTCTAGTTCCACCCCTAAAGAGGGAAGAGGAGAGACTTGGAGAGTTTCTATTTTTTGATTAAGAGAAGTCACTAGGCTTTTCAAGTTTTTCAGTTCCTCCCTTGTCTTATTCCAAGATTTTTGTTCCTTAAACTTAGCATCATGGCCAAGAGAAACTGGACCCTGTTTAAGCAATGCTGTACAAGGGTTTTCAGGTTCTGCTGGCGGAGCAGAGGGTTTTGTCTCCACCTCATCTGCCTTAGAGAAGGACCCCTCCTGCTTTTCAGGGTTAGGATCTAAATTATCCCAGATTAATGCCCACAGGCCAAGGGCTTCCACGGGAATATTTTCTGGCCCATGTTTTTCATGTTTTTGTATTTCAACTCCAACTCTCTCCCAGGAATCCTCATTCAGCTTCCCATACTCAGGAAACCAGGGACACAGTTCCTCTACAAACTGTAAGAACCTCTGTAATTGTTGTAGTTCCACCTTAACGCCTTTAGTTTTTAGTCTCTCTGCAAGTTCTTCAAAGGTCTGCTTACTATTTTCCTGCCCCATATTGATCAAGAGGTCTTTGTTTTTTCTTAAAGCTACTCGCAGGTAATTCTCACACTAATATCTCCAGGTGATTCTAATCTCGTCTTTCTGAGAGAGAAGGTTAGAGCCTTTAGTTTTTAAGTTTCTTAAGAGAGAAAGATTAAGGCTTTTTAGAGAGATTTTTCCCCCCAAATTTTCCAAGAAAAGCTTTATAGTTTAAGAGAAAGATTTTTTTTCCCCAGGAGAGAGATCAACTTTTCCCAAAACTTCTGAACTTTAAACTTTTTGGCTTTTTACACCCCCATTTTTGCCTCAGGGAGAAAACACTTTCTCCTGCCGCTTGGACTTAGCATTTCAGCTGTCCCCAGGTCAAAAGCTTCCATAGGAAACTTTTTCTTCCCCATAAGCTCAAAGAAGAGCTTTTTTACTACCCGTAAAGCCCAAAGAAAGATTTTTTTCCCCAGTTTGCATTTATAGCTCCCAAAGTTAGAAAATTGAAGAGTTTTTCTGTCTAGTTGCCTTACTTATTTTTTCCTACACAATCTTACACTTCTAAGTTTTTCCTATACTATATTACTACCCTATACCTTATTTTTTCACAGATAGAAATTGAGAAAGGGATAGAAGATAGAAAATTTTGACAGAAGAGAATTACGCTGCAGCATCGGACATCCTTCCAGTCCGCTTTCCTTTTCTCTCGAGGATAAAACCCCTGCCTCTCAATAATATATATAAAAATATATATATTTTCCATAACACCAGCATGCCTTTCCACTGGCAGGGCTGACTCAGCACTTTCGCAAAAAACTCTGTAATAAAACTATTATTTTCCTTTATCTTTAGTCCCTATTACTTTGTCTTTAGTCCCTGTTCATTTGTATTTAGTCTACCCTTTTTTTAGTCCCCCCTTTTTTTCTTTAGTCCCTTTTTTTCTTTTTTCTTTAGTCCCTGTTCATGGTGCCATTCTGTGGGGCATTTACCCACCACCCCCACCGTTCCCCAGAGTTTTCTTGAGTGCGAGCAACAGGAAATATTAGGTAGAAGGATTTATTGCGGAGATAAACAGATAGAAAATAAAGAATAGCCTCGAGAGGGCCTGGAACCTTTTCCAATGGGCCCTGACTGTCTCTGCCCCAGGGTTTTTATAGAGACAACAAGGGGTGGAGCAAAAGACCTCCTCCCCCAGCACAGCCAAGTGCAGACCATCTCAGACACCTGCACTCAGGCCCGTGGTCCTGATCATCCTCTATTCGGACCTGCTGGGTAAAGCCACGAGGAACCCGAGAACAGGCTCCAACATATCACCACCACCCGGTTTCTTAGTGTGGCCTTGAACACACAGAGACCCTGCCTGCTAAGGGATTAAGGGGATGTGCTGCCTGACTTCTTGTTTACTTAAAATGGCTTGCTATTTCCTCTGATCTCCAGGCAAACCTTATTAAATCACAAATAAAATATCACCACATTTCAGCACAAATAAAATATCACCACAGAGTTTCAAGATTAGGTTAATTGAGATAAGAAGCAACATCCCAAATGTGGGTGGTATTGTTCTATGGGCTGGGATCCTGGACCACATAAAAAAGAGAAAATGACCTGAGCATCTGCATTCATGCATGTCTTCTTCATAGTGATGACCAACTGCTTCACAATCCTGTAATCATGCCTTCTGGGCCAAGATGGGCTTGTACCCTTAAGCTGTGAATCAAAAAAACCCTCCCTTCATTAAGCTGCTGTGGATATGTATTTTATCTCAGCAATAAAAATCAGAACAAAATTAGTTACTGGAAAGGGCAACAAAAGAACCAGAAAAAGAAAAAGTTGGAGGCTCTCAGTGAAAGTGGGTGGGCTTAGCACCAAGTATTATCAGACAAGTGCACTGATGGCCCTTCCCCAGCTCTGGTCACTTCCATACTCAGGAATGCTGTCCTCCTTCTTAATAAACCATCTCTATTTCTACCAATAGTCATGGGCACCAGGTCCAATTCTTTGTTCCAGGACATGAGAATCTCTAAGTGCAGTGGTAGCCACCTAGAGAACCACTGTTTGCTTCAGGCCAAACCTGACTCTAGGCCCTGGACCTCCTTATGTCTTAGAACATTTAGTTAGAAATTTTGAAGTTGCAAATGCTCAATATATCTACAGCCCAGGGTTGTCTTTCTTCCCTTTAAACTGCAAACACCAGGAAGATCTGTATAAGGGGTGGGGGGAGCTCTCACAGTGATGAGTATCAACTAGCAAACACAGATAGCCCAGACACAGTGATCAAACTTCCCAGCTAAGGATCTTTCTTCTTTTCATCTTTGCACATGGGATTATTTAGATCAGAAGGGGGCAGACTTTGTGGGAAGGGTCAGGTAGTCAATGCTTTTGGCTTTGTGGGCTGTATTCAGCTCTGCTCAAACAAGCGCTCAGCCTTTTAGAATCACAGTACAGTGTTCAGCTGTAAAGGAGAACGGAATCCTGTTATTTGCTTCTAAATGGATGGAATTGGATTCTATGTTAAGTCAAATGTGAGAAACACAGAAAGGCAAGAGCTACATTTTTCTCTCTCATACATGGAAACTAAAACATGTTGGCCAGACACCAGAAGAGTAAATCCTGGGGATGGGAATGGCAAGGTGGAGAGGATGATGAAAAGGCAGTAGTTGGATTTGATCATATACATTGTAGGCATGTATGGAAATGTGCCACTGAAGTCTATTAATATGTACAATTAATTCATGCTGATTAGTTTAAAAGGCCTTTTGCTTTTTTATCTGATAGAACTGAGCTGTTTTTACTGAGATATCTGTAGCTTGAGTTTTTCTGCCTTGCCCACAGTCAGGACAAATCTTTGTCACCGGCCAATCCCACAGCCGCTCAGACCCAACCAAGTAAACACAGAGACTTATATTGCATACAAACTGTATGGCCATGGCAGGCTTCTTGCTAACTGTTCTTATAGCTTAAATTAATCCATTTCCATAAATCTATACCTTGCCACGTGGCTGGTGGCTTACTGGCATATTCACATGCTGCTGGTCATGGCGGTGGCTGCAGTGTCTCTCTGCCTCCGCCTTCTGCTTCCCAGAATTCTCCTCTCTCCTTGTCCCACCTACTTCCTGCCTGGCCACTGGCCAACCAGTGTTTTATTTATTGACCAATCAGAGCAATTTGACATATAGACCGTCCCACAGCACTTCCCCTTTCTTTTTTTTTAAAGGAAGGTTTTAACTTTTACACATCTCGAAAGTCAGCTTGGTATATTTGGGAATTTGGGCGTAGCTTCTCTTACTACTTCCTGCTGGAGGGGGGCGCTGTATCTTATGGGGACACAAAGAAAATTTTAGGATCATGGAGTAGTCTGTGAGACTGTATCGTCTGAGCCAGTTGCCTTGAAACGATTCTAGATGTTGGATCATCTGGGCCATGGTGTCATCGGAGACCTTTCAGGTGGTCTTGGCTGGTCAAACCTGATGTATCTTAATCTGGAACAAATCCATAGCCTCTGGCTTTCTGTGGAAACAAAAGCAGAGCCTCCTTTCCAAAGCAACATATCCTTACACCCAAATTTTGAAGTTAAGGTACCTTTAAAATACACATTTTGGCATAACTCAACAACTTTTGCAATCAAATGTTTCTCTTCAGTTACGAATATCAAAAAGAACATAATCCAGATTCTCTGTGTGGTAGCCATCTTTATGTGGCTTATTTTTTATATTAGCTTGAGCCTATTGCTTTTAATTGAGGCCTATTGCAGCCTTTTAAGCCTGAAACAGCACTGTGGCTGCTGACTCTGCCCACTTCAGCTTCCCAACATGGCGGTGGTACATTTTCGGCCAGCTCTGGGAGCCATCAATTTTCAGAAATAGTGGGTCTATGTTTCTTATCAAAGCAGCGTGTAGCCCAGAAACCTCTTTTTGTTTTGTACTAGCAAAAGCTAAATCCACCATGCAGCTTAATGTGCCACTTGCAGAGGCCTCATTCCCACCATACTGCAGATCGAGTGCACACGCCAGGAATCCGCCAGTAACTCAAACCAGCAGCTGCTGCTCATTTGAGAGAGACAATTAGGAAGCTGTTTTTAGCTCTGTTTTAGAATCTTTTCTCAGGTTTTAGGTAGAAACCTTTGCCCCGAATCCATTAAAAACCGCTTGGCTTGGCGGCAGGTCCGCTTTCCCGCAAGGGCGGCAGGCGGCCGGCGGCAGCAGGCGGCCGGCAGCGACAGGCGGTGGCAGGTGCCGGTCGGCTTCTTAGTCCAAGCGGCGGCTTCTTAGCCTGGGTATAGGTCTGCTTGACCTCAGGCTGGACTATCGGTGAGCTGCTTGCTTAAATCCTGCTTGCTTAAAGCCGGTGTTACAGGTGTTACAAACAACTCAGACCTGCCCTGCTGAACAAGGCCCTGCCTGTAAAGCCAACGCACGTGGTTGGAGCTTAAGGAAGCCAGACCCAAGCCTGGACTAGGCACCAGAGGGAACACGTGGCTGGATTTAAGCTTTAGCCGGCTACGCTTTCTTGTGTATTATCTCTCTCTCTCTCTCTCTCTCTCTCTCTCTCTCTCTCTCTCTCTCTCTTTTCTCTCTCTCTCTCTCTCTCTCTCTCTCTCTCTCTCTCTCTCTCTTTCTCTCTCTGGATTTACACCTGGGACACTAGGTGGCTGCTTTGAAAATCCCCTTGGATTTCTACTGTTCTACGCAGATTTGGTAAGTCATAACATATCAGATATTTTAAAGGAAACTATCTAAAAGAGAATTTTTTCCACATTAAAAAAATGGGTTTTATGTGGACATTGGAAGAAAATTGGTTTTTGTTTGAAATTTTAGGCAGTCTGACAATGGAACAACTATATAATATTAGTATTGGTGGAATTATGCACCTTATCACTATGCTAATCCATATTTTAATATTTAAAAAGATAGTCAATTTAAGTGCCAGGATAACAGCTTTAGAAGAACTTGTTAAACCTGTAAAAATTCAGACAGAAGAAATTAACAGTGAAGTTGTTTCAAGTCGGGATCATAAGGTTGCAGAAAGAAAGCCTGTTTTCACACAGTCACCCTTAATTTATCCTGTAACCATACAGCAGATGCCTGATCAAATGGCTACACAAAATATTTGGGCTCCAATTGAAATGTTGGATTTAAAAAGGTTTAAGGAGGCAATAGTATCTTATGGCATGCATTCCCCATATGTAAAGCAAATGTTAAACTCTTGGTCAACATATAATAGGATAGTACCACAGGACTGGCAGGACCTTGCACAAGGTGTTCTGGAACCCAGCCAGAGACTTCAGTTTCTGACTTGGTTTAAGGAGGAGGCTAAAAACATAGAAAAACAATGGAGGGATAAAGGAATACAAGTTTGCCAGGATCAGCTTATTGGAGAAGGCCAATATGCTTCAGTACAAACACAATGTTTATATGATGTCCAAACCCTAATTTTATGTCGAACGGCAGCCTTGAATGCATGGGACAGAGTTGAGGAACCAGGAAAAAAATCTGAGTCATTTACAAAGGTGATGCAAGGCCCAAAAGAGTCTTTTACAGATTTTTTACAAAGACTGGCTTCAGCAGTAAAGAGAATGGTCTCGGATTCAGAAGCTGGTAAGGCAATAATTGAATCTTTGGCCTTTGAGAATGCGAATGCAGCATGCAAAAGAATAATCAGGCCATTAAAGGCAAGATCTGCACCTATGGAAGATTGGATTAGAGAAACAATTAATGTTGAGGCTGATGAGCATGATGATACGTGGGTAGGAGAAGTAATTTCAAAAGGTTTGAGGAGTGTTAGATGTTTTGGATGTGGAAAGCAAGGACATTTGAAAAGGGACTGTAGACAGGTCATTCCCAGAAACAATGTTTCTTCAAGGAACAATGACAACAGAATGCCCCTTCCTTCTGGAATATGCAGAAGGTGTGGTAAGGGAAAACACTGGACCAACGAATGTAGATCAACAAAGGACAGACAGGGTAATCCTTTGCCTCAGTCTTCAGGAAACTCCCAGAGGGGCCTCGCGCAGGCCCCCAGTGCAAATCCAGTTCAAACCTTTCCTGCAGCCATAGAGGAAATCCCTGCTCTGGAGAGCGATTAAATAACCAAATGCCTATTGGAATAAATCATGCTGGTCAGGTTGATGAAACAGAGAGAATAGAAAATTCAGGAGAAAACATAAAGAAAATTTTTTGGTAAACTTCTATTAATGAACAAAGACCAAAATTAACGATAAAAATAAATGGTGTTTTGTTGTCTGGTCTGGTAGACACAGGTGCGGATGTTACCATAATTGCACCAGAATTTTGGCATCCAACTTGGTCTCTTCAGGAGGTAAACGTTCAACTGTTAGGAATTGGGACATTATCTCAGGTGAAACAGAGGGCAAGATGGCTCGAATGTATAGGTCCAGAAGGACAGAGAGGAAAATTAAAACCATATGTGGCTAACATAACTATGAACCTGTGGGGTTGAGACTTGTTGCAACAATGGAATACTCAGATTAACATCCCTCCAATCTCAGAAACAAATCATAAACTAGCACATGTTACTGAGCGAAATATTAGAAGATATTGTTCTAATGAGTGGTCACCAGCCATCCATATTATACAAGAACAGGGCACTATAACTGATGATCTTCCAAAGACACCAACAGCTCTACCTTTAAAATGGTTAACAGACAAGCCTGTATGGGTCCAACAATGGCCTTTAACAACAGAGAAACTCCAGGCTTTAGAAGAGCTGGTAGAAGAACAGTTAAATGCTCAGCATATTGAAGAATCAATCAGCCCTGGGAATTCTCCTGTATTTGTTATTAAAAAGAAATCTGGTAAATGGAGAATGGTAACAGACCTTAGAGCAATTATCAAAGTAATTCAGCCAATGGGCTCTCTACAATCTGGGATGCCTTTGCCTACTCTGTTACCAAAAGGATGGCCTCTCATAGTTATTGATTTAAAAGACTGTTTCTTTTCAATACCCTTACAAGAAGAAGACAGAGAAAGATTTGTTTTACAGTGCCTACTTATAATAATTCTCAACCAGTTAGAAGATTTCAATGGAGGGTCCTCCCTCAGGGAATGTTGAATAGCCCAACTCTGTGCCAATACTTTGTACAACAGCCATTGGAAGTGATACATAAAAAATTTCCTAAATCTATAATTTACCATTATATGGACAATATTTTACTAGCTGACTCAAATGCAGATACTTTAGTTTGAATGTTTGAAGAAGTAAAGAAAATTTTGCCTTGCTGGGGATTACAAATTGCTCCTGAAAAGATACAAGGAGGAGATTCTATTAATTATTTAGGATATAAAATAGAGCTACAAAAAATTAGACCCCAAAAGGTGCAAATTCGGAGAGATAGACTACAGACTCTTAATGACTTTCAAAGATTATTTGGAGATATTTCTCATCTACGAACTATTGTTGGGGTAAAAAATGATGAACTGACTACTTTGTTCAAAACCTTAGAAGGTGACAAGGACTTAAATAGTCCAAGAGAATTATCACCTGAAGCTGAGAAAGAATTGGCCTTGGTAGAAAAGAAAGTGCATTAAGGACACGTGGATCGTATTGATCCAAAGCTGGATTGCATTTTGGTTATTTTACCTTCTAGGCGTTCTCCTGCTGGAATATTAATGCAGAGGGAAAATATTATATTGGAATGGATATTTTTACCAAATAAACCAAATAAAAAATTAAAAACTTATGTGGAAAAAATCTCTGACTTGATTTACAAAGGAAAATTGAGATTTCGTCAATTAGCAGGCATAGACCCAGCAGAAATTGTCGTACCATTAACTAAGGAGGCATTGAAAAATTATGGACAGAAAGTGAACCTTGGCAAAGAGCTTGCAGTAATTTTTTGGGAGAAATTAACAGCAAATATCCCCAAAGCAATAGAATTGATCTTATAAAGAGAGCTGATTGGATCTTGCCTCGAATTGTACGGCAAAAAACCCATATCTGGAGTTCGTACATTTTATACAGATGCCAACAAAGAAGGAAAAGCAGGTTACAAATCAGAAAATTTAAGTAAAGTGGTTCAAAGTCCATATAATTCAGTTCAAAAATCAGAATTGTATGCTATTTTGTTGGTATTAATGGATTTTTCAGAACCTCTCAACATAGTAACTGACTCTCAGTATGCTGAAAGAGTGGTGTTACATATTGAGACTGCAGAATTTATCCCTGATGCTTCAGAATTAACTTCACTATTTATTCAATTACAAGATACAATCAGGAAAAGGAATCATCCTTTATATATAACTCACATTCGATCCCATACTGGTCTGCCAGCCCCTCTAGCACAAGGCAATGATGAGATTGATAAATTATTGATAGGAAATGTGCTGGAGGCCTCAGAATTTCATTAAAAACATCATGTCAATAGTAAAGGTTTAAAAAAGGATTTTTCCATAACCTGGCAACAAGCCAAAGAAATAGTAAAGAAATGTCCTACTTGTTCCTTCTACAATCAAATGCCATTACCAGTAGGATGTAACCCAAAGGGTACTCAGAGAAATGAAATCTGGCAGATGGACGTGTTTCACTTTGCAGAATTTGGAAAATTGAAATATGTACACCACACTATCGATACTTATTCAGGATTTCAATGGGCAACTGCTTTGAGTGCTGAAAAAGCTGATTCTGTAATCACTCATTTGCTAGAAGTTATGGCCATCATGGGTATACCTGCACAAATCAAAACTGACAATGCTCCATCATATGTCTCTGTTAAAATGAAACAGTTTTTTGCTTATTACAATATAAAGCATATTACAGGCATACCACATAATCCTACAGGTCAAGCAGTTATAGAAAGATCAAACAGAACTCTAAAGGATATGCTAAATAAACAGAAATGGGTAACAAACCCCCAGAAATAGACTGCATAATGCTCTTCTAACTTTAAATTTTCTGAATGCCAATGAGAAAGGAACAACAGCTGCAGAGAGACATTGGATAATAGAAAAAACTACAGAATTAAATCAGCCTATATACTTTAAGGATGTGCTGACCTCAGAATGGAAACCAGGGTATGTATTACATTGGGGACGAGGTTTTGCTTTTGTTTCTACAGGAGAAGATAAGCTGTGGGTATCATCAAAATTGATAAAGGTTCGATTTGAACAAGAGAGACCTCTTAATTAGAGGAGGTGATAGTTCATCAACCAGCATGAACATCCAATTTAAACTAACTTGTATCAATAACACATGCCTTTTCATTTAATCAGATAATAACTTGTCAAAAGGAAACATCCCCAAAATTAGTCTTGGGGAAAGGTTTTTGTTTTTGTCTTTTAGGAGAATGAAGGTTAAGGAATTTGAAGAACACTGGACAAATGAGACAACTGAAGAAAAGGGACAAATCATCTATCCCAAGAAACAGAATGAAACGATGTATGGGTATATATTATCTAAAAAATTTTATGTCTTCCTAAATGTTTGTTTCTGCTTTTCTCTAAAGATTTAACACTATTGGTTTTCTAATAGTCCCAGTTCAATTAAAATTTAAAGCTGACTTTGGAGTTGGAGAATGGCTCTCTCCTTCTTTAAACTCAAGCATGTTGTTAAAAGGAAAATGCAAACTCCCTGTATCATGCCAGAATAAAAGAGCCATCTTCTGCTATGGTACAGGACAAAGGCAAAATTAATTAAGGGACTATTCTATTACTAATCTCAACTCTTTTGATTCTATTCTGATTCTTTAAACTTTTCTTAAAGTATAAATTTTATATCAAAATTTACAAGATTAGTATATATATACATTTTAAACTTTGTTAAGATATGAATGGTCATATAGAGTACTAACTAATTCTAGAAAAAAGGCTAGCTGCATGTATATGTCTTTGTGTTCAAGTCTCTTATCAGTATTCTGCAGGAAATCACGGCCAGGCCTAACATCAACTGAAGTCTCCAGAAAGAAGAAGATGGGGCCCCACAACAACAACAATTCCACATGGACAATAATAATATCATTAAGCTGACAAACACCATCCACAGATCAGCTTTGAACTACAAGGTGCTCAGAGCAATTTTGAGATGACTATCTGAGATGATCCAGTCTCAAAGACTACTTGAATAAGGACTTGAGATAAACCCTGAACTTTGGCATTATACACAGACTGGATAATGAAGGATATAGTTACCTCTCCTAGAATTTGACAATTAGCCTAAAATTTTTCTTTCAGGATAAAGAAAACTTCGCCCATACCCAGCAGGAAGCAATTTTAAGAATACGACGCCCACATTCCCAAAGAGGTGGTGTGGGGTGGGTGGTTTTTTGGTCTTTTTAATGGGTTTTGGGTCTGGGATAATTTTCAGTATTTAGGGGGGTTGGTTACAAGTTGTTGTCAAGGGTTAGGAAAAAGGCTAAGCAAAGGAGATTAGATTTAAGGTTCTTATTTTAAAAAAAAAGGAAGGAAAAGAAAGAAAGAAAAGAAAAAGACAATTACTAGTTTTAAATACTTTACATTGGATTGGATTGTTTTATATTGTATACAAATTTGAAACTGATATTGTTAGAAAATGCTATATGTATCTTTCTAATTGTATTTATACCATTCATTTAACAATGTAATGCAAAATTCTGATCCTTGAATGTTATTATTACCAACTATTAGGATATAAAGAAATGAAAGTTAGTAGTTAGACATTACAATAGAACTTGTAGTCATATTAGATATGTTTTAAAAATTGAGCAGAGATGTTTTAGACAGGTCATCTTCAAACCCTTCAGAGATCTACAGAATATGGCATTTAAAATGTTTTAATAACTTAGAAAATTTTTCTTTTTTGAGACATGTCGGCTCCTGGCAGTACCAATCTACTTCAGAGAAAATATGGGCATTGAAGAAATTGCATATGGAGTCAACTTTCATTGTGGCAAAAGTTAGCCACTGGACAACAAAGTATCCTCGAATCAACAGGACAAAATGGACAGACAACACGAAACAAGGGACTACTGATTCTTGCCAAAACAAGTGTGGTTATGGCTTTATCAAAAGGCATCTTCTGAGGCCAGGACAATATGGCCCCATCCCTGAAGTGGCCTTCGCATCCGGAAAAGGTACGGTGCCCTTTTCTTTGAAGGCAGCTTAACAGGCAGAGGGCCAATGGCTTCTGTTGTGCAATGGAACAGCAGCTGAAAGTTCATGCCTCTCGAAAGTAGACTGGCATTTAATAGAGGGATGTGGAGAAGAAGGGGATGCTGAGATGAAGCCATATATACACAGCCAAGAAGAATGGAAAGCTGAATTTAAAAACTGTCAACAATTTCCAGAATTTAAAATCCTGAATCATGACAGGACACTAGTGGAATTCAGGTGTTTCTGGTACATGGACTGCTCTCACCCAATGTGAGATTGAACTGTTGACCTTGTGTACATCCTACTTCACAAATGAGTCTGTCAGATACACTAAGCCTATAGGCTGAAGATGATGCCCCAACACTGCGGAGAAACCTCAGGTGACTGCCCAGGCAGCTGGCTGTTTCTTTCAACGCACAAATTTTTTTGGAAGTTGCTTGTATGCACTTCCTGTTTTTACTTTTGTTAGCTAATATTATTCCCTTCTTGGGTCTCTGAGGGAGTTGAAGATTAGTTAGTTATGGTTGAAGATTAGTTAGTTATAGTTGAAAATTAATTAGGATAGAAAGTGCATTAGATACATCTTGGATTTACCAAAATAGGATAGATAATGGAATTATTTTCTCTGATTTGTCAAATACCTGTTTAGGTATTTATTACTTGTATATATTGTATATAGTTATTGTACTTTTGTATATAGTTTTTCTTTTGTTAGTTATAACCTTTGGCTTTTTTTTCTTTTTATTAAAATAGAAAAGGGGAAATGTGGTGGTATTCTAATTGTACTGAAATGTGATTTTGATTGTATGTTAATAAATAAAGTTGCCCGGGGATCAGAGCTATTAGAGCCATAGACAGAGTGTGGCAGTGGTGGCACATGCCTTTAATCCCATAGATCTCTGTGTGTCCAGGGATACAGCCAGCATTGGAGACATATGCCTTTAAGACCTAGGGGGCTGTACATTCAGACAGTGACGAGGCAGTCATGCATTTGGGTTTGCAACCAATGAGAAGGCAGAACAACATACTATAAAAAAAAACGAACAGACAGGATATAGCTCTCTTTCAGGAAGCTGGGACACCGCAGGCAGAAGGGTGAGATTTTAGCTCTGAGCTCTGACCTCTCGGCTTTCTCTTTTACATTGTTTCTGTGTTTCTTTTTTTTTCTTTTTTTTTTTTTTTTGGTTTTTTTCGAGACAGGGTTTCTCTGTGTAGCTTTGCGCCTTTCCTGGAGCTCACTTGGTAGCCCAGGCTGGCCTCGAACTCACAGAGATCCGCCTGGCTCTGCCTCCCGAGTGCTGGGATTAAAGGCGTGCGCCACCATGCCCGGCCGTTTCTGTGTTTCTTATTTAATAAGACTGTTGATTACATCAATAGATATCTCTTTTCCACTTGCATTCATTTAAATAATACCTTGATACTTTTACCAACTATGTGATGTAAATTATTCTTTAATTGTAGTAAGTTTTGGAATTGGGTAATATATAGGTCATTTAAGTTTGTTTTTCTTTTAAAAGCTTATATTGTCTGTTCTAGGTAATCCGATGTCAGGGCAAATTTTAAAAGACCCTACAGACAGTCTACTGGACTGATTTACTTCTTTATTAGAAATGATATAGAATTTCCAGATAAATTTGGGAGGATATGGGAGTCCTTGAGTCTCTGAACACAGGATTACTTAAGTCAGGTCAGAAACAGTCTGCAAAACCAGACAATCACCATTCTTGGTTTTGTGGGCCTTATCTAACTCCTCCATTGCAATGTAAACATCCGAGTGAACTAGTATGGCAGTGGCTTATTTAAAAAACAATCATAATGTCACAAAATATCAGAAATTGAGGAATGCTGTTTTAGGTCACCACGTCTGCTACATGGCCTCTGAATTCCCTGCAACAGAGTAAAGTGAGGCCTTCAATTTCGGTCTATGAATGGTAAAATGCTGTCCTTAATTTTCATTGTTTTAAATGTAGTTTTCATGTAAAAGTTCCTACACTTTTTTGTTAAATGTATCCTTAGTATTTTTATTCTTCTTGAGGCTGTTGTGAACAAGTTTGTTTCTCCCATGTTGTTTTCAGATTGCTCATTGCTAGCATGTAGAAAGGCAGCTGAATTTCTGACACAGAGATGGCTCAGTGGATAAAATGCTCCTGAGCAGGAATAAGAGCATGAGCCTGGCTCTCCAGTACCCACATAAACAGCTCACATGGCAGTGAAGCACTGCTATCCACTGGAGGGCGGGCCCAGGAAGATGGCCAGGCAGTGTAGCCAATCAGTGAGGTCCAGTTCAGTGAGCAATCCTTTCGTTATTTAGGCTTACTTTGATTTTCTACTTCTTGAGTCAGTTTGAATAATTTGTGTCATTAGAGGGCTTTTGATTAAAAAATGAAACTCTTGTTATTAAGGGGAGCTCAACAGAGATGACTACTCAGACACAGCGTATGGACAATTGAAAGTCTTTATTCCAGCCAGCTGGGACCATACCCAAGTATTTGGGTGAGGGAACCTAAGTGTAGACCTGAGGGTCCAGATAATGGGAGTTTTTAAGGGCAGAGACCTTGCTGAGTATCTCACTAGGCAGCTGCAGAGGGGTTTCATGGAGTGAGGAGTGTGAAGCAAGCAGTTTTAACAGAAGCTAAGAGGCACAGTTAACTAGCAGGAGGTAGGGTTCTGTACAAACAGGCAGTATAGATAAATGGTTAGCTGGATGAGGTTCCACACAAACAAGTAGTTTTTACAAAGGCTAAGAAAAGTTAGCTAGGGCATCCTGATCTTGGGTTCCTAGAATAGAACTGGGTAATTTTCCATGGAATTCTCTATCAAGGAGATCAAATTCTAGTTAAACCTGAAATGGCCTCAGCAAGGATACAAGGTGGGGGGATGACTGCACTGCCTTGCCTTGTCACATTGTGAGCAATACTGATTTTATCTTGATAATTTTATAATACCTGCATACATGCATGGCAAATCAGATAATAAAACATCTAGCTTCAACAGTATAAAAGGATTTATTGTGGGGTGGGGGTGGTGCATGTCTTTAATCTCAGCACTTGGGAGGCAGAGGTAGGTGGACCTCTGTGAGTTTGGGGCCAATCTGGTCTACAAAGCTAGGGCCAGGACAGCTGGGTCTACACAAAGAAACCCTGCCTCAGGGGAGAAAAAAAGACTGTATTGCCCGCTTAAGTGATAGCTTTCTTTCTAAAACCTGAAATAGTCCAGCTCAATGCTGAAAAAAATACATGTATATTTCACACAGAAATCATGCAGAAATCTCTCTATACCTGTCAGTCCTTTGGTGACTTCCTGTTTTGTATTTAAATCCATTCAGACTGCAGTCTCTGTGGAAGCCAGGAAGAAGATCTGCATCTCCTGGAGCTTGTTTAATGAGAGCACAAGGTCAGAAGATGAAGCTTATGACATAAACTTGAGGCAAATCTTTCCCTGTTTCCCCAGTGCTTTGCAGAACAACTCTAGTTATAAATAATGCAACATGGAGATTCATTAGTGACCATTTCCCCCACATCCCAAAACACAGAGTAGACAAACTATCACAAGAATGCACCTTATTCAGATTGGATGTGGTGGCACACACCTTTAATCTCAGCACTCAGGAGGCAGAGGCAGGTGGCTCTCTGTGAGTTAGTGGCCAGCCTGGTCTACAGAGATATTTCTAGGACAGCCAGGCCTACACAGAGAAACCCTGTCACAAGCAACAACAAAATGCACCTTTTCCTTTTCTTCTCCGTAGGGTCATAACCATAGTCAGACAAATTTGTTAGGACATACCCCAAAGACCTTTGGCCAGGAAGGGAGCTATGTCATGCACTCCACAGGTAGAGCTTTGAAGTAGACCAGCAGAAAGGAAGAGAAAGATTCCTTTAAACCACAGGCCAAGGGACCATGAGCCAGGAAGTGGGGAGCAAAGCAAAGCAAGCCTGAACAGAACGCTAAGTGCTACTAAGCCAGAGAACAAGCTATCTATAATCTGAGAACAAAACCTATTTAACTCTTAGTACAAATGATAGGGAGTGGTGGAAGATGGGAAAGGGAGGTCTACCATCGAAAACACTGAGCTCTTGGTAGAGTTTCCCAATCTAGACCTCCGCACCCCTCACTGCAGTCCAGGCACAGAGCAGGACTCCTTGATAACTCAGTGGCTGAACAAAGTCCCCCATGTTGTCCCAGTATGGTCACTGAAATATGTGATTGGAATACTGAAGCTCACAATATATGCTATACAAACACCAACATGCAGAAACAAAAATAGAAACTTCTTTGGATACATTTTTTTAGATATATTTATTTATGTGTATGAGTGTTTGCCTACATGTGTGCACAAGCACATGTTGCCTGGGGCCTGTGGAGATCAGAAGAGGGCATCAGATCCCCTGGAACTATAGTTATGAATGATTGTGAGCCACCATGTGGGTGCTAGGAACTGAACCCAGCCTGATCTATATAGTAACCTACGTAACAGCCAAGGCTACATAGTGAAGCCCTGTCTCAAAAATTATTAATTAATTAATTAATAAACATGGGGAGATAAGAAGTGAGGAGGAAGGAAGGAAGCTAGCTAGCTAGCTCAGCAAAAATTGGAGAGCAAGGCCATAATCTGTGCTCCCCATGGTCAGTCCCTGCCTCCAAGTTCCTGCTTAAGTACTTGTCCTGACTCCCCTCAATGATAGACTATGACCTGGAGCTGTAAGACAAACAAACCCTTTCCTCCCATGAGTTGCTTTTGGTTATGGCATTTGTCCCAGTGAAAGAAAACAAATTGGAACTAAAGATTTACATAAGTTATCTACAAATACTAAGTCATTGTACATAAATGACTAGGAAATACATGGATTTTGGTTTCCACGGGGAGAATGGAGCCAATTTCCCAAGAATACCAAGGAACAACTCTGTTCCTTGTAATGAGGTCAACCACCTATGAAAAGCAACTGCTCACACTTATTCCCTTCTCAAAATTCAATACCAGCCTCACTGATGGGAAGTGTGATACCAGTGATAGGTGACTTCATATTTGAGTGAAGACAGATGGCGCATTACAAGACAGAAGTTAGCAGGCTGCTACCCACGGTCTTCTAGAAGAGGCTTTGGCTATCTAGTTCTGGGAAGGACAAAGGCAGCCAGCTCCTGTGTCTTGATTGTATCAATCCTTATAAAATATGACAATGTCCCAACCATCCATAACTCCAGTTCCAGAACACATATGAGAGTTAGCTTTCCATCACTGTGTCAAAATGCCTGAGATAACTGACACATAAGAAAGAAGGGCTGGCTTTGTGCCATGGTTTCAGAGATTTCAGTTTATGATCTCTTGGCCTTTTTGCTTTTGAGCTTGCTGTGAGGCTAAACATTATGGTGGGGGGAAACACACTGTGGAGCAAACTGCTTCACCCCATGTAGTCTGGGTGGGGATTAGTGGAGAAGAGATGGACAGAGAAGAGGGGGTCCCTTTGAAGGTCACCTTAAAAGGCAAGCTCTTAATGACTTTAATTCCTTTCACTAGGAGCAACCACCTCCAAATAGTGTCATGGGCTGGGGACCCGGTTTTCAACAAGTGGGTCTTTGTGGGACATTTAAAATCCAAATTATAGCAATATGCCATTTAAGAAGGACTATTTTGAACAGAAATAAAATTTCAAAACAGCAAGTTATATTTGGGCAAGTGGTATAAGACTTGCCTAGCATGTATGAGGGAGGCTCTATCTTTGTTCCGTGGCACCACCCAAAAAGTGGAGGGCACTCATGCTCCTTCTTTTAAAACCCTCTGTCTTAAGTTACTTTTCTACTGCTGTGACAAAGCACCATGACTGCATGGGTTTGAATGAGAATGGCCCTCACAGGCTTGTATGCTTGAATACTTGGTCCCCAGTTGGTAGAAATGTTTGGGAAGGACCAGGAGGTGTGGCCTTTTGGGAGGATGTATGCCCTTGGTGGTGGGTTTGAGGTTTCTAAAGCCCATGCCATTCCTAGTGTGCTCCCTCTCTCCCTTGTGCCTGTGGAACAAGAAGTATGCTCTTAGCTGCTGCTCCAGCACCATGCCTTCCTCCCTATCACCATGCTCCCTGCCATGATGGTCATGGACTCATCCTCTGAAGCTGTAAGCTTCTGATAAACTCTTTCTGCTACAAGCTGCCTTGGTCATGGTATCTTAGCACAGCAAGAGAAAAGTAACTAAGGCATCCTATATACAATATGTCCTCTACACTGGAAAATATTAGCCATCTTACCAATGAGGATGGGAATCTGAAGCAGATATATATATATATATATATATATATATATATATATATATATAAACTCATTAAGCTAACCCTTGTGATCCTCACTGCTTCTCCACAGAATTAGCCCTCCCACCCCTCAGCCTTCACACATTTTCAAAGATTGTACTCTTTAAGTCAGTGTATATGTGAACCTCGCTTCTTTGACTCTTGTGTGTGATGCTGCACCATGTAAAACTTATTTTAGTAAATATATGTGTAATTTACTTCTACTATTTATCTTGTGTCTCTTTCATTATTGGGCCCAGATAAAAACCATAAGATAGCAATAGTAAAAATGTGCCTTCCCTATAACCATTTACCAGGCACTGAGCTGAATGATAGACACATTCCTCCTTGCTTTTCATGTCAGTCCTTGGAAGTGGGGAATCATTGTCTTGTTTCATAAACAGGTAAACAAAGAGTCAGAGATTGTGAAAGACTTTCCAGGTTCACACAGCTATTCAAGGAAGGATTTGGATGTGAACCCATGTCTATCTCAGCCTCTACATGAACTTGGCCTGCAGTGATTCTACATTCATGCCTCTGTGAAGGTGGCATCTTCTAAAGGAAGAAGCTGTTGTACAACATACAGAATGTTTATGTATTTTTACCTCCAAATCACAGGTTGAAATCTAAATTCCCTGTGTAAGGCTACAGGGAGAGAAAATTCCAGGAGGAAGTGTGGTCACTGTGTGGAGTCATTGTACTCTGCCATCTAAGGATACCACCAAAGACACAGCCCCATGCCACCTAGGGCCCTCACTAGAACCCCACCAAAGACACAGCCCCATGCCACCTAGGGCCCTCACTAGAACCGGACTACATGGCACTCTGATCTTGAATGTCCAGCTTCCCAATCTGAACAATCCATTTCGGCTGTTTGTGCATCTCCAGTCTATGGCCCATGCTATGGTAGCCCTAACTGATGGCATGGTTAACACAGAGTGAGATGTATGGGAGAAGTAAGGCTAGTGCCTTCACATTTTGGGTTATTTTTCCCCTGAATGATCTTCATTTACTCTTCATTTAAAACATTTAAATCAGATTTTTTGCCTGACATATAAAATCATAAAATGATACATGCCAATGGGGAACCATGAGAAGCTTTAATAGGTTTACCTTGCTGAAATGATTTATCTTCCTGCCTTCACCTCTTCAGTGCTGGGATCACAAATGTGTACCATCATGCCTATGGTGTGTGTCTTGGGAGGAGACATATGCATGCATGTGGAGATGCTGTGTGACACTATTCCTGGGGAGATATGAACATACAACTATTCACCCCACATAGGGAGTCAAGGGCAAACCAAATTAACAATTTCACTACAGACAACCAGGCTAGAGTTTAGTGGGCTAGTGACATGAGAATGGGTGAGGGGTTACATAGAGAAGCAGGGATGTACAAGCCTGTCTCACTGTGAATAGTCTTTTCATGTTGGGTCCTTATGGCTATAGTCAAGCACTATACTGGCAGAGATACCTCTTAGCCTTATACCATGTCTGGTTTATATGCAGTGCTGGAGGTCAAACTGAGGGCATCACACACACTAGACAAACACTCTGCAAACTGAGCTGCATCCCAGCCCCAAAGCTGCTGGCTGCAGATTTCCTTATGTACTCATCAACTCCGGACAGGGGCTCTTCATCACCTGGCAGCTGGGAACAGTGCTACAATAAAGCTGGGGGAGCAGACGGTCACAGAGTGGGATTGCTGGACGATAAGGTACTTCAAGTTTCACTGTTCTCGGGAACTCCATACTGCTTCCATACAGGAGATCACTGTTGAACAATGAGAAGGAAGGTTCGCTTGAGGAAGCAGACAATAGACTAAACATTTAGAGAATGTTGGGTAGTCTGAGAGATTTGAGCATGTGGCTTGTCAAAAGAAACCTAGACTGGAGGGTGCAAACCCATCCGTACTGTGGAAGATGGCTCATGCACTTGTGTGTTCCCACACTGGACCCTAAGGCCACTACCTCCTGTGTCTCAGCTCCCTAGTCAGCCAGGCTGACCTACTGGGCTAACCTTATGCCTTCCCAAACACAGCCTCAGCATTGGCTGTTATGAGTCATATTCCTGAGCTCTCCTTTCTTTTTCCATGAACCAGGAAAGAACATGAAGTGTGCCTAGTATCTTCCAGTACAGGATGAAGGCTTCCAAGAAAAGTTCTTTCCCTCTCTGCTCTCCCACACCAAGGGCAACAGCTTGTCAAGGGTGAGGGAAGGTGAACACACTGGGGTAGAGGCTTAATAGATGAAAAACTCAAATCGATAGAAATCATAACTTCCTGCTCAGCCCTCTGTAAATATTCACTGTGTTCCTGGAACAAAATCTTTCCAAGATCTACGTGTGGTCGTTCTACCTGCATAAATAGGAAGTCAGCATTCATTCTTGCTGAGGTTCTGCTGGAGGTGCCTGCCTGTAAGGAGTCCTGCTTGCCACAATGGTGGGTGACTGATTTCATACATAGGACTTCTTTCAGTCTTTAGTTGAAAATGGTTCTTTTCTTAAAGTGTCTGTTCTATGAGGTAGAATCAGGAATGAATGGGGCTCCCCACAGAAGGACAAGAGGAAGGAAGCAGAAGCTGGGGAGGAGGGCCACATGAGGGTGGAGAGGGACTCAGGAAGGGACCCTCACCTCACCTCAGGACAAATGTACGCTATGAAACCCTCCTCAGACAGAGCTGGAGAGGTAGGACAGTGGTGGGTGGTGTCCTCCCAATCTGTATTCAGACCCCCTTCTCACCCTCCTTCCGTGTGTGTGTGTGTGTGTGTGTGTGTGTGTGTGTGTGTGTGTGTGTAGGTGTGTGATGTCTCTTTATTGCCCTTGCTACTTTTATAGTGTGACTTTATGTTCTTCAATGTTATAGTGAAATTATTTCATACATTATTTTCCAAAGTTTGATACATCTTAGCTTCACTTATTTAGTCATGTAAAGACTAAAATCTCTTTTATCCTTAAAATGATATGATTTCTATATTTTCTGTACTTACTTTATAATATTATTATTATAAAAACTTAATTTTAGGTCCTTTAAGGAAACATTTAAATTAGCTTAATACAGAATATGTCTTCCCATCAAACTTTGAGCAACCACTTTCCCAAGACTATTTGAGAACTATAGGAAAAGAAAGAACCGGGGCAGAGGGCACATGGGAGAAACTACGGAGGTGGAGATGGCTCTTCTCATGTCAACGGGCACAAGGAGGATGAGCCCTGGCACAAGAGCCCCCAGGCCTCTGAGAACAATCCAGGACAGCGTGGGGGAACTGCTGCTGCTGCTGCTGCTGCTGCTGCTGCTGCTGCTGCTGCTGCTGCTGCTGCTGCTGGAAGACCCTGCCTCAGCCAGTGATGAGGCTCCCAGCATCCTCCTTCCCACTCCCAGCCCACAGCCAGCCACTCTGACAGTGAACTTGCTTTTGTGTGGGGAGGAGGGGCCAAAAACCCTATTTTTGGCATAGGGTTTCTCACCGTAGTCAGTCCTGGCTCTCCTGGAACTCATTCTGTAGACCAGGCTGGAACTCAGATCTGCCTGCCTCTGCCTCCTGAGTGCTGGGATAAAAGGCGTGTGCCACCACACCCGACAGACTTTCCTTTTTCCTGACTGTCTTGTGTCTTAGTCTCTGACTGCCAGGCTAGGGTACCTGGCAGTTGCTCCACACTCTACCCTTCCTGCCAAATTTCAGCAGGGATCTTATAGGACACGCAGTCAAGCATGACCTTCAAGAATCACTCATTCTCCACTCCCAACCTTTCCCTGCATTACAGAAAGCTCTGCTGGGCAGCCTCCTGTTCCTTGCTACCTTGGTGACAGCATGCAATGCAGGCTGCACTTTTCAACAACGTGAAAATCTTCCAGACCAACCGCCTGATGGTAAGTCCTGGGTTTTCCAGTATTTTTAATGCCATTCCAGCCTGATAGATACAACCTGTAGATATGACCTAGTATATATGGCAGATGGGGAAGCCTTGGGATATATATACACTGGAAGAAGTATTTGTGAAGATACAGAAACAGAGTAAGGAGGTTGTTCTCAATTTAGCTAGATGAGCTTTGAAACACCACAATCAGGCCCCATTTAAGAACAGCTGAATGAGAACCTCTGGGTTTTCACATGCAGTCAGGGTTAAGAAGCAGCGTTCAAATTTTAATGTACATGATCATCCCTGCAATCTAGTTTAAATGTAGTGCAGGCCTGCATGCATGGGTGGGTGGGTGCATGCATGAATGCTTGTGGTGTGAATGTTGCTGGAGAATCTCCGGCAACTAGTGCTTTAATACTGTACTAGTTTCATTTTGCTGCTGTGATGAAACACTATAATCAAAAGAAATTTAGGGGAGGAAAGGATTTATTTGCCTTTCACTTCTAGACCACAGTCCATTGTTGAGAAAGTGGGGGAGGGACTCAAGCAAGAACTTGAAAAAGTATTCCTTGGATGACGTTAGGCTGTGTCAAGCTGATAATTAAAACCATATATGATGGGGCTGGAGAGATGGCTCAGGGGTTAAGAACACTGGCTCAGCACCCACATGGCAGCTTACAACTGTTGGTAATTCCAGTTCCAGAGCATCTAGTGCCCTCCTCTGCTCTCTGAAGATATGATGTAGTAGCCTTACATACATGCGGGTGCAGAACTCTTACATACCTGCAGGAGAAAAATTCATATCCCTAAAATAAACATGATTTTTTTTAAAGTTCAATACAATTCTTGGGTACATAGGAAGTTCAGTACCAGCCTAGAATACATGATGTGCTCACCCCACCCACAAAACAAAACAAATAAAAATGAAGTAAACAAGAGAGTCTGGGCTCTACCCACAGATTCTGATTTTGTTTTCTTGGATGGGGATCAGGAACAGAGGGCTTGCTTGTTTATTTGCTGCTGGGTATTAAACCCATGGCTCTGTACTTTTTCAATACTTGTTCTACCACTGGGCTAAACCCCAGTCTGTGGGTGATTTTTAAGCACCCACAATGCTTCACATGTGCATCCCCACCTGAGAATCAGTGACACAAATCAATACTAGTAGAGAAGTGAGCATTTTGTTCAGGACAACCAGAGAGAACTCACAGGGCCCCCTTTGCCAGTCACTCCTAATAGCTACTGGATTAAAAAGGAAGGACTTATTTGTTCTTCAATGCCTGTTCTGAAATACAATCTAGAAAGAATTTAAGCTCACTTAAAAAACATACCCCTGAGCATGGTAGCTCAGGCCTTTAAACCCCAGCAGAGACAGTTGAGTTGGAAGACAACCTGCTCTACACAGTGATTTCCAGCTAGCCAAGGCTGCATAGAAACACCTTACAAAAGCAAAGACACTCTCTGAGGCAGGTGCTTCAGTGTGCTGGGCTTTGGCCATCTTGACTCAAAAGCACTGTCTCTGACAGCTCTACAATTGTCCATCATCATGTGCCAGTGGCTGGCTCAGTGTCCCTACAAGCTTTGTTCCTATGGTGTGACCTGGGGATTTGCATCATTTTAGGATGCCTGGATTCTGCTGGTATCAAACACTCCGTGGGCGCTCAGTGGACAGTCGACTGTAAGAAGTGTTTCTGTGAAAAGGCGGGAATTAGTTGCTGCCCCCAGTAAGTCTCAACCACTGATTCTGGAGGGTCCCATATAACCACTCTTCAGAGTCTCTGCTTTGTTTTGTTTTATGTTTGGTCAAGGTCTCCTTAAGTTGTCCTGCTGTCAAACTCCAGGGCTCAAGAGATCCTGCTACCTCAGTCTCCTGTGTAAGCTGAGTGTGATGTGAGCACTGTGTGAGAAGCATAGACAGACATGTTCGCATCTATCCACAAGGCTAGAGTTCATTGAATAACAGCAAATTCATAAGCTACATCGATTTCTTAACAGAAATATAGATTTATTTACGTGCACACAAGTGTGTGTGTGTGTGTGTGTGTGTGTGTGTGTGTGTGTGTGTGTGTGTGTGTTTGGTTTAGGGACTACAGTTTGCCAAGCAGTCCCAATTTCCCATGATACCCAGTCACTGGCAAACAGACTTTTCTTCACTGCAACTTTAATTACACCATTAACTCTCTGATCATGCTTCACACATCACACAGTGTCTGTACATATGTGTGCATGCATGTAGGTTACAAAATGGCTAGAGAAAGCTGACAGAGCACAGCAGAGCTGGAAGAGCTGAAAGGGGGCTGGGGCAGGAGAAATATGACAGAGATGCAAAGAGAATCTGTTGGAGGTGCACCTAGAGGGGACCTCAGGGTCGAGTTGAGCTGCCCAGTGAGGAGGTGGACTACTGAAGCCACACAGGCTAACGAATGAGTCCAGAAGGACCAACAGGTGGACGAACTGTCAGCTGCTTAGCAGCAGCAGGAACTGAGACAAACTGAAGCCTGGGGAGAGTCTGGAGTTCTCCTCTTTCAGGCCTCCCCCTTTAAAAACACATTAGTGTAAACATGTGTATGTGATTCAGTGGGAGTGGTGCTTGAGGAGGTCAGAGGACAACTTTCTGGAGTCAGTTCTCTCCACATCTGCTCCTGAGCCTGTCAGAATATCCCAGTGTCCTTCAGTGCATGCAGGGTAGAATACAGGACCCACGTTAGAAATGGTCTCTGTGGCCCCATGGCACAGACAGGTGCAGGTGCCTGGAGTCTACACTTGGGACATTAACAGCCCAAGGAAGCCCTTAAGTCGGTGAGGAGAGCCCCAGGCAATTGGAGTGTGTGTTGTCTGCTTCTTGCACAGAGCATGTCTGAGCAGCAGGACTGGGTGAATAAGTGTTTTTTTCCTACTAACAGGTCTTATCTTGTCTCATTGACAGAACCCTTATACCCAAGGGCTATGACCAAGAGAAGTGTAAGACAATATTCCATCAAAAGGAGTGCAGATATACTGTGGTGGAAAAGAACAACGAAGGAATCATCTGTCCTGTTGATAGTTGGACATTGTAAATGTGCTTCTAGTGGGTCCCAAGTTGAGCAACATTTGAATATTTGTATGATTTAAATTTACCAATTGTAGCCTGGGTGGTTGTGGCCTATAATCCCAGCACTGGGAGGCAGAGGCAGGCAGATCTCATGCTAGCCTGGTCTCTAGAGGGCAACACAAAGAAACCCTGTCTTGAAAAACTAAAATAAATAAATAAATTTGCCAATCATGTTTATATTAAATTAATGCATGTTATAAATCAAACAAACATTTAAAGGAGACAAAAGGAAAACCAAACATGTTTTTAAAAAATCAACCCAACAATAACAGTTACAAATTACAACTCTAGGATTAGTTATGTGTGGCACACAGCCCATCTAATATAGACTGACTTGAAAGTGTCACGACATTGATTCTGACATTTATTTTCTCAATACTTTGTCAAAAATTGTAACATTTTCCCCCTAAGTTAAAATGCATCACTCACCATTTGTAAGTGGTCACTCAGTGGAGATAAAAACATCAGATTGTTCTGCAGCCACCATCTTGTCTAATCTCAGAGCTCTCCATCAGCCCTGTCTTAGTTAGGGTTCTGTTGCTGTGAAGAGACGCCATGACCACAGCAACTCTTATAAAAGAAAGCATTGAACTGGGGCTGGCTTACAGCTTCAGAAGTTTAGTCCAGTACTGTCATGTCAGGGAGCATGGTGGCATGCAGGCAGAAGTAGCTGAGAATTCTACATCCAGATCCACGGGCAGCAGGAAAAAAGAGTGAGCTACTGGGTCTGGCTGGGCTTCTGAAGCTCAAAGTCCTCCCCCAGTGACACACTTCCTCCAACCAAGCCCACCTATCCCAACAAGGACACACACCTCCTAATCCTTCTAGGTAGTGAGTGCCACTCTCTGGTCCCTAAGCACTCAAATGTATGAGCCTATGCGGGATACTCTTATTCAAACCACTACAAGCCCTAAAGGAAAAGGATTTTACCTGTATGACTGTTTTGTCTGCACATGTACATGTGTAGCATGTGCATGCCCGGTGCCCTTTGAGGTCAGAAGGCATTGGAACCCTGGAGCAGGAGTTATGGATGGTTGTGAGCCACCATATAGGTGCTGGGAACCAAAACTGGGCCCTCTGCGAGAGCAGTAAGTGCTTTTAACCTCTGAGACCTCTGAGGCGTCTTTCCAGCTACCTACCATAAGGTAAGGAAATGTTCTAAACTCTAACTCTCCACTGACTTTGTCTCCAGCCTCTAGGCATCCTTTTTTTTTTTTTTTTCTGTCCTTAAGAATTTGACTGCCCTATTAGCAAGGGTAGAGTTGGGTAGGAGAAATAGTAGCTAGTATTCTACAGCACAGTAGAAGAACAACTCTACTGATAATAATCTTCTGATACCTCAGTCTCCCACATCTCTCAAACCCCCAGTAGTGGAGGCTGGCTTTAAACTTCCATCCTCACGCTTTTTTCTTCCAAGTGCTGGGATTGCACCAGGGTACTACCACACCCAGATTAACTATTTCAAAGATAGTTGATGGGCTTTTCTATATTATCAATACAAATAAATGATAACTATAGCAATTACCCACATCTGATCCACACATTGTTTACATGCATTGAAAGTTAACACTGTACCTCATAGATCTGTACAATTACTATGTGTCAATTCAAAATGTTTTTTTTTAAAGAATTTGCCTTGATTTCCATAACAGAGTCATGTGATATACGGTCTTTTGTGTCTTCTGACATGTATTTTTTTTTTTTTCCCGAGACAGAGTTTCTCTGTGTAGTTTTGGTGCCTGTCCTGGATCTCGCTCTGTAGACCAGGCTGGCCTCAAACTCACAGAGATCGCCTGGCTCTGCCTCCCGAGTGCTGGGATTAAAGGCGTGCGCCGCCAGTGCCCAGACTGACATATATTCTTGCATATGAATATTACAGCGAAATAAGATCTACCTTGTGTGAGCATTTGGTGCGAGAGGCATGAAAAGGACCCAGATTTGGGACAGGGAAAATTACCACTCTCCAATAGTCCTAAAGAGGCTTTGCGCAGGCGCGGACGGAAATCTCGCGAAACTGTCAGAACACTAACCAGAGGCGTGGTGGGGAGGCCGTGCTATCGCGAGAGCTCCGGGCTCTGGAGCCGATCCTCGGGTGGCGAGGTGTCTGGGTCGGTCCAAGGTCCCCTCGGCTCACCGGAAGAAGCGCTGCCAGCTGGTAAGGACGAGTGTGGCCGGCGGGGCGGGCGCGCTTCCTTCGGCTGCCCTTCGGCCCTCCTCGCCCCGGCCCGTGGCCTGTCCTGCCCCCCTTCCTCCCGACACACGCGGGTCCCGGGCCACCATCCTGCCTGTCCGCGAGCCGGGCCTGGACCCCTCTCCCTCCCCCGTGTCACGCCAGGCCTGGACCCCTCTGCCTCCCCGGTGTCACGCCAGGCCTGGACCCCTCTCCCTCCCCCGTGTCACGCCAGGCCTGGACCCCTCTCCGTCCCCCGTGTCACGCCAGGCCTGGACCCCTCTCCCTCCCCGGTGTCACGCCAGGCCTGGACCCCTCTCCCTCCCCGGTGTCACGCCAGGCCTGGACCCCTCTCCCTCCCCGTGTCACGCCAGGCCTGGACCCCTCTTCCTCCCCCGTGTCACGCCAGGCCTGGACCCCTCTCCCTCCCCCGCGACCCGGGGCTGCCACCTCTCCCTTCTTCCCTTCTCCTCCCTCCGGTCGACACGCTCAGTCCCTGGGCCTCGATTGGCAGCCTGACGCCCTGGAGAAGCTTCTCTCCGTCCCTTTCCTGCACTCTCCCGACTGTCCCTCCCTGGTTTTCAGTGGTCACAGCCCTGTTTCCAGGGCTCTTGTCTGGGTCTCCCGCCCTAGGTGAGCCCGTTTTCCATTACTGATCCAGAGCACGTTTGCTCCTGTTCCGAATGGTTTGGCAACTGGAATGTTGGAGGCTATGTCGTGAACACAGTATTTTTAACATCCTAGTTAATTTTCCCAAGAGTCCTCCATACTAGCTTTATTTCTCCCTTCTGATGAGAAGAGAGCTCACGGGGTCATTGACGCGTTGCCCTGGCACTCATTTATACAATGCTGTGTGCTCAGGGTGTCGAGGATACAGCAGTGTAAGAAATGGACGTGCTCCTGGCCCTGATGTAACTCAGTCCTTGTGGAGAAAACAATACCGTCTTAAGTGCTAAGGCTGGAACGTGGGAGGATGGATCGAGAATGACAAGGCAGAGGGCTGGAGTTAGCCGACCCTCAGCGCACACAGCTTTCTTGCTAGTACTGTCTGCAGGGTACTGCCCACCATCACGGCTCCCTTCTGTGAGGACTTGACTTTCCACCACCCGCCTGAGAATTTGCCATGTTGTTGTAGGGCTCCTGAGTTATTTCCCTGAGTGTGTATGGGACACGTAAGTCAGTTGGTTCTCTGTTGGGATCCCACTGTGGCATTTCTGAACTTGAAAGTACACCAGAATCTTGGAAAGAAATTCACCCTGGTGTGACAGCAGGAGGAGGTTTATTTCATTTGTACTGCTCAGCAAGTTACTTGATTTGCTCTTTGGATTTTTTTTTGTTTAAGAAGAGGGTGTCAGATCTCCTTACACCTGGAGGTCCAAGCCATTGTAAGCCACCTGATGTGGGTCCTGAGACCTGAGCTCTGGCCCCTTGGAAGAGCAGCAAGTACTTTTTCATCTCCCTGGCCCTGTTTGTGTGGCTGGTTTGAGACAGGCTGCAGGAATCCTCCGGGTTCTGCTGGGATTACATAGGTGCATGCCACCACACCCAGGTGATAAGCTGCTTGGGAGGTAGGTTTGCTAGCTTGCAGAATTGTTCAGGTGAGTGAGACGGGTAGCCTCTGGCACTATTAACAGTCCTTACATTTACTTCTCGGTTTTACCTCTTCCAATAGGTCTTTGTCTTTGAGTCTCTAGGAAAATAACCTAGAGTTAAAGTTTTGTGATGAAGGTTTTATCATGACTTATGTCTAAGTCTCTCAAGTTATTCCTTTAGGGAATATTTTCAAAAGTGGAAAAGTGGAGCTACAGGAAGGGGAGGTTGTACCTAATTTTACAAGTACAAAGGACTTACTCCCTCTCTAGTTTGTTAAATCAGCGTAGACTGCTGGGAACCTCAGGGATCTATATATGGGTTTTATAAACCCTGGGTATTCTGGCATATGTCCCTTCTCCATTTGAGAGTCTCCCGGCTAGCATTTAAATAGTGCTTTGCCCGTACAGTGTTCACATACTGGTATGCTTTTAGAGACAGTCACTCTTTTAACTGTGCCTCTCAGTCAGGAAGTTAGTGTTGTCAGTGAACAACCCTTGGCACAAAGTATCCACTAGATGGCAGACTCACCACTGTATCCTCAGGGACAACACTACTTCCTGTCAGTTCAAGACCTCAAATTAAACCTTTAATGGCCCCTTCAAAATACCTGGTGTGGCTAAGGGGTTTAGACTTAAGGTGGATCTTAGCCAAATGGCTAAGAAGCAGTCAGACTCAGACTTTTGGACCTGGGAGCTTGTGATGTAGGTATGGTATTTAACTCTGTCAAGTCTATGACAGCTGCCAAGTTGAGCACTTTTATTCTGGGGAGTATCACCAGTAGTACTTTCTATGCTTGTCTGTCAGAGGAGCCTTTGTTTTCCTCTCCTCAGCTGTTCTTCTGTGATTGTTACATCTAACACTTTGGGCATCGTTTGTAAGCTTACAGTCTATATTCCACAGGTCCTGGCTTGTCATCCATACTCGTGAATTCGATGAACTCACAGGCAAGTGAGCTAAATAATTGTTGTGTAGGTACTCTGTTGACTTGTCTTCTGTCCAGCATGGATGACTCATCGTGTGCTCATTCTTACTCCTGGCTTTGCTTGGCCTGACTGTACAGCAGAATCAAGATGTTTTTCTGGGGGACTAGGATTCTGCTTGGGGCTTTTGAGCTTATAGTTCCTTCATTTGGCATTACCTTGATTGCCCTACGGAACTAGCAGTTTGGCACAGAGTTGGTGGGTAGTTGACAAAATAGGGTAATAGGGTTTCTTTGTCAGTAAGTAACAGTCCTTTCATACGTGGACAATTACACCTTCCAAAATAATTCTTTAAATACATTTTGAGTTTTATCTTAGCTTTATTACTAGTCTCTCAGGCTTTAGAGAGGAGAGAAATTCATCTCTTCTTTGCTTCTGTAGGGAAAATCCACACGATAGTTATCATATAAAACCAAAGCTAAAATGTTTCTTTCTTTCTTTTCAAGAATGGGTTTCTCTGTGGAACAGCTCTGGCTATCCTGGAATTCGCTTTGTAGACCAGGCTGACCTGGAATTCAGAGATCCATGTGGCCTAAAATGGTATTCTTATGTGGTACAGATAAGTACCTGTTTTTCTATCCTTGACTATCTTGGGGCAAGAAATTCAAGTTGAAGATAGGATACAGTCCTAGGATTGAAAGCCTCCCTAGCTTTTGTGAATGTCACTTGGAATTTCTGTGGTACTGCAGAGCCTGAGGGGGGAAATGTTGAGTTGGCTGTAAATATAGTGCACATTTTACCTCACAGATCCATTGTTTTGGGTCTTTGAAACTAAGATTTTTGGATCTGGCCTTTTTAAAACAATCTTTCTCAGCACTTCCCCTGGGATTATGATTTCTGTGGTGACACCCTCACCAGTTCTGTTCTGTGTGAAAACAAGGAATTAAGTTAATCTGGGTGTTGTTGCCAGAGTTCTGGGAACCCAGGCAAGAGGTAGAATACCATGTTCAAGGCCAGTTTGAACTGCGTGAGGCTGTCAGAAACCAAGGGCTAAGTGTTGCTTAGCATTCATAAGACTGGGCATTGGACACTCCTGTAGCTAGAGTTTTCCTGCTTTGCCCACAGTCAGGACAAATCTTTGTCACCCGCCAGTCCCACAGCCGCTCAGACCCAACCAAGTAAACACAGAGACTTATATTGCTTACAAACTGTATGGCCGTGGCAGGCTTCTTGCTAACTGTTCTTATATCTTAAATTAATCCATTTCTATAAATCTATACCTTGCCACGTGGCTTGTGGCTTACCAGAGTCTTCACATGCTGCTTGTCATGGCGGCAGCTGGCAGTGTCTCTCTGCCTCAGCCTTCCACTTCCCAGAATTCTCCTCTCTCCTTGTCCCACCTACTTCCTGCCTGGCCACTGGCCAATCAGTGTTTTATTTATTGACCAATCAGAGCAATTTGACATACAGACCGTCCCACAGCACTTCCCCTTTCTTTTTTTTAAAAAGGAAGGTTTTAACTTTTATACATCTCCAAAGCCAGCTTGGTATATTTGGGAATTTGGGCGTAGCTTCTCTTACTACTTCCTGCTGGAGGGGGGCGCTGTATCTTAAGGGCACACAAAGAAAATTTTAGGATCATGGAGTAGTCCATGAGGCTGTATCGTCTGAGCCAGTTGCCTTGAAACTGTTCTGGATGTTGGATCATCTGGGCCATGGTGTCATCAGAGACCTTTCAGGTGGTCTTGGCTGGTTAAACCTGATGTATCTTAATCTGGAACAAATCCATAGCCTCTGGCTTTCTGTGGAAACAAAAGCAGAGCCTCCTTTCCAAAGCAACATATCCTTACATCCAAATTTTGAAGTTAAGGTACCTTTAAAACACACATTTTGGCATAACTCAACAGCTTTTGCAATCAAATGTTTCTCTTCAGTTACGAATATCAAAGAGAACATAATCCAGATTCTCTGTGTGGTAGCCATCTTTATGTGGCTTATGTTTTATATTACCTTGAGCCTATTGCTTTAAACTGCAGCCTTCTAAGCCTGAAACGGCGCTGTGGCTGCTGGCTCCACCCACTTCAGCTTCCCAACATGGCAGTGGTATGTTTTCCGCCAGCTCTGGGAGCCATCGTGGGTCTATGATTTTATCCAAGCAGCGTGTAGCCCAGAAACCTCTTTTTTTGTACTAGCAAAGGCTAAATCCACCATGCAGCTTAATGTGCCACTTGCAGAGGCCTCATTCCCGCCATACTGCAGACCGAGCTCACACGCTAGGAACCCGCCAGTAGCTCAAACCGGCAGGCTGCCGCTCATTTGAGAGAGACAATTAGGAAACTGTTTTTAGCTCCATTTTAGAATCTTTTCTCAGGTTTTAGGTAGAAACTTTTGCCAACACGTTGGGCGCCATTTGTAGCTAGAGTTTTCCTGCCTTGCCCACAGTCAGGACAAATCTTTGTCACCCGCCAGTCCCACAGCCACTCAGACCCAACCAAGTAAACACAGAGACTTATATTGCTTACAAACTGTATGGCCGTGGCAGGCTTCTTGCTAACTGTTCTTATATCTTAAATTAATCCATTTCTATAAATCTATACCTTGCCACGTGGCTTGTGGCTTACCAGAGTCTTCACATGCTGCTTGTCATGGCGGCAGCTGGCAGTGTCTCTCTGCCTCAGCCTTCCACTTCCCAGAATTCTCCTCTCTCCTTGTCCCACCTACTTCCTGCCTGGCCACTGGCCAATCAGTGTTTTATTTATTGACCAATCAGAGCAATTTGACATACAGACCGTCCCACAGCACACTCCCAACCCCCATCCTGGGAAAAAAGAACAGTTGTGTTAGAAACATCCTCTTCTAAATTACTTTCCTAAATTAATACTACACTCCTTAATGGGACATCAAGTTCATTATGTTTATAACAAATTATTTTATTGTGGCCGCTCTGAACTTGATCATTAACATTATCCATCCATTAGTAAAATATGTATTAAACTACTGGCAAGTTAAAGACAAGCATTGGTACAATGCTGTGGGCACCTTTCTCACTAGGCCAACTCTGTCGAACATACAGCAAGTTCTTAATGCCAAGGTGCAGATGATACCAGATGTGTGTGCAGTGCTGGAGTGTTCAAAGCTGATGGAACCCTCAGGCGAAGAAAGAAGGTCTAATAAGGGCATCAGGTATTAAAGCAGCAGTTCTCAACCCTGGGTTTCAACCCCCTTATGGGGAGTTGAATGACCCTTTCACAGGGGTCACCTAACACGGATATTTACATTGATTTATAACTGTTAATACTCTGATCCTTGATACCACCCTGTGTCCTGATATAAAAGTCTCTTTTTAAGGAAAAACTCCACCCATCCTTCTCTCTTCTGTCTCTTCACTCTCACGAGGTGTGCACCCCTCAATCCCCCTTTCTCTATGTCTCTCTCTTTCTCTCTGACTCTTTATCTCTCTACTATAATAAACTCTCCATGCAGATGCATCATCTGGGTTGTGTATCACTGGCCACCGCTGCCATGCTCTACATGGCGTACATCTGTCCAGCATGATTTCCTGCACATATGGGATACCCACGGGCTCCCCACATAATAATAAATCATGACAATAACAGTAGCAAAATTACAGTTATGAAGTAGCAACGAGAATAATTTTATGGTTGGGGGTCAGCACAGCACGAGGAACTGTTAAAGGATCGCCTCTGTGTTAAAGGGTCCACACTGGAAACCTATGTAGATGTCAGTAGGCACAAGAAGGCGACATGACGGTTCTCTTGACTGGTAATACTTGAGAACGATGTATTTGTTTCAGAAAGGCTCTCTAGTGCTTGTGACTTGCACAGTAGACAGATTGAAGAGACTACCATTGCTGACAGAAAGAACTGGAGAACCAAGCTAGACAGGATAGAGTGAATGGGTGGAAAGGGGATTTTTAGTTCACTAAAATGGAAATGTTAAGAATCACAACAGTCCACACACTGATCAGCTGTGCTTCTTACCCCGTAGTATTTTGGACAGGGTCTTAGTATAGATAAGCTGGCTTTGAACTCATAATGTAGCCCTGGATGGCAAGGATGATTCTCCTGCTGTAGCCCCTGAGTGCTGGGATTACCTTCTTAACATCAGTTTTACTCTAATAAACTAAGAGTCAGCCATTGACATGAAGAGAACCATACATTTTCCATTCATCTAGTCTTTGTATCTTCACCAAATGTGTTATCCAAAGAGGATATTTGGAATTAGTTGTTTTCTTTCTTTCTAATGAAAGTCTGAATTAGAGTCTCAGAAACCATGCTTTAGGATGAAGGAGGTAAACTGCTGCCTTGGTGTCTGGGATTTGGTGTCTAGGGATGTTGGAGTCTTCTCTCATGGTTTTGTTTACTCTTGATGTTCACGAAAGTCACTTTATATCAGTAGAAAAGAGAAAATATGTGGCCCATACCTGTAATCATATCCTAGTCTCTTCACTGCCTCCAGTGTCCTGAGTCAGCTCACCCTGCCCTTGCCTTGATCCTGACCACACCTCAGGAAAGAATGTCTGAACTAGTCTGAGTAAAGTAAAGTGAATGAGTTTATTAAGTAGAGACAAGAGATGTACTCCTGTCTATTCAAGCAGTAGACATCTAAGACATGAATGTGACCTTCAGAGTTTGGTGCCTAAGTGTCTCCCATTGCTTTTTATGTTGCATTGCTCAAGTTGTAATTTACAACAAGGTTTAAAGATTAAGCAAAATTTAAAAGTTGAGTAAAGGTCAAATATTAAGTAAAAGATGTAAGCTGGTTTAAAGAATTAGTGTTTTGTAAAGGAAACTATGATGGTTTTATGAGGTGTGTTATTTGGGGCAAGGGATGAGAGGAGTTTATACAGTTCAACTCAAGGTCGGGACATTCTGGCCTTAAGTAAGCATATGGCTGTTGCAGAATATTATTTTAAGGTATGCTACTTTTGTTTATGTTGCTTTTGTTTAACTCTGTGAAGCTGTGTTACTGTGACTGTCTAAAACATCCAATGGTCTAATAAAGAACTGAATGACAAATAATTAGGCAGGAGAAAGGATAGGTGGGGCTGGCAGCCAGAGAGAATAAATAGGAGGAGAAACTTGGAAGGAAACAATCAAAGAAGTAGCCAGAGAAGGAGGAGGACATCAGGGGCCAGCCACCCAGCTACACAGCAAGCCACGGAGTAAGAGTAGGATTTACAGAAGTAGGAGAATAGAAAAAACCCAGAAGCAAAAGGTAGACAGGTAATTTAAGGAAAGCTTGCAAGAAATAAGCCAAGCTAAGGCCAGGCATTCATAATTAAAAATAAGCCTCCATGTGTGATTTATTTGGGAGCTGGATGGCGGGCCCATGGAAAGAGCAAAAAACAACCATTAGAATTCCTAGCCACTCCCCTAGCTACATGACCACACATACACTGTCTAGTAGCCAGGTAAGATGCTTAGTCATCCCAGGGCCTTACATCCTATGTAATCTGTGTGCTGTGTGATCACATAATTTGCATGCAGTGTGATCACGTAATCTATGTGTGGCATAGCTATGTAAGCCCATATGTGCATGTGGTGGTGGTGGGGACACACCTATAAAAATGGGTTCCACCGATCTCTCTTCCTGTACAGTCATTCCATAGGCCTATGCACACCCCCTCTCTATTCCCTTAATAAATTCTTAATGTGGGTTTTGTTGTGCCTTGTGGCTTCTGTCATACGGTAAACAGCACTGCTTAATAAATAACATTGGCAGCTTAATACATAACACCAACAACATACAGTTTTTGTTAATTTGTATTCTTTGAAACTGTCATGGGTGTCCTGGGCAGACCTTGAATTCTGCTGTGGCTGAGACTTCCCTTTAACTCTGGATCCTATTTCCTCTTCATAAATTTACACATTTGAGCACCAAACCCTATGCAATTGATTGTTTTTGATATCCTTTTTCTGAAACGTCTTTAGGAAAACAAGCTCTATCGCTGCAGGCAATTTTGGTTTTATCAGTTAAAGTTTTACTCTCAGACAGCAGGAAATGTAAAGTAGATCCCGGGGGGGGGGGGGGGGGGGGGGGAGTATTTTCCCCTTTCTATATCCGGCCTCATTTTTTCCCCCCCATTTGAATCCTGCCAGTCCCAGCACTCTGGAACCTCAGGCCAGTCTTAGTTACACAGCAAGAGCTTCTGGTTTTTGTTTTTTCGAGACCAGGTTTCTGTGTAGCCCTGACTGTCCTGGAACTCACTGTAGCTGTAGACCAGGCTGGCCTTGAACTCACAGAGCCTGCCTCTGCCTTTCCAGTGCTGGAATTAAAGGCCTGTGCCACCACTGCCCAGCCAGCAAGAGCTTTTCTAAACTTAAAAAAAAAAAAAAAAAAAAAAAAAAAAAACCCTATCCCCAAACTAACCAAATCAAAATAGCTCTAGGGCGAAGCCCAGCCAGCATGTGGACCATTATCTCAATCCACCTGCCAACCCAGCTTTTTTTTCTAGTTAGTGATTTGCAGCTGAGCCCTGGGCTGGGCTGAGCAGGTTGTAGAAGCTGCAGGAGGAGCCTCATTGCATGTGGCCCATGGAACAGATGGTGTTGCATGAGCTCTCTGAGTAGGCCTGAGTTAAATGTTTCTATTTAAGTGGCAGGATGAGTCTTAGTGGGCATCTTAGTTATTTTTCTATTACTATGATATAACATTATGACCAAGGTAACCTATAAAGGAAATCATTTAACATGGGGGTTCTGATTTCAGAGGGTTGGAGTCCATGGCCATCGTGGCAACAGGCAGGAAGGCATGGTGCTGAAGCAGTAGCTGCAGGCTCACATCTTGAGACACAAGCAGGAGGCAGAGAGGGTTAACTGGGAATGGGATGACTCTTTTGAAGCCTCAACGCCAACCCCTGTTACACACGTCTAAAATTGAATTTCTCTGAGGCTTCACTGTTCTCATTCTCCAAGCTCTGCCGGTCTGACATGACATGCTTATGCTTCATTTTCAGCTTGTCAAATGAAGGATTTGGCTTGCGGTAGGGCCTGGAGACATAAGCAAAGAACTCTAACAGAGGCCTCATAGATCACATGAATTCAGGTTGTGCTCTAGACTGTGGCAGCCCAATGGATGCCATATTCTGTTTCCTATGTACTGGGAACTTCTGGTGCTTATTAAACTTGCTATCCTGACCCTAGGCAGGATGGGGGGTGGGGTTCAAGACAGGGTTTCTCTGCGTAGCCCTGGCTGCCCTGGAACTCGCTTTGTAGACCAAACTGTTCTCAAACCTAGAGATCCTCCTGCTTCTGCCTCCCAAGTGCTGGGATTAAAGGGATGCGCCACCACTGCCTGGCTAAAAGTAAATCTTCTAAGCACTGTATTTATAAAAGCTTAAGGTTCACAAATATTTAAAATAAATAGATAATACTATTTATAACAGACCAAACTAGCAACTATCCAAAAGACCAAAAAGCGGTAAATGAAGGGTGATACATTCATGCACTACACACAGCATCAATGGCAATGAATACATTTCACTTACACACAGTAATATTCAATTATAGGTTGCAGGTACTAAACGGGATGACAGCAGCCAGACTCCAAAGAGCACATATTCTTTGATATCAACTATACAATGTGCCAAGATAGAAAAAAAACCCTATAATGTTAGAAATCAGTCTTGGAAAGTAGCTGTTAACAATGCAGTTTCTTTGTATGGATGCTGAGTGCCTCAGTAGGTCCACTTTGTAAAATCTGCAAGCTGTCCTTGTAGCTGGATACTTCCTGTCTGTATCTTATCCTTCAATAAAAACAAAACAAAACAGGAAGATTCTCAACTCTTCACTTTTGTTTTCCTTTTGGTTTTAGGAGACAAGCTTACTAAGTGCCGGGCTGGCCTTGAACTTACTGTGTTCCCTAACCTGGCCTCAAACTTGGGCTCCTCCTGTCTTGTACTGGGGTTACAAGCATGTGCTGTCACCCCATCAGGATATCTTAAAGTCAAAAGACCATCAGGTAAAACACCGATTAAGAGTCAGGTCACCTATCCTTTGCCTCTCACACTACTTTCTTGTGACATTTAAAAAATACTTCTTAGCCTAAACACCCACATTTTCCATGCTGTATTACCATTTCGGTTGGCTCTCTCTTTCATGGCTTTGAGAATAAAACATGTCTTTCCCAAGCATTTTAGAAAGTGCTGTTTGAGTTGACTGTAATAAGTTTAGTGTTAGGAGAATATTCAAGCCAACAATAAAGTTTTTGTAGTTTTTCATTCAATGAAAACTATTAAGGGCCAAGTATGAAGCAGGCACTTACCTAAGCTTTGGCAGTGCAGGTTTGAAGAAAGCTTCAGAAAACTTAGGTTCTAATAGGTGGAGATAAGACTAAATAAATTAGTATTCCAGGTAGTGATATAACTGAGAATTTCTCAAAAGCCACAACCCCCTAAGTAGTCTTCAGATAGATGGATTTCTTGCTAACAATGTTGGGAATAAACATGCTCCTGGCTGTTTTCCCCCAGTAACTGGAAGAGGTGTAAGGCCTCTGCTACCTCATGCAAAAACTGTGTTGGTCACTGAAAGCAAGCAAGCAGAACTTAATTTAGAAACCCATGGGGTTCTGGGAGTCCTCAGCTGTCTGACACGATATTTTGGTCCCAATACTATACTAAGACCTTTGGATTCACACCAGCTGGAACACAGTTTTCCATATACTGAAATTCCCACAAAGTTCCTACAATGGCAGAGACAATAAACTAGTTAAGTACAAAGCCAGGAAACAGAAAAGGCCCCATCAAGTCTTACTTGCAAAAGAAAAGGCTCACTTAGAGTTAAAGTGTGAAGCCCAGATGTAGAGTGCTTATTTGAAACACATGGAGGCCCTGGGTTTGAGTCCCAGCACCAGACTGAAGGGAGGGCCCTCATTACAATCAGAGGTCCTCAGTCTCAGTTGCTCCCTGCCATTAATCCTTCCCCCTTATGTGGACGTTTTTATTCCTCATCTGCTTCTTGATCTTCCATGGCCTGTAACCTAGGTTACCCATCCCATGAAATACCCTCCACACTGTTGCTTCCTGCTATCTGTGGCTACCCTTCCTGTGTGGCCTCAGGTAGTTCCCTTATGGTTCTGCCTAGTTTGAGCTCATGCTGTGCTGAAGAAAGTTAAATCATAGTCAACGGCTAGAAAGATAGTTATATCACTTAGGACCAAAATCTCTATTATTAAGTTCATCCTCCAGTGAAAAGTGGACATTGTTCCACTTAATATTTTAGACAGCTACTGCTAAAATAAATGTTTTTACAATACAGTACACCTTTAGTGACTATGCTGTTTACAACAGTCTACTTCTCAACCGGAAAACAAAAGGAAGTTAATTTTTAAAAGCTGTTCTTTTTCATAGACTGAATTTTGTTAACAGCACCATGACCAAGAGTGTCACCTGCTGGCAAATAAAGGCATTTTTATAAAAGTGTGTTCAACAACTTGCCTTCCGAGCTTTATTCCATTCTTAAAGTGTGTGTGAGTGTGTGTGTATGTGTGTGTGAGTGTGTGTGTGTGTGTGTGTGTGTGTGTGTATTATTTACATCAGACTGGCAAGCTGGTTCAGTGGTTAAAGGCTCCTGCTGCCAAGCCCAAGGAGCTGAGCAAGAGAAGGGGGCTGACATTAATTAAAGGGATGGTTATGGGGACGAGTACAACAGAGGAGGAAGGAGTGATGAAGTGGGGGGGGGGAGAGACGGACACGGCTGCTGAGCTGAGGGCAGAGCCCAAGAGGCAGCCAGGCAGACTTGAAGGGGAGAACACTGCAGCAGAGATCTCAGCAAGAACAAAGCCCAAGCCAGGAACCAGCCTGGGGAGTTAGAGCCAGGGCCAGTGTGACCAGAGGAGCTGTCTACATAAATGTGTCCTGGGTCACCGTAGGCCAATGGAAAGGTATAAACCTTCCCTGAAGGGCACAAGAAGCAGCTGAAGAACATGAATAAGTCAGAACAAGGACATGATCTCCGGAGTTTAAATGACTGCCCAGGATGAAGCAGGAAGTCAAGACTCTAAGATTCTGGTAGAGCAGTGGCCAGAGATGGCAGAAGCAGAGAGTGTAGAAAACGGTTGGGATCGGCCCTACATCTTGCTGTAGGACATCCCTGCGGTTTCCTCTCTTCCGCCTGAACTGGATCAGACAGAGCAGTCATTCACTGAGTCTGGTTCTAGGATCAGAGAGATCCAAGTCGGCACCATGACTTTGCAGCTTTGCTTTAGCAAATTCTTCAGCCCCTAAACCTGGCTTCCCAAAGCTAAAGACACAGCTCATCTGTACCCCACAGTATCATTCTAATGGCACACCCCATCTGTACCCCACAGTGTCATTCTAATGACACAATACACATAAGTGTATCGGGAACACAGTGTCAACTACCACAAATAAATGCCTCATCACCTTTTCTTTCTCTATTTTAAATAACATATATGCAAATGATTGGTAGAGAAATTACAAAGAAAAGTTATCTGTCCCGTTGTGGTGTTTTGAATAGGTATGGCCCCCATAGACTCATGTATTTGAATACTTGGCCCATAGCAAGTAGCACTATTAGGAGATGTGACCTTGTTGGAGGAATTGTGTCACTGGCCACAGACTTTGAGGTCTGGTATGCTCAAGCTACACCCATTGTGGCTCAATCTCCTGCTGACTTTAAATCAAGATGTAGAACTCTTCTCCAGCACCATGTCTGCCTGCATACCACCAAGCTTCTTGCCACTATGATAACAGACTAAACTTCTGAAACGTATAAGCCAGCCCCAATTAAATGTTTCCTTTTAAAAGAGTTGCAATGGTCATGGTGTCTCTTCACAGCAATAAAACCCCATCTAAGACACTCCTGTAACTTCAGGTTTTAAGATGCCCCAGAAAGTTGTTTTGGATGGGTCTGAATTGCTTACTATAAGATCAGGACTTGGGGGTGTAGCTAAGCCAATAGAGCATGTATCTAGCGTGCATTAGACCCAAGGTTTGATTCCCAGTACCAGGAAAAAGAAAGGTTTGTTAAATTGTATTTTACTATTTAAATCTTTTTTATTATTTTATGTGTATGAGTGTTTGCCTACATGTCTGTCTGTGCACCATGTGTGTACCTGGTGCTTATGGAGGCCAGAAGAGAGGGTTGGATCCCCTGGAACTGAAGTTATAGACAGTTATAACTGCAGTGTCGGTGCTGAGAATTTGACCTGGGTCCTCAGGAAGAGCAGTCAGTGCTCATCTCTTCAGCTCTTTGTTTGCTTTTTAAATAAAAGGCCTAGCAATTTATACACACTATGAGCCAAATATGGATGCATCCAATCACGTGTGTTGTATGTATGTGCATGTGTGAGTTCAAGGGAGAGGATTCTCCACCATATTTTTTGAGATAGTCTCTCCCAGAACCTGGAGTTCACCAATTGGTTGGCCACTGTTGACCTTCCCCTTGGAAACCACTGTTAGTATTGTGACCTGCCCCTTGGAAACCACTGTTAGTATTGTGACCTGCCCCTTGGAAACCACTGTTAGTATTGTGACCTGCCCCTTGGAAACCACTGTTAGTATTGTGACCTGCCCCTTGGAAACCACTGTTAGTATTGTGACCTGCCCCTTGGCGCCACCTGTGTCCAGATGTAAAAGCCTCAAGTGGGGAAAGGTCCCTCCTCCTCCTCTCTGTCTTCCACTTTTCCTCCCACAAGGTGTACACTCTTCAACACCCCCCACGTCTCTCACTCTTTCCTATCTTCGTCTTTCTACTATAATAAACCTTTTCCACGCAGATATAGCATTTGGATTGTGAATGAATGTCCACTGCTGCCCCGCCACCATGCACACATGGCATGGGTCATCTGTGGCCTGCTGCTGCAACTGCCCAGCATTCCAGCATGTTTTCCTGCACACAGGGGATACCCTCGGGACCCCCATTCATATATCATAGCAATCTCCCTACCCAGAGCTGCATCCATTTCTGCACATTCAAGAATAGCTCCTAAGAACTAAAGATGGTTTCCAAATGTGATCATCTGAACTAAGAATAGACAATGGAAAATCAGTTTATTTCCTATGTCCCAAGGGCTACCTGGGAAGTATTTATATTTATAAAGATATAATACTTCCACAGTATTTCTCCTTTGCCCAGACAGGCTACAGTTAACCCTCAACAGGTTCCAAATATCTCCTCTGATTGCTATGTAGATCTCCAGTTTATGCAAAAAAAAAAAAAAAGTGAAATCTTTTAAACAACCTTCCATACACTCGTTTAATGTAGCATCTGGAATTCACCTCCTAAAGGCTTCTCTGCCTTTAGGTTTTCACACTTTAAAGGGACTTCAAAATGTAGTGTCCTTTCAATGTGCACAAAATTGGTAACTTATACAAACTGTATGTACCTGTATGTACTTAAACATTAAGTATAAGTTATAGAAATATAAGCTATACATGATTGCTAAACTATTAATTCCTCCACAAGTGAATGTTAGATTTCAATGGCTCTTTTCTCTGAAAGGTAGAACCAAAGAATGTACATTTCCAACTCCCAAAGCCCATCAAGTCAGACTCTGAGCCAGGATCCTATTCTGCCACAGTGGGTTTTCACTACACTGCATTCCTCCAGTGAGATCTGAGTAACTGTCTAGTAATAGGGCAATACTCCAAAGTCCCTGATTGTAACCAAAACAGGCCCAGCACTGCTTTTGTGACAAAGCGCTTTTCATTTGCATTTCGCTTTTAGGTTCAAGGAAGATGTTGCATGCTGACAATACTACCAGGAAAACCATTCTTTTCACCAAGAACTGAAGTTCACACAAATAATTTGTTCCTGGGCTTTGGAGATATCTAGCCTAGGTATGTAATCTTGGGCAAGATGCCCAGTCTCTGAATCTGAGTCAAAGATAAATAAAATGGAGTTTTGAACCTCAGGATCAGCAGAATTGCATTCAGAGTGTAGGTGGCCCACTAAAAACCCCAATAATTAAAAGTGATGTTATTGCTACTACCGCACCTATCACTATAGTGAATACTGCAAACAGCGCTAGAATTCCTCCCTGTCAGCTCAGGGTATCTGAAGGTGGCTGGAGTGAGACAGGCAACGATGTACCTGCAGGCAGGAACACAGGCCAGGCTTCTCTGCGCTCAAGGTCGGCTGAAATGCAATTCCAGGAGCGCTGTTGTCAACCACTGCGGACTGGAGAGGACGCTGCGTGGGTGACCAGGCGCCCCCCTCCGATAAGGGCCGTAGCCTCCAGCCCTGAACCTCCCGCAAAGGAGACAACTCAGTTACAACCCAGACCCAAACTCCCCGGCCCCGGAGTGACGCAGCAGCCGTGTGAGAGAGCCCCTCACACTTTTGGTCACTGCCACCCAGTGGGCGGGGCGCTGCGCAAACCAGCTGCGCAGTAAGCGTCACCTTTGCGGCAATAAGTACCCCAGCTCGGTTATCTCCATGGCAACCGCGACCCGGTCACCCATTTGGCTACCGAGGTCGGAGTTACGTCATCGCCTTGCGCAGCCCGGAAGTGATTGTCCCTGCTTCTGAGTAGGCCGGGAAGTCCAGACCTTCCATCTCGGGCCGAGTTAAGCAAACTGATGAAGTGTCCACCCCGTGACCATGGCGGTGTTTCACGACGAGGTGGAGATCGAGGACTTTCAATATGACGAGGACTCGGAGACCTATTTCTACCCCTGCCCCTGTGGGGATAACTTCTCCATCACCAAGGTACCCTCAGGGCCCATCGGCGACTCCTTGAGCTTGCGCATTTTCCCTTCCGGTGTCCCTGGCTAGGCTGTCACCCACGTGTTCTCCTGAACCCCGCCGCTAAAGCAGTAATCTAAGCTGTCGGGGCACACGGTCTGGCCAGGGGGCGCAGTTCTCCCTAGCCCCACCCTTAAAATCTTTTCCTGGGGATTTCTTTGGAGAAGGGGATTCGATTTTGTACCCCAGCATTTTGGGGGCGATCAAAACAACCTAATCTCCCCGGTTTTTCTAGGTGACACTTTGGGGGAAGTTCTTTGCGCTATTACCCAATCCAATTCTTGCACATAGACGTGGGAAAGGCTTGTGGGAAGATGACGGAAGGGAGGCTATGCTGACCATACGTTGTTTGATTTCGTCCTAGGAAGATTTGGAGAATGGAGAAGATGTGGCAACGTGTCCTAGCTGCTCTCTCATTATAAAAGTGATTTATGACAAAGTAAGGGAGACATTGAAGGGGGTGGGTGGTGTAGGTAACGACAGAGACCTAAAGCAGCTTGCCTAATATAAAAGTGCAGAAGAGTGTTGGGAGTTTTGTTTTGTTTTCTGGGTTTTTGTTGTCTGCTTGTTTTTTGAGACAGGGTCTTTATGTAGCCCTAGCTGTCCTGAAACTTGCTATGTAGACCAGGCTGGATTTGAACCCATAGAGATCCCCCTGCCTTTGCGTATTAAGGGCTGCGATTAAAGGCATGGGTCACCACACCCAGCCTAGAAGAGTATTTCTTAACCTTATGCTAGATCATGGGTATTTTTTTTTAAAGCTTTACAAATTGTCAGTACGTAGCTGTAGGATAATATTATTCAAGTTTAAATTACGTAACTTGTGTTCACTTTGGAAAGGGCAGTAAAGAAATTGCTCTGTAATAACAATGTAATGTAATGAAAATGACTTAATTAGGAATGAAAAAAAAACATGAAGGTTATTTTAATTGGTGTTTTTTCTTTTGACATTTCTTTTGTATTTAATATTTAAGTTTGTTTTGAGGTCCAGGACATTTTGAAAAGATTGCCTTTTATTGCTTGCCTGGTTTATGCATACAGTCTATGTTATCTTGTTTGACATATAATTCCAAGTTGTGATTTTTACAGTTTCATGTTAAATTTGTTCCTTTGTACCCATTAAGGATGACAATAGATAAAGGGTAAATGCTTTTACCCCTCACCCAAAGTGCAGTTAGTGCTTTGGAGTCTTAAGTTAGGAGTTTAAGAGTCTTAAGGATGAACTCGAAATGAGTGTAGGGTAAGTTGCACCAAAGCACAGAGCTTTGTGAGTGGCAGCTTTAGTTGAAACAATAACGTAGAAATTTGATGATTCATTCTTGGATTAAAATGGTCTCTGGTACAAAGAGCAACAGGGACAGACCAGGGGCTGACTCCTTGAGCATCGCACTATGGGAGATATGCAGTAACTGGGAGAGTTCTTGTAGTGTCAGGCATAAACCAGGATAAAAGACCAGAGACTGAGATGGAATCCCAGCACTCAGGAGGCAGAGGCAGATGGATCTCTGAGTTTGAGGCCAGCCTGATCTACAAATCGAGTTCCAGGATAGCTAGGGCTGTTACACAGAGAAGCCCTGTCTTGAGGGGAAAAAAAAGAAAGAAAGAGAGAGAGAGAGAGAGAGAGAGAGAGAGAGAGAGAAGGAAGGAAGGAAGGAAGGAAGGAAGGAAGGAAGGAAGGAAGGAAGGAAGGAAGAAAGAAAGAAAGAAAGAAAGAAAGAAAGAAAGAAAGAAAGAAAGAAAGAAAGAAAGAAAGGAAGGAAGAAAGAAAGGGAGAAAGAAAGGGAGAAAGAAAGGGAGAAAAAAAAGAAAGGAAAGAAACCAGAGACTGAACCTCATTTCCAAAGTATTTACTATTGCAGGTCTGTGCTGGGAAACACAAAAACCTATTGTTTAGTGCTCATTTAGAGAGGCTGATATTTGAATGACCAGCTATGATTAATGCAAAAACTTAAAAGATGCGACATGATTGTTTCTGGTTGCTCTTTAGCAAGATGGGCATGTTTATAAGACATTGCTTATTAAATAAAGAATTTAGGACTAATCTTCAGCATGCTCTTAATTCTAATTTAGTGATGACTCCAGTTCTTTGAACAAAAATGAAGTGCTATTGGGGCTGGAGAGATGGCTCAGAGGTCAAGAGCACTGGCTGCTCTTCCAGAGGTACTGAGTTCAATTCCCAGTGACCACATGGTAGCTCACAACCATCTATAGTGGGGTCTAACACCCTCTTCTGGCATAAAGGCGTATATGCAGATAGAGCACTCATACATAAAAATAAATAAATAAACAAATAATTAAATCTTTTAAAAAAATGTTCCTTGGTCTCCAATTTTTGTCAACTGGGATAACTACTAATATCTATGGGGAGATCAAGGTCCTGATCACAGGCTGGAGAAATGGCTCAGTGGTTAAGAGCACTGGCTGCTCTTCCAGAGGTCCTGAGTTCAATTCCCAGCAACCACATGGTGGCTCACAACCACTTGTAATGAGATCTGGTGCCCTCTTCTGGCCTGCAGGGACACATGCAGGCAGAATACTGTATACATAATAAATAAATAAATAAATAAATAAATCTTTGGGAAACAAAACAAAAACAAGGTCCTGATCACATCATACAATGGACAAGGATAGACTGGACAACAGTTAGTTTTTAGTGCATACATTTTAGACTTTTTAAATTAAATTTTTTGCCATTTTTCTAATATCATAAATGAATTTTCCCCTAAATTTTACATCTTGATTTTGTATTGCTAGCATATAATAATGATAGAAACAAATGATATAGCAGTGGAAAAAACTAAAGCTGAGTTGATTCTGTAACAAAGTGAAAGTGATGTTGATGTATTTGTGTGACAGAAACCTGGTGGCTAGTAACATTTCTTCTTCTGTCTTAGGATCAGTTTATGTGTGGAGAAACAGTCCCAGCACCTTCAGGCAACAAAGAGTTAGTTAAATGCTGAAGAAGCCCCCAGGAACCCAAATCCTGAGCAGCAGGGAAGGAGCCCAGGTGGATGGATCAAGTGCTGAATAGACAAGCTCTTCACAGGACAGCTGTCTGTGGCTGGCTCTTCCATGTGGATCTTCATCAGCCACCGAATTCATCATAAACACACAAGCCTGTGACGTGTCAGACCTGGATTTCCTGTTCCCACGGAATTGGAAGGATTCCTAATTCTCCATCTGAGTTTGAAGGAAGAGCTGTATAAACTGGTGCTTTTCCTTTCTCTCAGTTGCATCATTTCAGTATCTTAAAACTAATTTATTTTCTGAAAACAGCATCGTCCACTTCAATCCTGAGGCTCTTTACTTTATAAAGATTTATTATTTTATTTTTAGTTATATGTATGTGTGCATTTGTGTGGGGGTATGTGCTTATGAGTACAGTTGCCCAGGAAGGCTAGATGAACTGGATCTCCTGGAGCAGGAGTCACGGGCAGTTGTGAGCCACCCGACATGGGTGCTAGGACCCAAACTTGGATTCTTTGAAAGCACTATGTGTTCCCCAACCTCTCTCTCCATCTCTCCAGCCTGAGAGGGTGTTTATTTTAAATGATTACATTTTGACACAGTTGCTGAGATGATTCAGATGAGGCCTTTCTCTGTCATTTGCTTTGTTGGAAATTTAAGGAAATCTGTGCCTCTCCTGGTGCTGCACTCTGGCTCCTTTGCTAGCCAGTCACTCTGACCTTGTTGTGATTTCATTGTTCATGTTCTCAGTCATTTGTTACTCTTCCTTCAAAGAGTTCAGTGTGGTATTGCATTGTGAGGCCATGGTTTCTCTGTAGCTTCCAATTAGTGACTAAGGAAGGAAAAACCAGAGTGAAATGGTAAAAGAAACAGCTCCTGATACTTTGTGCTTTGCTGTGGATATTTGTATGCTGTGAATGTTTTGCTCTGATTGGTTAATAAATAAAGTGCTGATTGGCCAGTAGCCAGGCAGGAAGTATAGGCGGGACAAAGAGAGAGGAGAATTCTGGGAACAGGAGGGCTGAATCAGGAGATGCTGCCAGCTGCCACCATGAGAAGCAAGACCTGAAGGCAGAACTGGGAAAAGGTACCAAGCCACGTGGCTAAACATAAATAAGAATTATGTGTTAATTTAAGTGTAAGGGCTAGTCAGTAATAAGCTTGAGCTAATGGCCATACAGTTTGTAAATAATATAAGCTTCTGTGTGTTTACTTCGGTCCAAGCGGCTGCAAGACTGGCGGGTGAGAGAGATTTGTCCTGACCATGGGCCAGGCAGGACCAGGAAAAGTCTAGCTACAGTGCATCCCTTATGTCAGAACAGGATGAAAAAAAAAAAAAAATAGCCAATGGAAATAAAACTGGCATCAGTGAGAGGTGTGAAGTCTGCCAGCTTGGCAAATGAAAGTATATGAGTAAGTTTGCCAGGTTGGAACAAGTATCTCTGTGTCTGGGCCTGTATTTCATGAAATGACTGAAGGGATTGCATTTCAGACATGGGTTGGGTTGAGTCTTCATAGGGCAGTGGTTATAACATCACAGCCTGTGTCACACCTAGTCCTAATAAGTGACAACCCCACAACAGAGGATGAGCTTGAAAATATGAGCTGGCTCTAAACAGACATGTCCATGAGGGCACACCTAATAAACCTGCACATAACGGGTGTCCAAATCAGATGTGCACTCCTGTTAAGGGATACTTCTCTTGAAAAGCTTGTGAAACTTGGCTATTCAGATGTGACTGGAGTCCCAGACATTTCCAGAGCACCTCTGAGAACTGGTAAGTGGACCAGCTCTGTCTCATGAGCTCTGTAGTCTTTACCAGGGCATATAGATTCCTCATTTGTGCCATTAGGAGACAGGATCAGAAGATCCCTCAGCTGTCAGCTCATTTCTGATATGGCTTCTTGCCAGCACTAAAACCTTTATAAACTCAAAACTAATATGAATCACAGCCAATGGGAACTCCATTTATCTTCCATAACATTATCATACTGCAGTGTGAAAAGTTTTAAGTCAGTTCTTCAAAGGATTCTGTATATATGTTCACATATGCATTCAGATACAACAAAAAAATCTTTTTAGAACTGTATGTATTAATTCATTAGAATGACTTGCATTTCCAAGCAAATTCATGTTTTCATGAAGTTCTTATTCCTCCAAATACCAAAATTTTACATTAAAGGTTTTTGGTGTCATGATTTTACATGAGATAGAACTCCTAACTTTGGGCCATTATAAGTAGATTTCTAGTATGGATGTTGTAGTGATTAAAGTCTGGGTTGGGTTTTGAGGTTCCTGGCCTCTTCAAGGAACTGAAATAAAGACTCAAACATTGTAAAAGTACCAAGGAAACTTACTTTAAAGAGAAGGCTGATTAGAAAGGAGGCCACATGGGGGAACATACCTAAGGGCTCTAAGTTATTGTTGGGGCTTCTTTTCATGGGGTCTAAGTAGGAGTTGGCTTATGAGGGATGTAGTTTGGATGGTTCTCTATTTTGACTGACAGACTAAAGTATATAACACACTGTGCCTGTCCATAAAATGCATCTGATTTTAATTAGTACACTGAATGCTCTGTAGACATAAGATAGTCATAATAGGGGATTATCCCTGAAAATTCACTTGGAGGACAGTTTGTTTATTGTGCACTCAAAACTAGTTCAAGCCAGGTTGGCCTTGTTGCAGGGTAGAGACCAAAAGACCACTCGCAGTGTCTGAAGTGAGAATTGAGAGTGTGCATTAACCCAGCTGTCAACTGCCTGGAGAGAAACATTTCTCCCAGAACAGCATTGAATGCATTTTACAGGGAGCTTTTAAAGGCAAAGAACACAAGAAAACTACATCCTGGTTGGCAGGGTGAAGGAAAGTAAGCAAGCAGTTAGCTGGGACGTTTGGAGCCACATTTCCAGAACAGGGTTGGTACTTTCCCAAGGGACTTTTCGTAACAGGAATAGAAGGGGGATCAGGGTTTCTATTGCTGTGAAGAGATACCACGATGACGGCAACTCTTATAAAGGGAAAACATTTCATTGTGATGGCTCACAACATTTCAGAGGTTCAGTCAATTATCATGGTGGGACATGGTAGCATGCAGGCAGACATGATACTGAGAGGTAACTGAAAGTTATTGTGGGGATTTATTAAGGCAACTCCACATAGTTAAAAAGGAGGTTTATTTTGGGGGGTAACTCACAGCCAGTAAGGGGTTGGTTACAGGATCCAGGAGAGGTGAGGCGCAGTCCAGCTGGGTTCTCTGGAGAACTCCACTCAGTCTACCATCCAGCATCCAGGATTACCAGGAACCAAGAGTGCCGGCACATCCAGATCTTGGGTCTTAAGGGCTCCTGTCTCGGCTCCACCTCAGGAACAGGTCATAGGTTGGCATGACAGTTACCAGAAGCCTCACTGGGGGTAGTACTTCCAAGTCAAAGCTGGAACAGCAACCCACTACATCTCCCCCTTTTGTCTAAATAAGAAAGTTCTGCCGGGCGGTGGTGGCGCACGCCTTTAATCCCAGCGCTTGGGAGGTAGAGCCAGGTGGATCTCTGTGAGTTCGAGGCCAACCTGGGCTACCAAGTGAGTCCCAGGAAAGGCGCAAAGCTACACAGAGAAACCCTGTCTCGAAAAACCAAAAAAAAAAAACCAAAAAAAAAAAAGAAAGTTCTAACCTAATACAAAACTATATACAATAGGATTTATTATTAAATGTTGTCCAGGAGGAATAAGGGATAATGACCTAGACAAGATGGAACTACAACCAATGCGAACAATATCAAGCAAGACACATACTAAAATCCAGAGAAGTCTAGAGCATAGGTAAATGGCACATTACAAGGGTCATTCCAAAAGGTGTGCTATCCTAGAGAACCTAAATCTAATACTTAATATGTTCTAGCTAAGATACAAGAAGATTGTAACTATAACTGTTAGTCTTCAATCCCATCAAAGACCTGAGAAGGAATATAATAATACCCAAGAAATGGGAGAAGGATGCAAGCAACTTTCGGGAGTCTTTCGAGAGTAGACAGAGACAGCTGGCAGCCTGGACAGTCACTTAAAGTTTCTCAGCATCGCTGGTGCATTCAAATTGGCTACAGGCCTAGAGTATCGGTCAGACCATTTTTACTGTCAGCAATCAAGGTAGGGGCAGTTCTTTGTCCAGTAGGCCATTTTGTGCCAAGGTGAAGACAAACTTCCAAATGGAAATGTCTCATAAGCCCAACATTCTCTCGGGATCAGATCGGTGCTGCCAGGAGCAATCATGTCTTATGTCATCAGAATTCCAAGTTATAAAAACATTTAAATGCAATATTCTCCAGGTCTACAAAGTGTTTGAAATCACCTATTCATCTGACATATGTTTCTGTAAGTCTGGAGAACCTAACTAACATAACTATAGAGATGACAAGCATAGGTGACTATAAATTTGTAAGTCTTATCTATCTAGATAACCTAAGAACTAAGGCTTCACCTAAACAGGATAAACAGTCTGTAAGCAAATGTACAGTAAAAGGACAATGACCTCAAAATTGTGACAATACACAAAATAGCTAAAGCAGAGGTAGGAATGTATAGTGCAATATGCAATATGACAATAATCCTAACTATGTATCAATATACCAAATATCCTAAAGAGGTAGGACATACATACAGTATGATAAATATAATTTTACATTTTATCAATATACAAAGCATTTTAAATAAGAGTAGAAATTATATGTATATTACAAAAAATATGTTTCTGTATTTGTATCAATATACAAATTATCAGGAATGAGAATATAAAAACAGTTTACATTTGTATCAATATACAAGAATCCATAAGAGTGCAATTTATCTAAGGCTGATATTTTACTAAACTAATACTAGTATATACAATAATCTACCTTAATATCCTATACCTATCCATTCCCACTTTTTTTTTTCTTTTCTTAAGGGGAATACTGAGGCCAATGTTTTCTTCTACCCCCAACCCTATAAACATTATCCATAACCCTCAGAAACATGAAACCTTTGGGGAAAAGGGGTGGTGTTTTCTTAGAATTGCTTCCTGCTGTTCAGGAGGCGATGGTATCTATGTGGGGTCCTGTAAGAAAGCTCAAATAGTTAAGTCTCAGTTGGACTAACTGTAGATTCTGCAGCCAGTCTCAGAGTAATGGGTAAGATTGTCTGAGATCCTGGCTAGAAGTGTAGTATGATGATGAGTACCATGGCATCATTCTGGACTGAGGGGAGTTGTGGGGCCCCATCTTCCTTCTGGAGACTTCAGAGATTGCTATTGGAAAAACTTATTTTTTACTGTGAAAAACTTGAACATTATTAATATCAAAATGGGAAGTTTGGATTTAAAGATGACATGACATGTAAGAAAGGACTCCGAGAAATCAAGAATAAGCATGGAGAGAATTAGAATCTTGAAGACAAAGATCCCTTTTTATTGGTTGTTTTCTGTCCCACACCAGACGGCTCTTCTGATATGAGACAGAAGAATCTCGCAACATTTTATTTTAGCAATATGCTTGGGTTTAGAGAAGGAGTGAGCCAATTCCAACTCCAAAGTCAGTTTGGTATATAATTAAATCGGAACCACAACTCTTCTAGATTTAAAGAGATATAGATGTTAGGCAGTGAGATATTAACCTGTGTATATTGGTACCAATAGATTCTTTCTTTCTGCTGTAGATGTCTGGATATTCAAGGCCTTATGATTACTAGAAGATGGGTATTTCTATTATCCTGGAAAGACAAAAATAGAACCCTACCCCAACACTTGTTTGTTAAATTTTTCTTACAATTTGTAGAGATGTCACATTGGTGGATGAGCTTTTACTTCTCCTCATCAAGGGGTTTCTCCTGTTTGAATCTAATTTTTATTAATTTTGTTGGTATCCATAGCTTTTCTTCTCCTGCAGAAAGAAAAGCAAAACCCCTTCCCCAACATAGGATGTATCCTGGTTTCCATTCTGAGGTCAACACATCTTTGAAATAAACTGGTTGGTTTAGCTCAGGAGTTTTGTCTGTCATCCAATGTCTCTCTGCAGCTGTTGTTCCTTTCTCGTCAGCATTGAGAAAATTCAGGGTTAATTAAAGCATTATGCAATCTATTTCTAGAAGTCATTGTTACCTCTCTCTTTATTTATCATATTCTTTAAAGTTAGATTGGATCTCTCTATGACTGCTTGGCCTGTGGGATCATGTGGTATACCTGTAACATGCTCTATATTGTAATAAGCAAAACCTATCTCATTTTATTGGAGGCATATGCTGAGGCATTGTTGGTCTTAATTTGTACAGGTATTCACATGATGGCCATAACTTCTAATAGGTATGTAATCACAGAATCAGCCTTTTCAGAACTTATAGGAATTGTCCACTGAAATCCTGAATAGGTGTCAATGGTATGGTATAAATACTTTAATCTTCCAAATTCTGTGAAATGAAACACATCCATCTGTCAAATTTCATTTCTTTGCATACCTTTTAGATTGCTCCCTGCAGGTAATGGAGTTTGGTTATAGAAGGAACAAGTAGGACTTTTTTTTCCCCCACTTGCCAAGTGATGGAGAAATCCTTCTTCAAACCTCTGCTATTTACATGGCATTTCTTATGAAATTCTGAGGCTTCTAGCATGTTACCTATTAGTAACTAATCAATCTCATCGTTACCTTGTGCTAGAGGTCCTGGCAGACCTGTATGGGATCTGATATATGTTATATATATATAGAATGTTCCCTATTTCTGATGATTTCCTGCAATTGTATGAATAATGAAGTTAATTCTGTATTATCAGGAATAAATTCAGCAGTTTTGATATGCAAAACAACTCTCTCTCTTCATAGAGTCAGTGACTATATTGAGGGGTTCTGTGAAGTCCATCAGTACCATAAGAATGGCATACAGTTCTGCCTTTTGTACAGAGTTATATGGACTTTGAACCACTTTTCTTAAGTCTCATGATTTGTATCCTGCTTTCCCTGATTTATTTGCATCAGTATAGAATGTGATGACTCCAGAAATTAGCTTTTGCCATACAATGTGAGGAAGAACCCATTCAATCATCTTTATGAATTCTATTCCCTTGCTTTTGGGATAGTGATTGTTAATCTCTCCCAAAAAGTCACTGCAGGCTCTCTGCCAGTATTCATAATCTTTCCATAGTGAGGAAATTTCCTCATTAGTTAAAAGCACTACAGTTTCTGCTGGGTCCATTCCTGTCAACTGGCGAAGTCTTTTTCCTTTTTGAATCAAATCGGAGATCTTTTCTATATAAGTTTTTAACTTCTTAATTGGCTTATATGGCAGAAATATCCACTCCAATATAATATCTTCCCTCTGCATCAAAATACCTGTGGGGGAATGTCTGGAGGGGAATATGACCAGAATGCATTTAAGGTCTGGATTCACATGATCCACATGTGCTTCTCAAATTGTCTTTTCTACTAGAGCCAATTCCTTCTCAGCTTTGGCTGATAATTCTTTTGGACTATTTAATTATTTGTCCCCTTTTAGAGTATTAGCCAGATTTTGTAGTCCATCTTTGGGTATTCCCATGATACCCAGTAAGTTGGAAATGTTTTCTAACAACTTTTAAAAATCATTAAGAGTCTGCAATCGATCTCTACTTGTACCTTTTGGGGTCTAATTTTTTGTAGCTCTATCTTATATCCTAAGTAATTAATAGAATCTCCTCTTTGTATTTTTTCAGGAGCAATTTGCAGTCCCCAGAGAGGCAAAACTTTTACTTCTTCAAACATGCTTTCCAATGTGCCTAACTTTGGATCAGCTAATAAGATATCATCCATATAATAATAAATTATGGATTGTGGAAACTTCACATGAATTATCTCCAATAGTTTTTGCACAAAGTATTGGCCCAGGGTAGAGCTGTTTAACATTCCCTGTGTGAGGACCTCCCATTGATATCTCTTGACTGGCTGGAAATTGTTATAATTAGATACTGTGAAGGCAAATTTTTCTCTATCATTTTCTTGTAAGGGTATGGTAAAGAAACAGTCTTTTAAGTCAATAACTATTATAGGCCATTCTTTGGGGAGCAGAGAGGGCAAGGGCATCCCAGTCTGTAGGGAGCCCATAGGCTGAATTGCTTTATCAATAGCACTCAGATCAGTCAGCATTCTCCAATTACCAGACTTTTAAAAATAAATACAGGAGAATTCCAAGGGCTGGTAGATTCTTCAATGTGTTGAGCATTTAACTGCTCTTGAACCAGCTGTTCTAAAGCTTGTACCTTCTTTTGTCAAAGGCTATTGTCCAACCCAGGCAGCTTTATTAGTTAGCCTTTTTAAAGGTAAGGCTGTTGGTACTTCTGAGAGTTCAACAGCAGTTGTGCTCTGTTTGTGTACAGCCTGAATGGTTGGTGACTGTTTTTTTTTATAGCATGTTATGATATTATTCCTAGAAACATGCTTTGGTCTGTATTCCTCTTCTGACAGTGTAGGAATTTTCATCTGGGTATTCCACTGTTGTAACAGATGTCGACCCCAAAGATTCACTGGTTGGCAGATTCCAGAGAAAGAATATTTTTGTTTGTTTGTTTGTTTGTTTTGTTTTTTCGAGACAGAGTTTCTCAATGTAGCTTTGCACCTTTCTTGGATCTCACTCTGTAGACCAGGCTGGCCTCGAACTCACAAAGATCCACCTGCCTCTGCCTCCCAAGTGCTGGGATTAAAGGCGCCTGCCACCATCACCCAGCTGAGAAAGAATCTTTTTATGTAAGCCTTCGTTGCTTTCTTTTAAAGCCTGTATCAGTCCCAATAATGACTCATCTTTGTTATTATTATTAAACCAGTATTTGAATGCTGTATGAATTATTATGGTAAATGCCAAAATGGTACAGGCCAGATACACCTTAGGAAGGTTGTATTTTTCCAGGAAAATGTCATTCATCATACGGGCAAAAAAGTTTTTAAATTCTTATGAAGTAATGTTTTCAGCTGTAAGAATTACTCAAGATCTGTTTGTCAGTTTCAAGGTGTAAAATTATCAAGTACTCTTACCTGAAATAAAACACTGGCTTATCTTACCGTCCTCTCAATGGTTTTTTTTTTGGGTGTGGTAGCGCTTTTCGACCAGCAGGCGTCGCTAGTATAGCTCTAAAGCAGGTTCCGCTTAAAGGCTTTGGCTGGTGGCCGCTGCAGGTGGAAGTGGAGTGTCCCACGTGCACAAGGCAGTGTCAGGCGTGTGGGGTTGAGTGGCCTGAGCTTAGGACATTGAGAGCTCCAGGCAGCAAGGATGACAGCTGGCAGCCGCCACTCCAAGCCCCTCTCAGTGCCTTTGCAGCTGCAGAAGCAGCACCCTTGGGGAGCCAGCTGGGGCAGCAGCTATTTTAAGCAGGCAGCCTCTGAGCAGCTTCCGAGAGAGAGGCGGTGAGAGGTGGAAGCCTTGGGCTCAGGCTGGAGCTTGGGTGGGAGCTGGCAGTGGGGAAGGGAGGGGCGGCGCGCCTCACTGTGACTTTTCACCAGTCTGGGGGCTAAGCTTGCTGAGGGACTGGACTCAGCTGCTCCCACGCCGCAGAGCCGGGGAGTGAGGAGGAGCAGTACCGTGTGGTCATGGGCTGAACGGTAAGCGCTTGGTCCCAAGGAGGGGCAGGAATTTTAAAAGACAAGGAAGAAGAGACAGGGAAGTGTGGGAAGTGTGGAAAGCGTGCCACAGCAGCCACAGAGGAGGCTGAGGGGGGAAGCCACCCAGGTGTTTGGAGTTTGCCCCACATGAGCGCAAGATATTGTAGGGATTTATTAAGGCAACTCCACATAGAACTTACAGCTAGTAAAGGGTTTGGTTACTGGATCCAGGAGAGGTGAGGTGCAGTCCAGCTGGGTTCTCTGGAGAACTCCACTCGGTCTACCATTCAGCATCCAGGATCACCAGGAACCAAGAGTGCTCACACACCTGGATCTCAAGTCTTAAGGGTTCCCATCTCGGCCCCACCTCAGGGGCAGGTCTTAGGTAGGTATGACAGTTACTGGAAGCCTCACTGGGGGTAGCACTTCCAGGTCAAAGCTGGAACAGCAACCCACTAGAGAAAGTTCTACATCTTGCAGGCAACTGGAAGTGGTCTGTCTTGGTGGTATCTTGAGCATATATGAGACCTCAAAGCCCACTTCCACAGTGACGCACTTCCTCCAGCAATACAACACCTACTCCCACAAAACCATGCCTCCCAATAATGCCACTCACTTGGGGGGCCATTTTCTTTCAAACCCCTGGGGGAAAGGGGATGAAAGGGTGTCAGCTTCAGGTTAAACTAAAGATGGATCCAGTTGAGACAAGATGGAGGGACCTTTGCCCTGTCACAGACCTCCCTACTTTTATACCTGGATATCTCCAGAATATGATTTAATAGAATGTTAATTCTGATAATTATTAAGGGGGAAGATAAACTATTGTTTAGAGTATGGGTGTGCATAGTACACACAGGAAGCATCTCACGTGACCAAGTGCACTATTAGAAGAGGGTTTGCACAGCCCAAGCTAAAGTCCTAGGTTGCTAGACTGTTCCCTGCTTGCCTGTCTCATGGACAGTAGTGTTCCTAGATAGGAAATTGCTGTTTTTTCTAGTTTGACGATTTGGATTTGAATGCTGGTTTTTTTATTAGTTGAGGAATATAGTTTTGAGTCGTGTCAATAAGGCAAAAAGGGTTGGATCTCTTTCAGGAGCAGTGGAACTTATTGCTGGAAAAGAAGGCTGATACTTAAGGCCAATGAGCAAATCTTGGTGTGAGAACCCAGCTGTGGAAGGAGTAGACAGGCATTCTAGTTATTTTTCTGCCACTGAAATACAACACCATGACTAAAGGCAACTTAAGGGGGAGTTTATTTGGGTTTATGGTTCCAGAGGGAGAATCCAGAGTGGTGGTGGAGGCATGGCAGTGGGCAGCCAGAGCAAGAAGCTGAGAGACGACGTCTTACACCACAGACACAGCAAGGCAGAGTGAACTAGTGGGGTGAAGCTTTGCCTGCCATTGCCACCAGTGACCCATTTCTTCCCCGAGGCCGTGACACACTTCCTCCTCGAGGCAATGACACACTTCCTCCGGCAAGGCCAAACTACCACCAGCTGAGGACCAAGTGTTCAAAGGCCTAGGGCTAGAAAGACCATCAAAACAAAGTATTCTTCATCTTATCGCTACACAGAGAAACCCTGTCTCAAAACAAACAATATATAAATAAAATGTAAAATAATAAAAAGAATAGAAAGCCTAAAGAATTGAGAACTGATAGTCATCAGCTCTGTCCGTGACTAGGGGTTAACTTTTAATGATGGCGTTTAGCTTTACAGCCAGCTCCTCTGTCCACACCCAGGGGGTTAACTTTTAGTGAGACACCCCCCCCCCCTGCCACTTACAGCTGACAACTGCCGTGGACCAAAGTTAACTTTTAATAGTGGTTCCTATATGAACTCTAGTATACACCTCATCCTACAACCTCTAACCAGTGCCCCTAAGTGACCTTCTGCTTCTTGTTTTGTATCCTTCCCAGCTATGGGGAGAGCAGCTGTGTCAGGAAAGCTGCAGGCTTCTGCAGACACCATCAAGCCGAAACCTTGTTAGCAGGAACTGCAAATCCCAAAATGCAATGGAACTCTACGCTTAACCACAAGATTGGAAACATTCTTTTGTCCCATGCCTAATCCTTACTTCTTATGATAAGAGGGGGATCAAAACGCACACTCCCTTGCCACAGTATCAGAACCCCAAACTCTGGCTACGGTCCCATTTACTTGTAAGCTTTTTTATGGTTTTTTTTTTTTTTTCCCTTGCGGTGTTTCAGAATAAAGTTTGCTTCTGGTTCATAGACTTCAGTTGTCTGTTCCCCATTATTTGCACGTCCCTAGGACCCAACAAAGTGTGGCCTTGTGAAGTGATTGAAAGAGCTAATGACGGACACTGGGTCGAGTGTCTGTCTTTTGTGCAAGGATGTAATGCTATTGTAACCAAAGGGAATGCAGCATTGTTCGGCCATGAACCACATCCTAACAATAAACAGAACTGCGGCTCTCACGGTGACCACCGAGTCTGGGGTGGGGCTCACATCCTGCACTGCAACGAGACCTTCAGCTGGTGACTCCCGTACTTTGAGGACCGTCTTTCAAGCTTTGCTGAGAATGAGTAACCCCCTGGGTTGCTAGGAGAACGCCCGTCTCAGAGTCTGGTTAAATCTGGGTGCGGCTTAAACATCATCAGGGTTTGTTTGAAATGTCCCCAGTGGCCCTGAGAAACAGTGGGTTAGAAAAGAATATAATTTATAATCACAAGGTAAACAGGACCCAGTTGTGTTTTTAAATGCTCACACCTGCTTTGCACGTGGAACAATCACGTGGTCTCAGTCAGCCTCACACTTTACATGTAGACCCACAATAGACCTTTATGAAGAGTCAGCTGGGATCACTCAGGCTGGGCTAACAAGCACAGTGGGAGGGACTCAAGCTGGGTGCCCCCCACCCCCCATCCTCTATTAAACAGACAATTCCATTTTCCAGCACATGCTCTGATTGCTAATTACACAGCTTACAAAAGCAACAACTTCTACAGGTGTGGCTAGGATTTTTAGCAGGTTCAAGGATGCCTGTCACCCTCTACTTCACACCAACTAAATTGCCCCTGATTTTGAATTTGCCTTTACAAATTCTGAAACCACTTTAAAAATTATTCCTTGTTAAGAGTTTAAAACAGGGAACATATAAATAAGAAATCATATTTTTAAAAAAACACTATCCTATAACTTCAGAATGGTGGCTTCAGAATGCTCAGAGTCGGGGCAGAAGGTGGAATGGAAGCATCTCACCTTTTTAGACACATGAGATATTTGCTGAGGAGACTTAGAACTCAGGAGAAAATAGCTTTTAATAGACTTCTGATATATATTCTAAAATTTTACGTGTGTGTGTGTGTGTGTGTGTGTGTGTGTGTGTGTAAAATCCTGGGGAACAAGTAAGTTAGCATTAAAGTTGTGTGTGTGTGTGTGTGTGTGTGTGTGAGAGAGAGAGAGAGAGAGAGAGAGAGAGAGAGAGAGAGAGAGAGAGAGAGAGAGAGAGAGAGAGAGAGATCTGGAGGTCAGAAGACAATTTACAAGAGCCATTCCCTTCTACCATGTGGGTCCCTCAGGTAGATCTTGGCTCTTTGATTGATGACAAGTGCCTTAACCCACTGAACCACCTTGCCAGCTCTAAAAATATTTCTTTAAGTTCCTGCCTTTATTTCTTTTTAAATATATAACTAGAAGTAGAATTGCTAGCAATCCTGTATTTCCTTCCTTCCTTCCCTCCATCCCTCCCTCCCGCCCTCCCTCCCTCCCTTTCTTGAGAACTTTGTTTTCTATGGCAGACAAGACCTTTTACGAGGAAGGCAGTTCCTGCGCTGTGCATGGCAAATGACAGATACGTGTATGGGAGAAGGGCTTCAGGACCAAGTAGTGTCTGGATAGTCAGGGCCTAGTATTGGCTAAGAGGACTGGCACAGAACCACTTGAAAATGCTTGAGTCTAGGAGGGTGACATTTTGGAGTGAGAGAGTCCCTATTGGAGGCCTGACCATGGTGGCACTACTTCATCAATGGGCAAAGACTGGGACCAGATGTCACTATTAGAGGAACTGTGGTTGGATGTAGGGTAAAAACTGCCTTTAGACAAGAATTCGCCTTGAGAATGGAGACTAGAAAATACATCGGTGCCTATGTGTGACGGGCTCTTTATATGTGGCCATCACAGGTGCCTATGTGTGATGAGCTCTTTATATGTGGCCATCACAGGTGCCTATGTGTGATGGGCTCTTTATATGTGGCCATCACAGGTGCCTATGTGTGACGGGCTCCTTATATGTGGCCATCACAGGTGCCTATGTGTGACGGGCTCTTTATATGTGGCCATCACAGGTGCCTATGTGTGACGGGCTCTTTATATGTGGCCATCACAGGTGCCTATGTGTGACGAGCTCTTTATATGTGGCTATCACAGGTGCCTATGTGTGACGGGCTCTTTATATGTGGCTATCACAGGTGCCTATGTGTGACGGGCTCTTTATATGTGGCTATCACAGGTGCCTATGTGTGACGGGCTCTTTATATGTGGCCATCACAGGTGCCTATGTGTGACGGGCTCTTTATATGTGGCTATCACAGGTGCCTATGTGTGACGGGCTCTTTATATGTGGCTATCACAGGCCACCAGGATCATGCAGATGGCACTGAGTCCCATGGCATTAATTTTTGCTTTGTTTTTGTTTTGAGATGATTTAAACTTGGTCTGTTTTCCATATTAAGACATAAGATTTGGGCTGAGGATATGGCTTAGTTGGTAAGAGCTCTTGCTGTGTAAGCATGATGACCTGAGTTTGAATCCCCAGAGCTCACACAAAAGCTGGGCATGGCCATGTGTGCCTATAATCCCAGTGACGGGGACAGTGGCAGTCCAGCCAGCTCAGTCACAATGCCGAGCTTCAGGTTCAGCGAGAGGGAACAAGGCAGAAGGCAGTAGAGGAAGACACCCTATGTCTTCCTCTGGCTTCTACACGCACAGGCATGAGCACACAGGTACACACAGGCACATGGGCACAAAGCTGGGCAGCACCTTCACAATACACAATAATAAGGTAAAGTTTCCAATATTTGCCGTAAGTGTCCGCATGAAGGTATTCACATCAAAAATGAGATGCAGTACACAGGGGCCTGGACCATGGGCCTGCTGTTTCTGCTTCCTAGCTGCTGAGACAGGATGGTTCACATCCAGCATTTTTTGCCACTGATCCCTGGTGGGTCTCATTTGTGCCCTACAAGGGACTGTCTAGATGCTTCCAGGAAAGCAGCTCACACTTTGATGCCTCAGATATCACCATAGCTACAATCTTGAACTTTGACCTTGAACCGAAGTTGGCTACACACAGCTTAGATAATCCTAGCAGAGTGTGACCTACTGATGGTTGGTCTATCTGGTTTGGTTAACTGTCCTCCATACTACGCTGAGTTATGGGATGTGGGAAACAAAAATTAATGAAATTGGATGTGAAGGAGACCATTCTGCTCGATAAGGTATCAAATGTTGTTAATAGCTACTCCAAATGGATAAACAGTATCCAATCAATCAACCAAGAAGCAGAAAACATTTTGTTACTGTTTGTAAGAGCTAACCCCAATATACACAAGGTAGAGTTTGGAGTTTTTGCTCTGAGAGAAAGTCTCACTGTATAGCCCTTGGTAGTCCAGAGCTCACAGACGCCTGCTTCCCACGGCCTCCTGAGCATTGGAATTAAAGGTATGCACTACCACTCACAGCTTTTTATTTTACTATTTTCTTAAGAGGAGCTCACTATTTACTTTTCTTCTCCCATGAAGAATTTTCAAAAACTTGAATTATATTACAGAACTCTCTTTTTTTTTTTTTTTTGGTTGGTTTTTTCGAGACAGGCTTTCTCTGTGTAGCTTTGCGCCTTTCCTGGAACTCACTTGGTAGCCCAGGCTGCCCTCGAACTCACAGAGATCCGCCTGGCTCTGCCTCCCGAGTGCTGGGATTAAAGGCGTGGGCCACCAACGCCCAGCTATTACAGAACTCTTTAAGTGCAAACAAAGTGGGAATGATAGTTTTCGACGAGAAGTGACCCAAAGATATGTGTGGCTCATTAATGGGTGACAGTTTTGTTCTCTTTAGCAAACACTCACCTTACTCATCAGCAATTTTAAGGAATTACTGTGTGTTCATAAGATGTAGAAGGAAGGCCTGACCTTGACCAGGAACCATCTGTTCCTGTTTTTCTTGTTGTCCACAAGCTCCTAGCCCATCTGAGGGCTCAGCAGGCCAGAGTCAGGGGCAAAGAGGCCAAAGAAATACCAGTTACCTTAATTAGCCTGGGTGTCTCTACTGAGAAACAGGAATAAGGGTGTCAAAGAAATTATTAAGACCCCTTCTGCTCTGTTCTGATTTGGCTTTGAGTAGGCGATTTCTAGCTGATTTCTGTTCTTGGGTAAAGTAGTTCTGGCTTGTCTGAAGGGGTAGCGAAGGGAAAGAGAGGAAGTGAAGTAGAAGCAATTCTCACTGGGACGTGTAGGGGGAGCCAGAGCTCCACCAGACTCTTGTGTTGACTGCTCAAGGCCAGGCCAGCTGGCAGCAAGGCCTGCACAACCAAAAGTAACTCTGGGCCCAAGAGCTCTCATTCCCAAAGAGCAGCCGCCTTAATGTGAATGTCTGGGGCAACTGACATCCGCTGGACCTTCATCTGGAGGTCTGGAGCAAACAAGTTCGTTAGTTCCTCCTGGCCTCAGTTCTATCTCTCATTGTCTGTGTCTCATGGTCCCAAAGGCTATCCGGGCTTCTGTGTTATAAACTGGCACTGCCCAACATGGTGATCCTACGTGTATGTGACTTTTGCCACTCAAATGACATTTAAGAAGTCAGTTCCTCCGTAGTCATGCCATCATATTTCAAGTAGATATATGCATAAGCTGTGGCTTGTGGCGGCCACTGTGTCTTGCAGGGACTTCTCTCTCTCTCCCTGGGAGACCATGGAATCCTTGAGAGGTGGAGTGTGGTTGGAGGAAGAACACCAGAGTGTGTCCTTAAAGAGGCTCTTTTTCTGCTCCTCCCCCTCTCCTGACTGCCAGGAGCAGATCAGCTGTCCTTCTGCGGTGATGCTCAGCCTTAACCACAGGCCCAGAAACAAGAATCAAAGGACAATGGACCAGACCTTCTGAACCCATGAGCTGAAAGAAACCTTCCCCTGTTTTAAAGTGTTTCAAGTGCTCATCACCGAGATGAGTGTGCCAACACAAGCACCTGCATCTGTTATTAATGCTGACTACCCCCAAACCCAGAGATTCAGGGAATGTTCTGTCCTGCTCGGCCACTGCTCTCTCTCTCTCTCTCTCTCTCTCTCTCTCTCTCTCTCTCTCTCTCTCTCTCTATCTATCTCTCTCTCTCTCTATCTCTCTCTCTCTGTCTCTGTGTGTCACACACACACACACACACACACACACACACACACACACACACACGAGCTTTTTTGTTGTTGTTTTGTTCTGGTAATCAGTGGTCTTTCTCATCTATCATCGCATCCCAAAGTTGGAGACCTGATTTCCTGGGCTGGTGCCTCATATGCAGTGGAGAAGCTGTGTTGCTTTCAGGGCATTACAAAGAGATGAATTCAGCTGTCAGAGCACCCAGGGGTACCAGAGGCAACTGGCGACAAATGTCTTTAGAAAGAATTCTGGCCTGGTGGAGGGAAGCATTTAAAAAACATGCCCTTGCTGCAAGTATAGACAGGACCCCATTCCATCTCTCCTGCTCACGGAGATCTGTGTGCCGTTTTTCACTCCACTGACCTAGGGTGGTAAGTGTTCTGCACTGTGCCCCAGTCTGGTGAGATTTAGAGAAGGGATCTGTTATGATTTGAATATGAAATCTTCCCCATAGCTTCAGGTACTGAGGGCTTGAAAGCCAGTCAATGGGTTCTGAGGGCTCTGATCTAATCGATGGAGCCGTCCTTGATGCATGGTTGGGAAGTGGTGAAGAGGGGGCGGGGGTGGCAGAAGCAGGGATAGCAGAGGCTGCATCCTGCCCTGGCCTTTGCTAGAAGCCCCTTTCTCTGCCTCCTGTATGCAATGAGGTGAACAAGCTCCTCCATCACACACTGCGTCGGGTGTGTAGGGTAGAACCCTCTAAAACTGTGAATGAAGGAAACCTCCTTAACACGATAGCAGTAATGAAAACAGGCTCCTTATCCTCAGCCAGATGTTCTCTTCTGTGACTCCCGCTTCTCTGCCCAACTCAGTGGAAAGACATTGCTGGTGATGTGAGGGGGTGGCACCAATGCTGTGGTGGGTCAGGTGCTCTGTGGCAGGCTTTCAGAGACGCCCAGACAGCGGTACCCTGCATTCAGTGGCCTTGAGTAGGAGAATGGATGCTCATGGTGTCAACCCTGGAAATAAAGCCGGGCGGATACACAGTCAAGGAGGGCTGTGCTGATATAAGGTTCAGGTTGGCCTTGCCCCAGCAGCAGTCTGGGATGAGGTCTTGGAGACAGCTGGTTTCTGGATAGGAGATGAGCTTGAAAAGCATGAGTGTGGGAGTGGAGAAGTGAGGGAAGTCAGAGGAAAAGCTGCTGCCCAGCTCTGCTGCGCTCCCCTGAAAAGTGCCCAGAATGTGCCAGAATTACCTACCTGAAAGTGAGAGACTGGGTGTCTGCGAAAGCCTGTGTGTTGAAGACTTGATTGATCTCCAAGACAGTCGTAGTCAGAGTGAGGCTCTTAGGAAGGGACTGGATCATGAGAGTTCTGGCTTCATCAGCAGATTAATCCATCCATAGCTTCATAATGTTAGGACCTGTTGGGGTCTTAGGAGGCAGGAGCTAGTTGACAGGAATTGGTCCTGGGAGTTACAGCCTTGGGATTATTCCTCATCCTTGGCTCTTCCCCTCTGCTTTTTGGCCACCATTCGGTGAGCCAGCCTTGTTCCCTCTATGTCCTGAATCAACAGAGCCAGCAAACTGTGGACTGAAATACCTCTTTCTTCCTTTCAGTTGACTCTCAAGTATTCTGTACAGCAATGAAGAGCTGATGCACACAGTGGCAGCGTGCAGACGACCCTTAGCACGGACCTCGAGGAAACCTGAGCCAGCACAGATCTGCTCAGTGGCTGTGCTGAGAGCAAAGGATGCCCAGGGAGTGTGCTGCCACGAGCAGTGTCTGCTGTGTGTACTAAACCTTACAATCGGATTTTAAATGGCATGGTCCCAGAGCGGGTGGTGTGTCCCAGACCCAGGGAAGATGTGCGTCTCCTAGGCAGAATATCATCACCTTCTAGAACAGTGGTTCTTAATCTAAGGGTCGCGACCCCTCCGGCAACCCTCCACCTCCCAAGGTATTTGCATTATGATTCTGAGTTCAATTTCAAGTTCTCCGGGGAAGGTGGCAGCCAGCAACAGGTTTTGTAATGTTCAGAGTATCTGTCACTCTCCTCCCCAGCAACCAGGCTCTGTTTCACTTGGGGGCGCTTGTAGCCAGAAATGTTATCTGAGCTGTCACCCTCAAGCTTTGTCACCTTCACATGAATGACAGGAAATGCATGGGTGAGTCCTGTCAGTTTTAGTTGTTGGCCTCACTCTGGGGTTCAGCCGTGTGCCATGTGGCTATGAGTCACGGGGAGGGAGAGAAGCTGCCCGAGTGGCTTTGCTAGATTAGACAGGGAGTCTTTTGATCTGCCCCTACTCTTGTGCCCCCTGTACTCCTTGAGTGGACTGTTTCTTAGAGCCACATGGCAGGGCTAATGTGCATGCCTGGCATTTTCACCAGGGTGCAGAGCCTGTGCCAGATAAACCCTGAGGAAGAAAAAGGAGCCAACCACTTAGGCCCAGCTTTGAAATCCTGTCCCTGCTTAACCCACACAATGGCACTGACATCAGACCAAGATTGCTCTGTGACTGATGCAGGGAGATAATGAGACCACAGTGTCTAGTTTGCTTTCTGTTGCTTGGTTCCCAAGGCAGTCGTAGTCAGAGGGGGGCTTTTAGGAAAGGATTGGATCACGGGAGTTCAGGCCTCATCAACAGATGGATCCATCCATGGCTTCATAATGTCAGGACCTGTTGGGAGGGCATGGGAACTTAAGAGGAAGGAGGTAGTTGAAGGGAATGGGTCTTCAGAGTTACAGCCTTGGAATTATTTCTGGTCCTTGGCCCCTCCCCTCTGCTTCCTGGCCACTATAAGGTGAGCAGCCTTGTTCCTCCATGTCCTTCCATCATCCTGCTCATAGGCCTGAAACAACGGAGCCAGCCAACCGTGGACTGAAATCTCTGAAACCAAATACATCTTTCTTCCTGTCAGTTACTCTCTCAAGTATTCTGTTACAGCAATGAAAAACTCACTAGTGCAGTGAGCCATTTTGTTCTCAGTGTTGATTTGGCTTACACTTCCAGGTCAGTCTACCATGAAGGGAAGTCAGGGCAGGAACGTAAGGCAGGAGGTTGAAGCAGAGAGCAGGGAGAAACACTGCTTACGGGTTTGCTCACTGACTCAGGCTCAACTAGCTTCCACCTGCCTAGGTATGGTGCTGCCCACAGTGGGGTGGACCCTCCTACATCAACCATTAATTAAGATAACCTCTTATACACACAGGCCAATCTGACCTGTGCAATTTCACAGCTGAATGTTGCGGAATATTACTTAACTGGGCAAAGATGTGTTACATTTGTTTATGCTCCAGAATATTACTTTAACTATGTTAAGGTATGTTATACTTGATTCTGCTGTTGTTGTTAATGATGTAAAGATGTGTTACATTTGTTTATGCTGCACTTAATTCTGTAAAGATGTGTTGCATTTGTTTCACCTTGCCTGCTTAAGGCACCTGATTGGTCTAATAAAAAGCTGAAAGGCCAATAGCGAGGCAGAAGAGGGATAGGCGGTACTGGCAGGCAGAGAGAATAAATAGGAGAAATCTAGGCTAAAATAGAATGAAAGAAAAAGAGGAGAGAATGAGGGAGATGCCAGAGGCCAGCCAGCCAGAAGACACAGAGTAGGACATACAAAAAGAAAACTAAAAGGCCCTGAGGCAAAACATAAGGAAAAACAGATTAAAATATGGGCTAAGATAAAGTGAGCTTTCATAACTAATAAGTCTCCATGTCATGATTTGGGAGCTGGGTGGTGGCCCAAAAGAAAAAGCCTGGTATAATTGAGGTTCTCTTTTTCCAAATGACTTTAAATCGTGTCAAGTTGACAATAAAATCTAACCAGTAAAATATCTAAGCAAATACAAAACCAAGAACACAGGCTGACCATCAAGTAGTCTGTTATGTTAACAAACACAAGCGGTGTTTCCCAGCTGATTATGGCTCCAGCCCCACTCTTCCTCCACAGCCTCCTAGACTAAGATAATTAGGATGTCTCATTACAAAATTGTCCCATCTTCTCCCAGAATGGAATCCAGAGCAAGACTCTATGTCCTCACCCTTCCCTAAGTCACCTAATTCAAATGACCTTCTGAGAAGCCCCCCTTGACACCTTTCTCTGAGAACTCATGGTACCCTATGGGGTGTGGTCTTCCTCACTTCAACAAGCACCAACACACCCAACCTTGATTGGCCACAGGCTGTGTTCCTGGTGGTACTGGCTGGTGAGTGTAGGCCCAGGGAAGGTGGGCAGTGCCGGTTTACTACACAGAAGGAGGTAGTTGAGGAAATTCTCTCTGGAACAATCAGACAACCAAGGCTGTGGCCCAGAGAGAGCCTCGGTGGTTGGTTCCTACTGCAGGTGCTATTTCTGTCCTGATCCTCCTCATTTCAGCCTCTGCTCTGAAGGACACTTCCCTGGGGGCCCAGACTCATCAGACACGAGGTCCAGGTCAGAGCTAAGCCCCTACTTCTCCACTTCCAAGAAGCCTTCTTGGAAGTTTCTGGAGCTTGGCTTTCCTTGCAAGTGCAGTCTGTAAGGTATACTGGCTTCAGGAGTAACCTTCAGCCAATAAGAGATGAGAGCTGGGTGGGAAGTGTCCCAGCCTGCTTCTCATTGGTTGGTTAGTTCTGGCACATGTCTGTGAATATCTTAGGAAATGAAGATTCAAAGCACAATGTTCATGACACCCTTGCATTGGCCTTTGTCCCTTTCCTGTCCCACTCTCCATATTGTCTCATTCTTGCTTCCTGGCATCACCTCCGGTCCATCCTAGCTACTCCCTGTAAACTGCATCCCCTGCTGAGTGAAAGTGGCTAGGTGCCCAGTGGTCTGCAAACTCCACCCCCACAGCCTGCACACCTGTGGCCTGTTCCTTTGGCCTCTCTGCTTACTGGCCAGTCTGCAGGCTGGAGAGCAAGGCTGATGAGCCAAAGCTTCAGACCCAGGGGACAGGTTATGCCCTGGAACCTGACCCTGACCTATCCCTGCCCCTATCCTGGCCCCACACATATCTTCAAACCCAAACCCAAACCCACCCTGCCCCTAAGAAACCTCTCTGGCTGGCCAAAAATTACCCTGAGAGCAGGCTAACACAGCCCTGAGGTTTACAGCTGAGTTCTTACTGGATTATAGACATCTAGGTGATGAGTGGAAAGTAGAAGTGAGGAGAGGGAGGAAAAGCCACCATTGGACACTAATTTGGTTTCTGATTAGAAATAACTAAGTGACATGACAAGAGACTGTCCCAGACAGGAAAGAGACACAGTCGCCCACTCACTCTCAAAGGACAGTGACAAGAATTGGCATTTGTTCCAGAAGCCTTCCTAAGAGTCAGGGAGGAAGCAGAGTTGGTGAGAGCACTTCCTCCCAAGATCTGGGCAGTGGCACACACTACTTTTGTCCAGTCTAGTCTTCTATAGGACTCTCTTGAGTTCTATGTGGAATATGAATATGAGAGTGTGTGAACATCAGGCTTCCACAGTGCTCTCTCACTGACCTGTCCCAATCTCACTTAGTCTTCCAGCAGCATTGGTACAGCTGGGTGACCTGTTGCTTTGAATGACTACTCTAGTCATTAGTTTTATTTCTAGAAAAAAGACACACTGCTAATACTCCTTCACAGTGGACAAAAAATTTGAATTTTACATTCGTTCATCCTGATGTAGCTCATGAATTATCCTTCACCTGTAGCACAGAGTTCATGTCTGATGTACATTTCTCAAATGTTGGTATAAACACAGGTTCTCTTGAAAAAATGTATATTTTCACGTTCACTTCTGTTTATTTCCATCAAATGCATGGCAGTTTCACTCTTTTGAGAGGATCTTAAAAGTCTGTGTATTTTAGTGATTCTACTGACCAAGGTTGAAACACTGTTGGAAGAAATTCCAACTCTTCCCCATATCAATTCACATGTTCATTTAAAAAGATTAAAATGGACCAGCTAAAGGCAATGGAAGATGTATTTCCTATTATAAAACAGGTACGTGAACAATTATGAAAAACTGTTTCCTCATCATAAAGACAGGTGGCATAATCAAGAGCTGATGAATGAACAGTGTGGGCTGGGCATGACGAAGGCTTTACAGAAGAGGAAAATATTAAAAAGGAGCTCACTGGGACAAACCTGAGAGGAAACTAGACCCGGTGAAAGAAAATGTTAACACAGACAAATGATTAAAAAAAATGTTGAAGTGTATACAGTTGTCAAAAGTACTTACAATAGCAGTGTGGAGTGGTGTCAAAGGTTTTAATTGGATAGATGAAGCTGAACCACAAGAACACGTGAGTTTGATGGGCTATTTGTCACCTTAGATACATTTTCATAATTCTCCTCATTCACTGTTTCCTTTTTATTATGCAATTTATCTTAAGACAATTGAAAGGAAACCCCTACATTCATAACACTTTTTATCATCTCCCTCTATGTTTTAATCTGAAGGTTTCATGGTATAGTCCCATAGTTATTTTATCATGGCATATGTCAAGTGGGAAATAGAAACAAGGAAGATGATTGAGAAATAAAGTTCTGAAAACAATTTCCTCAACTCATTTTTAGACATCAGTAATAACCCATATCATAAATTGTTCGGGGGCATGACTTTAATCCTAGCATTGAGGAGGCAGAAGCAGCAGGAAATTTGTGAGTTGAAGGACTGACTGGTCTATACAGCAGGGTCCAGCCTACTTAGGGTTACATAACAAAAAAAGGAGATCTATATCGTTTCATTAACAGATAACTGTAGATGTAACTAACCGTCTTATTAAATAAGAAACACAGAAACAATGTAAAAGAGAAAGCCGAGAGGTCAGAGCTCAGAGCTAAAATCTCACCCTTCCGCCTGCGGTGTCCCAGCTTCCCGAAAAGAGACCTACTTCCTGTCTGTTCGTCTATTTATAGTATTTTGTTCTGCCTTCTCATTGGTTGTAAACCCAAACACGTGACTGCCTCGTCACTGTCTGAATGTACAGCCCCCTAGGTCTTAAAGGTATATGTCTCCAATGCTGGCTGTATCCCTGAACACACAGAGATCTATGGGATTAAAGGCGTGTGCCACCACTGCCACACTCTTGCTATGGCTCTAATAGCTCTGACCCCCGGACAACTTTACTTATTAACATACAATCAAAATCACATTTCAGTACAATTAGATTACCACCACAGATAACCTAGTGGTATATTTGGACTTTTGTAAGCAGAATACAACTGAAAAAGAAAATCCAGGAAGAGCTGCTCCTCCAATAAAAGTGAACTTTCCCCTTTTTCCAGAGCAGGTACCATCCTTCTCATCGTCCTGTGTCATTGTCACCTCCCCTGCTTGCTGTAACCCTTCATGAAGACACACAGCATTTGATGCCTCGTTAGCATATAGCGGAGAAGAACTGACAGTCTGTCCAGGCCCATGCTTCTACACTTAGCACACTGCCTTAACGAGGTAATGACTTGTATTCCAAGTATTGTACTGGTTTGGTTTCAGATGTGTTGAACTGCAGAAATATGTCATCCTTCACTTCAGTCTCATGAGACATTTACAAAGTGTGTAAATCATTGCCCTTTTGTTAATCTATTTACATATATATTTAATGTCTAAATTTCAATTAGTGATATTTTGGTTTGTAGATTTACCACTTGTATATTTTCTTCCCAAAAACTTTTATTGGGGGAAACCTATATAACTTTTAAATTACAATGTTTACAGTCACGACTTGTAGTGAACTTATTCCCCAAAATCTAATACAAACTCAAGTTGACTTATCTTGTTCCATTCAAAAACCCACTTCTGTCAAAGCAGTCCACACAGAGTGCTCCAACTGTACCTACCTATAAAATAAGGAACTGTTCATTCATTCACTACTCAGGAAAGCCCTGGAGACATTACTGCCTTTTTACATTGAAAAATAATGGCTCGAGTTTGGAGTGTCATTAAACAAGGCATACTCACATACTACAGAGCATGTCAGCTCTAAGAGATGACCTCCCCACTTTACAGCTATATATTTATATAAAAAGTGGTAATTTTTTCCTCTCATGTAGGTGAGCCCATCTGATGTTCAAATTCTCTTAAGCACTAATAAAATACTTATTTGGTTGAGGAAGATTTAAGGCAAGTCTAGGCCCTATAAAGGTACTGAGACCATTCCCCCATTATTGCTACATGTCTTTAAACACAATGTCACAGTAGAACTGGTAGAATTAGCAAACATGTTTGTTTCTTTTTCCTTGCTAGTTTATAAAGTTGGAACTAGAAAAGCATACCACATGTGAGCCTGACTGCAAAGTGTGTGGTCATTCTTTTTTTCTTCTTAAAGTTGGATGGGCTACAACCATTACAAAGTCTAAGAAAGATTCAAATTTTCCCCCAAACTACTTTCACAGGATCAAAATAGGTTTCTGTAAAGAAATCATGCAACCTTTCCAAATTTATGTAAACAAGGAAAGAAATTCATGAAGTAAATATTACATACAACCTCTTAAATTAAGATTGTTTTTACTCACAATAAAAAAAGCAAATGAAGTTACAAAAGGCATATATTACTGTGAAAAGAACCTATAATCCAAATTTGGCTATTATAATTTAGCATAATTAACTAATATATATCTATTGCTTTTCATCATTCTTGAATAATACATTATGAACAACATCCTTAGTGTATACTTTTCACAAGATAATGAATAAGTTTGTGGGAAGCCCGCTCCCACTTTTACCCTGGGTACTCTTGAGGAGAGAGGGATGAGAAACTTGTAGATAGAAAGATAGTGGAGATGAGACAGACAAAAACATAGGATCACTTCAGGAGGACCTGGGTCAATATCCACTGGCCCCTTCTGTCTCTTCAAAAGGGCTTTTTATAATAATGCCAAGGGGCAGGGCAAAAGATCTCTTCCTTGCTAGATCAAAGTATACCACACAGCCAAGTGCAGACCCTTCCAAACACCTGGTAACCATGCATGTGGTCAAGCAATCCCATTATGCAGCTCTGCTGTGTAAAGCAAGCTCAGATCTCCCTAGGAAACCTCTGTGGGTCTCCACATAAATTAAATAGTTTTATTCATATTGAGTTATGTTGTAGTGGTGGGAATCAGCTCAAAACAGCTAAAAATGATGCCCTTATTTCACAATAATTATGAACTGAGCCCTGCTCAAGGCTTCCAGAGAGCAGAGGAAATAATTCTAAACACACACTATGTAATGGCAAGGAGACCAGTTTCAAACTTTGGAATACAAGGATTCCCCTACCCCAGACATATATAACTCTGTTTAAAATGAAAAACAAGGAAAACAACCTCCACATACGAGGCTGAGGGCTTCTCATATCAAGGTATGTCCTTGGTATTACATTGAATCTGGAAGCTTATACTTTGGGGAGGTGGCTGCTAACTAGTGTGAGAGTTCTCACATCTGGACTGTAACTAAGGCTTTCAAGTGAAAGAAGGGATGGAATGATAGTTCTTAGCTGGGCGTGCTGGGTTGATGTTTTTCTTTTTACTAAAGTTTCAAATTCATCTGAGCCCTAAACAAGCATTTGGTAACTTTTGTTCTACCCATATCACAACCGCCCTGTTGTGAATATTCTGCCATCCATTAAAAAAAAATGGTTGGCTTTTATTTCTACAAGAACGAAACTTTGTAATAATAATAATAATAAAATAAAAACCCAAACTGAGAATATTTAAAAGGGAACTGGCCTCTCTCAGTAGAGTTCCAGTATGTGCTGTCTGCAGGCATCTAAGTAGACCTGTGGCAGTGTTACCCTGCCCTGCCATGTGTCCCCTGCAGAGACTCTCTCAACTTCCTGCAGGTGCCCCCTGGCCTCAGTCCTTGGAGACAAAGAGGCTGAAGATGGGCAGGTGGTGGCCATGGTCCAGGCTGGGGGAACTGAAGCAGCCGAGGCTGCCAGAGCTCAGGGAGCAGCTCAGGGAGCTGTTGTGGTCCAACAGCAAGTCCAGGGGCTTGAGGCTCCCACACCGATCACATGTGACTCTACAGACAGCACAGCAGCTGGAAGCCTAAAGGCAGCACGTGGGGCAAAGGTGCCCTGGAGGGTTGACCAGGAGGCAGCATGGGGCCAGCCAGGCCCTGCTGCTGGCTGTGGTGATAGGCTGTGGCCATGAAGCTGTGGGTCTGGATGGCAAGCAGCATGATGAGGCTGCTCAGCCCCCAGCTAAGGCAAAGGTGTGGTTGTCACAGGAAGCTGCCTAGCAGGTGGCTCACCTGACTCAGGATGCCAGCAGGTCCTTTGTGCTGCTAGGGAGATAGAGCAGCTAAGCCACAGCTTATATTGGTGCCTGAGGGCATGGATGCCTTGGAGGCGGAGGAGCAGGAAGACACCAATGAGGAATAGGATGAGGCATCTGAACAAGAGGAAGATGGGGGCCTTGTTGTAGAATATTATTTTAAGATGTGTTACTTTTGGCCGGGCGGTGGTGGCGCACGCCTTTAATCCCAGCACTCGGGAGGCAGAGCCAGGCGGATCTCTGTGAGTTCGAGGCCAGCCTGGGCTACCAAGTGAGTCCCAGGAAAGGCGCAAAGCTACACAGAGAAACCCTGTCTTGAAAAACCAAAAAAAAAAAAAAAAGATGTGTTACTTTTGTTTGTGCTGTGGAACATTTGTTTAATGATGCAAAGGTGTGTTGCATTCTCTTATGTTGCATTTGTTTAACTCTGTGAAGCTGTGTTGCTTTGCCTGTCTAAAACACCCAATGGTCTAATAAAGAGCTGAACGGCCAATAGAAAGGCAGGAAAAAGGATAGGTGTGGCTGGCAGGCAGAGAGAATAAATAGGAGAAATCTGGGAGGAGAGGAAGAAAGATCAAGAGAACAAAAAGAGGAGTACGTTTGAGGGCAGCCACAGAGAAAGAGTGAAAGAAGTAAGAGAAAGGTAAAGGCCCAGGGGCAAAAGGTAGACGGGATGATTTAAAGTTAAGAAAAGCTCACAAGAAACAAGCCACGCTAAGGCCGGGCATTTATAAGTAAGAATAAGTCTCTGTGTGTGACTTATTGGGGAGCTGGGTGGTGAGCCCCCAAAGACCCAAAAAGAGCAAAAACAACCAACAACAACATTTTGGCACCCAATGTGGGACTAGAATAAAAGAAAAAAAAAAAACATCTTGGCATCTTATGTGGGGCGAATTTTCATGTATGTCCTGAGAAATCTGAAAAAAAAAAGAGAAAAGAAAAAAGAATAAGGACACTGCTCCTTTAAGAGGTGCTGCTATTCAACTGTCAGGGTAGCACTAAGTAGAAACAGTAAGCTAAGTAAAAAAACACCTGCAGACCTTCATCCTTTAAGAAGATTTGTAGCTCACCCAGAGGACCCAGAGAGCCCCTAAGCTAATAAACTCCAGTTCCACTGCCCTCTTCTGGCCTCTGTGGGAACTGCAGGCTTGTTGTGCAAAAACAGGCAAATTACCCATAAATGTGTAAAATTTGTAGTTGAGGAACACACCTTAAAAGACACCATGTCCCAATATGTTTTAGAAGATTATTTTCTCTGCATTGCCAATATCAGTGGTGATATATTTCAGGGAAAACAGAAGCAGGTGGCTATAGGTTTCCTTATTTCTTTTATACCCCCATAGTGAATGTTCTCATTTCCTTAGATGTATTAGAAATCACAGGTTTATTTCTCAATAATATTATATGAATGATCTTATAACATGTGTGTATCTAGACTCCATTTTTTTGGAGTAGCAAACATGTGATGTCAAGTGTTGAATATGGAACATTTTGTTTGCATCAAGAAGTGGGTGTTCATGGAGTAGGCCATTCCATCCACATCCGAAAGACCATCCCCCTTTGCAGCCCTGTCTGGCTGGGAATTACAATGTAGTCAAAGCCACCTGGAAATTGCAGAGCTCCATCTCTACCTGTTGAATTTTGTAGTTTCAGGAATGTGACACCACACCTGATTAAAAATCTAGTTTAAGAGTGAAGAGTTGGAAATTGCTTTTCTATTTATGAAAACATGGTCATTTGACTCAATGGGGGCTTAAACAGGACATTCAGTATATACAGCATATAGCCTTAGCAAAATATCAGATAAAAAACAAGAACAAAAGAAAAAACCAACAAATGACAAAACCTCAAACCAAAACAAAACCAAAATCTCAAAGCAAGCAAAACCAAACAAAGACATTTACACTAAAGAACATTTTCTTCATGCAGATCTAGTGGCACTGGCCTACACCCTGTGGGCAGTTTTGGACACATAATAGGAAGGCAGCCACAGATTGTAATAACCTTTTCAAGTCAAGTGTGGTCAGGCCACTGTGGGGCTTTGAAGGTCAAGCACTCTCCAAGAATGATCCTATAGTATTTTGGCCACTATAATATTCTTTCAGCCAACACATGTCTGTGTGCCTACTCAAGACCAAAAAAGGACATGGGGAGCATCTGCTGTCCAAAGACACAAAAGGTCACTCTGACATCCTCTATAAATCCTTTCTCAGGACAGTTCACCTCAATCAAGGCTGTGACAGAGGAGAATCTGCTGTCGATTTCCTAATGGGAGAACAAATCAGTAAACAGATATCGAGGGACCGTTGTCATCTCTGTAGAGCATTAACTTCAACGTCACATGTGCATGACATGCAGTAGCTTCAGCACTGGACAGGATGAGAATGTGATGCTTTTGGGCGTGGTCTGTCTGGATAGCAGCATGACATCAACACAGACTCCCTTGCCAGATTTCCCTCCACATATGAAGGGCTGAGGACTCAATCAGCTCACAAATGTTCTCAGCAACAAACTTTCAGAGTAATTATGAGCAGAAACATGTCCTTCCTCCATTCTACTGTACCCCACTTGCTGGTGGATGTCTGGGCTCTGAGTAATTCTTGGCAGGTTTTTTTGTATCTCAAGCTTCTTTCTGATGGTTTCTTTACTCCAGAAATAGTGAGTCAGCAGACACATGGATCAGATTTGGGATAGAACACCTACAGGGAGGTTGGTGTTTGCCCCAATGTTGAGTTGACAGAAGGACATGTCTTGTTCGGTGGAGGTTTTGATGCTGTAGTGGAGAATGTCATGGGTTCAGTAGTCTGTGGCTTCCTTCAGCCTCCTCAGTTCTCTGAAAGGGTGCTGTGAGAAAAGGAAAGGCAATCCGATCCAGAAGCTCCCTTGCTCTATCACTGGATAGACATAATCAGGGCCCATTCACACACAGGAAACCAGAATCAAGGAAGAACATCCACCCTACAAATGCCATGTTGCTGAGGATGGGATGCCATGGTGGCTCACTTGCCTGTGACACTTGGTGCCCCTGCTGCAGCAGCTCTGTCTGCAGGAGGCTCTCATCATGGGCTGAGCCCTGCTCCTGTTCATGTTGGAGTATTTCTGATCTGGAGAAGGATGGTAGTTAGGTCACAGTCCTGGTGGGGACCCGCCATATCAGCTGTCAAGCTGTGACCTCATGAAAACGCAATTGTGACTGACACTCAACATTGATCTTTTGACAGAAGTTATTGTTTGCACCCCTAAGGAATAAGGGTCATAGAGTAGCTTGCCCTTGAAGTTTTTCCCACTTTAACAACTGTCAGAAGTTGATCTGAGTCGTGTATGTACTCTGCCCTATGAGGAAGAACAGGACTTTCTCCTACAGTCCAGGGACATCATTGTGACAAAATTAATAGTGAATTAAGGTCATTGATGACAACATAAGAAGATACACACAATGTTCATGGTGAATTACTCATAGAACACCTCATTTTAGAGATAAACATGATACAACCTTGCAGCTTAGACAACTGGACAAGGTCATGAGGCATGCTCATGCCTCCTGCCCAGAAAGAACCTTGTACCCAGACAATATGCAAGATGGGGCCTATCATGGGGCATAACATTTCCTGAAATGTGTGCCTGAGAACACGGCCCCTGAGGGCCTCTTTAATTAAAGAAAACAGCCTTGTTTTCCTTAGGATTGAAGCTAGGAATCTACATCCTGGTTCAGTATGTATGTTCAGAGTATGTTACACAACACCGTGTGAAGGTTCTGAACAGTCCTGCAGCAGAGACATCTACCTGTGTCATACTGGCAATGACTCAACTTGTTATATGCATAGAACACTTCACATGGGAAACAGTTTAACAATGAAGATATCCAGTGTAATATCCAATAGTGACTCTCATTTCTACAGGTTATGTCTCTCAATGAAAATGTAATTTTATTCAGGCATGGTAAGACACACCTTTACTGCCTATGATTTGGAAGGCAGAGGCAGGCAGAACTCTGTGAGTTCAAGGAAAGCCTGCTCAGAACATACAAGAACTCAGAGGGGAGCAAGAGAGACACAATTCTACAGACACACTGAACTTTAAGTACATTATTTTCTAGAGGGAGGTTCATGTTGACTGCACCAGCACAATACTCTGAAGTGTTCTTTCCCTGGTGTTGGCTGGGAGCCTTGCCTAGAGGCAGAGCCCACAAAGGGCAGAGATCCAAGGTAGAAAAGACCCACTTGAATCCAAATCCCAACTCCCAGCTTGGCCTCATACCTCATCTGGGACAGTCAAGTGATACTGCAGCTTGACTGCCAAGTTCATTTTCTGGGAGACCAGCTCCCTCTGTTTCAGCAGGGATTGCAGACTTTCCTCCAGTCTCACTGGCTCCTGTTCATTAGAAGATTGTGTTCTTAGTAGAGTGTTGAGCATAGGCATGAATACACTCTCACACATGTGGAAGCACAAAGAGAGGATCCCAAGAGCTTGCTGGTCAGTCAGTTTAGCCAAAACAGCAAGCTTCTGGGAAGGAAGGATGCCTGTTTCAGGGTAGAGACTGACAAACTGTTGTTCAAATCTTTTTTTTGTTTTTTTTGTTTTTTGTTTTTTGTTTTTTCGAGACAGGGTTTCTCTGTGTAGCTTTGCGCCTTTCCTGGAGCTCACTTGGTAGCCCAGGCTGGCCTCGAACTCACAGAGATCCGCCTGGCTCTGCCTCCCGAGTGCTGGGATTAAAGGCGTGCGCCACCAACGCCCGGCTAGATCTTAAATGGTATTAATAATAATAATAATAATAAACCTGAGCCAGATATTGGGGTAAAAGCTGAAAGGTCACAGAAGCAAGCCACAGCCAACCTCACCTCGCCAACTCCTTAGCCAGTCCTGAAAGCCTCTGAGTCCTTACCCAAAATGCCTCAGCCAAAAAGAGTCTTTAGTTCCTGTCTCCTCATGCCCTATATACCATTCTTCACCCTGACATATTACTTCTTGAGATTAAAGGTGTGTGTGCTTCCCAAGCAAAGGCATGAGATCTCAAACGCTGGGATTAAAGGTGTGTTCCACCACTGTCTGGCTGTTTCTCTCCTAGACTGAGTCAATGTCATGTAGTCCAGGGTGGCCTTGAACCCACAGGGATCTAGATGGAGCTCTGCCTCCCAAGTGCTAGGATTAAAGGTGTGTACCACTCCTGACCTCTATGTCTAATCTAGTGGCTGTCTCTGTCCTCTGATGCTCAGGCAAGGTTTATTAGGGTACACATTATATCACCACACAAACCCAGTGGTTTCTTCTAACTGCTGTCCACATGCATGGTTCACTATACCCCTCACTTATCTCCATCCCCTCTCTCTCCCCTCCCTGACACACGGAGGTGGGGGGGAGTCAAAATTAGTTGAGAAAACAATATCATACAAAATGACCACATAAATTTAGACTAAGCCCATGAGCTCTTTCAGAAAAGTCCAATGACTCCTCTCCATCTCTTGGGACTAAAATTGCATAGGGGGATATGCTCTGCTTGGCCATATTATATTGAGATTGTTGAAAAACTTTTTGTCTTGAAGCCTCAGATCTCAGCCCCAACCCTCAGCATGTCACAAGCCATTTCCACATCCCTGGGCAATCCATCAGCTCCATACTGCAAGCTCCGTGATGGGAGCACATGTCAAGGAAACACAGTAAACACTGCTGGCGAACTCCCACTGACGTTTCTGTCAGTGTGGATCAAGAGTTGGGCATGGTGAATAGACCACCTTGGGATTGAGACAATAGAAGGAAGAAAGGCCACCCAACAAGGTGACAAAGAGAATCACTCATTTGACACTTGCAGGGGGCTCTCCTGCTTGCAAGCTGCTCCCATGCTGCTGTGATCTTACATGAACCCTGCAAAGCAAATGAGCCACAGGACCTGGAGCTCAGTCCCTCAAGTCTGTACATAGCACCCTTCCCATCACAATGACATGCAGGTGTGTGATGTGTGATTGACCTGTCTGCACCACTGGACTGCAGCTTCAGCCAGAGCAGCAGAGTTTGCATGCCAATTACACAGATTCTCAAAGAGACTCACTTCTAAGAACTACTGAAGCATGGACACAGAAATGAACAACTGAATGTCATGAAAGTGGGGGGAAGAGGGGCTGGATGGGTGTGGATGAGTAAAGCAATGAGTTAAAGCCCAGGTGGGTTGATGGGTAGACAGGCTAATGTTACATGACGAAATGGTGTTAGACTTAACCCTGACCGAGCTGCTTTTCCCTACCTGATGTTCCTGGTTCTGGAGGTCTCTGATCTCTCCCTCTTGGTCCTGACAGATCACTTCCAAGTCCCCCAAGTAGTGCTGCAGCAGGGCCCGATCCTCCAGCAGTTTCTTGTTCTCCTGCCTCAGCATGTCCACCTTATCTTTCAGCTGAGTCTTCTCCATCAGGAGTCGGTACTGCATACTGCTGGAAACACCATCTGCATAGCAAGCCTTTGACAGACACCTCCTGATACCCCTGCTTCCTTGCCCCATCAAGCCTACAGGTCCTCAGGTTTCCCAAGGAGACAGAGACAAGAGGCCAATACAGCATGACAGCTGCACTCACAACACCAAGAGTAGAGAACAAGGAATTCCAGAAAAATCAAACTACTTCTGAAAGCCCCATCAATAAAAGAAATCTAAGTACTTCTACTGACAAGAGGGGGTCCCCAACTTGCCCTTGCCTGACCGTGGTAATGGGGCAACATCAGCAGGTAGGGGACAAAACCCGTCTGGGAGGACAGGAGACCCAAGGGGTGTAGGGATCCCATAGCAATAGCCCCTGCCCAAGACCCTGCCTGATACCCCACTCAAGTTACAAATTCTTCTTTTGTCTAGAACAGTGGTTCTCAATCTATGGGTCATGTCTCCTTTGGTGATGGAATCACTTTTTCACAAGGGTGGCATCTAAGATATCCTGCATAACAGATATTTACATTATAATTCATAACAGCAGCAAAATTACAGTTGTGAAATAGCAAGAAAAATAATTTTGTGGTTGGAGGTCACCACGTGAGGGATTGTATTAAAATGGTTGTAGCATTAGGAAGGTAGAGAACCACTGATCTAGAGGCTACTGGATGTGACAATATGGGGCTGGGAGGAGCTCACAGTCTCTTCCACAATTAGCAAAACTGAGTGTAAGAGACACAAGACCAAAAGCTGCTTGCTAAGGCTGCTTTCTAAGAGGCAGAAAGGCTAGAACCAGAGTTGGGGACTTTGCAGTCCAGAGACAAAGAAAGGCAGAGATGGCCATTTCACAATGCTGTGGTCCCCAGCAAGACGGGCACTTAGCAATAGAAGAGCGACTCCTTGGCAAGCTCATTGAATTTCTCTGAGGCTTCGTTGTTCTCATTCTTCAAGCTCTTCAGGTCTGACAAGACCTGTATATGCTTCACCTCCAGCTCCTCAAATGAAGGATCTGGCTTGTGGTAGGGCCTGGAGACATAAGCAAAGAACTCCAAGAACAGAGGCCTCACGGAACACATGAATTCAGGTTGCTCTAGACTATGGCAGCCCAATGGATGCCATATCCTGTCTCCTAAGTACTGGAAAATTCCGGTGCTTATTAAACTTGCTATCCTGACCCAAGGCCAGCAGAGGCAGGGTGTTCAGATGGAGGGAGGTGGGGCTGCATGAGCTCTCTCAGTAGTTGCTGAAATAGCTGGCTAAGGAGGATTCCCTAATGTCTACTCCACAGGTCTGTGCCCACCAAAAACAGTGATGATGGTTCTCCCGTCTTCAGAACATAAATTATTAATCCTGGTGCCTGTTACAATAGAGGCCAAAATCACATCATGAGCATTTTTGAGGATGGGACTCAACATTTTTGAGGATGAACTCATGACAGCTATATAAACTCTCCAAGGGCATATCTATATGGCACTAAGGTGAGCACACTGGCGGAACTGGAATGATCAAAGTGAAACTCCCAATGCTCCCAATGCTCACCACAGGTATCACCTGGGAACTGTGAGACGGGCAACTTCTCATGTCCAACCACAGACCCCTGATTGCAGGGTCTAGGGGAGAAACATGCACAAATGCACAAACACATAGACAGACACACAACACAAAAGGTGTGTGTGAGAGAGAGAGAGAGACAGACAGACAGGCAGAGAGAGACAGAGAGAGACAGAAAGAGAGACAGAGAGAAAGAGAGAGACAGAGAGACAGAGAGAATGCTACCATTGGGATGCTAAATAAATGCATGCAGGTGTGTCATCTCAGAGAGGACCAAAAGGAGCAGGGATCAGTCCCAGGCTTTGCAGCCATACCCTGAGATGTGGGGACAGGCCTCTCCAGCTGATACTTGGAGCAACCAGCACACCATGTTTGCCAGGTAAGTAAAAAAAAAAAAAAAAAAAAATTACAGCAACTAACATCTCACACTATTCACCACTTGACAGGATCTCTCCAAATGCATGCTGGGAACTCACACACTACTGCATTGATCCCTGAGTTATGTGACTCAGGCCACAGGCTCTGGTTTTCATTTGAAATTAGCAGAATAGTCTGTGTCCCTATCTCACTCTTGCCCAGGTTTCAAGTTCTGCTTTTGGGAAACATTTAGAGACATGGTATTGAAAAAGGGACCCTGAAGCATGTTGTTTCTTTGATTTCTTTCTCAATCCATTTATCATTTGTGTATAGAAGGGCTACTGATTTTCTTGGGTTTGCTTTGTATCCAGCCACATCATTGAAGGTATTTATCAGCTGTAGGAGTTCCCTAGTAGAAATTTTGGGGTCACTTATGTATACTATCATACCATCTGCAAATAGCAAAAATTTGATTTCTTCCTTCCCCTTGAATTTATATCCTCTTGATCTCCTGTTGTCTTATTGCTCTAGCTAGAATCTCAAATACTACACTGAACAGACATGGATAGAGTAGACAGTCTTGTCTTGTTCCTTGTTTTAATGGAATCACTTTGAGTTTCTCTCCATTTAATTTGGTGTTGGCTGACAGCTTGCTGTATATTGCTTTGATGGTGTTTACGTTCCTTGCATCCCTGATCTCTTCAAGACCTTTATCATGAAGAGATGTTGGATTTTGTCAACGGCTTTTTCAAGAACCAATGAGATGATCATGTGGGTTTTTTTCTTTCAAGTCATTTATATTGTAGATTGTGTTGACTGGTTTTTGTATGTTGAACCATCCCTGCATCTCTGGGATGAAGCCTACTTGACCACAGTTGATGATTTTTTTTTATGTGTTTTTAGATTCAGTTTGCCAGTGTTTTATTATTTTTGCATCAATGTTCATCAGGGAGATTGGTATGTAACTCTCTTTGTTTTTTACACTTTTATGTGGTTTGAGTATCAGGGTAACTGTAGCCTCATACAAAGAATTTGGTAATGCTCCTTCTGTTTCTATTGTGTGAAAACAATTTGAGGAGTATTGTTATTAGCTCTTCCCTGAAATTCTCGTAGAATTCTGCACTGAAACCAACTGGTCCTGGGCCTTTTTGGTTGGGAGACTTTTAATGACTGCTTCTATTTCCTTAAGGATTACAGATCTATTTAAATTGTTTGTCTGGTCTTTATTTACTTTTGGTATGTGGTACCTATTTTAAAAAAATTATCCATTTCTTGGATATTTTCCAATTTTGTGGAGTATAGGTTTTTGAACTGTGACCTAATGATTCTCTGTTAGGTCCCCCTCAGTGTCTGTTATGGCCCTCTTTTCATTTTTTTATTTTTTTTTAATTTGGATATTCTTTCTCTGCCTTTTATTTAGTTTGAATAAGAGTTTATCTATCTTGTTGATTTTCTCAAAGAACAAACTCTTTGTTTCATTGATTCATTGTGCTCTTCTCTTTGTTTCTATTTTATTGATTTCAGATGGGAGTTTGATTATTTTCTGCCATGTACTCTTCCTGGGTGATTTTGCTTCTTTTTGTTCTATAGTTTCAGGTATGCTGCTAAGTCACTAGTGTGAGATTTCTCCAGATTCCTTACATAGGCACATAATGCTATGAACTTTCCTGTTAGCACTGTTCTCATACTGTCCCACAAGTTTGGGTGTGTTGTGTATTCATTTTCATTGAATTCTAGGAGGTCTGTACCTTATTTATTTATTCCTTCACTCAGTGCTAATTCAGTTGAGAGTTGTTCAGTTTCCATGAGTTTGTAGGCTTTCTGTTGTTGCTAGAGTTTTCCTGCCTTGCCCACAGTCAGGACAAATTTCTCTCACCCGCCAGTCCCACAGCTGTTCAGACTCAAACAAGTAAACGCAGAGACTTATATTGCTTACAAACTATGTAATGTATGGCCGTGGCAGGCTTCTTGCTAACTCTTCTTATAGCTTAAATTAATCCATTTCCATAAATCTATACCTTGCCATGTGGCTTGTAGCTTACCGGTGTCTTCACATGCTGCTTGTCATGGTGGTGGCTGGCAGTGACTCCTCCCACCTTCCTGTGCTCTCAGTTCTCCTCTGTTAGTCCCGCCCATACTTCCTGCCTGGCCACTGGCCAATCAGTGTTTTATTTATTGACCAATCAGAGCATTTGACATACAGACCATCCCACAGCACTTCCCCTTTTCCTTTTTTTTCAGAAAGGAAGGTTTTAACCTTAACATAGTAAAATTACATATAATTTGGGAATTTGGGCGTAGCTTCTCTTACTACTTCCTGCTGGAGGGGGCGCTGTATCTTATGGGGACACAAAGAAAATTTTAGGATTATGGAGTAGTCCATGAGGCTGTATCGTCTGAGCCAGTTGCCTTCAAACCATTCTGGATGTTGGATCATCTGGGCCATGGTGTCATCAGAGACCTTTCAGGGGGTCTTGGCTGGTCAGTATCTTAATCTGGAACAAATCCATAGCCTCTTGCTTTCTGTGGCAACTCTTTACTTTAGCATCAGGCAGACTCTTCAGACAAAGGTAAAAGGCAGCCACTTCCTTCACCAAAATATCACAAGAATTATTGGAGGTAATATACTAAAGTTCTTCTCTGAAACCTCTTGAGCCAGCTCACAACATTTGAAATCATTATCAGCACCATTGTCTTCCGTGTTCTTTATAGTGTACCCCATTCAGCAGTGCTTAAAGCATTCCACTGCTTTCATAACCCAAAGTACCAAAGTCCATATTACTCCAAACAAAAACGTGATCAGGACTATCACAGCAATACCCCATTCCTGGTACAAATTTCTGTCTTAGTTTGCTTTTCTATTGCTATGAGGAGACACCATAACCACAACAACCTTTATAAAGAAAACATTTAATTGAGGTGGCAGCTTACAGTTTCAGAGGTTCAGTCAGTTATCATCATGGCAGGGAGCATGGCAGCATGCAGGCAGAGGTGGTACTAGAGTTGAGAGTGCTACATCTTGCAGGCAAAAGGAAATCATCTGGCTATCACACTGAGGGAAACGTGAGAAAACGACATGAAAGCTTACCCCCAAAGTGACATACTTGGAACAGAAGATGTGGCTCAGATTAAAGGTGTGCCCTCCAGCCTTGAGGTCTGGATTAAAGGTGTCATCCAGCCTCCTCCAACAAGACCATGTTTCCTTCAACAAGGCCACACCTCCTAAGAGTGCCACTCCCTAAGAGCTTATGAGGGCCAAACACATCCAAACCACCACTTGGGATGCTGGGGATCAAACTCAAGCCCTCGTGTTTTGATGGCAAGTGCTTTACCAACTGAGCCATATCCCTGCCCCCTACAGCAGTAGTGCCCAACCTTCCTAATGATGCAACCCTTTAATACAGTTCCTCATGTTGTGGTGACCCCCATCCAAAAAATTATTTTCATCACTACTTCATAACTGCAATTTTGATATTGTTATGAATTGTAATGTAAATATTTTTGGAGCTACAGGTTTGCCACAGTGGTTCTCAACTGTCCTATAGACTCCTCCAAACTTAGACAATTCCATCTATCTGTACCACCATTTCCTGCCTACAGAATTTTTGAACTGTAATATTGGCTGGAATTGTTTTTCTTTCTCCACCTCCAAACAATAGTTCTCATGCTCTTGGTCATAGAAATTGGTTCAGGGCAGGCATAGGCTGCTCTGCCAGAGTGACTGAACTGTGGCCAGGATTTGGGATACAGACAGCCAGAACTATGGATGCTGTTGTAGAGGTGGCTTAAAGAAGGCTATGGTGTTTTGCTACTCCTTGATAGATGAAGTGGGTATGGCCTGTCATTGCCTTTGCAACAGAAGACGATGAAAGACTCCATCAGAGGTCTCTAAGAGCGCTGCTGCTTTCTCTTGCTATGCTGAGCCACTGTGTTGAGAAACAGGGTTTTTCTGCTACATAAAAAGAAGTCCTGAGATGATGAGAAAGGGCCCAGCTGCACCTAGCATTCCAGATATTTCTAACAGCAAATTCATCAAAAGTCTCATTCATTTGCTTTCCCAGACTAGATTAGCCAAGTAGCACCAAATAATACCAGTTGGTACTGCATGTAGCAGAGGAATCAGCCAAAACCCAGCCCACACACAATGAAGCAGTTGGAATGGAGCTGCTTGCCACACAGCAGTAGATAACTCCAATGATTGAGGAGAAGGACACAAGATCTGAAACTGTTTCAGTCACATGAGGAGAATCTAAATGCCTCTGGAAAGTGATCAAGACAAAGATTTTAAAATTTGATCTCAGATAAGAGTTCTCTGGCATCTGAACTAAGTTCTATAACTTTCTTCCTTTTCATTCTACTTCATTCCAGGTACAAAAGAAAGTGACACACCTCGTCCAACAAGGCCACTCCTTCTAATCCTTCCCAAAGAGTTCCACTTTACCAACTAAGCCATATCCCTGCCCCCTACAGCAGTGGTGCTCAACCTTCCTAATGATGCAACCCTTTAATACAGTTCCTCATGTTGTGGTGACCCCCATCCAAAAAATTATTTGGAGACCAAGCTTTCAAATATATGAGCCTCTGGGGGCCATTTTCATTCAAACTACCACAGAGAAGGATGGAGAAATAGATGAAGGTATCACTTCAGTTCAAGTTCATTAAGAATATATTATGTCTCTACCAAGGGCAGAAGAGGAGGCAGAAAGATTGTAAGCGCCAGAAGATGGGGAAATCTGCTGTGAGATTGTGTCTCCTAGAAAAGATGACAAAGTTGCACCTATGAAACCTCTACAACATGGTTGTCTAAACAAGACCCAAACAAGGATAATACCATAGACATGGTAATGTAGAAGCAGTGAAATCTCACAGGGCCCCATAGACAAAGAACTATAGGCAACTATAAAATGTTGGGAGTGAGAGAAATAGTCTTAACCACAGATGAATTTCTAATTTATTATCCAATACCATATATAATTAACCCTGAAGTCATATAGACACAAGCAACACTAAATGGCCTTAGCAGTTTATATGTATATGTTATGCATATATATATATATATATATATATATATATATATATATATATATATATTATGTGTGTGTAACAATAACAATTAAAGTAAAAGAGGCCATGAGTTTGAGAGGGATCTAGGTAGGGTATGAAAAGGGTTGGAGGATGTAAACAGGAATTTCTCTGGTCCTGCCTTGCCCAGCAGTCTCTTGCCCAGACGAATCTCTCCCACCCACAGTCCCGCAACCACTTATAAAATAATTACATAGAGGTTTATATTAACTACAAACTGTATGGCCTAAGGCTTCAGCTTCTTGCTTGTTAGCTTTTATAACTTAACTCAACCCATTTCTATTAATCTATGTATCGTCACATGTTCTGTGGCTTATCTATGTGCCATTACATGTTGTTCCTTGGGAAGTGGGCTGATGTCTCTCTGCACTCCATCCTTCTCTCTGTATCTCTGCTTGGATTTCCCACCTGGATGTAAGCTTTCTTGCCATAGGCCAAAACAGCTTTATTTGTTATCCAATGGTAGTGACACATATTCACAGCATACAAAAAGACATCCCACAATAACCTGACAGCTACATTTGGTGCCCACCATTGGACATTGATCCACATAGACCTGAAAAACCTTTTTAAAAGATTCTATATACACAGAAATGGAGCCAACAGCAGCTTTCTAGTTTATGTCTCTCATGTGGGCTGGGCTGTAAGACAGAGACACAGAGGCATTCAAGCTTGAGCAAAGCATGGCGGATTCCCCTGCAGTACACTTTGTGGTGGACCAAAAAAAGAAAAATGTTTCTGGGCTACTTGCCTCTTGATGGAGGCATAGACCCACTGCTTCCCAGAATTTGTGGTAAGCATGGCTCCCAGGGCTGGAAGTAAATATATCTCCTCCATGTTGGAAAGCTGAATGGGGCAGAGTCAACAGCTGAAGTCCTAGCCATGAAGCTTAGCAGTTTAAAATCTCTCATGGTCAAAAAAGGATTATAGATACACAATAAGACCAATTCAGATGAAATAAAACTAAATGGTTTATGTTATATGTAAAAAGGTACATAGGCTTGAGAGAGAAAAGAAAAAGGATATAGATAGTCATAAAAATAAACTCTTAAAAAATAAAATAATATATAAAAATATAATAAGCCAAATAAGGTTGAACATTACACAGAGAATCTGGATTATGTTGTCTTTGGGATTTTTAACTGGAGAGAGACATTTGATTATAAAGGCTGCTGAATTAAACTTATATATATATATATATATATATATATATATATATATATATATATATTTAAAAGTATCTTGACTTCAAAATTTGGATCTAAGGATACATTGCTTTGGAAAGGAGGCTCTGCTTTTATTTCCATAGGAAGCAATGGGTTATGGATTCATTCCAGGTTAAGATCAGATTTGATCAAGCGAGACCTCCTGAACCTTGACAGATGATATCTATCAACAAAGGTTATAGCCGGTCTTCCCAGGACTTGACCATTATCTAGAATTTTCTCAGGATTCCCATAAGATTAACAGCACCCCCAATCAACAAAAATAGCCTAGAGAACTACACCCACATCCCCTCAAGAAAAAATGGATTATGGATGTTTGTCTTTATTTAGAGGTTTGGTTATGAATTGGTATTGGTCATAGTCAATATCTTTCTAAAAGAAGAAAGAAGGATAGGATATAAAAATGATGAGAAAGAGGTAGATTATTGAATCTACTTTAATCAAAAAAGCAACTGTTAATCTCAAAATACTTTACATTGGTATGGATTTTGGTTTATTAATACAAATTTAAGGTCAATTTTGTTATACTGTATGTATATATATTTCTACACTTGTTTAAGATATTATGTTTAGGCAACTCATTTAAAATTGTAATGTATCATTAAAAAATACAGATTAATAGTCATCTATAATAATCAAACTTATAGTCTTGTTAAGATTTTTAGGTATATAAAGATATATTTCAATTAGATAGATAATCTCCAAACACTTCAAGTCCTACAAAATATGGCACTTAAAATGTTTCAAAAATTTAGATTTTTCTGAACAATGAGACATGTCTGCTCCTGCCAGCACCAATTACTTCCAAAAGGATGATGAGCATCAAAGAAACTCATTATGGAGTTTGCTTTCTTTGTGGCAAAAGTTAGCCACTAGGCAAAAAGAAAAACATTGTCCTTGCCTCAACTGTTTGACGGGATGCTGTATAAACTGAGTATACAGGACCCGTTAAAAGGTGACCATTGAACTTTATAAGGTGAGATGGTCCTTTAGGCTTTTGCTTCACAGAAAAAAGTGCCAGACCATTCTACAGAACATGGGGAGAAGCAACTGATGAACTTTGCCAGAATGGGTGGAATAGCCCTTAAAATTTCCCGCTTCACTGGAAGTGATGCCAGAGACTCTAGGCCTGTAGGCTAAAGATAGCTGCCCCAACATTACAGAGGAACTTTGGATGACTGTCCAGGCAGCCAGATGTCTCTGTTATTTTTAGAATTATGGAAATTGCTTATAATACACTTCTTGCTTACTTAGGTAATATTATATTATTCTGGGGTCTTTGATGGAGTTAAAGACTAGATAATTATAATTTTAAATTACAATTATAAATTTCCTTAGTCATGATAAAAGATAAATTAGTTAGAAAATTTTAGACTCACAAAATAAGATAGATGATAGAATATTTTCTTTAATTTTGCCAAATACAAACAGACTAGATGTTACAGCTGTAATTCTTGCTTGATAACTGTTTTATTATATATAATTTTACTATGTTAAAAATTAAAACCTTCCTTTTTGGTAGAAAGAAAAGGGAAACTGCTGTGGGATGTCTTTCTGTATGCTGTGAATATGTGTGCCTCTCATTGGATAATAAATAAAGCTGTTTTGGCCTATGGCAAGAAAGCTTACAGCCAGGTGGGAAATCCAAGCAGAGATACAGAGAGAAGAAGAGCAGAGTGGAGAGAGACAGCTTATAATTAATAGATGCTTCTATGTAATTATTTTATAAGGAGCCACAGGAACACAGGTGGGAGAGATTCATCCCGACCATGGGGCTGGGTGGGACACAGAGAAATTTCCCACTACAGAAGAGAGGAAAGGAAATGGGGAAAGGATGTTGTAATTACATTTTAATTAAAAATAAAATTTAAAAGGAATCATGCAAAATGTGTTTAAAGTCCAGTGGAGGAAGCACAAGTTTGATCATTCTAATACAAAATGGTGTATATGAAGACAAGGATATATACATAGTACTCTAGGAACGGGGCACTTGACACAGCCTAGGGGCTTAGGGAAGACTGAAAAAGACGAGGCATAGATGGACAACGTCTTAGATACTTTTCTACTGCCGAGACAAAGCACAGCGACCAAGACAACTTACAGAAGACATGGTTTCTTGAGGCTTACAGTTCCAGAGAGCGAGTCCATGGCCATCATGGTGGGAATCCTGGTGACAGGCAGGGGCGGCACTGGAGCAGCAGCTGGGAGCTTACACACTGAAATAACAACCACATAGTAGAGAGGGAGAGCGCTGAGAATGGTGTGGGCTTTGAAACCTCAAATCTTGTCACCAGTGACACATCTCATCCAACCAGGTCACTCCTAATTTCTCCCAAACAGTTCCAGTAACTGGAGACCAAGAATTCAAATATATGAGCCTCCGAGAGCCATTCTCATTCAGACCACTACAGAGAAGGATGGAGAAGGAGATGGGGAAGGAAGGGAAGGACGCTATGGGCACAGGATACAAAACAGCGAGAGAGAATGTTAAAATGGAAGGGAGTTGGTGTTCAGAAATGATGCCATGAGGTTAAGAGGAGAGTAGATATTGGGAAGATCTTACGGTTTGAATGTGGAATGTCCCTCTTAACCTTTTATTTTTGATATGTCATTCCTAACAACATATTCCTTTAGGAAACTGTGAGGCCTAGCAAGAAGTATGTTGTAGTAGGCTTTCTTTTGGGCCACCAAGCAGCTCCCAAATCAGGACACAAAAATTTCTTATTAGTTATGAATGCTCAGCCTTATCTTAGCTCTTATTTTAACCTGTTTCTATTTATCTACAGTTTTGCCTTGGGACCTTTTATCTTTCTTTCTGTATATCTTACTTTCCTGTTGTCTCCATATCTGGCTGGCTGCTGCCTGGGTTCTAGCAGTGGGTGTGCCCCTCTCTTTCTCCCTCATTCTCTTCTCTCATTCTTTCCAAACCTAGATTTTCCCTCCTATTTCTTATTTCTGTCCAGCAGTTCTGCCTATCCCTGTCCTTGCCTACCTATTGGCCGTTCAGCTCTTTATTAAACCAATCAGGTGCCCTAGGCAGGCAAGGTGAAACAAGTGCAACACATCTTTACATAATCAAATACAATATAAACCAATGTAACATATCTTTACACAGTTAAAGAAATATTCTATAGCATAAGCAAATGTAACATACCTTTTCCTAAAGTAATATTCCACAATGGTAGGTTACTGAGAGCATGTCCTCAGGTGTTGTATCTTGCTCTGGTCCCCTTCTCTACCCCTTCTCTGATTCCTGTTTGCCATGAGGCAAACAGCTCTCCTCTGCCCCATGCTTCTGCCATTATGATGTTCTGCTTGAGAATACAGGACCAAGCAACCATGGGCTAAATGAGCAAAATAAATCCATTCTCCTTTAGGTTGTTCCTGTTGAGTGTTTTGCAATAAAAATTAGCTAACGCAGAAAGGAAGAGCATGTAGGGAAGCAGGGTCAATGAGCCCACACTGCTCTGACTGTGATGGGGAGTCATTAAAGACATTTCAGCAAGGAAGGCTTCAATAGTCCATAAGGGGTCTACTCAAAAGTGGGGGTGCTTCAGCATGTGAACCTGAGGTTCAAGGGCAAGGTCCAAGCAGTACCTAGGAGCGATTAGCACTCAGGTAGATGGTTACATCACAAAGACGTGCTTTAAGGCCACTGTACCTACGGGACATTCCCTCACAGTAACACTGGAAACATAATCGCTGTTTGCAAATCTAGAGCTACTCTGCATCTCACTTGGCAAGTGCATCAACATCCTTACTCATTGGCTTTCCTGGAACTGTTTTTGAAATGGCCCTTCCTTCCCAGAAACCAGAGAGTACACATTCAGCTCTGAGTTTGCGCTGACAGAAAATGCAGCGAAGATTGAGATTTTACAATTTTCTGATTCACGGGTTACTCACCAAGTTGTCTAAGCCAATGGCCCAGAAAATACATAAGGCAGAGACCAAGGATCACCATTGGTACATAATAGACTTTCATAAACAGCTGTTGCTTTATAATCTGGAAAGCCATCTCAGAACTAGAGTTCATCCCAGAAAAACATTATAATCAGGCTGCTAACATTAAATATATCTAGAGTCTTGGCTTTGTGCTCTGCAAACCACCAAGTCACACTAGCAGGACAATGCACATTCCCAGGGGACTGGCCAGATGCTGTGTGTCCTGCAGTTCATGACAGTGACAGGGCTGAGAAGGGGAGGACTAAAATCAAAGGCTTGGAAGATTTTGTCTTAAGCAACCTGTCTTGTGTGAAAAACCTGAGAAAATATCAAGGCCCCTGGACGCTGTCCTGGAATGGCTCTCTCCACTGATGGATGCAAATGGTCCAAAAGGTTTGTCCTCCTCGTTTTAAACAGAATTCTCAAGTGACTTCCCCAGTCATTTGCTCTCATTACATACTTCTAAGGAAGAAATCTGTAAGAAATCCCAGTGAAACTCACTCACTTTTATTTCTTTTTTTTTTTTAAATATTTATTTATTTTATTATGTTTACAGTGTTCTGCTTGCATATATTCCTTCAAGCCAGAAGAGGGCACTAGATCTCATTACAGATGGTTGTGAGCCACCATGTGGTTGCTGGGAATTGAACTCATGAACTCAGGACCTCTGGAAGAACAGTCAGTGCTCTTAACCTCTGAGCCATCTCTCCAGCCCCTCACTTTTATTTCTTAAATTTTATTTGATTTTTAAATCATGTGTACATGTAAGTGCAGGTGCCCTCAGAGGCCAGAAGAGGGCATTGAATGCCCTGGAATTGGAGTTACAAGTGTCTGTGAACTGCCTCATGTGGGTCCTGGGAACCACATTGGGTCCTCTGTGAGAGCAGCAAGTGCTCTTAACCACTGAGCCATTGCTCCAGGTCCTTCCCTATTTTATAAGCCCCTATTGCTTGCTTTCTATGTATCTTTTTAGATTCATATAGAAACAGGAATAAAGTTTGCCCAGTTTTCATGTTTGGATTATGTCTTAGTTATGGTTCTATTGCTATGAAGAGACACCATGACCGTAGCAACTCTCAAGAAAGAAAGCACTTAATTGGGGCTGGCCTACAGCTTCAGACATTTAGTCCATTATTAACATGGCAGAGAGCATAGCAGTTTGCAGGCAGACATGGTGCTGCAGAAGTAACTGAGAGTTCTACATCCAGATTCGAAGACAGCAGGAAGAGCCAGCCACACTTCCTCCAACAAGGCCACACCTCCTAATTCTTCTCAAGTAGTGCCACTCCTTGATGACTAAGTATTCAATATCTATGAGCCTGTGGGAGCCATTCTTAGTTAAACCACCCTCAGAGCAAAAGCTAACAGGCGGGGTGAATGGAAGGTTAATTGCCTAGCTAGGTACAGTGACTCCTGTCTATATTTCCAGCATTTGGGAAGGATCACTGCAAGTTAAAAGCCAGCCTGAGCTACATACTAAATCTCAGGCTAGCCTGAGCTACAGAAGGAGACTCTCAAAAAAAAAAAAAAAAAAAAAAAGAATAAAGCAAGCCTAAATCACAGGTGTTGGTGAACCACTGAATGGAGTATATGGTTACTTATCTTTAGATTGATTGTGGTTAGGCACTGGTATTTCTGAAGCCCAGCTAGCCATTCTGTCACTTGCATCTAAACTCATCCAAATGGATGCACCTAATTTTGGCAGGCCCTAAAACAATTAACAGAAAAGGGGAAATGCTATGGGATAATGCCCTTGTACACTAGTTTAGTAAAATGCTGATTGTCCAGTAGCCAGGCAGGAAATATAGGTGGAGTTAACAGACAAGGAGAATTCTGGGAAGAGGAAAGCTGAGTCAGGAGATGCCAGCCCACATCCAGGGAGCAGCATGTAATGGCACACAGGTAAAGCCGTGGAACATGTGGTGATATATAGAGTAACAGAAATGGGCTGAGTTTAAGTGTAAGAGCTAGTCAGTAGTTAGCCTGAGCTAATGGCCAAGCAGTTTTAATTAACATAAGCTTCTGAGTGATTATTTTATAAGTGGCTATGGAGTCCGTGGGGCTGGGCAGGACCGGAGAAAACTTCAGCTACAAATGGCCCATCAGCTTGAGTTTTCACCTAAAACCTGAGAATACTTAATAAGTGATTCTAAATGGAGCCAAAAACAGGTTCCTGTTTCATGTCTCATGCAGGCAGCAAGACACCACAGCATACAGGCTTGAGCACAATATGGCGGATTTCTGCTGAGTTACACAGAGGTTTCTGCAAGCCATGCAACATGATACATGGTGGATATAGCTTTTACTAATACAAGGTGGGGGGCGGGGCCTGGGCTACATGTTGCTTTAATGGAGGCATAGACCCACTGCTTCCGAGAGTTGGTGGTACACATGGCTCTCAGAGCCAGAGCTGGTGGTAAACATCCAACCGCTATGTTGGAAAACTGAGGCAGGCAGAGCCGGCATCCAAAGCTGTCATTTCAGTCCTAGTAATGCTGCAGTTTAAAGCAATAGATTCACAGTAAGGCAGATTCAGATAGAACAAGACTTTAAATGGTTTATAGTGTGTATAAAAATGTATGTAGGCTTAAAAGAAAGAGGAAAGGGAATATAGACAGTTACATTAAAGAAAGAGTTTTAAAAAATAAAATCTTTAAAGAGCCAGTAAAGGTAATATAAAAAAATAAGCCATGTAAAGATGGATATTACACAGAAAATCTGGATTATATTGTCTTTGGGATTTTTAACTGCAGAGAGACATTTGATTATAAAAGCTGCTGAATTAAATCAATATGTATATTTTAAAGATATCTTGATTTCAAAATCTATGTCTAAGGATATGTTGCTTTGGAAAAGAGGGTCTGCTTTTGTTTCCACAGAAGATGAAAACCTGTGGATTGCTTCCAGGCCAATGTAGTTTGACCAGCCAAGACCCCCTGAAAGGTCTCCGATGACACCATGGCCCAGATGATCCAACATCCAGAATGATTTCAAGGCAACTGGCTCAGACAATGCAACCTCACAGACTATTCCAGTCAGGACTTGACTATAATTCTTAATTTTCTCAGTATCCCCATAAGAATATAGTACCCTTTATCAGCAGGAAATAGCCTAGAAAACTATGCCCACATTCCCAAAAAATGGATTATGGATGTTTGTCTTTGTTTAGGTTGTTGGTTACAAATTGTTATTGGTCATAGTCAATCTCTTTCTAAAAGAAGAAAGGAGGATAGGATATAGAAATATAGGATATAGCTATGATAGGATGAAAGGGTAGATTATTGAATCTACTTTTAAAAGGCAACACTTGTTTGAAATGTTTTACATTGCTATGGATTTTAGTTTATTGATACAAATTTAAAGTTAGTTTTGTTATACTGTATGTACAGTTCTACTCTTGTTTAAGGTATGTTTGTGTAGCTCATTTGAAATTGTAATGGATAATTAAGTACAGATTAATAATTAGTCTTCTATGATAATCAAACTTATAGCCATGCTAGTTAAGTTTTCTAGGTAGGTATACATAGTTATATTTCAATTAAGTAGGTAATCTTCAAACACTTCAAAGACCTATAGAACATGGCATTTAAAATGTTTTAAAAACTTAGACTTTCTGGACATTGAGACATGTCTGTTCCTGGCAGCACCAATTTACTTCAAAGAGAAAGATGGGCACCAAAGACACTCCATATGGAGTTTATCTTCTTCTTGGCAAAAATAGCCATTTGGACAGGAAACTGCTCTTGCCTGGACTGCTTGACAAAATGTTGTATTGACTGGACATGTAGGACCATAAGAAGGTGACCACTGAACTTTGCAAGGTGAGATGGTCCTTCAGGTTCCTGCTTTACAGAAGCAACTGACAGACGTTCTATAAGACACAGAGAGAAGCAATAGAGAGACTATAGACCTATGGGCTGAAGATGGATGCTCCAACATTGTAGAAGAACTTTGGGTGATTGTCCAGGCATCCAGCTGTCTCTGTCATTCTAGATTTTTGAAAGTTGCTTACAATGCTCTTCCTGTTTACTTAGGTAATATTGTATCCTTCTGAGGTCTTTGATGTTTGTTGAAGACTAGATAGTTATAATTTTCCTTAGTTATGATAAAAGATAAGTTAGATATGAAACCTTAAACTCACAAATATAGGATATATAGAATATTTTCTTTAATTTTACAAAATACAAATAGACTAGATATTGTAACTGTAATTCTTGCTTGATAACTGTTTTGTTATATGTAATTTTAATAGGTTAAAGTTAAAACCTTCCTTTTGCTTAGACAGAAAAAGGGAAGTGATGAGGGAATGTCTTTCTGTATGCTACAAATATGTGTTTCTCTGATTAGTTGATAAATAAAGCCATTTGGCTTAAGGCAAGGCAGCTAAGAGGCAGGCAGAAAATTCAAAGGGAAAGACAGGAAGAAGGAGGCGGGGGGTGGGGGGGGGATATCAGCCCGCTGTCCACTGAGTTTAAGTGTAAGAGCTAGTCAGTGGAAAGCCTGAGCTAATGGCCAAACAGTTTGAATTAATATAAACCTCTGTGTATTTACTTGGGGGACGCAAGTAGAAGGGATTTGTCCTGACACAGGAAAATTTCCAGCTACAATATGAGCCTTATTTTTGCCCATTTCTATTTGGATGGTCACTGTTCTGTTTTATTTTCAGATTTTCTTATATCTGAATGCAGAGGAATCATTTGAGTATGCAGGGTGTGCATAGTGTCCTCTGTGGGTGTCCTCACCACAGTGACAACCAAAGCATCAACTTTGATCTGTTAGTGCAATTCAATGCCTTTGGCTTGGCTAAATGCTGACAGTTACTCACTGCTTCTTAGAAACACTTCCTTGCTAATGCTGTTCCTTGATGTACTTTATTTGTTTATTAGATAGGAATGCTAATCAGGATTCTCTAGAAAAATAGAACTGATAGAATAAATATATTTTACAATGGTGATTTATTTATTAGGGGGGCTCACTAAGTGTGGGCTGTGCAATACAGAAGTGGCTGTCTATTCATTCATGGTGCTCCATGCCTCAGCAGTCCTAGTCTGGCACCAAAAGCCTAGATAGCTGCCATGGACTGGCCCACCGGGAGTACCATGACTGTAGGAGAATCAGGGCTTGGGTAGTCAGGAAGGCAAGGATTCGGCAACTGACAGACAGACAACACACTCAAAAGTGGTTTGAATCTGCTACAATTTTACTTCTGCAAATCAGTAGTTTATATACAGAAAAGAAAACTATCAAGTCATACAGGGAACAACAAGAGCTTGGCAATAATTCAATTACATCATCTTTAAAAACAGTAAACATATAATTATTAATCGGCGCTAGACATATCCCTTTACTCACAAGAACTTTATGACCCAAAGAGCAGTCTTTGTTTTTTAAACATAGTACAGTTCCTAGACTTGTGTAGGCTTCTTACAGCTGTGTCCTTTATCTTTATCTCAGCTGCTCGCTAGTTTATTATTCATTTTTACTGGTTCTCATGACCCATTTAGCCAATTTGGATGCTACAGATCCTCCCTAAGTATTTCTTCAGTTCTTTACCATATATCTCTTCTAATATAAAACCTTTTTACCTGCTGGAATATGGACTCTTGTACTTTTACACCTGTAAGGGGAAGGGGTTCTGCTGTAGTCCTTAAGTTTTCCATGCTGAACTTCCTCAACAGAGGGGACCACCATCTGCCTCCTATGAGATTATGTTTTCTGCCATAAATCACTTTAGTTGGGATTCCTAAAGGATTCCTAGTGGGTGAGTGTTCATTCCCTAGAAGTGCCTGAACTATATTATACTTTCTATTATCTAGTGACTTGAGGCTTGAGGTCTCTAAGGAATAGTTCATTCTGCTATATCTAAATAAGGTCCATGTCCAGCTTCCCCTTTCCTCCATAGTTCACAACCCAAGCATTCATTAATTTTGGCTGTGTTTTATAGATTAATTAGAACATTATCAGAAAAGCAGTTATACAGAACCCATAGCCCAGAGAGCTCATGATCTGTGAAGCATGTCTCCTTCAAGAAGGAGGCATAACAAGGGCACTCTGCCAGGGACCTCCAGGGAGCTTAGTCCCGTGGGACACGTATCTCTCGTCTGCTATTATTGACATAATTGTTCATGTCACATGGACGACACTGGAGTTGGTGTGGCAATTTGCCACGGGTTTTGGGCTCATGGTGGAAAACTAAAGAAGCTAGGTTTTGATGGATGCAGCAGTGGCAGCGGCAGCAGCATCGATGTACTTACCAGCAAGAAGTGAAAGCAAGCAATCAGCTCTGCTTTTTCTGTGAAGACCGATGAAAGTCTTCATTGAAAATCTGGGCTGTGACAGAGATGTTAACCACTCTGGTGGAGGGGCTTCTCCACTCAGTTAATCCTTCCTGGAATTTCCTCAAAGATCTTCCAAGAGCCTATCTCTTAGTTAATTATAGATCCAATCAAGTTGAAAATCAAGAATTGGATTCCACAAGTTGTTCTCTCACCTCCATACTTGTGCCATGGTCCACTTATGTGTGCCTGAGAGCTTGAAAACACACACACACACACACACACACACACACACACACACACACACACACACACCAAATAAACGTAATAGTTTTAAAAGGTTAACTATCACAATGAGGTTCTGCCATGTAGCTCAGGCTTGACTGTACATTCAATCTTCCCTACATCAGCCTTCAGAGTACTAAGGTCACAGGCATGGACCACTCTGTTGCCAGATGTTTCTCTAGTCCTGTCTGCCCCAAGGTGCAGATGAATCTCTCCCACCTGCAGCCACTTATAAAATAATTACTCAGAGGCTTAATATTATTTACAAACTATATGGTCTATGGCTTCAGCTTCTTTCTAGCTATTTCTTTCATCTTTAATTAACCCATTTCTATTCATCTATATGTTGCCTGGTGGCCATGGCATTACCGGTTTGCTGGCATCTTGTTCCTCCTTGAGCGGTAGGCTGGTGTCTCCCTCAACTCCACCCTTTTTCATCTCATCTTCAGTTTGAATGTACTGCCTAACCTTATGCTGCCCTGCCATAGGCCAACACAACTTTATTTATTATCCAATGGGAGCCACACATGTTAATAGCGTACAGAAAGACTTCCCACAGCACCACTCACTGTCATAGTTAGGTTTCTATTGCTGCAATAAATACCATAACAAAAAAGCAACTTGGGGAGAGGACAGTCCATCATGCAGGAAGGTCAGTGCAGGAACTGAAACAGAGACCATGGGAGAGCTCTGCTGATTGGTTTGCCCTCCATGGCTTGCTCAATGCTTTCTTATGCTTCTCATGATCACCTGCCCAGGAGATCACGATCACCCACTGAAAGTCCCAGAGTAAGTCTGAACATTAGCCCACCTTCCCAGCTTCTCCTATTGCTTGACCCTTGCCCTATATTCTCAGTCATAGGAAGAACAGTTGGTTAAAAATTAAGACAAAACCCCAGCTGTGTCAAGAGCTATGTTAAGATAACCACAGACTTGAGTAAGCAACCCCCTGTTAAGCTTATACAAACACTATGCTATCACAAGTTGTAAATTCCCAAAATGTAAAGTCACCCAGGACTTAACCTCAAATTGTAAAAATTCTTATATTACCCCTGACCCCCGCCCCCACTTACAATTTTTGTTTTAAAAAGGACCTACTCCCTCTATTCAGAGTCACAGTGTCAGATCCTGACCCTGCCTGTGGCCCTAGCTAGTTAGAAGTTCTGGTACCCCATGGTGATGGAATAAAGTTTACTTCTGGTTAATAGACTTCAGTGGTCTGTTCCCCAGTATTTGCACAACCCCAGGACCCAACACAACAGTGGGCTGGGCCTTTCCACATCAATCATCAATCAAAACAAATGCCTCTCGTTAGGAAAGCTTGTGTTCCTTAACCTCTCTAAACAGAACCTGGAATCTGAAAGTCTTCTAAAGAAAGAAGGAAAGACATCAAGCTTCATTATTTTGATTTTTTAAAAAAAGATTTATTTGCTTGTTTCCACTTTGTGTGTGTGTGAGAGAGAGATGGTCATATATCTGAGGATGGCTTCAAACTCATGAGCCTAGGATGATCTAGAACTTCTGATCCCCTGCTTCTATTTTCCAAGTGTTATTCCTGTATCTAAAATTAATCAGAGTTCCTTGTAATGAGAAGAGTGTTCCCCTCATTATTGTCTTGTTGCTGTTTGTTCGGCTTTTTTGTTGTTAATAAGAACCATTTGAGTGCTTTTTCTTTTTTCTTTCTTCAAAGGTTTTTGTTTTTCTAATAGTTTTATTAAGGTAGATCACAGCATCCACATGTTTAAAGCATGAAATCCAGTGGTATTTTATTCATACTTTTCTCTCCTTCCTTCCTTTCTTCTTTCAGTCTTTCTTCCCTCCCTCCTTCCCTCATTCCTTCTTTCCTTCTTTTCTTCCTTCCTTCCTTCTTTCCTTCCTTCCTTCCTTCCTTCCTTCCTTCCTTCCTTCCTTCCTCCTCCCTTTCTCTCTTTCTTCCTTCTCCTCCTCTTGGTGTTTTCAAGACAGGATTTCACTCTGTAGTTCAAGCTGGTTTGGCCTCGCAAACACTGAATTACAGTCATGAGCCACCATACCCAACTCCATTCATGGTTTCTTTGGTAACATTTCTTGGTTTCATTTTTTAAAATATACATAATCCATCTTCTTCTGCATCTGGGTTAAATACCCCAGTTCAGGAAACAGCAAACTGCATGGGTCAGATAAGTCTGACCAACCAACTGTTTACACAAAACAACCCTGGTCACTTGTTTATTTTCATCCATGGCCCTTTCTGCACAGCAGTGCACAGCTGAGTATTTATGAGAGACCACGACCCTACAAGACACGATACTGCTATCTGCCCTGGTACAGAGAAGTTTCCAGCCCCACCTTGTCCACAGTCTAACATAAAGTTATAGTATTGGTTTACTGAAGTGCTTTATCCCAATTGGCAGCATTTAATAATATGTGGAAGGAACCTGTATTAATTCTCCCCTGTCCCTCTGTCACATACTTTGTGGTCCTGCTTGCTCAAAATACTCAGTCTCACTGGTGTTAACCCAGTCTGCCCAGCTGCTGTCTTGCCTCCATGTCCTAATTCAGTCTTGGCTGTCACCACCCTCTCTATATAAGTCAGGAGGTCTGGGGTAAAAGTAGACCTAATGGAAATACAGCAAATAACTCTACAGAGAGGATCAGCCCCTTACTCTGAAAATTCCCATCCCAATGGCCTCTCTCTAGTTCTCTGTCCAAGGGACCATCCAGAAACTCTAGGGTCACAAGTTTCCACCTTGTCTCTCAGGTCTCATATAGATACTAATTTCTTACTAACAGAAGTCATAGGGAATGTGTTGATTAGCTCAGCATGGACCAGGTGTTCCCCAGGCCAATTAGCTGGAGAAAGGGGGGAATCCTGTGTTGGGAACAACCAGTCAGCACTCCCAATACTCACGTGGTTGTCACGCGGCCAGAGCTGGAGAGGACTGCAGGATGGATGGTGCTCCTGGCTAGCTGCCTCCTAAGACTTTCAAAACAGCTTCTCAGGTTCTTCTGGATCAAATGTAGCCTGACATGACACCTACCATGCTAATGGCCTGTGCCTGAGGGAGCTGTAGGCAGCAGTACCTTCCTGGTGACCTCTCATTAAGGTCCCACTTTGCTGAAAAGCTAAGAGCCTTTTCTAAATGTGAGCTGCAGTGAGACTGACCTGTCTGCTTTGTGCATATCTACTTACTCCTGATGATCTATTAAAAGATTTTTTTAATGTGTTTTATTTTATTTTTAATTATGTGTATGTTTGCATGTCTGGGATGGGTATATACAGATACCCAGAGACCAGAAGAAGGTGTTAGATTCCTTAGGGTTGGAGTTAGAGGTGGTTGTGAGCTGCTCAATGTGGGTGCAGTATATGCTCTTAACCCCTGAACCAGCTGTTTTCCTTGCTTACCCAGCTCTTCTTATTATGGAAACGGCGTGTTTATTCTTTCAGGGCCCCTTCCAAGAGCAATCTGTTTGCATTTCTTTTGTCTAGAATTGGTGGGTCATTTAGTTAAAAATAGAGCTCCTTCAAGGTGAGTGTGGCTCCTTAAAAAATGCAAGTCCTGGTCAGCAGCAATATCCTTATGGATCTGACTTTGCTGTGGGATCGATGACATTGAGGCAAAAGAGGAAACACATCAGGCCCCTTCTGCGACAAGACAACATCTGTTTTCACTGTTGTCTCACAGCGGAGAGACTGCAGTCTGCTGGACTGGGTGTCTCTCCATCCACTCCAGTGGGATCCTTCATAATGGTGGTGGGCTTTGAGAGACAAATCACAACACCACCCCCATTTTTAAAAAAGTCAAAAAATTCAGACAGACAAGCAAAAATCAAACTGGGGAATCAGATCCCTCGACTGCCAAGTTTCTCCTTCTAACTGGACCACTGATAAGAATTCAAACACAGGCTGGAGAGATGGCTCAGAGGTTAAGAGCACTGACTATTCTTCCAGAGGTCCTGAGTTCAATTCCCAGCAACCACGTGGTGGTTCACAACCATCTGTAATGAGATCTGGTGCCCTCTTCTGGCCTGCAGGGATGCAGGCAGAACACTGTATGCATAATAAATAAATGTTTAAAAGAAAGAAAAAAAAAAAAAAGGAAGAAGACATCCTTTCTCACCAAGGGGAGAATTTTCTTACCAAAAAAAAAAAAAAAAAAAAAAAAAAAGGAATTCAAACACTAGTTACACTGTAAGAAGGTTGTTTTTCAGAAGCAAGCAGACGTGTCTGTGTAAGACAAATTGCTAAACGGTCTTATTAATAAAAACAAAAACAAAAAACCTGGAGCCAGATATTGGGGTAAAAAGCTGAGAGATCAGAGGAACAGGACAAGCCACAGCCAACCTCACCTCACAACTCCTCAGCTTCCAAAGAGACCTACTTCCTGTATACCCATGCCTATATTCCTTTCTGTCCTGCCATCTCACTTCCTCTCGCCCAGCTACACACTTCCTGTCTGTCTTTACAGACCTACAGACCTACAGACCTCCGTGGTTAGTGCTGGGATTAAAGGCGTGTGCCACCATGGCCTGGCTCTGTTCCCAGTGTGGCCTTGAACTCACAAAGATCAGGATGAATCTCTGCCTCTTGAATGCTAGGATTAAAGGCATGTGCTACCATTGCCTGACTTCTATGTTTAATATAGTGGCTGGCTTTTTCCTCTGATCTTCAGATAAGCTTTATTAGGATGCACAATATATTGGGGGACACAATATATCACCATATGTCTATTTTGTTTAAATTAAGGGTTTGTAAGTACCAGCCAGGGACTGAGTTGACAGCCATTCCTGTAATAAAATAATGAATCATGGGGATAGTCAAGGAAACCAGAAATACCACATTCTTTTTAGTTAGAACAATTAACCAATAAGCTATCTGGGTCCTTTTGTTAATCACCATGAAGTATAACTCACACAACAAAATCTAGTCTTTTATTTAATTATATTAATTTATCCCAATGGCTTCAAATACTCAAAATAGTAATAACAGAGTTCATTTCAGAATAGAGATCTTTAAAAATGTTTGCTCTTCAATCATTACTGCCCTTTACAAGCTGGTCATTTGAAAATTTTAAGATCCATCCCTGCCTCAACATGTTAGAAGAATTTGTTTTTGTTTTTGTTTTGTTTTGTTTTTTCGAGACAGGGTTTCTCTGTATAGTTTTGGAGGCTGACTTGTAATTTACTTTGTAGACCAGGCTGGACTCAAATTCACAAAGATTCGCCTGGCTCTGCCTCTCGAGTGCTGGGATTAAAGGTATGCACCACCACTGCCCAGCTAGAAGAATTGGTTTTAAATACAGACAGATCTGAAGTAAGAAGATGGTGGCTAAATTCTCTTCCCTACACAGGAATGTGTCTAGCCAGTGCTATTCAGTAATACTTTTTGTGTCTGTGGGATATTTCATAACTGTGTTCTCACGTTGGGTAGCCATTAGCCACAGGTGACTACGGAACTCTTGAAATGTAGCCAGTACAATCAAGGAACAGTTTGAAAATTTCCTGAATTGTAGTGAATTTCCATCAAAATGGCCACACTGGGTTTGTGGTCATCATATTGGATAGCGTTAGTCTAGAGCAATTCTAAGGCACGAGAAACACATGGGCAATGTGGGCACTGACGTGGAAGTTGGAGAAGGAATACATATTATGTCGGATATTTTAGGAACACAAACTTATTCCCCAGTTCTTATTTAAAACAATACCCCAAAGATCAAAGGCATCTTTAATGCAAAGTCTCTAAGTTTACCATAGAGAGAGCTAATTCCATCCAGAGAAAAATGAGCAAGAATTTTTTGTTTTTTCCTTAACCGCATCCTAACTCACTCAGCAACCCTTTGTGGCCATGCCTTGGTTCTGCTCTGCTTGAGGTGGATTTCCCTCAACTGTGAGCACTTAACTGGAAGCCACATTTAGGGGGCCCCTGACAATCTTGGTGGGTTCATAGATGGCCCTGGTAAGCATCAGGAACATTTAATAACCAAATCTATTTTGCTTTGTAAGGATGTTGGCTTTGATGCTGGCATTCCCCTCAAGAGAGGGTTGCCCCTTTTCAAACGTTGTTATATCTCATCAAGCCAGCACAGCTCTCCTAGTAGGGCATTAAGAGAGTTTATCTACCCTGATACCTTTGTTCATGAGAATGTGCAGATGTGTTGATCCTTCCAGAACTAGTGACTGAAGAAGGGCTACATTGACAGGAAATCTGCTTGTGGAGGAAGAATAAGCCAGAGAAGGCTAGAGCAGGTGAATGGAGGTAGAGAGTTCCAAGACAACTATCCTGAAGATGAAAACGTCTTACCTAGGTCTGTTGACTCTTCTGTGGGCCAACCTGAGCTGAAAGTGGGGACAAATCTCTCTTCCTTCTTCTTCCCATCCCCACCCCATTCCTCTCCACTCCCTTCTGCTTCCTGTTGAGCTAGGGTTCAATGAATGAATACAAAACATATTCTAGCAAGCCTAATCAAAATGTTGGGACTGCCAGGCCATTAAATACACTGTGCTCTAGCTTTCATGACTGGCCACATACAGCATCAGAGTAAGTGCTGCGTGAGATTGAAGAAATTTATCTATTGCATTTGATGCCTCCCGGAAGTACTGTCAGACAATGCCTATGCCTCTTTCCCCAGTCAGGGATAAAAGCAAGTGTTAATGCTCAGTAGGCAAAGAAAAGGCTCTGTACTACTTCACGACGATCATGTCTGGTGAAGACATGAAGACAATGAAGCCATTGCTTTTCTTTCTAAATAACAGCCAACAATCAGTGCCATAAGTTACATGGAGAAATGTTCTATGCTTTCTTTTATGGCACTTTCTTCTCTCCGACACCAGAAGCCCAGGCACAGGGGACTGGCTCAGAACACACAGAAGCAGAATGGTGATGCTCAGTGTTTATTTTGCTCTTCATCACTGTTACTCATCGTTCATCCACAGGGTAGACCTGGTCGAATCGCCACAGCTGGCTGCTTTTACCATCACATTGACTCAAGTACAGATTCATATTGTCTGGTTGAACCCCAGCTTCCATGCATTTCCCAGAAAGAATGTGGATGATCATTCCATCCTGAAAAGAGAAAGAAGGAGCCAATTCCTGACAAAGTCAGCAAAGGAGGACATTTTTAAGATTTCTGCTGAGCACTAAAAAACTAACAGCGGTGATAGGAATTAGCCTGGAAGGAATGGTAGGATTTTTAGTTAATAGAAAAATATAATTTAAATTACCCTAAAATTTGGATGTCATTCAACCCTAAGGAATCATAAACCCAATTATTTGTATTGCTGGTGTCATTTCTTGGAATGTTCTGGTCAGGTAACCCTGGATAGGGTGTGTTCACTCTTTGTGATGTATTGTCAGAATCACTATTATCACTGCATTCAGGAATCTCTGCTTTCAGAAGGGTTTCATTAGTGCCACCCTCTGCTAATCCTGCAATTTGAAATTGCGGCCACTGGGATGCAGTAGAGAGCATGACTGAGAGGCTATCCTGAAGATCTAATCAGACCATCCCTATGAAAGAGGTATGACTGGACTCCACCAGATTCAATACTGACCATAACATCCCCTTACAAGAAAAATCTGATTTCATTACAAAATTAAACATCGTTAGCCATAATGTTATAAATTCCTGCTCATTATTGAGACATTCCAAATTACACACTGCTTCAATACACAAACTAGTTGTCTTCAGTCTATTCCAGAGCATTTCCATCACTTCCCAAAGACATTGCTACCCATTAGCAGTCATTTGCCCTTCCTCCCTTCTTCTGGCCACCCAGAATTACTAGCCTCCTTTCTGAGGTCATGCACTCAGTATTCTAGACATTTCATATAAACAGAATTGTGTAGTATGGTCCCTTTATAACTCTTTCATTTTGCATGTTTTTCAGATTTATTCACATTGTAGTAAAAACTAGTAAGTCATTTCCTTTTTTTTCTCTTTTTACTGTGGTAAAAACACACCAAAATGTGGCACTTTTAAAGCATTTTCAACTATAAAGTTTAGAAAAGTTGAATATATTAGTTTTCCATAACTTTTTTATTGTAAAAAATACTTTCTACTCATTAAACAATAATTCCCCTTTCTTTTTCCCCCAGCCACTAGTAATCACCATGCATCTATGGCTTTAACTGCTTTACATAAAATGCATTAAGTGGAATGATACAGTTTTGGGATGTGTTTATGTGTGTGTGTTATTTAATCTAGTTTAATGGCTTCAGGGGTCACTCGTACCATATGACAGGACTTCCTTCTACTTTAAGGCTGAGTAATATTTCATTACATGGAATTACTTCTAGAAAGTAAGTAATTCTAAGTGAAAAAGCTTTAGGATAGTTGTGTGTCCATGTTTTCCATTTAGCTATAGATCGATTGCAATGCTTTTATATTATAAATTGCCTGCAATGCTTTTATATTATAAATGAAAATAGTGCCTCATTCTTTTTCTGGCTGAATGATACCTTTCATAGATATTCCTCCTTACGCGTCTGGACACCGGCCCCAGGCCTTACATTCAATAGGCAATTGCTCTAGATCACTGAACTAAAGCCCCAGTCTCATTTCATTTCTTTTCCTTTAATTTTTTCAAGACAAGGTTTCTTTGTGTAGCCTTGGCTGTCCTGGAACTCACTCTGTAGACCAGGCTGGCCTCAAACTCACAGAGATCCACCTGTCTCTGCCTCCCCAGTGCTAGGGAAAAAAACATGGGCCACCACCACCTGGCTCACACCTCATTTCTTAATGCCTGGAAATAGGCCATGTGTGTCTTACAGATCTTTTGGTTTTGGTTGCTTGTTGAAAATTCAGCTTAAATTTTCCATGATGAGATTTTCCTCTTCTCTGCTCTATGAGTCACATGTACAAAGTTCTACTAATTTTACCCTCTTTACTCCCAATCAGAATTTGAAGAGAAGAAAATGAGTCTATCTATTTCTTAGTGGTACACACAGCTCAGGAAGGACGTGAATGGAAGAAACTGTATGGACACATATTGCAGATATGGTGACCTGTTGTGGGATGTTCTGTATGCTCTGATTGGCTAATAAATAAAGTGCTGATTGGCCAGCAGCCAGGCAGGAAGTATAGGTGGGACAAAGAGAGGAGAAGTCTGGGAAGTAAAAAGCTGAAGAAGGAGATGCTGCCAGCCGCCGCCATTAGTAGCAACATGTAAGATACTGGTAAGCCACAAGCCATGTGGCAATGTGTGTGTGTGTGTGTGTGTGTGTGTGTGTGTGTGTGTGTGTGTGTGTGTGTATGGGTTAATTTAAGATGTAGGATCTAGCTAGCAAGAAGCCTGAGCCATTAGGCCAAACAGTTTAAATAATATAAGTGTCTGTGTGTTTATTTGAGTCTGAGTGACTGCGGGTCTGAGTGGGACTGGAGAAAACTCCAGTTACAGTGACCTTGGTGCTGAGACCGAGGGATGGTGGCCAAAGAGACCCTCACCAGAACAGAACAAGAGGGACTCACAGCAGAACTGAGGTTCTGGAACCTTCTCCTGATTGTTCTGTTGCAGCAAGAACTTGTCTCATGGTCAAGTCCACAGTCATGCTGCAGTACTGATCCTTTCCCAATTTTGTACCTGGGGCCAGCTCATTCACCCTAAGTACTTAAGTCCCCCTATTTTCTCTCTGTTGGTGTGTGTCCTCTGGGAAGGTTCTAGAACTTCCTTACAGGAAATATAGGACTAAAACTTCACAGAAATGACAAAATGTTCACAATGGAACATTCATTATAATAAAAAAATGACAGTCACATATTTATATTTTTAACTTTAAAAATATTGATTGATTTTTATTTTGTGTTTTTGGATGTCTGAGTATTAATCTGTGTATCATTTGCATGAAGTGCCAGCAGAGGCCAGAAGAGGGCATTGGATCTTCTTGAACTGGAGTTTGCTTGCCTCCAAGTGGGAGCTAGGAATTGAACCTGGGTCCTCCGGAAGAGCAGCCAGTGCTCTTAACCACTAAGCCATCTCTCCAACCCAACAGCTACATATTTATATATCAATATCTACTTCTTTTAAATTTTGCTTTGCATCACTCCTCAATCTACACCACCAGTGATTGTTTCTGTAACATGCTCCACCTGTGAAGGGGCCCCAAAACAGCTTGACTACACAGCAGCCATGACAGACTTAGGGGCCTAGACACAGCTTCTGTGACAGGCTTACTGGCAGGCAACACCCAGATCCAAGAAAAGCCGTAAGCTGATACCACCCAGGGATCTACCCAGGGGTGAGGAAATACCTGACATCCCCAACATTCCAACCATTAGATAAGGTGGCCAGATGTCCTTGAGTCTAGCACACACCTATTTTTGTTTTACAGATACCCCTAGACAGTTGTCAGCCAATCAGGGTCCTGGACTCTGGACATCCCCTCACCCCAACCTCTGCTATGATAAAACTCTGCCCCACCTGAGCTCAGGGCTCTCTGCTCTCACCGCTGTGTCAGACAGACAGAGGGACCAAGCTCCATGCTTGAAATAAAGGCTCTTTGCTTTTACATGCGGGATTTGGTCTCCATGGTGGTCTTTTGGGGGTCCCTGCAATCTGGGCATAACACACCATTCTACCTGTGGTCCAAGCTAATGACCTGTCAAGGTGTAGTGACAAATTAGTACATCTCCATAGGCTGGATTGATTTTACTTTCACCAGAGACCCCAGTGTCAAGCCATTAAGCTTAACAACAGAAGTACTGTCATGGAGAGTACCTGATGTCCTGGAAGAGCCCAGGCTGCCATGCTAACAAGGTCGGCTCCCTGGAAGTTCCTTGCCTGTGATCAGCATTTCCGGAATGGATTAATTACCTCCTGGAGTTCCCAGTGCTGTTGATGGATGGCAGGGCCTTCCTCTGTGCAGTTCTGCAGAATCACCTGTTCTCCACTGATGTCGAAGCACAACCGCTGGGGGCTGCCAAAGAGAATCTCCTTCCTGCTGGTGTGCTGCAGATTCTGGGGTAGAGGGGGTGGCAGTTAGCATAGCCCCAAAGACACCCTCTCCAGAGCCACGGGGAGACAAAGGAACACACAGCAGAGCTGCATTCTTCAGATTCCACAGGGGCAGCCAGCAAGGCCCTTCCTGGGTTCTGAAGTCCCAGCACCTTGGGCTTTCTCACATTCCTATTTCCACATCCTGGCATGCTTCTGTGGCATCCCTGCTATTGTCTGTATGCAGATAAGGCTGTTTTAAAAGGCTGCAAGTGCCAAGTGCGCACTGCTGGAAGGGCAAGTGAGGGATCCCTGAGGCCCAGGTTGATTTCTTTCTAGAGGAATCTTCGATGTCACTAATTTCCCTGCTGTCTATGGTGTCTGCAGACTCTTGGTCATGGTCCCCATTGCCTCCAGGATTTTAGAGAGCTGAATTGTGTGGACCTTTACACAGGGGCTTTAACTGTGAGGCTTACCAATTGGATGGCATGTTTTGGCAAAACTATCTTCTGTTCGTTCTTGCCAGATGCAGTCCGAACTGATTTCTATGTTAACTGTATGACTCTGAGACAGCACGGGCATCATGGATGCGCAGCCTGCTCAGACACGTGAGCCCTGCGTTCGGAACGGTTTCATGTTCTCAGTTCAATCTATTCACTCTAAGCATTGCTGCCACTGTCTTGAAATTCATAATAACTGTCGAATTAGAGACATCACATCTTCAATTTGCGTTAGGCCCTGCTAATCTGCAAATTAAATATAGTGGTCTTCCGTACTTGAAAATTCCCAAACAGCACAGTTAGCATAAATTTGAACCCTAAGGACATCTCAGAGGCTTGTGGGCGACTCTCAAGGGAGAGTAATTTTTTTTCCTACTCCAAATCCCATCTGTAGTGACAAATGACTTCCTTGTTTCCTCGTGGTCATGGGGAGATATTTTTAGCACAGCTTTGCAAGCACCGGCTACCCTGTGATGGTCAAAGCCGGGTAACAAAAGTCTCAGTCCAAACCTCATCTCTCCTGAGCTGAAGCCCGGCCCTCCTTGCTTCTCCCTGCCTGCAGCCACGCTACTGAGCTCCAGAGGTAGGTGGCCACTGAGCCCTGTCACCTCTCAAGGAAGCCCAGCTCACACAAACGGCTCTATTTTTGTTTGCCACTTGAGTTTTAGTTCTTGGTTATTTATTTCCTTTCTTTCTTGCAAACTCAATGAACTGTGCATGGAAAGGGGCATTTCATATTCTTTTTATCCAGCACATATCTAGTCATCCTCCTGCCCCCCACCCCCACCCCCGCCTTGGCGAGGGAATCAAGCTTATTGACTTTCCAATATTGCAGGCTCCAGAAGACCTTACTAATTAAACACACACACACACACACACACACACACACACACACACACACACACACACACACACAAAACAAATATTCTCTTTGTCTAAAGGAAGCCCATAGAACATGAAGAAACTGAGACTCAGAATGATAAAAAAGCCTGCTAAGATCTCACAGCCAGCCAGTGGGGACTTGATTCAAACCTGGCTCTAGATGGCAGTCGAGATGATGACAGCTGGCACCCTGGCATGTGACTTCCACACTTGGCTCTTTATGGGCTCATCTCTTGTGTCTAGTGCTGTGGGTTAAACATGAAGCATCCTCCATGGCCTAATGCTTCACATGCCCCAGCTTATGGCCCTGCTTTGAAGGCTGTGGGGCCTTAGAAGGTGGGACCTGACTGCTGGAAGCAGATCACTAAGGCAAGCCTCTGAGGGATATGTGCACCTGGCTTGCTTTCTCTGCTCTTTAGTCTGCACCATGTGAGCAAGCTACCAAATGTCTCAGACTTCTGCCACCATGGACCAAGTCACTTCCAGGGCCATGTCCTTCTCACAGTAAACTGAAATTCTCCTGAGACTGTGAGCTAAAAAAATACACCACCACCAACAAAACAACAACAACAACAACACCTTTCCTCCCTTGTTTCTCTCAGGTATTTAGAGCCTAGGGATGTGAAAGCTCACTGATGTATCTGGTGTGAATGCCACCGGCATTTTAGGAAAGAATGGTGAGGTTCACAGATGGAAGAGACCAAGTGAATCCTGAGCCAACTCCTTCCCTGTGTTCTGTCCAGGCCCTGAGCCTGTCCCCAGCTCTCTAGGCTGGCACTGCAAGGCTGGACCCCAAACTTCCCATGGAGATGCTTCCCCCTTCTCCTCAGGCTCTCTGGGTGTCACTTAACTGTTGATTGCTTTCATTAGGTAACTTTGAAGTATGACAGTTCAATTCAAAGGACCCCCCATGACAGCCTGAATCAGATCTGGGGCCAGTCTACACTGAGAAGTTATTCAAGTTCTGAAAAGAAGTGGACCTATGACCTCTCAGCCAGGATGGACAGTTTTCTGTTACCTTGGTCAGTTTTTCCTATGATGAAAAATTGAAGCAAATAAGACACACTCCAAGGATCACAGTGACCTTCCTAATGGCCAAAGAGTCCATGTGAATCTAGACCCTTCTCCCGACTCCATTACTTCTTCTCTACTCAGACCCTTGGACTGTTCCTCAAGCCTGGAGGATCTAAAGTAGACATTCCTGGGTTGGTGGTTTTATGACAGTTTCCTCCTCTGCCAGATCCAAGGGCTGGCTAAGTAGCCTCGTCCTTCCTTATAACTGAGATGCTCCATTCTTTGATGCTGGTCCGGATCTAAGGTGAGGATGATGTGGGCAGACCTGTGACAAGTCATCACAGTGGGAGACCACAGCCTGTCATGGGACATGGGACCACAGAGAGGAGCTACTCTGAAGGGAACTGAAGAGCACCCTAGGAAACAGTACCCACTCCCAGCGAAGCATCATCACCCACTTGTTGCTGCCGGTTGTTACTGCAAGGAGCCAATGTCATGGGGCAGCCCAGGATGTCCCCGTCTGCTTGGCAGTCTGCACAGAAGCCAAGTCCAGTGTTGTGGAGCTGAAAGTGAACATCCACAAAGATGTGAATCTGACCTCCACTGTGAAGAAGCCATGGAGCAGACTCTAACCCTCTGTCCTCTTTAGACCTTATCCCAAAGTGTGTGGTTCAGTCACAGTGAATTGGGTCAAGCCCAAATCAGTTATCTTAAGACACAAGCCTTCAGGGGGAGCCAGGCCACACTCATTTTGGTGAAGGGATCTGGCATGGGTTGCAGGGTAACACTGCTCCTTTCCTCTGGCTGGCGGGGAGGCAGAGATGGGGAGTCCAAAGGCCTCTGAAACCCTGCTGAGCCTGGAACTGCCCAGTGTAAGGGACGAACATTCTTGTCTGGGCAAGTGACCCTCTCTCTCCTTTCTTTCCCACCTCCCCTGGGCCATGCCTTGCCTTTCCAGAGAACCTGGGTCTGTGCTCAGATGGATACAGCTCAGGGTAGACATTGGCCAAAAACCAGTGGAACGTCCGACAACCCAGCCTCCTTTGCAGCTTCAGGCGTTCTGTGCAGTCTGGCTTTGCAACCTGCCGTTGGAGAAGGACATGGGAGTGAAGCCAGGAAAGCGTATTTCCCCCCAAACCCACAAAGTAGGGGAGGAATAGAGGTAGACGTGAAGAGGCAGAAGGATCAGGACAGGACTGCAAACAGGAGGAAAGCTCGTATGCTGAAAGAGGTTTAGAAGGTATGGAGTCAGTAACTTCTCTAGAGAGAGACATGGAACCAGAGAGATTGGAAGCAGCATATCCCTTCTCACAGACCCCCAAATCTTCAGCCTACGAAGACCATGGTGTCTATGCCTTAAAGTCTTTTCTCTGGAATGTGAAGAAATGATGGGCTCTGTACCTGGGATGTACCATGAGCTGGCCCAGGAGTAGTGGAGACGAAGTAAGTTGGGAAATTGCAAGGGTCGGGGCTGAGGAAAGGCAAGTTGACTTTTCTTCCTCCCTGAGTGTCAGTTTTCTCCATCAATGAACCATTTATTCAGGCTACACTGGCCCCTCCCTTTATAAACAACTGTAAGAGGGTGGACACCGGCCCTCAACACTAGTTTAATGTTTTAGGCTGTGTTGGTAAGATATAAAAAAAAAACCCACCTAGAAGGTTAGTATAAATTTCCTGGGAGAGAGAAGCTTTGAGGAGGGGTTGAAATAATCAAATATGGAGAGAGGGGTGTGGGAAAGGAGGAAGGAGGGAATGAGAAAGGGGAAATAAAAAAGAGATGAGGTGATGTCCATGTCAGTGTTCTGCCTTGCTGGTCTCTGGTTTTTAGTAAGACACAGTGAGGCCAAGCAGGCTGTAAATGCATGATGCATTAGATCTGTTCTTTGTCTTGGATATTCCTTAACCCTTGATTGCCACTCAGGATGAAAGAACGCTCAGAGATGTGACTCATTCCCTATCTGGACCCACCTCCCCTCTGGCCTTGTGGGGAAAGGTTGCCTGCAGTTCAGAATTCCATAGCAGTCTGGGAATTCCAGGCCAAGGTCAACTGTGGTACTCCAGGGAGGTGATGAGAGGGACAGAGGACAGCCCCACCAGGTAGAAAGGTCACTCCAGAGGGCCAACTCAAGCAAGCTCAAACCAGAAAGAAGGGAGAGGGTTCTTCTTGGCCGACCTTAACCTGGTGACCTTATGCTGGTCAAAGACCCCTAGTAGCCCATCCTTACCTTGCTCTGGGCAAAGGCCTCTGGGACGTGCCTGTAGAAGGTTTCTTTGAAGGACCCCAGCCAGGTCTCAGCAATTCGGACCTTGTTCCTCAGAATGACCTCAGGGTCAGCCCTGGAGCTGGCATCTTGGCTTTGGTAGATGTGTCCCACTCGAGAGCAGGGAAGGATTTCCACAGAGCCACCACAAAGCCAGGCCTGTCACAGGAGGAGAAGGTGAGTGGCTCTTTCTTCTACTTCCCTGTCTGTGAGCAGCTGGGAGAAAACCAGGAAGTCGGAAGCCAGAATGCCCAGTTCAGATCCCCAGATTGCAGTTCCTCCATCCAAGAGTGTGGGCAGCAGGGCAGCAAGGGGGAGGGACAGAGGGCAGTTGTCCCAGGATGGAATTGAGGGGTGGTGACTGACACCCATGCACCTGCTTGACCATGCTGCCTGGAAACATGTGCAGAGTCAGCAAACAGAGAACCGCAGGATCAGCACCGCACACACACGCCAGGGGATGCTTTCCTAGGGAAAATATGTCGGCAGTGGCCAGGGAATTTCTAAAATCCCGTGATGTCTCCTACAAAGACACTAGAGATGAAAGCACAGCTCCCTTAGCCTTCTTCACTCCTTCTAGGAGCTTCTCCCAGGTCCCCACTGCTCACTGTCAAGAACCCTTCATTCTATACTTGGTGACAGAAATTACAATTGACTAGTGCTGGGACAGGCTGTGGTTCAAGAACTAAAAACACCCTGGGCATGGGGTTCTCAAACCCTACTCCCCACGATACCTCAGAGGACTCAGCACTGCAGGCATCTTTCATTTCTTTAGAGAAATAGCAAACTTGGACATTATGCAAACTACAAGCCTGATGTAATTCCCACATCCACATTAGATTGGTCTACCCGTGTTAGATGATGGACAGCTTTGCTGGGTTGGGTTTGGGGCAGTGGGTGTGACTGAAAGGCAAGTACAATGCTAGAACCAGTGTGGAACAGAAGGTGTGGGTGGTGACTGTTCACATGGTTCCCAGGATGGAGAGGCCAACTAAGCCCAGCAGGTCCTAAATCAAGAGAATACCCATTGTTTGGATGGAACTGCTCAGTGCCAAGAATGGTCTCACATCTGGCTGGTGGGTGCTGTAAAAGATCCCCTAGATGCTAAGGGTACCACGAATGGAGAATGTGCCAGGAGCCCTGGATTGCCTTCACTGAGATGTGAATGACTGATAGTGCATCTTCTGATGAGGATCTTGAAAGTCAAGTGCACAGAGGAGGCTGAGAGTCAAGTCAAGGTAGCTCACCAGAGACATGGCCTGGGAGGGGACCGGAGGCTTGACTTACCTTGTTGCAATGACTTTATATAATTTACCCACAAGTTTATTCCCAACACCTGCCCTTTCTAATGTCTGCCTCTGAGCTGATACATACGTACATACATACATACATACATACATACATACATACATACATACACACATACATATATACATGACTCCAGAGATACCACCATGTTCACTGTTGACATAGAACCTACCTTGAAGGACATCTCAAGATTTTCACTACCCTGTAGTGACATGAGAGGATCATAAGCTCCGGTGTTTTGGAAGTAATGTCTGTCCACGGCCACCACCTCTCCAGGTACCACAGGGCTCCTGCACAGAGAAGTCATGTAAGAGACTACAGTGCAAGCCTAAACTCAGAAACAGGGGCTGGGTGGGGCTTCCCGGAGGCAGGTCCAGCCAGTGAGACTGCCGACTCTGGGCTCTGGTGGAGTTCAACATCTTGATCCACAAGACTGGAGCAGAGCAACAATGTTTGAAATGCAAGAATTTTATAAAGAGAACTGGGAGCTGGAGAGACGTTTCAACAGTTATGAGTGCTTGCTGCTCTTCCAGAGGACCCAAGATATGTTACCTCTCTCCATTTGATTTCCTCACCTCTAACTGGGATAAAACAACCATCCACAAAACAACAAAAAAACGGAACAAACAAACAAACATAACAGTTCACAGTTGCGGTTTGTGGGGATTGAAATAAAGAGTTACATACAGTGCCAGGCATCATACTTGCCGTATTTGGAATACAAAGCTGTACAGATCTGAGTTCACTATTCCTCTCTGAAATTCATAGTGCTGCTGTTTTTCTTTGTTGTTCTTTGTCTTTTCTGTTTTGTGTTTTGAGACAAGGTCTCACTGGCCTCACACTCATGATCTTCTCTTGGGATATCAGGTGTGCACCAACACCTGGCTCCTGGTGAGTGTTTTAATTCAGAATTTTTGGGTTTTAGAAAGTGGCCTCCATAACATACTGCCTGTCAGCTTTGGCTGCTGCATCCTTTAGTGGGGTGCACAGAAACTTCTTCAGTCAGCATGTAACTACTCAGAGTGGGCTCAGGCACCATGTCCCTTAGGTACACATCTGCTGCCCAGTGCACTGTGACAACAAACGAGGTTTTCAGAGGGCTTCGGGGTTTGTGGTTATCAGTTGTGGACTGTGGATGTGGACCAGCCACACAGCCTAGCGTATCAGGGAAGTAGGTGGTTTTAGGAGCTGGCTACCCTGGATTTCCGTCATCATGATGTTGGGAATTTAATCTGTATGTATCCTGACACAGGATTCTGAATTAAAACACTCACCAGGAGCCAGTGAAGTAGAGACGTCAGCCTGGCTGAGCCATTCCAGAACTCATGACCCATATAGTCTGTGAGCTCGGAGAATGCTGTTGTTTTACACACTAAATTTGAAATGGCTTGTTATCCAGCAGAAAATTTCTAATTAAAAAACAATAAGATAATTGTTTAGAAACCAAACACGGGAGTAGCAACTTTCAGAGCTGTTATCTATTTTGAGAATTATGGTGTCCCAGTGTTCGGCCAGCTAAGTCTTTATTCTCACTGAGCAGGAACCTGAGACCAAGGAGTTGTGCTATCTGGGGTCAAGGTCAGCTCAGCTTCTTCCTCATTCTCACCCTGGACAGAATCTTCTGCAAGACAGCTTCCCCGGCTCTCTTCCCTGGACTTCATTGATATCACGATGACGGAAGCATTGTAGCTGGCTGAACGCTTTTTACACATCGGCTTGTTTGGTTTCCATCCCCACCCCATGTGCTAGGCACTGTCATCAGGAAACGGACTCAGGTGACATGGCTTGCTGTCCCTGTGTGGAGTTCAGGGAAGGGCAGGCTGTGGCAGGGCTCACCTGATAGGGCTGATGGGGGATGGGCGGGCCTTCTGCTCCTGCTCCCCCAGGGGCTCCCATCGGAAATCCAACTTCCAGTCCAGCACCCCTCGATGCAGCTCCTTGGCTGGAGAGTACTGGAGTGTCTTCCAGTCAATCACGTCTATGACTGGAGACACTACTCGGCTCCTGGAAAGAGTGGAGGATCAAACTACGATGCAGACCACTTACTAGCTGAGGGACAGAAACAAGATCTATGTAATGTGTAGCCCAGTGCAGCAGCCACAGGCCATTCATACCTGTTAGCCTTGAAACTGTGCTTTGTCTCAGGTAAGAATCCCAATTTAGAAGAATTAATATGAAAAAAGGATGAAAAACTTTCAGTAAATTTTATATTGATTACATACTGATAATTATATTTTGAATATACTGGGTTTACACTATTAAAATTAATTTCATTTGTTTTTACTTTGTAACATGACTGTTTTAATTAACCATGTAGCCCATGTTGTATGTCTTCTGTATGGCACTCTACTATATCTGCATATAACTTGATATGCCTCAGACAGGGCCCTGGGCAGTCAGCTGTGGGGAACAACTTGGGATGACAGTCATTTAGCTCTTCCCAGAGAGTTCCCCTTTCCTTTAGAAGTCCCCTTATTTAGAGGCGTGCTTCTCTGCCTTGCTGGGCTAGGCATGAGAGCTGGCAGATAGCACAAGGCAGCTAGAAGGTGGGTATGGCAGATACCCTTGGCCTTTCACATCGCTTTTCTAAGGAAGCTGCCGTCCGTCTGTCTGTCAGCATCCCAGGACCACCCAAAACCAGTTGTTTTTTGTGTAGAGTTGTTTTCTACAGTTATAGGGATAGTATACCACTCAGCCCTAAAGAACACCTCAAACACTATACATGTTGTAAAACTGCATATTTACTTTTACAATTTCCTTAAATAAAGTAAGACACTGAAACATCTTGCTCCAGTGTTGGAGAGAGGGCTCGGCTAAGACTCTTCCTTGTGACTCTTTCAGAGGATCCAGGTTCAGTTCCCATCACCCACGTCAGGAGCTCGCAAGGGCCTTCACGTCAACTCCAGAGGATCTGACATCCTCTTCTGGTCTCTGTGGTCACAGCACACTTGTGTTGCACACACACACACACACACACACACACACACACACACACACACACACGAAATAAATAAACCTGTAACACTAGGAAAGAAAACTGCCTTCTTACAACATAACCAGTCGCCATGACGAATGTCTGAGGGCAGTAAAGGATCTGAACAATAAACGTTTCAAAGCTGCCACATGGCTAGGGGCCGAGCCAGTCACTGTCAGGATCAGGGGACCGGGGCTGGTAATGGACTCCAGATGCTCTGACCAGGGTGTGGAGGGAGCCATGGCTCTGCAAAGCAACTGTCTGGCTGCCACCCTGTCCCCTCTGGACTCCACTGCACCTGGGTAATGGAAGCACCTAGAGATTTTTTCCCTTCTTTGGAGACACTGGGTCCACAGAATGTCTCCGACCCAGGCTCAGAGGCAGCAGCCCATCCCCCTTCTCTCTAGAGCAGCACTTAGGCTGAGAAGCTTCACTTCACCAAGGTGTGGTGTGGTGTGGTGTGGTGTGGTGTGGTGTGGTGTGGTGTGTGGTGTGGTGTGATGTGTGGTGTGGTGTGGTGTGGTGTGGTGTGATGTGTGGTGTGGTGTGGTGTGGTGTGGTGTGGTGTGGTGTGGTGTGATGTGTGGTGTGGTGTGGTGTGGTGTGGTGTGATGTGTGGTGTGGGATGGTGTTGTGTGGTGTGGTGTGGTGTATGGTGTGGTGTGGTGTGGTGTGATGTGTGATGTAGTGTGGTGTGGTGTGTGATGTGATGTGTGGTGTGATGTGTGGTGTGGTGTGGTGTGGTGTGATGTGTGATGTAGTGTGGTGTGGTGTGGTGTGGTGTGATGTGATGTGTGGTGCGGTGCAGTGTGGTGTGAGCAGGTATAAGGCGGCTCAGAAGAGCTGATGGACCCAGTCCCTGAGGAAGCTACACAGATTGGAAAGGGGATCCTAGACTTGCCCAGTGCCCAGTGCCGCTGTGGAGAGTCCAGAGAGCATCACTCAAACTGCGGAGGTGACTTTTCTTTCAGGTTCTCAATGAGCTGGACAAGGTGGGCCAGAGGAAAGAGAGGGGCCAAGAGCCATGAGTCTGTGAGAGGATAAAGAGATGGTGGAATCCCAGAGAGCAGAGCAGTGGGCATGTGAGGAGAAGGCCACATCAAACACCCAAGACCAGAGGTTCTGGGGGCAGGCATCACACACACACACACACACACACACACACACACACACACACACACACACACACGGGGTGGGGGTGGGGGGGTAGGTTGGAGGGGAGGGAGGGAGGGAGGCAGACAACATGAAGGGTAGAAGAGAGGCTACTGAAATTTCTGAGGGTGTCACTTGTATAACAGCCACGAACTGTGGAGGCTCGGCTGCATCCCTCTGCCTCCACCTACAATGAGCACAGTGGAGCTCTGAGCTGGCACTCATGGAAGAAGCTGGCATGAAGGATGACATTTGTGTTTAACATGTCCCAGCACCAGGGAAAGAACAAGAGAGGCCATTTCTCTCTGAACGGCTTCAGGGGTTCTTAAGAAGAGATCACAGTTGGTACCAGACAGCCTGACCAGAGGCCTGTCCTTCACACTCTGCGCACAATTTCACCTCTCTGAGCCTCAGTTTCCCTCCTCCAGAAACAGGAGCAGAAAGCAGGGACACCTGCCTGAGCCAGTGCACAGGGCAGGGAGGGGGGTCACTGGAGAGTGGGACATGAGACAACAATATTAGTTAGTTCCCAAATGGGTTTGCAATGTGAAACCATGAGCAGGGCACAATGATCTCCAAGGTACCCCGAGTCGCCCATCTGCTACACCAGGGTGGGGATCACACACAGGGAATGGTCCAGAAACCTTCTGATCAGCAAGAGCTCCAGGATTTTGAGGGAGCTGGTACATGGAACAGAATCAAGGATGGCCTCCCTGTAGGCTTGCTGAACTTATCTTGCCCTCAGTCTGGTGCTAGACTTAGCACACAGCACCTTTACTTATTGGAATGTAGGCCAAAAACACGTCCATCATGGAATCGGGCCAAATGGTGGGTTGGGCCAATTGGGTCTTGGTTTAGAAATTTTTCTCTTCTGTGTGATTCCCCCCACCTTAAGCCATGGAGTGCAAGAGTAGGAACCATGAGGTCTGGTGCTGACAGCTCCATCTGGCTGGGGGCCAGGAGGTCCTGTGTGTCTCAGGCCTGCTTGAGTGGCAGGGGTGGTGAGTGGCTGAGCCCTCCCCACACTCCGAGGAGAGCTGGTTACCAGGGTTAGGTTTTCTGGTTAGGATATTCACATTGAGGGGCATGATGGACAGGTCAGACTCAGGAAGCAGTGGAGAGGAAGAGGGAGTGGGGAAGACAGCGTGATGAGGGTCAAAGCAATGCTGACCTATGGGATGTCGTGAGGCCCTCTCAATTCCACACTCCCCAGGGCTTGGCTTAGTTAGAAAATTGGGAGCATTGTGTGTATGACAGAGGAGCAAAGAACGTTATTACCAAGAAAGCTAGTGGTGGGGGAATCTAATGCCTTCTTCCTGGGCACGGGTCACCTGTGGCCTAGGCTAGTTTAGAAATTTGTTCCCCTACAACGTGTTACAATCTCGGTGGGAGCTGTGTCAAAGTCCGGGTTAGTGACAGGCATGGCGTGTGCTGCCCTTCCTGTGCAGCTTAGGACTGGCTGTATTTGGACCTTGCAGAAGCTGTTCTCTGGCCTCCCTTCCAACAGGAACTCCCCACATTTCCTACAAGGCTCAAGCGTCTGGCAACCCCAAGGAATAGACAGCAGTTAGTGGAGACCAAGGCGCTTCTCAAACGGTGGATGGGTGCTCCGTTCTCAGAGTGACTGGGCCGGGGTATCTCGCCCACACCCTGTCCCCGCTTTGCAGATCCCTGGTGCAAGGAGTTACCTGTCATCAGCTATTCTGCTGAGAAGGGGCTCCAGCCATCCAGGGTGGCACTCACAGTGGGCATCCATGAAGACCAGCACATCCCCCGTGGCCCTGGTGGCCCCCAGCATCCGGGCCCCGATGGTGCCGAGTCTCTTGTTGCTCCTGAGCAACTTCACGGTCTCCAGCCTGGCCACATAGTCACTGAGAGCAGACTTCAGCTGTTCTGGAATTGACAGGGTCCTGTCAATGGGGGGGTCAAGGAGGCCACATCAAACAGGACTGTGATGAGCATTACAGAGGTCACTCACTTAGAAACCCTAGTGGGAACCAGATTCTGAGCCTCCAATGTGTTACTAAGGTTTGGGATGGCGCACAGTTCTCTCTATTAACCACCAGGGGGCATGAGTGGAAAACCAGAAGAAGGGAGGTCTTGCAACTGATCTCCAAATGAGAGTATGCCCCTCAAAAAAACACCTGCTCTTACATCTCAGCTTCGGCTCTCATCCAGAGATCCTGTCCAAAGACAGAAGGCAAGGGGTTAAGAACAGGGTCATGAACCTGCAGCTGGTAGCCAGCTGAGGTGTTGTCTCAGAGTTTCATCCCCGTGGCAGGCTATCTGAGAAGAGGGGGATGAGAAACCAGGGGTACTTCCAGCTGTGGGCTTCTGGAAGGATGCAAAGGCTGTGGTTTAGCTCCTAGCCAAGGATCCAGATGCCCTCGGGTGGGAAGGGCTGCAGCTGAGGACTTGGGAGGAAGCCTGTCTTAGGTTTCTGTTGTGATAAAACACAATGACCAATAGCAACTTGGGGAGGAAAAGGTTTATTTCATCTTACAACTCTCAGGTCCTACTCCATCACTGAGAGAAGTCAGGGCTTGAATTCACAGCAGGAACCAATGCAGCTCATCAGCTGACAGGAAGGGACAACAGGCCTGCCCTCCGGAGAACTCTGCCCCAGCAGGGACCCAAAGGGACTTCAGAAACTTTTACCAACCAGCCCAGCCCACCGCCTGCCCATCAGAATCAACAAACGCTGGCCAAATGTGCCTTGCTAACCCCACACAATTCCAGTTCCTGAAGCTGCTCTGACCCTCTGCGATGGCCAGGCTGGCAAATTCAAGATGGGAGAATCTCAAAAGGCACTGACAGAGGCTCCACCCCTCCCTCCCATCCTCCTTTGTTATAGAAGGGCTGTGCAGACCTCAGCAGGGCTCAGCTTTGTACCCAATGCCTCTGCTTTCCCTTGTAGCCAGCGGGGGCTGCTAAATGTCATTGAGGTGAGGAAGAATGGAGGACTATGACCCCCCAAGGAAAGACTAGATCAGGAGTTACATAAATGTGGGCCCTCGGATGATGACATCACTTCACCTGGCAGCTTGTTAGAGCTATGGATACCTGGGCACAACCCAGATCTAGAGACTCCGGGGTGATCCGGTGAAGGTACTGGGGGTGGAACCCAGGGCTTCACACAGGATAGGCGAGTGCTCTACTACTGAACTGTAACACAGCCCTTTGTTTATTTGTTTTCTTTTTGAGACTATAATTTAATTACAACACCTCTCCCTTCCATTTTCTCCCCCTAGACTCTCCCATGTATCCCTTCCCATCCTCCTTCAAATTTATGGCCTCTTATTTCACTAATTGTTGTTGCATACATATATGTATCTGTACATACATATAGATTTCTAAATACAGCCTGTTGAATCTGTATAATGTTTTTTGTGTGTGGGTTTCAGGGCTGACTGTTTGGCACTGAACAACCCGTTGATGAACTGTTCCCTGCAGAGGACCCCCTCTCCAGCTCCCAGTTTGCCTCCATTGCCTATAGTTCTTGATGGACTATTTAGGCTTTGTGGGCTTTTGCCCATCTGGTTTGGCATGTTCATTAGAGGTCTCAATATGTAGCCCAGGCTGGCCTTGAACTCACAGAGATCTGATTATCTCTGCCTCCAGAGTGCTGGGATTCAAGGTATGAGCTACCACACACAGATCATATTTTTAAAACTTTTTATAGAAGTTCTTTTTAAATTACCCAAGCTGTCATTGAATTCCATCTATAGTACAGGCTGGCTTTCTCAAACTTGTGAACCCCCTACCTCAGCTTCCTCAGTAACTGGGATTACAGTCTCCCACTTCCACCACACAGCCACATTAGTGTTTTAACAAGTCTGTCTTTGGAGCTCAGGAAACTGAAGTCTGAGCGCCACTCACTTGGGGTTCAGGCCAGGGCTTCTCTGTCGCTGCCTTCTCTTGATATTTTTTCTTGGTCTGAGCTTCCTGCCCCAGGCAGCACCCAAGCACACCCTACAGTCTGGACTCTGGGCCCAGCTCTGCCCTAGTTAGCATGACTCAGCTCCGGTCATGTCTCGTCTTCGGTCCTCAGTTTCCCATCTGGACAGTAGGTAGGTTTTGCTCAGCACCCAGGAGGAGTGAGCACCCATGTCAAGACCACCACCTTCTTTAGACACTGCATCCTGGGGAAAGGCTAATAGGGCATGTGGGGCTTGGGGCCTGGGGAAGAGAACCCCAACAGAATCAGACTGAAGTGACCCTCCCCAGGGGCTTCTTGGGTTTACCCTGTCCTGGGCGTTCCCTGTCCCAGGGCTCTTCCTTGTTTGATGATTCCTCTTTTGTGTCCTTCCTTGTTGCCTTACTGGGGTCCTTCAGGAATGAACTGCTCACACTGGAGTACATATTTCCTCTTCACCCGAAGCTCTGCATCTGGGGGAACCTTGCCTAGGGGCTCAAACTCCCCCTCCCTCTGTCTTCCCTCTTCCCTTCTGGTCCAAGGCCAGCCCCTCCCAGTGATCCGGGAGCCAACTGCAGTTACCTCTCTGGCTGAGGTCATCTACAAGGATGATCTCCTGCAGCAAGGCCCTGGGTGCTGTGTCCAGGATGCTGTGCACAGTTCTCAAGAGCGTGGGCCAGGCCTCATCGTGGAAGCAGAGGATGACGCTGGCTGTAGGCAGACCACTTGCAGGATGCTGCTGCAGACACCTGCAAGGGAAGAGTGTTGGGGAGCCTTCAGGAGGAGAGGCTGCAGAGAAACCAGCCCCCCCATGTCCCCCTCACCCCTCAAGCCTGGCTGAGTCACTGCAACCACAGCATCCTTTCAATTCAGTGGCTCTCCTGGGATTTCTTCAAGTAGCCACACAGAGATCCTAACACACACTACAGCATCACTTTCTAACTCTCTTCCTTCAGATCACAAGAACCTGTTCTGCTGAACCCAGCAAGTTCTTTGTACTAGAGGCAAGCTGGTCACATTCACCAAGATGATGGCCCTCAACTGTACAGTGGGAGTGAATGACAATGTCACCATCTCAGGTGAGGGGCCTGAAGCTCAGCACGGGGGCGGGGGGGGGGGGGCAGAGTCTGAGACACCCTGACTTCAGAATTCCTAGGCCATTTCTGCTTCAGCCACCCCTGGCTGGATACTCTGACCCCCTCTTTGCCTACACCCCAGGGGCTGTGTGAGTCCTTCAGAGCTGCCTGACTTGCTGTCACGGAGTCCACTGTGGAGGAACTGTGATGATAGGTCTGTTGCAGCACATCACAAAAAGACCCTCCCAAAATGAACTTCTTTCTGGGTCTCTCTTCAGAGGGACATCAGAGCCACCAGTCTGGCCCTGGCCCTGTCTGAGGGACACAGTCCCCCAGTCCTGCTGAGTGTCCTCACCAGGACAGAGGCTTTTAGTGGGCAGGGAAGCAGTGGTGACCAGTAGAGAGACATTGGCTCTAGGAAAGGGCTTCAGACCTCATACACCTGCATGGGAGTGGGGGTGGGGTGAGATGGTCCAACAGGTAAGGGCTAGCCTTGCCTAAGCCTGAGGACTCAAGTTTGATCAGGACCCGAGTTTGATCCCCGAGATGTACATGGTGGAAGGAGAGAACCAACTCCTCACATTGTCTTCTGCCTTCCACATGTGTTTGTGCAGCACCACCCCCCACCCCACCCCCACCCCCATGCCCCACTGTAAATAAAAAGTGTAATTAAAAGATAAAACCGAGAGACAATTTGTTAGTTAATGAATTTCTTTCCACAAAGTTTTTAGCCTCTTACAAGAAATACATACAACAGGACTGGAGATGTATCTCAGTTTAGGGTTCTTGTCTGGTGTGTGCAAGGCCCTGAATTCCAACTCCAGGACTGAAAACAAAGTACAATAAATGGCGTTAAGACACAGAAGATCTGGGTGGTGGTGGTGGCGGCGGCGGCGGCGGCGGCGGCGGCGGACGCCTTTAATCCCAGCACTCGGGAGGCAGAGCCAGGTGGATCTCTGTGAGTTCGAGGCTAGCCTGGTTCTACAGAGCTAGTCCAGGACAGGCTCCAAAACTACACAGAGAAACCCTGTCTCAAAAAAACCAAAACAAAACAAAACAAAAAGACACAGAGGAAAAGCCAGGGAAACAGAAGAACGTATATTCATAAGCCATAAGGTTTTCTAGAATGACTGTAAAGTTTGATTTAGAGATTCCTGGTAGCCAAGGTTTAAAAAAAAAAAAAGACTGATGTTTCATGGAATGATATCTATCTGAGAAGTCACAGATCTGATTTAGTTTGTAATTTTTTTTTTATTTTGTGATAATTTAAGACTCCCAAGAAGTTGCAAGCATTGTACAGGTAAGCCTGGTGTGAAAAAGAAATACATGAGCATAAATTATCAGTTTTGTAAGTTTTTGATGCTCTATTACCAGTTTTGAAGTCATCCCCAAGATAAACAAAACAATCCTCAAGATAAACAAAATAATGCTAAAATAACATATGCAGAGGGAACTGCCTTCCCTATAAGGTTTTGGGAGTCATTTCTGTAGCTGGTAAGTGACAGGGCTTAGCCACAGAGGTAGCAGCCCGCTAGGGGTAGGATTGAGGGCTATATATTGTTTGCTAGTCAGTACCATGTGAGAAGCCAGTGCTGTGTGGGAGCCATGGACCAGGCTGTTCCGGCCCCTGTGCCTTTCCAGCCGTGATTGACTTAATCCCATGAATCGTGAGCCAAAATAAACTCAGATATGTTCCTCTTCCTTATAGTGCTTCTGTTAGATATTCAGTCACAGAGATGAGAAAAGTAACCACTGTATCCAATATGTGTAGGGTTTTAAAGTGAGTGTGTGTGTGTGTGTGTGTGTGTGTCTGTGTGTCTGTGTGCGTGCGCACGGTGCGCATTTGTGGAGGTCAGAGAACAACTTGTTGGAGATAGTTCTCTCTTTCTACCAAGTAGGTTCCAGGGACTGAACCTGGCAGCAAGTGCCCTTAGCCTGCTACACCATTTTGCTGGCCTTGCTCAATGCTTGGAAGTATCAGTTTCCCCATTTTAAAAATTAGGAGAATTTTCTTCTCCTTGAGCCTCGTGTGAAAAATATGAGCACGAATGCTCTATCATCAGTTTTGTAAGCCACTGTTTATGTACGTATTTATTATTTAATTTGTCAGTGCTGCATTGAGCTCACTTACTCAGGTAAGTGCTCTACCACTGAGCTACATCTCTAGCCCTCATCTACTTGTCTGTCTGTTTATTAAGATAGGTCTTACTATGCAGCTTAGGCTAGTCTTGAAGCCCCAGGCCTCTTGCCTCAGCCTCCCCAGAGGTAAGATAGCAGTGTGGATCACCATGGTTGTTGAATACTGCTGTGCTTGGTTTTTTGTTTGTTTGTTTGGCTGTCCTGGAACTTGTTCTGTAGACCAGGCTGGCCTTGAACTGAAATCCACCTGCCTCTGCCTCCCGAGTGCTGGGATTAAAGGTGTGCGCCACCACCACCCGACCAAATACTGCTATTCTAACCAGTGCTCTGCAGCATGGACACTCACTGACTACTTCCATGTTGGCTTTCTCTTCTCCTCATGATAGGGATGCCCACAGATGTCACTCCAGAGCTTTTGGGAGGAACAAGTCCTGTAAGTGCTTAGTATCAAGCCAGGCGCTCGGTAGCGCCCCCTTTGGAGAAGGCAGCCTTTCAGTTCTAGCCTCTTGTAGACAACTGTTGCTGTGGATTCCACAGTTTTGAGCTATGAGAGAGCTGGACTGTCAGGCCTCTGACTTCTCTTTGACCTCCCAGAACATTCTCTGTAGCACAGAAGTCTCTGTCACTCACCAGCTGTGCAGATGACCTGGACTTGTCACTTGTTTTAGATTCTGATGGTCTCCTAATGGGGACGACAACACCCACTTACAAAGGTCACTGTCAAGTTAAATGGCCCTCACAAAGCCCTAGGAAGAACACTGTTTGCTGCCATTCATCATCTCCAGACACGCCTCAACTGAAAGAGGTACCACAAAGGCCCTTTCCGGTCTTGAAATGTACTGTTCTTGATCCTTGTTCTGTTTTGTTGTTTTGAGACAGGGTCTCACTATATAGCTCTGGCTGTCCTCGAACTCACTTTGTAGATGAGGCTGGCCTGGAATTCACAGAGATCCACCTGCCTCTGCCTCCCAAGTGCCAGGATGAAAAGTGTGTGCCACCACCACCTGGCTTTTGTTCTTTATTCTTTAGGGTCCCTTTCCATCAGGTGGACAATCAGAGGAGCAGCAATTTCAACATCAAATTTGATGACCAGGTGTAAGTGTGTTTTCCCATCACGCTGAGAGAAATGGGGAGGAGATGGATGGGCAGTATAAGCAGCTATACCATACAGGCTGACAAGGGTTCTGTGGGTGTGATGTGCAAAGAGTGTGGGACCCCACACAGCCAGGGGGGTCTCCTGCAGCAGTGTGGAGAGGACCTACCTCCTCTCCCAGGGAGAAGCCCTCACTGCCTTCAGGATTCACACAGGCCATGTGGACCACCGCCTCAGGTAATAGGAAGCCAGAAGACCACCATGGAAATGTCTGAGTGTATCGGGAATGGCCAGCAGAACTCTGAGTGGCTCTGCCTATGGTGTGTGCACAGGCCCGGCACCCTCAACACACCTCTTCAATGCAGAACCAAATACTGTGGCTTAAGCACTGGCAAAGCCCTGTGGCTCAGAGCATGTTAAATGGTTTTAGGAGGAGCAGGAATCTATTAATTTGCTCCTGGTGGGCAGAGTCTGGAGGAGGGGGTCTGTGGATGATGCAAACTGTACAGCTCCCACACACTGTGGACAGACGGAAGAGATGTCAAGTGTGTGTGTGAAGTTTGAGTGGGTTTATGGGCCTCTGTGGTCCTAGAGATGGGCACCATCCACAAGTGGGCATTGAGAGGAGCCCTCACTATGCCCATGACTGGCAGTGCAGTAGACAGAGTGTGATATACCCTAAAGCCAGCCAGACAACACTTTCACTCACCTTGCTCCAAGATCTTAGCTAAGGGCATCTTGGGAGTTTACTCCAGTATAGCAAGCCGAGAGGAGACCAAGAATGCCCACCACATACAAACCCTGGACCATCCCTTCTGAGATTTGGAAAAGTGACATGAAATCTCTGAGGACCGCCCTTCCTTCAATAGTTTCTAAGTCAGCTGTTACTTTTTAGTAATTCATCCCCCACCTCCCTTTTTAACAATTCTTTTGATTCATTAGTTCTTTCTGAATGTGCAATATACATAACCTCAACTTTCTCATCTGTGAAATGGGCTATGGAAAGGAGCCAGTGAATTACACATATAAGTACATAATTTGTAAGAGCTCAGAAAATGCTCATTTCCTGCAAGTCTCTCTTGGGTCTGGATACTTCTCTATGCTCATTTCCTCTGCCCAGTGAGGATACTAGAACTCTATTAGAGGGCTGTGTGAAGCGAATAAGCAAAGAGACCACTCTGTGCCTTGTCTAGAGCTTTTGCTGGCCAGCTGGGCATCACCTAAGTTCGTCACCCAGGTAACTGTGTCGCTGTGCTCTGCTCCCTCTGAGTCTTACAGCACAGCAGGACTGATGTGGTGTTCTGGAAATAACCACTGGCGTTTCCCTGTGCCCTATCCATTCAGTCCTAGTCCCCACCACTGGGCTGCTGACTGCCCAACACTAGCAGGTGCTGTGCCCAGAGAATACTGAGCCTTAAGACCCCCCTAAGTTCTCTAAAAACCAGTGTCTTTAAAAAGGTCCTAGAACTTATTTAGGCCAACTGCCCCAAGGTGCTCTAACACCTGTTCATGGACTAACAGCCAGAGCAACAATGACCCAGATCCTATTTCCCTACCCCCAAAGGGGCTGCTGTTAACCAGAAGAAATCTATCCCACTCTTCCCAGACCTCCGTGATTTTCAGAAAATGTCAGATGCACAAATTGTTTCTGTGTCTCTCCTGAGTCTTAAAGACTGAGTGTGCAGTCAAGTGTGGCACTGCACACCTGTAATCCTCCCTCCTGGGAGGCTGAGCCGGGAGGATCATGAGTTAATTGCCAGTGTGTTACACACACACACACACACACACACACACACACGCACGCACGCACGCACGCACGCACGCACGCACGCACGCACGCATGTGCACGATCTCGTGTGGCCAAATAAGCACTTCTCTGTCAGGATGCGACCATAGCCACCATCGTCATGTGACATCTGAGTTACCCAGTTGTTCTAACCACCCTGGCTTGAGAGGAGAATTTTTCATGGGTGGGCGATGTTCTGCCCTTGACACCTCTTTCACTCTCTAGGAGTTGGGGTGTTTGTCCCAGCAGCCTCAGCCCTAGGAATGGAAGGCAACATCTCCAGAGCTATGCACTGCACCGTCTTTCAGAACTCCCCAGCAGGCCTGAACACCTGGAAGACACGGCTTGCCCGGGCAGCCTTCTCTGCTCAGCACCTCATCCCAAGCTCTGCCACGGGCTCCCCGGGACCCTCACCAAAACATCCTGTGTCGGGTCTGCTAACAACATGGAGCTTTTATCCAATCACACAGAAAACCAATCCCGTATGCAAGAACTATACAAGTGCCCAAGGAGACCCGAGCAGGGAGGGTGTGGAGAATGGAGAGGACAGTTCAGACAGGACGAAGCAGACCCGAGCGGGGAGGGTGTGGAGAGTGGAGAGGACAGTTCAGACAGGACGAAGCAGACCCGAGCAGGGAGGGTGTGGAGAGTGGAGAGGACAGTTCAGACAGGACAAAGCAGACCCGAGTGGGGAGGGTGTGGAGAGTGGAGAGGACAGTTCAGACAGGACGAAGCAGAGCAGGTCCTTCCCAGCAGCTGCTGCACCTCTGGAAGGGACCAGGCAGGGGAAGGGACTCATGGACCTGGAACTGAGGAAACATATCCCAAAATACAAACTGCTTCTATATTTAACTTACCTTACCAAACATGTACAATAACAACAAGTTTATATTTTGAGATGCATCTTTTCTGAGTCAATTGAACTAATCAATTGAACTAATAAGGCCATTGAACAACAGATTGACCCTGCAAGAGATCCCGGGCCGATAGGTCCCTTTGCCTCCTGAAACACCTGTGTGGAATGTGACACAAGTCATTCTTGCCCGGTCTGTGGCTCAGCCTTCTTCAGTTTGTTAGTGAGGAGTAAGTTGCAAAGACCTTGGGATTGTGAAGGTGACCAGGTCCTCATGCTGAGGCCTTGAAAAACATGTGTATTGTTATTATTAAATGGTGGGACTTTCAAATTTCCATCCACTATCTGGCAATTATCTTACTAACTCAATTTTTAAGTGTCCACTTCCCCACCCCCGTTAACACTGGTTCACCTTCGGAGTGGAACACTGGGGGAGCCTAAACAGAGGACTTTGGACTCGAGCTGACTCAGGTTTGGAGCCTGCCTTTGCTACTGACATCACCAATTAGCCAGCCCAGGGACACCACCTTTCTCCAGGTCAGGAGTGTGGCCTGAATGCAAAGGGACAGTCCCCATGCCAAGGAGCATTTCAGCGCATGCTCGCTGTCTGTATCACACTCTAAGATCTCAGGACCAGATTCTGGTGCATCCCTCCTCTCCCTGCGGCTCCAGGTCCCCCGTGAACTTGGCAAACACATTTGGATGGTGGTTCTGAAGAGGCTGACTCACTGCATTATACCAGATGGCCTGGCTAGAGCACTAGCCTCCTCCCGTCCACATCGCCTGGCCGGGGTAGAAAGCTTTCTGTCAGTTTCCTAAAGCTGTGTTGGCATTACTAGTTGATTCCCTGCTCCCACTGCAGCAGCGGAAGTCCACATTAGGTGGCCTTCCATATTTCAGCTCTCATCTCCCCAACCCCCAGTTGCTAAGTCTGTGTCCTTCGGTGTATGAAGAACTCTTTGGCGGTAGGGCTAGGGCTGGTCCTGCTCCTCTTCTTACTTGTAATAGCTATTAAATAATGTATTTTCAGGGGGGCTGGAGAAATGGCTGTGCACGTAAGAGCACTTGTGATTGCAGAAGACCCAGGTTTGGTTCCCAGCATCCACATATGAGGTGATATATTGTGTACCCTAATAAAATTTGCCTGAAGATCAGAGGACAGAACAAGCCACTAGATTAAACATAGAGGTCAGGCAGTGGTGGCACACGCCTTTAACCCTAGCACCGTCTGGATCTCTGTGATTTCAAAGCCACCTGGACTACGTGAGATTGACTCAGTCTAGGAGAGAAACAGCCAGGCAGTGGTGGCACACACCTTTAATCCCAGTTCTTGGGAGTCATATGCCTTTAATCCCAGCACTTGAGATCTCTTGCCTTTGCTACCAATATTAGGGAAGCACACAGGCCATTAATCCCAGCACTAGGAAGGAAGTGGAATGGCTGGGTGGAGAAAGGCATATGAGGTGTGAGGAGACAGGAACTAGACCCTTTCAGCCGGGGGCTCAAGGGCTTTCAGTCAGAGGATTCGTAGAGATAGGATCTTGCCTTCCATTGGGACTGAGGATTTGGTAGTGATAAAAAGTTTCTCTAGTGGCTTGTTCCTTTGTCTTTCTGATCTTTCAGCATTTACCCCAATATCTGGCTCCAGCTCCAGGGGATTTGATGCCCACTTCTGGCCTCCTCAGGCATATACCAGGCACATATATGGTGCACATACATGCACATAGGCAAACACAGACATAAAAGAAATAAATCTAAAAAATGGGATTGTTCAAAGAGTGAAGGAAGACTCTGTTCTTGTTCTCAAGGAGTACACAGTGTGAACTGACAGGGGTTAATATCATAAAGCAACTCCAGCATCATGAAAAAAAATCCTAACATTGTACCTTTCCTGTGGGTAATTGGTGGGAACAGCAACTTCCAGGCAAGGCCTGGGGATGCTAGGACTAATACATGGATGGAGAGAAACTCTCAGGGGAATGGACCAGATGCTTACAGATGGACAGGTACATGGAGTCTACAGAGTAAGCTGCCTCTGCCTCCCGCCATTTCCCACCAGGGCACACACTCTCTGAGGAAGTAGCACCCTTTCCCAGGGACTCCTCGGCATCCCTTGTCACCTCTGACCCTGGCTCCTTGCTCTGGCTCACAGATGGGCACTAAATGGGAGTCATGGGTCTGAACCCTGATCAGAGACCCAAGAAGTGTCCTAAAGCAACAGCTCCATCTGCCAGGGCCAGCCTTCCCTGGACAACATCCAGACAAACCTTCCAGAATATTTATCCAAAGAGTTTGCTCTTCCAAAGTTCAGAGAAAACCAGCCTCGAGGGGAGGCCTCTGAAGAGGCAGAACACCCTGGGATAGCTAGCCCAGAGCTCTCTGATGTCACTGGGCACCATAGTCAATGGGATCTTGTTAAATGTAGGGGCACATTATGTCTGCATGGGCCCCTGAAGCCTTGCATTTCAAGCAAACTCCTGAGTGACATGAAAGCCCTGGGCCACAGCTGTAATTGCCCATAGCAGGACAGTAGCAGGCAAAGTGACAGGGCAGAGGAGTTGGACAGGAGTCAGAATTCCTGTTTCTGGGGTGTCATGGAAGCCAGAGCCTTGGCAATGGGGTGGGAGCCTCTAATATGTCCCTGCTCTCCAGTCTTGTCCATCCCTCATGTCCCCACTGTAGACTGATCTAAGGCCACTCCCTTAAGTAAGGTGAACATCTCTGTCTTTATACCTAAGAGGACCTTGAAAATGCTCTTGGCTGCTCACATATTAGAGTCACTCAGAGGGTGAGTTCCAGCCAGTCCTATTGGAGACTCATTAGGGTTTCACACATTTAAAAAAGTTGTATGTCCTGCTGAGGACACTGGGCACCAGGGTTGGGTCCAAGTCAGTGCTGTTCATGCGCCTCAGTGACATTTGGTGGTTGCCTATTGCAGAGGCAGTTTTCAGAAAACTAGTAACTGATGGAAATGTTTCAGATAATTGGAGGATAGACAATGCAGCTACATCGACCTATGAAGTAGGAACCCCCTGATTATCGAGGGCAGAGCTGTGTGAGAAAACATGAACCCCAGTGAGCCCACGTTGCATGGCAGACTATGAGATAATACTTTGCCACATCTGATTATTATAAGTTATGTATGGATGAAAAAAATCCAAGAGATCTGAATAGAAAAAGTAATCAAGTTAAAAAATGGAGAGCTAACATTGAGGTACTTGGGAGCGGTGAGCCACAGAAACAGCTCATTGTTGAAGATCCCTGTGATGGCAACGACTGACTTCTAAGCTGGTGCACCAGAAATGCTTCAGGCCCTGCACACCTTCCTGTGGAAGACCCACTAGCTGGTCCCGCCCTCCACCATTGGCAGCTCACTCACCATGCCCATGGATGGTGGCAATCCTTAGCCCATGGTCCACCTGTCTTTTCAGCTGACTTACTGTATATCTTTAAAATAATTGTAGGTGGAAGTTAGGTGTACGCTCAAAAGGATAAAAGTATTTGAGTAAGACAGTTTGAGGTGTGGCTAAGCATTCTTAGACTAATTAGACCTCTCACTTTGCCCTAATCACAAAATAGTGGAACAAGCAAATATGGAATAAGATAGAACACAATAAAGCAAGATTGATCTACAGGGCCAGGTCAGCCTGCGAGCACAGAAAGACCCGGAGAGTCTGGTCTAACCAGAGTGTGTGCATGACCAACAGCCAGGGGGCCCTCTGCTTGCCTCACGCCTTCTAACCTAGGCTCTTACTGTGACAATAACTTCATTCCTAGCATTCTCCATTTAACAACCTGAGAATACACATTTAAATATACTTTCATCAGCATTTTAAAAAGCTGCAGGCAAGCATAGGCAATTTTAGTGCATTTTCAGAAAAGTGACCTCAAATCATATGGATATATGTCAGAAAAGATTGTGAATTAAACTGAGGAGTTATCAAATACAACTGAGACAGAAGTCTGGTACTTGTCTGCTTTCTTATGACAAATGAAAACAAATTCTAAAAGTGTGTGTGTGTGTGTGTGTGTGTGTGTGCGCGCGCGTGTGTACACATGTGCACACAGGTACCTGCAGAGGTCAGAAGACAGCAACGACTCCTCTGGAGATGGATTTATAGGCAGCTGTGAACTACATGGCATGGATGCTGGGAACCAAACTCAGGTTGTTTGGTTAATAACAGTGCAGACTTAACCTCTGAGCCATCTCTCTGGCCCTCACATCCCTGCCCCCAGTACTGGGGGTTGATTCTTGGACCATGCATGGGCTAGGCAAGTACCCTTCCACTGAGCTATGTCCGGAGCATCAGACTTTAACATGAGCATAAACACCCCAGGAATCATGTTAAAGTAGAGATTTTTCATCCCACTGGTCTGAGTGGGGTCCCAGAGTCTGCAGGATTGATGCTGCATGTCTAGGGACCCCACTGGGAGTGGCACCAGATAACTAACACTGGTGTAAACCTCCTCCTTAGAAACTAAAGGGAACGTAGCCTGGTGGTGGTGGCGCACACCTTTAACCCCAGCATTCAGGAGGTAGAGGCAGGTGGATCTCTGAGTTTGAGGCCAGCCTGGTCTACAGAGTGAGTTCCAGGACAGCCAGGGCTATGCAGAGAAACCATGTCTCAGAGACAAAACAAAACAAAACAACAATTAAAAAATTTTTAAAAAAGAAATGAAAGGGAACAATGTGCAGCCTGATCTCCTCTCCTCAGATCCCCAAGGCCAGCTGGAACCGTGACAGCACAGAGCAAGCCCCTCGCACACCAGCACCAAGTACTTTGGAACTGTGGCTTATATGGAGACGTTTCTGCCGAATGGCAGGGGAGGGATCAGAGGAGGCACTGTCCCCCATGGCCACACCACGTGGGCCTCAAGGGCTGGAAGCACAGTGCTTGTGGATTGCCTTCATGACGTGGCCAGCTAGGCCAAGGTGCAGAGATTTGCTGATGATGTTGGGTTTTGTCCCTCTATTTCAGTGGGAATGGGGAAGCTGAGTCCCTGCCTAGTCCTGTTTTCCCCCTCTCTGCTTCTCAGATTGCCTTCTGACTGACTGATGCTGTCAGCCATAGCTCCTTCTCTGCTTACAGGTCAGGCTGTTGAACTCACAAGATGGGCCAGGAGTCATCCCGTGACTCACTCACTGCCCGGGATGCCCCGGGCATCACAGGGAACTGAATGAACCCTGTCAATTGTACTGCTTTCTGCTCCACAACACAGCTACCAGAAAAATGCTTCCCCTCCCTGCTCTGATCCTGGCTTGGGCAAAGAGACTCCTCCCCAACCCCCCTCTGGCTTTCAAAGTCGAGGAACATTAGAGCAATGAAGCCCTGGTTTCGGCCTGGCTGCGTGCTAGAGCCACCTCTCTTGGATGGATCAAATATGAGGTCGGCACCAAGTCCAAATGTCACATGTGGTGGGTGAACCAGCCGTGCACATAGTTGGGACTCGGTGGTGTGGCCCCTGGGGGCTGAAAGTAAGGCCCTTGGACCACTGGAGCTTAGCATCTCAGGCTGCAGCCCCGACCTCCTGAATCCAGCTCTGCCTGTCAACACACTGCTGTATGTTCACAGGCGTGTTGAAGTTCAAGGATCCCTGCTCTGGCCGACCTGGCTCAGAGAGCTGACGTTGACCAGAGTTCCCATAGCATCTCAGAGCAGCGGCAGTGCCCAGGAGCCCATGGAGGATGCCTGAACCTGTATTTCAACAAGCCTTCTGGGTGCTTGGCGGGCAGCACAAGTATTAAACCAGAGCAGCAGAGCCCCTGGACTCGGACACTCAAAACACTCCCTCCCTGGGGGCCTCTTTGATCTTGCCCCCCCTCCTTGTCTACACTGGAGGCCAGGGCAATCAAAGAGGGGTGGGGGCGGGGGAACTGGGAGAGCTTTACAAGCTGTCAGTGCTGTGGGACACTGGTGACCAGGATGTTTGTGACCCTTGGTCCCTCCGTGACAGCAGCTTCGGGTCTAGCTAACCCCTTGACTCAGCTCCTGACTCCCATCAAGGGTCTTTCTCTTTATTTTGTCTGTGTATTCTAATTTGTGTGCATGTGTCCCCTCCTCATAGTGAGTTTGAACTATCCTATAAAGCATGGCAGTGTGTACAGTTTACACCTCCAACATGGATGTTGTCTTGGGGGCCTCTGTGTCTGGCTTCTCCCCTCAGCAGGGTATTCACAAGGGCTCTTTGAAAATGGATGTGTCTTCAGAGCAGCTGGAGTGCCCAGGAGCCATGGAGGATGTCTGAACCTGTAACTTCAACAAGCCTTCTAGGTGATTGGATGGCACCACAAATATTAAGTATTAAGCCAGGTGGGCATTTGTAGGTTGTATCCAGCCCTCTGGTGTCCTGGGATGAGATGCTGGGCAGCTTCAGCTCCTAGGTCCTACTGTGGATGCTGTGGTAGTCATCCACCTACGTGCACTCAGGGGCTGTGGGAGGTGGCTGCCTTTAGGATTGGCAAACTTAAATGCTTGCAGCCTAGGTGACTTGCCCAGGTCTGGTCTGGAAATTGCCAGACTCAGAGCCTATCATGATGGTTAAGAGCTTGACTTTGGCGTCGAACAGGCTGTCAGGTCACACGGCACCAATCTACTCACCTTTCTACATCTTGATCTTTCTCATCAGTAAAATGAAAGCCACTGCACAGGTCTGTGAAGCTGATTAAGGAAGTAAACCCATGTATTGAGGTCTCTAGTGTGTACTAAGGGCTCACTAAAAGCTCACTGGAATTTTACCTCTCTTTCCGGAGACATTTGTTCTGAGGCAGGGTCTCACTGTGTAGCCCAGGCTGTCCTCAAACTCACAATACTCCTGCCTTCACCTCCCTTCGCCAAGTGCTGGAGGCACAGGCATGTTCCATCATTCCTGGCCCCAGAGCCTGTCTTTTGGCTCCCTTTACTCTAATATTTAACTATTTCAGTCTTACATTATCGGAAATTCCCTTGAATGCCCCCTGTGCAAACTGACCTCCAGCCAATGCTCCTAGAGGAGATCTGGAACCCAGCAAGGGGGCTGACAGAAGCCAGCGTGGGGTGGGGTCAGGGTGAGGGTTAGAAGAACACATCTGGGTTAGGAGTCGAGGAGCTTGCAGGAAGCTTGGAGACTGGAGGAGTGTGGGACAGAGGACACCAGAAGCAGAGGTCTCCCGGCCCTGGTAGGAAAGCTCAGGTCCCTACACAGCACACAGATGCTTAATATGTGGGGTTTCTTGTCTTTCCACCCAGTGGAAGGTGTAGTGGAGGAGAGCACCGCCACCTTGGGTAGTGGATAGGGCCTGTGCCTGGCTTTGCAGGGACTCTTCAGTATCTAGAAGCCTTCAGGAAGTCTGATTGCATACGCAAGACGGCAGCACTGACTGCACTCACTGGTGGGGACCAGCAGAGGGCGATGTTCACCTCTGCATAGAGCTGGTAATTGTGAGACCCATGGGATGGAGATCCCAACTATGTGTTTCACTTGAGGTGGAGAGGTTTCTTGACTGCCAGAGTCTCTCAGTGTTTAAACGGAGCAGGTCCCACACAAGTGAAACACACTGGTTACCATGGAGGGAAGAAACAGCCAGCAGAGTGGTCTGCCCAACATATACCCAAGTGTATAAGCTTGCTTACATCAAACACACCTGGTATATCTGTATCTGCTTGTACCACCAAGCCCTCATTCACATGTGCACATCACAATACAAGCATAACACAACATCACACTTGAACACAAGCACATGAATGACCATTGCAAGAAACATTTACAAAACATATGTTAAACACTTGTAGCATATAACACACTTGCCCCATATATCATGAAAAATAAACAGTTTCATGACATATACATATGAATAGAGGCACAGTACATGTGCACATCACATCAAACACACAGCATATACTATAGGTATATGCAATATACTCATGCATCCCATACATAGTACATCTACACCTGTGCATGGCACTCATGCCACAAAATGTACCCACTTTGTACTCTACACACAACATATTCATGCACTACATAATAAATGCATAACACATGCACATGTGTCCTACATACAGTGCACTTACAGCACATATACAACACATACAATAATTACAACTCATACAATATATATCCTGGCACTGCACCCACAAAGGCATGTAATACATATGAAACAGTCACACAGCACAATACACACTACATAAACACATACAAGACAAACACACATCAACACACACACAGTTCCACATAATACAGGCTCCAATGTACAAGAGATGCACTACACACATGTATGTACTGTACACATCAGCAAATACAACATGCATATATACATTACACCATACCAATACAGCTCACTCCTGTACCCTACGATGGGTGGTATGATCCACATACACAACCTGCATTTACCAAACCCCAAACTACTATACACATGTGCTGCACACAGCACTTATCTATTTAATATATACAGCATAATGTACACTCAACACACAGTGCATATGTGCACAAACACACATGCAGTTCACCCACAAGTGTGTGTATGCAGAGTGCTCTGAAAACCAGAGTCACACACACACACATTCCCAAAGCCAGAGCCAGTGTTTCTGGTTTACAGAATAAAGATGTTCACTCTTGCTCTCAGCCAATGAAAATATGCACGGAAAGAACTGGAAAGTTCTTCATCCAGAGGTTGTTTCTGTACCGGGTAGTGTGCACTGCATGCTGACACATGCAGGGCACAGTTGACCTTCTGCAGACCCTCGGCACAGTGGGGAAGCCGGCACTGCCCAAATGGACATGCTGAGGGCTAGTAGTGTCTGTTCTGTGATGAGCTGTGAGTCCAGAGGGAGCCTGAAACTGGAGTGGGGAGGTTCCTGGGCAGATCCTTTAAACCAAGGTGTGAAGTCAGCGTGGCAGAGCTGGGACTATGGGCAGGCGAGTGCTCCAGGACACACAACCTAAGGAGATCTGTGCTCTCTGGTGATCAGTGGCTGAGCAGCCAGGCTGAGAGGGACCAAGGGTCCAAAGAGTCATGGTCCTGCTCTCAGCTGTCACTGCACATGTGTCCTTTTGCTTCCAGGAGTAGAAGATATGCTCGCTTTCCAGAAAGCTCAATAGGCAGGGCCCTAGACCACTCTAGCTTTCCAGCCACATTGCTTCTGGATTTGAGGAAGCAATCTCTTGTCTGTCTCTGTGGCTGTCCATGGTGGGATGGGACCAGGGGCTAGAGATTGAGTCGCCACCTCCTTGGGCACAGATCTGCATGTCACATACACTTCCCACTCCTGGGGTGGGGCACCCGGCAAGCTGAGCTGTGGTCAGTACGTGAGCTCTTGGGCATGGGAACTGTTCTTCTCTTGTTGGGACTGAGAAGGGTGCTAGAGAGTGGGGCTTCAGACTCAACTGGTGCTGAAATGCCTCAACTCAAATTTCGACTTTGACCCTTATCAGCTGTGTGACAGTGGGCAAGTCACAGGGCCTCTCTGTTCCTTACTTTCCACTGAACAAACCAGGCATGAAACTAACCTAGCATAAGGCAGAGGACTCCCTAGGACTTTAGGGGCTGCACATGGAAAGCTTACATTAGAACCAGGAACATGGCAAGAAGAACCTAAGCATTTCTTGCATTTTTTTTCAATGCATCTTTGATCCCAGATAAAGGAAAACACTAATAAGAAACCAGTGTGAAAAATCAAACTTCCAGCCGGAGAATTGGAAGAAGCCTTGAAGAACTTCTGCTTCCATCTCCCTATTAAAGCCATGTGATCCAGGGGGGATTTATGGTGGGAATAGAACCCAAGACTGGGAAGAGAGTCAACAAGTGAGATTTTTCTCTCCTTCGGGACTTGTTAGCAGCAGATCTGTGGATCTGAGGCTTCTGACTGAACAGGTCTGAGATGGGATTTGAGAATATTCAATTCTAGTGTTTCATCATCAAGGATGATGGGGCCCTCGGGACCACATCTCAAGCAGCACTGTCCCAAGGACAGGAGAGGCAGACTACAGACAGTCAGCATGCCTGACTTTGCTACCACTGAGTCACACACTTAGACCAGAGAAGGGAATGCAGGGGCCTTACTTACATTGGGTGCCGCACCTCAGGCAGGACTCTCCTCAGGGGCAGGCGGGCACTGAGTGCCATGTTGAAGCCATCTGAGTTCAGGCTGAGTGGGGTCAGTGTCTCTTCTGATTCCTCCCCATCCTCCTCAGACCTCCAATCCCTCTCAGGGGCTTCCTCATCCTGCCTCCTGCTCGGGTGTTTGATGAACTGGTAGCTGCCTCGTCTCCCGCCCTGGCTCTGATTCCTCCTAGCCCTGGGTGAGGCCACAGCCACCAGCAATTGATCCTCCTGCAGGGAGATAAAGGGCGGAAGACCATCCAAGAAGCTGTACTCCTCACTCTCATCCTCAGCCTCCAGAACCCATTCCTGGGAGTCCCCAAAGACCAGGGGATACCCAGTGTCAGAACTGTGTTTGCCAGTCTGGGCTGTGACAGCCTGGTGCAGGGTGGGTGGGGGAGGATGCAACATGGTCACCATCATCAAGACACATCCCAGTGTCAGGAAGAGCAGGAGGAACTGAAGCCTGCAACAGCCGTTCCTGGGCCGCTTCCTCAGGAGCATGTCGCAGCCGCTTGCCCAAAGCAACAGGTCCTGATCAGGTCTGCTTCCTTGTCATACTCCAAGTACCTTCAAGCTTGTCATTGAGCCTGGGCTGTTCATTCCAGCTGAGAGGCTTTTTGCCAGTCACCTGCTCCTTTTATCCCATCTGACATTTGCCAACAGCATTTGTAAGATCCACTTCCCTTGGAATCCGAAAGCCACAGGAGCCCGGGGCCACCCTGGGTCCTCTCTGGATTTTGTGAATTGTCTTCTGAAAAGGGTCTCCAGTCAGTCGGTCGGTCTGTTGCTTGCCTCCCCTCTCACCCTGCTCTTGTCCGTTCTGTTCTGGTGGCTAGTCCCATGTTTCTTGCCCCCTCTGAATGAGTGGCCAGGTTCTATGGGACGTCTGAGCTGCTGGGGATTCAGTTAAGCCAGGATGACAGACACCCTCCTTTGGACAACTTGAGTCAGGTCAGATCAACAGATGTAAAGCCGGCAGGCACTGCCCGATTTCCTTTCACACATAGCTCCCGCTCCGCACGAACCCTCTGCCAGACACAACGGGAGCCAAACATGCGTCTGGCTCCTGGTCCTAATGCCCTCACTGTTCCAGGCTTTGCACAACCACACAGCATCACCCCAAGAGCCAGTTAGAACAAAAACACAGCATCCTCCCAGGAGTTCAGACTTGAGCTTCATTCACAGGGAGGCATCCTCTCCCCACCCAGAGGAGCAGGAAGGAGAATTCCCTCCTGGCTCAACAGGCTGCCAAGGTGACGCAGATGCCAGGAGCCAGCTGTCTGTCAGCACCTCCAGCCTCCCACAGCAGTCCCAGCTCTGTTGCGCTCTTTCCTGGGGCCCACCAGCCTTCCCTTTCTAAAAGTGGTGGAGGGGGTGCTGGGGAGCCCTTGTCAGTCCAGCTACCTGGATCCCGCAGAGCACTTGGAGGCAGAGAGGCATGCTCCAAGCTCTTTCAGTCTTCAAACTCCATTCAACTCACACATGTAAGGAGCAGCGACTGTATGCCCCCAAACTGTCCCCTGGACCAGAAGTATAGCACAAAGAAAGTCAAGCTGAGACCTCATGGAGCTTTTATGACAATGAGGGAAATGAAGAGATGATTCATTAGAGTATGCAGTGGGTCAGACTATGTCAAAGGTCAAGAAGAAAAAAAAAGTGAGATAGAGATGGGAGCTGGGAAATGTGGGCTGGGGACTGGAAATCAACCTCAAGGTGCACCCCAGTTTTCCTGGAAAAGCCAGCATCTGTGTGAGGAGAGAGCTGGGCAGAAGAAATATCAGAGGTGAGGTTCTGAAAGGAGTAGGCCTGATGTGTGGAACAGCAAAGAGCTAGTGTGGCCAGAACAGCACAGGCCAAGCACAGCGTTGGGGGAGGAACAGAATGGGAGCAACAGGAGGCAGAGCATGATGGGAGGCGGAATAATGAGAAGTGAGGTGGGGCATGCTGGGAAGTGGGGCACAATGGGAAGTGGAACATCACTGGGGGTGGAACAATGGGAGATGGCCCACGATAGGAGGAGGAGCGTAATGGGAGGTGGAGCGCAATCAGAGGCGAGGCAATGAGAGGGGGGATGAGGCAATGGGACTGAAGCAAAGGTGGGAGATGGGACACGGTTGTGTGACAGGCACATGTCCACTCACCCTAGAAAAGGAACCCACAATTGACCAAAGCAACAATTGCGCCCAAGTCCGGCTTGGTAGGTCAAGGAGTCATTACTGGGGTCACTAGCAGGAGTATGGGTCAGGGATGGGGATGATGCAGAAAGGCAGCTGCACCACCGAGAAGCCCGCCCCAGCACGGGTGATGGCTCACAAAAGCTGCAATGCTGAGCTCTATGCACGCCATGCAGGCAGCTCGTCGGGTCCAGCAAATCTCTGCAGCTCTACTGGCCAGTCTCCTCCCCGAGAGGAGTCCTCCAGAAAGCAGGGGAGGGGCCTCTGAGAATCTTCCAGGTTTCCACTTCCCCAGACATGTGACCTTTTGCTTCCTTTCTGAACCTCTCCTTCTCCTAGGGAATGTTTCAATTCATGAGACGTGAACATGACCGTAGGTAGAGCGTCATGGAAGCTGCAGACCATGGAGGTGAGGCGGGGTGGGAAGTGGAGTGACAGGAGGTCGGTCACTACAGATGACAACAGAGAGTGGGGTGGGAATGAGGAAGGACATCTCAATAGGGTGTGGAAGAGACCTTGAGAACCCTTGGAGGCCTATGGGAAGAAGGGAGACAGTCTGACGTGGGTTTTAACTGAATCCCTCTGCCTGTTGGATTGAGATGATGAAGGATAGAGGCAGAGACACTGGTGAAGCTCAACGTGACGTCAGCAGAGACAATGAGAACTGAACATGACAGATAGATTTTAAGAAAGAGCCTGTAGTGTGTGCTAATAAATCTGGTATGTGAGAGAGACGAGTCATGGAAGGGTTCCACGAGAAGTCAAAAGACTAAAGTTGTCATCAAATGAGTGCTGAAGGCAGGGAGCAGGTGAGGGAGATGAACAGCAATGACTTATCTGGGGAGAGGTGACATTGGCAGTTTCTGGCAGATGTCTGAGGGAAGATTAAGTGTCGGTTGTGGGAGGCATGCCCACTCAGTTACCTGGATGGTAGCAGAGAGGGCCAGCTCCCCGCTGTGATGCTGTGTGCCCAGCCACATGGAGATGGTGATCCAGTCTGAGATCCGAGGCCACTGAGGGCATGTCCAGACAACAGAGAGAAGGGATTGTTCTAGTTTCGTTTCTGTTGCTGTGGTAAAATACCACGATAGAACGCAGCTTAGGAGGAAAGGGGGTTTATTTAAATTTGTAGTCCCAGGTTACAGATCATGGTGGGGAAATCAAGGCAAGAACTTCAAACAGTCCTATCACACCACAGTCAAGTGAGAAATGAATACACACATGCTCACTTGCCTATGCTAAGCTAGATCTCTTCACTCTTACAAAGTTCAGTGCCCCTGACTAGAGAATGGTGCTGCCCACCATGGGTCTTCCCACATCAATGAATTAAGACAATCTCCCCAGACATTCCCCAGGCCTACCCAACATAGACAGTCCCACACTGAGATTCTTGCTTTTCAGATAATTCCAGGTTAGGTCAAGTTGACAGTTAACATTAACCGTCACAGGGATGGAGAATGCTAAGAGATCTTGGGTTCTGGGTCCAATGTTTGGTGAAGGGTAGCTGACTGTGCCGTGAGCTGCATTTCTTTTCATAGATGTAGCCATGATATGGGTAAATTGCCACTGGGATATTCTTGAAGTGAACTTGATCATTATTTTCTGTTTTGATTTTGATCTTAGAATGTTAGCTTTAAATTTTCAGGTAGAAATGTTTCTGCTTTTGACTCAATTTCTCCTCTCCAAGAGGTGCTTTGAGCCAGTGTTGAAACAATACAATATGGCAGAAGTGTAGTGGTATTCTAATTGTACTGAAATGTGATTTTGATTGTATGTTAATAAATAAAGTTGCCCGGGGGTCAGAGCTATGAGAGCCATAGACAGAGTGTGGCGGTGGTGGCACACGCCTTTAATCCCATAGATCTCTGTGTGTTCAGGGATACAGCCAGCATTGGAGACATATGCCTTTAAGACCTAGGGGGCTGTACATTCAGACAGTGATGAGGCAGTCACGTGTTTGGGTTTACAACCAATGAGAAGGCAGAATGACTGGAAAATCGACTTACACACAGGAAGTAGCTCTCTTAGGGGAAGCTGGGACAGCAGGAGGAAGGGTGAGATTTTAGCTCTGAGCTCTGACCTCTCAGCTTTCTCTTTTACATTGTTTCTGTGTTTCTTATTTAATAAGACGGTTGGTTACATCTACACAGAAGAAAACTGCACCCCTCCTGGATGAGGCACAAGAAAGATGAGGAAGAAGATGGGCCCACGCTCCATTACCTCCCTCAAGGGCACACCCCAATAACCTGTGACCTTCCAGTAAGCTCCACTTCTCAAAGTTTCTCCTACCTCCTCATAGTACCATGCGGGAAATCCAGCATCAAACACGTGCGTTTGGGGTGGGCACTTCAGTCCAAACAATAGTGTGTAACTGCTAACTAAAACATGTGATATTGACACATGAGTGAGAAGGAAAAAACAAATCAATGGATCAGAATAAGGAATCTAGATACAGACTAGCTAAACTATCTAAAAGTTTAAATAGTTAAAATATAATTCAGTCAAATACACAGGAAAAGGGACCCTTGTGGCTGTTAGCAGGAGTACAAGTTGTTGCTTGGTGAACCTTTGGGCAGTATCCACTGATGTCAATGAGGCTCTTATGCTATAACTTTGAATTGCCACCTGGGAGAAACTTCTGTGTGTGTCCACTGAGAGTTGCATCAGAGATGTTCACCGAGTACTTCAACAGCTGCCTCAAGGATTGTGGGAGCTTATTCAGAGGTTCTATCAAAAGAGCATATTTACTTGTATACCCTTGACCTAAGATCAGCCATCCTTACTGGAGAAGGCCATCCTTTTCAATCAAGCACACAGCTTCAGAAGGAATACCTCTAGAGTGCTGAGGAAAGAAGGGGACACTTGCCTAGCCAGCCAGGTCAGCTGGATGGACCCTAGTACTAAATGGGATGACAGATGCTGCAGCTAAATCATCCCCACATCCCCCAAGGTTTATGAGATGTCAAGGATCACTTTTTGTCATGACTTCTGTAAGTCTCTAGTGTGGGGGTCTTTTTATTCCTCAGGGATCATTGGCTACGGGTCCATGAGGGTGGAGGGAGCAGAAGAGGGGACCAGTGTTGGGACAGCTTTGGATACAACGAAGATAGCCCTTGAGGGGATGACTTCAGTGAGACAACTCTACTTGTCCTTCAAGCAAACAGCTGTCATCTTTATCATCCCAGCTGTGCCTGCTTGCAAGAATCTATCATGATTGGTTTTGCTGACTCTTGGAAGTTCCTGCAGAAAAGAGGAGTGGGGGGGGGGTGCGGGGGTCTTTGACTGTCACCTAAGATCCTAGCCTCTCTTCCTGACCATTTATATGCAATTCTGCCTAATTGCATGCGACTTCTAAATCATAGAAGGTGCTAGAGTAGGTATAGGCTTCGGAGGGTTAAGGGAGAGGGGCTCCATCTATGTGGGAACTCTTCATTCTCACTGGTGAAATCTTTTCACTGCAGCTGCTTTAGGGTCAGCTACCCCCTTCAACCCCTCTCACTCCATAAGTAAGCCTAACATACTCATTGGTTCCCCAGGGTGGGCTCCTACTTTGGTTTGTCATTGGGACCTTATTAAGAGGAGGATAGAAGATACTTATGTCTCCCCAGGGAGGAATTTTGGAACAACCAGCTAGCCCCCTGAATAACTGAGAATAGTCTGCCTCCCTGGTTTTCCACCTGCAGGGTGGACTCTTGGGAAGGACAGATGGATACACAGTGGAGATACCCATAAGCCCAAAGCAGAGCACATAAAGGTAGACTACATCCATGTTAACTCCTGTTGCTTCTGACAGTTGGAACAGGCATCATGGAAAAGCTGAGGCACAGGGCCCACAACCATGGGAGCAGAGTGCTGTAGAAGTGGCTAGGGAGATAGAACAACCACAGTCCCTTCCTGCCAGTGAGGGGCATCATCAGTGATACTTGTGAGCTTCAGTGGCCATCATCTCCTCAGCCCACCTGCTTCTGAGGGCCTCTCCTGCATCTTACCTCAGAAGCTGGCAGAGCTCTCTGATTTCTAGGGTACCCAAGTATCTAATTTTTGATTCATCCCAAAGCAAGTATGGTGGAATCTGTAGGTTAAAGTCCAAAGCTCCTTCCATGCCCAGTGCAGCTTTCTTCAGTGGGGTTTGCAACCACCCGGCCAGTGTGACAGACGAGGCTTGCCTATGTGAGAACCACCTAGTGCTCAGCAGTAGGTTTCCAGAAGCCAGGGTTCCTGTCACAGGCTTGCCTTGAACTTGCTGGGTGGCTGAGGGCAACTTTGGATCTTTCTCAAGTGTTGGGATTTCATGCATGAAGCACCATGCAGTACTAGTGATCAAACTCAGGACTTGGTGCACGCTAGGCAAGCACTGTAGCAGCTGAGCTGCCTCCCCAGCCCCTGGGCTGCATCCTTTGGTTTTCGTTTGCTTGTTTCCTTGTGTCCCTTGAGATAGGGTCTTGCTATGTAGACTAAGTTGGGTCAAACTTGATCCTCCTGCCTCTACCTCCAGTGAGCTGGGTCAAGGCTGTACACCACCATACACAGCTGGAAACTCTTTTTGTCTTATTTGAGAACTCTGTGGAACCTGGGAAGTCCTTTTGTCCTGGCTAGTCTTATGTTATATTGATACAAGCTACAATCATTAGAGAAGGGAGCCTCAGTTGAGAAAATGCCTCCATAAGATCCACTGTAAGATATTTTCTTATTAGGAATTGGTGGGGGAGGGCCCAGTTCATTGTGGGTGGTGCCATCCCTGAACTGGTGGTCCTGAGTTCTATAGGAAGTCAGTCCTTGCAAGCCATGTGAACAAACCAGTAAGCAGTACCCCTCTATGGCCTTTGCATTAGCTCCTGTCCTGTTTGAATTCCTGTCCTGGCTTCCTCTGATGATGACCAGTAATGCTGAACTGTGAGCTGAATAAACCCTTTCTTCCCCAACTTGCTTTTGGTTGTGGTGTTTCATCACAGCAGTAGGCACCCTCACTAAGAGACCTTTCAAATATCAGAGACTGTGAAAATGATCCTCACTCCACATCTAACCAAAAACATACAGGAAGGAAATTCCCGAAAATCTGCCCAGCTAATTAACACATTGCAAAGTCAACCAGCTGCCCATGGGTCTTAGTGCTCTGTGGCTGCCATATTGGTACAGGAAAGTCTGTTTATGGTTGTACTAATTACTTTTTCCATTGTTGTGACAAGACACTCAACAAAAGCTACTTAGGGTGGGAAGGGGTACTTGGGCTCACGGTTTTGAGGGTGTGGTCCATTAGAGTGGGAAAAGCGTGGTGGCAGAAGTGGGAGGCAGCTGCTCACATTGCATCCAGGATCGGGAAGGAAAGAGATAAATTCGGGGCTCAGCTCACTTTCTCCTTCTCTTCAGTCTGGGATCCTACCCCATGGAATAGCGCGGCTTGCTCCGTCTGAAAACTCCCTCACAGATATGCCCAGGGGTATGTCTTCTGGATGGTTCTAGGTCCTATCAAGTTTACAATCAATATTAACCATCATGATGGCCCAGAGAGTGAGGACCCCAGACCTAGCAACTTCCAAAGAAACTGGTCCATAGGCATGTGAAGAACCCAGAGCAGAGGCACGGGGGAATAAAGACTGGCTGATGCGTCTAAAACCATCCACTCTTGTGACGCTGTAGTGTCCGTTTCTGGAGTTGCAGTCAGCTGGGGAAGGCAGCTGGGTTATTGGTTATTAGTGATGGGCTGGTTCCTGCATCAGGTGCTGGAGATTCGAAGGCAGGGTAGAAAGCAAGCTGCCTGTGTGTGAGCTTCTTTCAGTCCTGAGGGGCTGCTCTAAATGGCTCTCCCAACCTGTGAGCCCTGTCTGCTTAGACCCACCAACCTGACCCAGAGTGGCCTCATGGCTTCTGTCACCACTGAGACTGTTTTCTTGGCTGGGCTGTGGAGGGCTGGGCTGCTTGGGGCTGTGAGCTCATTGTTTACCGTAGCTTTGGAAAGCTCCTGCCTCCCTGCCACTATAGGCTGGCTGAGAGCAGGAGTCAGTGGTGTGTGTGTGTGTGTGTGTGTGTAATGAAGAACTCCAGCCAGCCAGCGTGGCTGGGCCTGGGCTCTTCCACAGTCAGCTGCCGTTTGAGGTGGAGAGGCCCTGGAGAGACAATCTGAGCACTGACAACATGAAATCCAAGTTGATGCAGAGGAGATGAATTTGTAAACGCTGAAGCTTACCCTCCCCCGCCCACCCCAGGGGAGGGGCAGAGAGGAGACTGTCCCTAGTCTTTCTCACCTTCTCACCTGCTGTAGTTCGTACAGTGTCCTCTGTAAATACTCGGTGGGTGGGAAGTCTCACTTCAGCAAGGCAGGGCAGTCACCTTCTGAATGGTGGACTGGGTCATCTCCTGGTATGTCATCTGCAAGGTCAGGCTACCTCTGAAGAAAGCCTCGAAGAGTGATCTCTTCGAAAGTGTGATTGGTTCCTGATAGAAAATGATGTTGATGTGGGGTTTGCTATAAGCAGGAGCAGGCAGGCAAGGAGGGGTTCCCTGACGACAGAGGAGACAGACTGGGGCCTGCAGAGAACTCTGCTTGCCTCCAAGAGTCCCCAGTTTGTGGACAGGTGGCCATGCATCCTGATGGCTGACACACAAAGGTGTTGCGGGAACATCTTGAATATATTGAATGGATTGGAGACACATGGCGACTGGAAGAAATCTCTTGAGAAACTGACACAGGATGCTAGATGTGAAGTTTCTGCACCTGATTCTGGCTTGATTGGCAATACCATGGGGACTGGATCTCAGTCCAAACACCAGGTGACCCTGGATAAGCCTCTTAATCTTTTATTCACAAGGGGAATTGCTACCTCTTCCCAACACTTTCAGCATGGATGTCAGACATATTGTCTGTAATATTGCAGATTCTGCCTGAGAAGTTAATTTTTTTTATCATATTTGGGGTGTGTTTGTGTGTGTGTAGAACTTATGGGAATTTTGTCATGGAGACTGAACTTGGGTTGCCAGGCTTAGTACCAAGTCACCTGCTGAGCCATCTCAACAGCCCATACCTGAGCAGTTCATACAGGACTTCTAAATTAGGCAATAGGAAAAAAGTGAAAAGATTTTGCCCATCTGTATTAGTTACTGTCCAGCCATTATAACAAATACCAAATAACAAAATAACAAAAAAAAGGGAAGCAGATCAAGGAAGGAAGGGTGTGTTTAGGGCTGTGGTTTGAGGATGCAGTCCTCCATGAGCAGGAAGTCACAGAGGCAGCAGCTTGAAGCAGCCAGGCACGTTTTATCTGCTGTCAGGAAGCAGAGCCAGAAGGATGCTGGTGCTCAGCTTCTTATGCAGTTGGACCATGCAGTGGAAATGTGTGTGCTACCCACGCTGAACGTGGGCCATCCCACTTACATTAACATAATCTCGATAATCCTTCAAGGACACACCCAGGGACTTCCTGTGGTAATTCTTCTGTCCAGTTGACAATTGGGAATTAGTGGTCACAGTGTCTGACACCAACTCCTTGCTCACTGAGTTCCTGGCATCTGTACACCTAGAGAACCAGGCTGTCTTCCCAGGAGAACCACTCCTTCAAGTGGTTAAGACTAGCCCACACGTCCGTGTCCTTGGCTCAAAATAACCATTTAAAATTTAAATTACTTTTGCATTTTGATTTCAAAAAGCCCTCTTACAACTCTGCAAATAAATCAAATTAATTAATTAAAACAATGGAATCTGGCAGCACTCCAAGCAACAGCAAGGTCCCTCTCCCAGATTGTGGAGCGGAGCTTGTAAATCAGAGTAACTGTGTCCTTAATTGCGGAGGATAGAGGGCCGGTGAAACCATCATCTGCTCCACGTTGTAAGTGGGGAGAGGCCAGAAGACAGGCTCAGTGGGAAGTCTGAGAGACACTCCCCAGCCTGGGTATTTGTGCTCCAGTGCTCTGGTAGGGTTTCCTAGAGGAGCAGGGTGGATAGAATGAATGTGTACTATAAAGGGAGTGTTGTTAGCTTGGTTTACAAGGTTCTGACTGAGTAGCCCACGGTGGCTGTTTGTACACTGGAGAGGTGGAGGACCAGTAGCCGCTCAGTCCATGGGTGCCTCAGTAGTCCAAGTCAGGAACTGAAGGGCTGGAGGATTCTTAGAGAAGTAGATTCTTTAATTAAAAACCAAGCAGTTGAAGGAAGAGAAAAGACACTGAGAAGGTAGAAAGTTGTTGACTGAGAGGTGCCTCGGGAGGCAGAACTGGAGGCCACTCCACCCTGCCTATGCTCCCCTCTTTACACCCACATGGTCAGGGACTTGCCTGTGGTTCACAGCCAAAATTGGAGGGAGAACCTCTCTGCTGTGATTCTCAGAAGCAGGGCCTTCAAGCCCTCTGCCCCAAGCGCCCAGTTCAGGTGACCTGGGAGGAGTCCCACACCAGCTCTAAGGCTTCATTCCTGGCTTGCAACCTGCTCAGGACTGACCAGCTCCCCAAGGCCCACCCTCTCCTCACGGCCTCCAGCAGGAGCTCTCCATCCTCGCCCCTGGCTTTGACTGACTCTTAGTGGAGCCTGGCTGACTATTTCAGGCACCAGCTCAGAAGACGCTAGAGAAAACCCATGTCCTCTGGGGCCAAGAGGCTGGTCCACATAGCACCTGAGAATAGGAAAATGATCCCCTCAGCAAGTCTCACGTTGGTCTGGGGACAGCGAGGCTGACTTCAGGCATGGCTGGATCTAGTTCTTGGACCTGCACATCTCCTGCCCTAGTGTCCTGTGGGACAGTGACACTCCCTGGCTCTCTCACAGCCAGCGGGGACTTGATTGACAGACAGACGTCTCTCTGGGGTTGTCTGACCCAGTAGGAAGCAAAGGGTGTGGCAATGTTCCCCAGTTCCATGATGTAAATACTGCCATGCCAGCGTCACTGCTCATTTCAGGCCACTGACCTCTGGACACAGGGTTGGGAAGAAATGGACACTTACTAGTCTATAGACTTTCCGTTATACAAAAGTAATCAACCTTTGGATGATAGATAATTGTAAACAAGAAGAGAATGAAGAATTTGGGGGTAACCATGGTATTTTGGCATAATTCATTTAATTATAACCTCACAATAAACTTTTAATCAATGTATCAACAACTGGCTAGCAATGGAGAAAAAAAAAATCATTGGCCCTCATGAACTAGTACCAGCTGGAACAGCACATTATTGATTCCAGAACTGGGTTCCGTGATGATTAGGCTATGATCTATTAATAATGTCTGCTAAGGCACAGAGAAGGGGATAAAGGATACATGTGCCACATATTACATGCCACACGTAGTGATTCATGCAAATAGGTTGTAAATCTTTTTGTGCTTTTTTTTGGGGGGGGGCATTCAAACAGTTTGGTGTCCCCAAAGGAGAGTGCATATTGCCCCATCCCTTGCCTGTCTCCAGTTACAAAGTTTTTGTGGTGTCTAACTCATTAATGTTGACAAAGTCCTAGTAAGAAAGGATCATGAACCACCTGGAAAACGTCCTTATTTTTGTCTTAAGGGGCCAGCACCTCCATAAATGCTGCACCATCCAGAACAGTCCATGCAGAAGGACACAGTGAGTCATCTTCTGCCTGATTTGCTTGTGTGCAGGGTGTCTGGACTGCAGGTAAGGTCAGAACTGTAGCTGAAAGCCTCATGAAGATGCTCCGCGATGGCTTTCCTGGCTCCTTTTCGTTTCTCCCAGTGGAACTGGCCAGCAGCTGAGCAGATCTAGGCTCTGACTGGTTCTCAAAGGATTGGGACGCAGCTGCCTCCATGGAAACATGAAGGAGTTAATGCTATTTCCCTGGTGCCTCAGTCTCCTAACGAGCTGTTAGCATTTGGCACAATCTGGCTCCGTGGCTGTGATCTGAGAATTTCCAGAAACTGTTTTTGGAGCTGGAAAGTCTCCCAAAGACCCAGGAAGTGGGGCTGCTGATCCCCATCCTCTAGCCCCCTGCGTATTCTGATGCCAGAGTCTATGCTGTGCTTGATTAATCTTCCCAAACTGAAAGAAAAAAGTGAGGAGGGGGAGGAAGTGCTCATTATCCCCAACAGACTTTTATTTCAGTTCTTTGCTGAGATGCACTTTTACATGTATGTAAAATGCATATATCTTCAGCATGCCACTTGGTGCATTTTTGTGTAATTCTGAAAAAAAAAATACAGGAAGTTTCTATCTCCCTACAAAGTTCTTGTCCATTCAGTAAACCCCTCACTTACTAGGCATCTGCAACCGCTTGCTACTGACTTTTCCCCTCCAGGACTTGTGTTTTGAAGCCCCAGTCTCCAGCTGGATGATGTTTAAAGTAGGGGTCCTTGTGAGAAGAGGTCACAAAGGTGAATCTCCAAAGTGTGATTCGTGTTCTTACAGAGGGAAGAACAAAAGCACACTCCTTTCCAACAAGAGGACTTTCATCTGAGGACCAGGAGGAGAACCATCATCAGGCAGTTATGCCCATTGCTTGGCCTCTAGTCCACTGCATTTTTGTTACAGCTGCCTGAACTGACTATGACACTATTATTCTTACCTTGCTTTAGTCTGGTTTATTCGTGCTTTCTTAACAAAATGCCACAGTCTAGCAGCTACAACTCAAAGGTCAAAGTTTCAGTCAGCTCAGGTTCCTCAGGACCGATCTCTCTGCATCTTGCAGATGGCTCTCTTCTCTCTCCATCCTCACATGGTATTTTGTCTTAGTTCCCTCTCTGTTGCTGGGATAAAAAACCTTAACAAAAACAGTTGAGGGAAAGAAGGGTTTGGGCTCATAGTTCCAGGGAATAGTCAGTCCACCATGTCAGGGAACGCTTGGGGACAGGAGCGTGGGTCAGATGGCCACGTTGCAGCTATAGTCAGAAGCAGAGGGAGAGGAATGAATGCTGTTGTTCAGTTTGCTTTCTCCTTTTTATATAGTCCAGGATCCCAGCCCAGGAATGACACCAGCCACAGTGGACAGGTCTTATCTCTAGTAACATAATCAAGATCTATCCTGACGGGCATGTCCAGAGGCTCAGATTCTCGGTCTAGTAGATAATTGAGAGTAACCATTGTGATAGTGCAATGAAAAGGGGTGAGTGGGAGCTTCCCAGTGTTTCTTTGAATAAGGACAATAATCCCACGGGATCAGGTACCATTCTTATGACATCGGTTACTTCAATTACTCCTTTAGAACCTGGGGTTTTGAGTTTCATTGGAGACTAGGGTTCAAAGTATGAATTTGGGAACAAACACATACCCAGTCCACAACAGGCCTCTAGTACATGAGTTAGTATCGGTGGTTCTAAAGCTTTGTGCAAATGGAAGCATGCAGTCTGTACTCTTGCATGTCAGGCAGGGTTTCTCTCTTTTTCACTCAATGGAATCATAGAGTCATCTATGCTGTTGCATGGATACAATGTCAGTAGTTCATTCTTTTAAATGGAGAGAGACTCTGGTGTGCAAACCATAGTTTGTTTATCCATTCTTCTTCTGCTGTTCATTTTGAGTTGGTTCCAGATTGTCAAAAGCCATTTATTCAGTGTTGTACACTATGTTAGCCGCCAGACTATAAAGAAATGTAAAATATGGCCCGTGAGTAATGCATGACCTTGCAAAACCACCAAGAAGGCACCAACATACAAAATAGAGTATGACTGATTTATGGAACAGAGATGAAGTCGGGACTCAGAGGGAGGCATGCTTTCAGGAGCACCAGTAAGGTCTTTTTGTAAATACTTGCACTTAGAAGATGAACAAACATAAAAACCATCAGCTTCCATGGAAAAGAAAGGAGTGCCAAGTGAAGCCGGAGCTGGCAGGTGCTAACCCTCTGCATGGCACGTCCGGGAAGCCTCATAAAGGTTTCATCGTCTATGCTCTAGGCCAAAGAGCTGCACAGTGCTGGAGAGGAGTGGAATCGTCCCCTTAGGTTGAAGCTGGCGCGGGCTTTGTTTTTGTGGTTTCTTCCAAGAGGGTGGGGAGGGAAAGGTCTGTCCTCCACAGAACAACCAGGCGCCACAGAGCTCCTGGTGGGAGGCGCTCTGGGCCAGCTCAGATAGGGGCACTCTGAGTGCCTGGGAGGCAGCTGGGTAGAGGGTATGAGTTTGGGGTTCCAGTTAGGGGTCTGGTAACTGCATATTTACCATTCTGGCCCAATGGTGTGTTGGAGTCAGCTAAATAGGATCTTTGGTACTGGGATTGGTGCCATGAAGTCAGGAGTGGGCGGATGGAACTCATAGGTGTGTCCCCGTTCCCCCCACCCGGCACCTGCCTAGGAGACTGTGCACAGCAGGTGCTGACATTCCCATCCCTGGTTCTGAGAGCTGAGGTCTTCTGTGTCTTCATAAGCCTTTGGAATCCCACTGTCCCAAATCCACTCATCATGACAGGGTCCCACCTTTCCGAGCTGCAGTCACCTAGAACCATAAAGCCAGAGTGACGTCGAGCTCACAGCCTTCAGAGGAGAGGGGTGATCAGCAAAGGTCCTGGTTTCAGGACCACATTGATCATAATCATCCATAACTGGTATCACATAAGAATTCAAGTGCAGCTTCCTCCAGCTTTAAACTTTTGTTTTTAATATTTTTTTATTGAAATGGTGAGCAATCTATAATTCCAAGATTGACTGGTTCCTTTAGCAAAAGAATGTGTAACTTTTCATGTCAGGCCTGTGGAAGGGTCATTTTCCCCTACGGATCTGTTTGTTTGGTTTGGTTTTTGAAATGGAATCTAGCTACCTAGCCCACACTAGCCAAATTCCCAATCTTCCTGCCTCTGCCTCCTGAATGCTAGGATTACAGGATGAAACCACTATACCTGCCTCAGAGCTGCATTTTCGAGAGTGCAAAGGAAGCTAAAAATGGCCAGGGAGAAGAACTGCAAAAGTCTGTGCCTTTCCAAAGATGCATAGTCCTCAGATAAATATACACATGAGTGCATAACTAAAGAGAAGTTTAAAATATTTGGAATGAGTAAGCAGTAATTGTACAAGGAAGTCAATGTCTGTTAGGATTAACAGTGAAGATCATGCAAGTTTTTGAGTTTTTTCCCTTAACTTTTAGACTTTTTCTGAAGGGAGACTCCATCCCATTATCACTTATTCCTGTGTTCCTGGGATCTTCTGGATTGGAAAACTAGAAATTTAGTATCTCAGGAATCGCAGAGTCCCAGGAAACTGTGACCCCTGGGTCAGTGTGAGGCAGAGATAAGAAGTGCAAGCAAGGGGAACACACGTGTTCTCACGTCCTGGAAGATGGGAGTCCAAGATCAAGACACCAGGCTGGCCAGCTTCCCATGAGCACCTCCCCTTGGCTTGTAGATAGCTGTCTTAGCACTGTGTCCTCACAGTGAGGTGGGAAGTATAAGAGGGAGAGAGAGGAGAGATGAGAAAGAGGGTGGGGGAAGGGGAGAAGAAGGAAAAGGAGAAAGCTGGAGAATGCACACTCTGCCTTCTCTTCTAAGAGCGCACTATTCCCACTGTGGGAGCTAGCCTCTGTGTCTCCCAGGGGTCTCCCAGAGGTCCGCCCCCAAGCACAGTCACAACAGACATTAGGGCTGAAGCACATGAAGTCTGGTGTAGCTCAGTGCACAGCAGCTGGTTACTCTAAATCCAGCCCCACTCTGTCTTCAACAAAAGTGAGGGCTGTTGTTTGAATCCCTCCTGGCTCCCAGCTCTCTCCCTCTTCATGTGTCCCTCATAAACACCTCCTGATTAGGAAGGCCTGAGTCTCACACAGCATTTGTTTTTTTTCCCTGTGTGATTCATTCTGGAACAGAAATGAGTAGAACTTGTGCATTTCTGTTTTCCAGTGAGGAGATGTTTTCGGGCTTCTAAGGAGACGAGAGTAGCAGAGTGGGATGTCTGCTTTTATGCACCAGAAATGAATCATGTCACTTCCTTACAGAATTATAGGCTCAGAAAAGAAAGGACAGGAAGAAACTGTTTTGTAGTGCAGAGCTCCGAGATGAGTAATGACTCCGGAGTGGAGAGCTGGCTTCAAGAGAGGCAGAGTGGGCTTGGCTGGGCTCTTGAAGGACAATAGACCTGCCGTGCTCATTTGTACCTGGACACTGTTCCCAAATGATCTCTTCAGTGCTCTGTCCCATTCTACAGTCTTCGAAAGAACAAGCTGATAGCCAGCCAAAGAGAAGGAAGGAAAGAGAGCACCGTGCTCATGTGGATGAGCGGTGTGTGAACTCACTCATGGCTGCAAACAAGAACTCTGAAGGTGAAGCAGCCAGTTTCCATGGAGACGGAACGCATTACTCAGAGAAAGAGGGACCAAATATTATGCAGTCTGGTGAAAGGTTAAAAAAACTATTTAAAAAGTAAAAACATTTTATTTTCTTATAAAAACAAAAAAATCCACTTTTTCAGATGAAGGATTTGATTTCAACTGATGAGTCATCAGTGTGGTTTTTTTTTTTTCCACTTAGCCAAAAAATGAGGTTTTTAAAAACATGTCTTGTGGCAAATTCTTCCATTGCTTGGCTTGCCATCCTCAGAGAAAGGCCCCATGATCGCTATGCATCTCCAGAGCCAGTGGCTGCCCGAGTTCACATGAAAGACTTCAGGAGGCAAGATTGGTAACTGTCAAGGTTCTTTGAGAAAAAGCAACCTCAATTTAATAGTCATGATCCAAAAGCAAAAAAAAAAAAAAAAAAAAAAAATGGGAAATGAAATTTAAAGCATAAATTTTAATGACCCTTGAGTGTGTTTGCAAGTGACACAGGGGACTGGAGAGGTGCTTCAGGGGACAGGTTTGCCTGACAAATACAAGGACCTGGGTTCCATCCCCAGAAGCTATGTGAAGAACAAAGCTGGGCATGGTAGTGTCACGTGTAATCCCAGCAGTGAGGAAGTGTAGACAGGAGGGTCTCTGGAGCTCACTGGACACCCAGCCTAGCCTACTTGGCAAGTTTCAGGCAGGTGAGAGACTGTCTCAATCCATCAACCAATCAATCAACTAAAAAGGTGAACAGTGCCTGAGAAATGACCCCAAAGGTTATCCTCCAGCCTCTACATGAACAGGCTCAAATGCACCCCATCCCCCATCAAAAAAGACACACTGAGTGCACGTCTGTAATCCCAGCACTTGGAAAGCTGAGGCAGAAGGATCTCAGTTTTGAAGCTAGCCTGGGCTATATGGTGATACCATCTCTTAAACAAAAGACACAGCAATTGTCAGAAAGATAAAAGAACCAAGGGAGCTTGGTGCTCTTGATTGTGTGGACATCATAGTCCTACTGTCAAGAAATCTCTTCTGCATGAAAGGAGGCGGGGGAGGGGGGGGCCGGGACTTCTGTGACTGCCTGAATGAGCATCACGTGATAGCACAAGTGTCAGATTTTCAACCGTATAATTAGAAAAGGTCTTTGGTTTGTGCTGGGATACTCGCTCTGGAAGTCATAACAAGTCTGACACATAAGAGCTGCCATGCTGGAGAACCTACAAGGATAGAGAGCAAGATCAACACACACACACACACACACACACACACACACACACACACAGAGAGAGAGAGAGAGAGGGGGGGGGGAGAAGCTATTCTAGCCTCAGCTAGGAAACTTCTCAAAGTACCAAACATGCAAATGAGGAAAGTTTTGAGGTGATGCCCCACCTAGCCACGGCCTACTATAAGATACCTGAAAGACCCCAGTCAACAACCAGCACCACTTTGAGCTGGTCTGCTATACAGCAGTAGATAACCTGCAGACCAAATGTATGTTGGTTAAGCATGATGTGACATGATAATACTTTAAGGGCCCCCACTGGACACTTTGAAGTTGTTACAAGTTTTTTTTTTTATTATTATTATTATAAACCTTGATCAGTGTTTGCAGGTACATGGGCTTCCTTATAGTTATTCCTATAGTCAAGCACCTTCTAAGCCTGGACCCACTATCTAGAATGTTCCTTTTGCTCACCACTCCTTCCCTTGACCCCTTCATCTTGTTAACTCTTACCCACTCTTCAGTACCCTACTAGTAAAACACTTGTGGGCTCCTTCTCTTGAGGTCTTAACTTTCTCATAGACACTTGTAAGATAATTTCTCAAAATCACCATAGACATACTCTTTGATCCTACGTACTGTTCTCAACTTGGCCACTGTCTTATCAACTTTGAGACTTTGTGAGTGAATTATTGATAGATTACGGCAGAAGTGATATTGTGTGACTGAGTCTAGATCACAAAGAGATCTGACTTGTATCACACTCCCCAGGACACCTACTCTAGGAACTCAGCCACCACATTGTTGGGAAGTTCAGGTTCAGAAAGGGGCCACAGATGTTCCATAAGAAAGCTCCCACAGACCCAGCAGACAGCCATTATCAATTACCAGACAAGTGAGATCATCCTCAATTGAGTCCAGTGACTAGCTATATGGTACTCCAGCCACTGTCCTACAGAGAGGGATGAGCTGTCCCTCCCAAGTGATCCTCAATATTATGTGGTTTTAGTGGCATTGTTTTAAGGCTAAATTTAAGGGGTGCTGGGGAGATGGCTCTGAGGGATTATAGAGTGATGTAATCTTAGTAGTGGAGGGTGCAGAAGGGTAAAGGGACAAATTCTTGGGGCTTATTGGTCAGCCAGCCTGGCTTTGGGTTCAGTGGGAAACTGTCTCAAAAAACCATGAAGTAGAAAACAATAGATGAAGACACGTGCATACATGTGCACAACCAGCTGCATGCTCACATGCATATAAACAAGACTAGTTTACTTAAAATAACTAATAAAATATAAATTCTACGCAAATAGTTGTCATAGTATATTGTTTATGGAACAACAACAAAGGGAAAATGTATACATATTCAGTACAGATGTAGTTTGTCACTGAATGTTAAAAATCATCTATCTATCATCTATCTGTCTGTCTATCAGTCTGTCTATCTGTCTTTCTACCTATGTGTACACATGCTGCAGAGTACACGAGGAGGTCAAAGGGCAGCTTGGGGAATAGGTTCTCTCCTTCTACCACGCAGGTTCTGAGGATTGAGTGTGTTCTAGACCAGCCTGAACTGGAATATGAGACCTGTCCCATGTGGACTGGAGAGAGGGCTCATCACTGACTGCTTTGCCAGAGGACCCAAACTCAATTCCCAGAACCCACAGAGTGGCTAACAACATCTGCAGCTCCAGTTTCAGGGGAGTTAACACCCTCTATGGCTTCTGTGGGTACTAAATGTACATGGTATACTTACATGCAAGCAAAACACACATACACATAAAATAAAAAAATTTAAAGCAGTGAGAGAGACAAAGAAAAGGAAACATGAGGGAAGAAATTCTACATTGTAAGACATCTGTGGAGTTTGAAAACTGGGTGGCAGTTTGTTTTGCATTTGCCAACCAATGCCGCACACCTGTTGTAACTGTATTAGTTTGGCCATATCCAAACACTCCTAAGTATTCACAACACTATCACAACAAAAGTCTTTCATCGGCTTTTGGCACCTGTTGGATCCGTTAAGTTCTTAGTTCCAGAAACTTCCCTTATTTATGCATTTCTAAGGGATATAAGTATAATTGCAAATACAAACAAAATGACCCTCAGGGTGGTGATTCTTCTGGGAGGGGAAGTTAAACTTTGCAGAGGAAAACATGTTGTCTCAAGGAGCTGATAAGTGCTATTGCAAAACACTCAACTATTATTTTTCAAGAACATGTGGGAGACTGAGGCCCCAGGGGGGAGGCGGGAGGCTACCACAGTGCCCATCCTTCCAAAAGGAAACAAGTTCTGAAGAAAGGAGAAGAACAGAACAAAATACCAATTTATCAATTTGCAAACTCCAGACAGAACTAGGTCCTGAGCAACCAGTTTGGCTGAAAGAGAATGGATGCGGGGCCAAGAGCGGCTAACGACCTGTGGGGAGGAGGAGGGTCTGCAGGCTGAGTAAACAACCACGGATGGCTGTGGTGGGGCCTTCAGAGATCTTTCCATACGATGAACAAATCAAGTGCCTCTTCTAAGAAATAGGACAGAGTTTGATAAATATCCTTCTCCTGAGAGTAAAAATAAAGCTCATCTTAGAAACCGGAGCCACTCAAATTGCACAGAATCTCCCCGAGTCTCACACACACACACACACACACACACACGCACACGCACACGCACACGCACACGCACACACGCACACGCACACGCACACGCACACGCACGCGCACGCGCACGCACGCGCACGCGCACGCGCACGCACACACACACGCACACGCACACGCACACGCACACGCACACGCACACGCACGCACACACACACGGAGGTTTCTTCTGTGAGTTCACCTCTGTCTTGGAATCTGGGTCACGGTACACCGGCTGGCATTCCTGACTGGTGTAAGAGCAGGAAGCCTGCTCGGCTGAGCTCTCCCTGACATCCAGGACCTGTGCTCCAGTCTCCCTTCTGTCGCTGTGATAAACACCCTGACCAAAAAGCAACACAGGGGTAGGGCGTACTTGGCTTACAAGTCCAGGTTACCGTTCATTTCTACAAGGTCAAGGTGAGAATTTAAAAAGTCAGATCCACCATCCAGAGCAGAGAGAGACTGAATGCATGGATCCTTATCTTCGCTTGCTTTCTGCTTCCAGCAAGGTTACTCCTTTGTTACACTGCCCAGAGCCCCCATACTCTGGGGAATGCTGCCTCCCACAGTGGGCAGGCAGCTCTTCTTTAATCAAGCAACAATTAAGACTATCCCCACAGGCCAGGCCAATTTAGACAGTTGTTCAGTTGAGGCTCTCCTCTCAGACAGCTCTAGGCTGAGTCAAAGTGACAGTGATGGCTGACCAGGACCCTGGCGCTCAGTAAATATCTGAGGAATTGAATCCTTGAGAATACTCTGTCTTCTTTTTGGAAGACAGAGTATTTAAAACAAAACAACAGAGTCAGTCAGTGAGTCTTATTTTGGTCTCTTATGTTCTCGGTGGAAAACAAAACCACCAAGAAGGTTAGAGGACTAGGACATGGCCTGTGGAAGGTTTGGTGTCACCACCGAGAACAGAATGTAATCTGGAGTTTGGGGCCAAGGGACAATTGTCAGGTTGGCTAGTTAGAAGGTACAAGTGAGGATTATTTTTTCTGGATATAATGTGTGTTCTCTGTAGTCAAAGAATGTAAAACCCAGCTTGGGAAAGGCAGATTGTAAGCATACAAAGAGTCACAGCAAATAGAACACTGACCAGCAGCTTTAAACAATGACAACAATAACACAGTAAAGAACAGGAAGTCACAGGGTTAAACTGCCCTGAAAAATACAGAAAGAAATATTTCAATTGACTGAGTGTCAAGACATTGATGCGCATTGACAAAGACGCTCTGTTGGGCACAGTGGCCCAGGCTGCCGTCCCAGCCATTCAAGAGGCAAAGGGAAAGAGTAAGATCTGCCAGTGTGACAGTGAGATCACAGCCAGCCTGGGCAACAGTAAGACCCCATCTGAAAATAAAAGTTGAAAGTGGGAGAGGTTTCTGGGGGGAGAGGTCAGTGATAGAGCACTTTGCAAGACCACAAGTTTCAGTCCCCAGCAAGTGCTTGCACACACACACATACACACAGAGTGGGTTGGGGATGGCACTCTGATCTTGGCCTAAATTTCATGTCTGGCTCCTCTGAACCCTCTCCTCAAACAGGATCTGGCCTTGACCTATAAAACTGTAGTCGCTTCTCAGCCTTTGGATCATTTCTCCCACTGGCCGTGCTAAGAGCCTGGAACATAACAAGTGTTTAACAGCTTGGGGTCACATCCCTAAGATGACAACCCCAGGCCTCTTGAGTTCTTGCCAAGAAAGCTCAGTGCTGTTGAAAGAATTTACTATTTGTCCTAAAATCCATCAGTTCCCGCCCTCCCTCTCCTTGAAAAGCTTACTTAATAAACAAAATACTTCATCGTCGTAAATCACTTCGGTGTCCCTTTATGGCATGTCTTGTACATCTCAGAAATGTCTTTCCCAAGGAACCAGGAACCATTGTAAACACCAAATGAGATGGGGCTCCTGCCCCCCATCTCCTAGGCTCTGTGGAGGAGTGGGAACCCACCGTTAGTGAGCTTCAGTTGGCAGATGTGAGAGGCAGAATCACACCAATGCCCTTCCTCAGAACTCTTGCTTTAGCTCACCCAGAATTTTGATGGAGAACACCCCTTCTGCCCTGTGTTTTGGTAGAGCTAGCTCAGGCTATCTCCACGATGGCATTTCCTAAGCCCCATCCTGGCCAATTTGTCAGGCCTTGGTACATATCTCTTTTTTTTTTAAGATTTATTTATTTATTGTGTATACAGAAGAGGGCACCAGATCTCATTACAGATGGTTGTGAGCCACCATGCGGGTGCTGGGAATTGAACTCGAGACCTCTGGAAGAGCAGTCAGTGCTCTTAACCTCTGAGCCATCTCTCCAGCCCCAGTACATATCTCTTAAGGAGCTTCTTGAATGTAAGAAAAAGTAGAGATGACCCATTTGGTACCCAGTGTACAGACATGTGGCTCTCCCAGCCTTCCTCTGACTTCCTTCTGAGGGAACTTGAAACACAATTTCTTTTGAGCCTCAGTTTTCCATTCTAGAGTTCAAACTCTCTTCAAGCCCTGCTGTGGCTTCCAGGGCCCCCAGATTTCTGAATGAGCAGAGAGCCTGTCTAGCTAACCCCATAAGTGATGTTGAAATGTCCGTGGTCTGAATGCTCCAATGATGCTCCGATGTATGAGGCGCACTTCACTGGGCACCCAGAAAGAGCTCTCACCTTGCCCATGTGGTCAGAATCCCCCAGAAACCAGAAGCACACAAGACTGCCAGAGAGCCTAACTTTGTGACTCAGAATATGCCATCTGCGAAACAGCTTTTAATTGAAGCGCCAAGAGGCAGAAGCTGGCTGGAAAAAATCGAGCAAGTTGATTCAGTAGGATTATCATTGCTAAAAGAGGGTTTTCTGTGTTTAATTAGTTGGAAGCCATTTTGTCACAGTTGGATTATTTGGATGCGAGTTGTTTTGGTTTCCTGCTCAGTCCCCCTTCCCCCACATTTGGGCCTCACTGAATCTTTGGTTAACACCAGCCTCTAGCCTTTCCCACCCACCCTAAGCTACACTGTCCATCTTCTGAGGCATCCAGACTCCCAGAAGCCTTTTTGACACCATTCTGGATTCAGGTGAGAGACTTTAGACTGGTGGAGGAGCCAAGTGTCGTCTGCTCTCAAATCCGCCCTCTTAGTCAATCAGTGTGTGCTCAGAATGATCCATCCCTGGCCACATGAACTTACTCGAGAGTCCCTGGACAGGCATGAGTCGGGAAGTCAGCACCAAACAGTGGAAACCCAGTTATTATGGGGGTGGGATAAGGTGGGGTGGGAGGATGGGGGGTGTAGGGTGTGGTATTAATTTTTCTGTCTGGGACTCCGGGGAATTCCAGGAACCTAGCCAGCTCCATCTGCTCCTGCTGAAGGTAGCTGAAAGAGTTAGCATCTAGCTAGTGGCTGCTTTCCAGTGGGAATTTAAACTACTGTGATTCCTCATCTGTCCTCAGGGCTCACAATATGAGATTTCAGGTATATAGTCAGGAAGCAGGCTCGGTATGAGAACCCAAGGCACGTGTTTGTAGCAAATGAACATGCTGTTCAAAATTCTTCTAAGTTTCCAACTGTGTGAAATAGTTCAAGTAACATATTCATTTTACACGTTTGGTTTACCCAAACATACCAAGTATCAAGAAGCACTGAAGAATCCTTCTATACTAACACCAATTTCTACAACCATCAAGTGAAGTCCACTCTTGGTTCCACACCTTTATGGGTCCTGGCCCTGGATCCCCATACTATGTCCACAAACTTTACAGTTGGGCACACCGAGGCTCAAGTGTCAGTGGAGGAAGAATGATTTGACATAGTTATTCTCAAAAGATAGGATTCTCAAGCTGAGGAAAGGGACAGACATAGTATATCATAGTCTGTGGAAAAAGCATGGCCTATTATGCTCTATTACCTTTTAAATTTTAAAAACTTACTTTTTAGTTAGCATACAAAATAATATTTTATATGACATTTCATATACTCATAACATTGCACCTTGCTCATATTTGCCCTCCTCTCTCTCCTGCCCCCATGCACTACTAATACCTAACTTGTATGTAGAGCATGAAAACCATAGATACTGTTTTCATGATATAAGGGACAGAAGTCAAAGTCAGGGAAGAGCTTCATCAAAGCAGAAGTCAAGGAATATGCAAAGTGTCTCACTCTGTGAGATTTCAACTTATTGGAACGGAGCTACAGGCTGTAATAGGTTATAAAATGCAGGGCTGGAATGTGCCCAGGTCCTTTTCCTCCTTCACCCCGGTTAGTTACTTTACTATGCTGTGATGAAACACCACAACCAACTCACTTTATAGAAGGAAGGACTTTGGGGGACTATGGTTCTAGAGAGTTAAGAGTCCATTCCCATGAGTGTGGGGAAGCATGGCCCAGCTGAGAGCTTATATCTCAAACTGCAAGCAGGAAGCAGAGACAGTCCGTAGGAAATGGCAGAAGGAAGGCTTTGAAACTTCCGAGCGTGCCCCCAGGGACACACTTCCACCAGAAATGCCTAAACCTACCCAAATAGTCCCACCAATCATGGACCAAGTATTCAAACATTTGAGCCTATGGGGGACATGCTCATTTAAACAATCACAACTACACAGGTCAACCCTAGCCCTGGGACCTGAAGGCCATAACTAGTTTCCATTATAGTGTCTAGTTCTCTATAACTAGGAGGCTTCAGTAACTGTCTGGAGAAGTGGCCTTTCTTGTTGTTTTAGTTAAAACATGAAGTTGTTCATAAGCATCCAGAGTGTGGCATTCCCAAATTGGAAAAAGACATAAAATAAGCAATTCTCACGCTTTTCGAACTCTGTTCCTTGGAATCTCATGGGTACATAAAAAGTTGAGCAAGTGCTGCTCAGCCTTAAACCTGTCCCAGGAAGTTCTCTATTGTGTTTGATAGATTTTGTTGTAAAATTCCACTATCATTTTTTAAAGCATTTTGCTGCTGGAAAATCATTAGCAATTATCTCTTTTCATGGGGAACATCTGAGAGGATAGACAGGAGCTATGGCTTGCCCTCATCATACAACAGGATAGATTGATGGGACCAGAGCCACCATATCCTGCCTTCTATGGATAGCTGTCGGATCAGGATCTGTAGACAGTCCTCATTTTAAGAAAAACACCTTTTGGAGGGGCTGTCCATAGAAGCTCTTCAATCCCAAGACAACTCAAGTAACTTTTCAGCTATTTGTTCTGCAACAGTTCCTAGGGGTGAGAGGTGCTGTAGTCTATGAAAATGTCCCTGTGGTTTCTGGGCTGCTGGTGAGACACACTGGCATGCTACAGCATCCAGCTCCTGCCAGAAGGTCAACTCTACTATGCTGAGTTTATCCTCTCCCACAACTAACACCAAAGAAGGAGACTATGGACATACAGCACCATTAAAGACCATCAGAGGAACTTCACTCTGGGTGCCTGGGAGGACCACTACTAAGGAAGCCACTGTTGAGGACATGGTGCCATGATCAGAGTGTGGGGTAGTGGGTTCTTCTTGGTGGAACTCAGGCACACTTGAACTGTGGCCCTTGTAGCACAACATCAGAGATTGTCGGTGGGCTGAATTCTATAGTCTGAGAAATTTTGTTTAGTTTGAGTGGCGCTTGAACAGCTTTTAAGTCACTAACATTTCCAAGATGGGATATGTGACATTAAAAGCGAGGGATGGCTAGCCACACTGGGATGGATCAGCAGCAAAGCATTTTGTTAGCATCAGCTGGAAGCCAGAACTTTGAATTGATCATACATGCTCTCATTGGCTCCTGTCCCTGCCACTCCCTATTGGCTGGCATTCAGCCAGCTTCATTGGTTCATTTAATCCCTGCGATCAGGTAGCCATCTGAACTGTGACTTAATACTCCCTGATGGAGCTTCCAAGAAGGATTCTCATATATTATCAGAACAGTCCACAGTGCTTCCCTGCAGTTCTGCTCCAGACGTCCTGGTTCCTGGGTATCATTGAAATTCAGTATTTTCATTTTAAACCGGTGGCCCAGCGATACTGGTGCATTTATGACCCTGTTTAAGAAATATTACCTGTAGGTAATGGTAGCTCACACCAGTAAATCCGAGCTCCCCGAAGGCTAAGACAGAAGGATCACAGGTCAAGTCCAGCCTGGGTGACATAATAAGACGCTGTTTCTGAAATAACAAAACAAAACAGCTATGTATAGAGTCAAGGCTCTTGGTACTGAGTGCAGATTTGAATCAAGAGAGTGAAACTTTATACTAATACTCAGCTTTTATTCCAAACTAATTGAACCAGAGAACACTGGAGGATTGAGCAAGTTTATTACTTACTCATTTATTTTGAAACATTTGTTTTGAAACAGTTCAAATCTTCATAAAACTAGGGAGGTGAATGAGAGGTTGGGAAAGCCCCTTGGTGCTCTACAAACTGGAATCTTATAAACCACTTATCTTGTTTGCCAACAAAGAACATTTTCCTCTCCCTGCACTCTCTCTCTCTTATTACATATGCACACACATACGCGCGCACGCGCACGCGCGTACACACACACACACACACACACACACACACACACACGCATGCACACACATATTTCAACCTACAGCTGGGTGGTGGTGGCACATGCCTTTATTCCCAGCACTCGGGAGGCAGAGCCAGGTGGAACTCTGTGAGTTCAAGGCCAGCCTGGTCTACAGAGGGAGATCCAGGACAGGTTCAAATACTACACACAGAGAAACCCTGTCTTGAAGCACGCCTACCAAAAAAAAATTTCAACATACTCCTCATACATATATCACAGAATATAGAATGTTCTCTGATACAACCACACAGCATTGTCAAGTCTGAGAACATCTGTTTCCTCATGATTAGATTTAGTTACATATTTATAGAGAAACTCCAATTAGTTGCTTTGTATGATGTCATGTTCCTTTCATTGCATACGATCAGGAGGAGAAAACAAACTGTCTCAGTTAGGGTTTTATTGCTTTGAAGAGACACTGTGACCACGACATCTTATAAAGGAAAACATTTGATGGGGGCTGGTTTACAGTTCAGAGGTTCAGTCCATTATCATCATGACCAGGAGCATGGCAGCGTGCAGGCGGATGTGGTGCTGGAGGAGCTGAGAGTCCTACATCTTGTAGACAATAGGAAGTTGACTGTCACACTGAGGGAGGCTTGAGCAAAGGATACCTCAAAGCCCATCTCAGACAGGACTGTTGATGGTTGGGCCTGTGACTTCAGTTGGGGTTACTATTGCTGTGATGAAACACCATGACCAAAGGTATATTGAGGAGGAAAGGGTTTATTTCACTCACAGTTCCATATAACAGTTTATCATCAAAAGCAGTAAGGGAAGGAACCTGGAGCCAGGAGTTTATGCAGAGGCCATGGACAGGTGCTGCTTACTGGTTTGTTCCCCATGGCTTGCTCAGCCTTTTTTCTTATAAAACCCAGGACCACAGCCCAGAGATGTCCCCACTCACCATGGGCTGGGCCCTCCTCTATTGATCACTAATTTAAAAATTCCCCTCAGGCCTGCCTACAGCCCAATCCTATGGAGGCATTTTCTCAGTTGAGGTTCCCTTCTCTTTGATGACTCTAGCTTGTGTCAAGCTGACATAAAACTATCCAGCACAGCCTGAGTATATAAAAAGGACACATGGAGCTGAGTCCATCAATGCTTAGGTAAACCTGAGGTGGGGGAGATCTAGAGAAGGGGAAAATAGGTCAGAAAGAGAATGGTAAGGGCATTGTCTCCCCATCTAAGGGCATTAGATGAGATGGAACCATGATTCACTAGTGAGCACCCTATTTCAGAGGGCACCACTGCCATTGCTGGGGTGTTCAGGAAGGGCTGGATGGAAACTTTCTGGGCCAATGGGTAGAGGGAGGTTCATAAGAAGGTAGAGAAGACTACACAGAAATTACAGAGGTACACGGCCATGTGTTGTTTCTTAGGAGCACAGAGACAGCGTTGGCCATCACACAACCCCAAGCTCACACCAGGCAAAGGCCTTCATAGTTAGTTGCATCGCGGGCCACAGGCCCGCACCTCTCCCTGTATCTATGTCTTTTGTTGTGTAACTAAAGCATCCTCCCACGCCTACCTTTGGTTCAGCCTGTCTGATAGAATGAGCAAGAAGGTACATGTGTGATGAAAGCCTGTCTCACCAAGGCTGGAGGGTGTAAGTCCTGCACGTTCGAAAGAAACCTTTGGCTCCTCATGGTCTCCTCAGTCTGAATAGAAAGCTCCAAGCCTTCAGGGTCTCCTGCTTGACCAAGTGTCCCTGCTTATCTAGGGCTCTAGGCCATTCCAGATGGTCTAAGTTAACAATGTGATTTACAGTGGGGCCTTGGACTCTGTGTTATCAACCTGATTCAGAAGGGCTTATCTATTGTTGTGAAGAGACACATGACCTTGGCAACTCTTATAAAAGAAAGCATTTAGTTGAGGGATGGCTTACAGAGTCAGAGGCTTAGTCCACCATCATCATGGTAGAAAGCATGGAAACAGGCAGACACGATGCTGGAGAAGGAGCTGAGGGCTACATTCTGGAATGCAGACTAAGAGAGAGACTCTGGATGTGGCACAGGCTTTTAAAACCTTAGAGCCCACTCCCAGTGACACACTTCCTCCAAGGCCACACCTACTAATCCTTTCAAACGGTGCCACTTCCTGTCGACCAAGCATTCAAATCCATTAGGTTTTGGGGGTCATTTTTTATTCAAACCACCACAGTACTTGAAAGTGAGGTCAACTGCATGACTGTGTAACCAACTCAGGGCTTGGGTGAGCTTACCTAGCTGGTTAGGGAGAAATGGTTTACTTGGCTCATGGCTTGAGGAGTCACAGTGCACGATGCTGGGGAAGAAGCAGCAGTAAGTCTGGCTGCAGGAGCACGAGGCTACCTGCTCACATACCAGCAGACAGGAAGCAGAGAAAGGAAGATCCTGTCAGTCAGCTAGCTTTCTCCTTTCCCTTATTCAATACAGGACTCCAGCCCACTGGATGATGCCACTCACTTTCAGGGCAGGTCTTCTTACACTCTGGCACTCTGGAATGCCTTCCTGAAACTTCCAAAGGTGTGCCACATTAAGGCACTAGATATTTCTGTGTTTCTTTCTTTCTTTTCTTTTCTTTTTGTTTTTTTGTTTTGCTTTGTTTTTTCAAGACATGGTTTCTCTGCATCTGTCCTGGAACTCACTCTGTAGCCCAGGCTGGCCTCGAACTCATAGAGATCTGCCTGCCTCTGCCTCCTGAATGCTGGGATTAAAGTCGGCAATCAGAGTTAACCATCGCACTATGTGTGCTGCCACACATCATGGCTGGGAGGGCCAAGCACCACAAGGGCAGCTGGAAGCTTGCCTCGAACGTCTCCCTGGCTGTGCATCTGGTTCCCATTGCTGCCTTCATCCGTTTTTCTTCTCTGAATGTAGTTGTGAGCCTAACATCTTTGTTGACTCTGAGACCTTCTTGCAAACACTGAGCCCACAGAGGGCTTAGAGGCCTGTGAACTGCAGACAGTGTGCCTTGACTTCCCAGAAATGAAGAACTGTACCTTGCAACTCTAAGCCACACAAACCCTTTCTTCACTAACTTGCTTTTGGTCACGACTCCTGTCTCAGTGAACCATATCCCCAGACCAGGAACCAAAACAGTCTCTCCTCCATCCAGCCGCCTCTGTCAGATATTCGCTCACAAAGCTGAGAGAAGTAACTAATACGGCTCCGTTTTCAAAAGGCATAGAAACCACACAAGGCAAAAGGCAGGAGCCTGGAGCTAGTGAACTCCGGCCTCAGAAATTCCACGGGGAAATCAGGGGCCTGGCTAAGCTGTCCTTCAGTCCTCCATCCAATGCTGTCTGCTCCACCCTGCTGTCTGTACACCAAAGCTCTTGTTTATGGCCACCACATCTGAAGGGCACATTCTTAAAGATTTTCCCACCCATTCCTGGCTGGCACTGGCTATTCTGTCCAGGTAAACCTCCTCATGAACTCAGCTCCCTGACACAAAAGTGGAGAGACTTCTGCAGAAGAAAATCCATGTTCAGTTGGCACTGTGGAGACAGATGGCCTGGTGGCTCAAGTGTGTGAGTGGCCTGGAGGTACGGTTGCCTTTGACAGGTGTACAGATGGGTGGAAACACAGGGCCCAGGGAGGGGTATAGGGTTCTGTTCACTCTAGACCGGACCCAGGGTTTGCACCTTCCCTGCCAAAGAAAAGCCTTGGCTGAACATCTGACGGACACCAGCAGAGACTCCATTGGAGGTCCCCAACTCTACCCATGAGGTCCAGAATGCCTCCCCGCAACCATTTAGGTTCAAATTGCTGAATCACTCTCTAAGGTCTGGCCCCCATGGTCCTTTCTTCCAGGTTCCATGAATGTATCCCTCTTGATTGGCATCTTGAATTGACTGAGACACCTGAGAGATTGGTAACTGTCCAGGTATGTCTATGAGAATGTTTGTAGAGACAATTGGCATATGGCCCTGCAAATGAAGAAGGAAGATGCTCCCTGAATACAGGTGGCAGTGTCCCATAGACAGGGACCTGAGTGGGAATAAAACTGAAGAAGAAAGAAGCTGAGAATGCAGGGCCCCCTCCTCTCCTCCCCTCCCTTCTGCTCTCTCTCCCCACTCCTTCCTGGCGGCCATTTGGAAAGAGCCCTGTTCCACTGTACCCTTCCACCCTGGTACTCCTCTTCACCATAGGCCCAGAAACAATGAAGTCAGCCAACCATGACCTCTAACCTCCGAAACCATGAGCCAGAGTCATTTTTCCTAGTTGTCTTTATCATCTGATGACCCAGCATCTCTGTCCTTGCCCTCACCTTGACTCTTTCTTGACAAATGCTAGCTGGAGGATTTCCTCTGCCTTGTTAAACTATTGTAGAGAATAGAGGCTCATGGTGACCCCAGTGGCTATGAGAGGGATGTAAACAAAGATGCTTGAAGATCAGAGGAAACTTAAACCCTCCTGTTTTCATCTCTTCCAACAGAGGTTAAGGAACGGCTAAATTCCCCACCCTCGCCCCATCTGTCCTGGTTAGTTTTGTTGTCAACGTGACACACTTGGGAACAGGGGACCCCAGCTGAAGGATCGCCTCCATCAGATGGCCTGTGGGCATGGCGGTGGGGGATTTCTTTGTTTCCTGATTGATGTAGGAGGGCCCGGCCCACTGTGGGAGGCGCTCTGGCTGGGCAGAGAGGCCTGCACTGTACAGGAGGAGCAGTTGAAGGTGACCTGGAAACAAGCCATAGGCAGCACTCATCCACTGGTTTCTGCTTTACCTTCCTGCCTCGACTTCCCTCCACGATGGACCGTAACTTGTAAGCCGAATCAACCTTTCCTTCCCTCCGTTTGCTTTTGGTCGGTGTATTATCACAGCAGCAGTGAAGCATCTAGATCATCTTTTTTGACCCTGCAACATTGAGAAAGCCTTTCTCTGCCTTGCAGCCATCGCTTCCTCCCAGCCATTGACACGGTGGCCCATGGCCTACCGTGAGGGAAACTTTGTTGGGAGAAACTGTAGGGAGGCGATTCTCTATTTACTAATATTAAGTGAATAGAAACTAAACTCAGGAATCTCTTGCATTTCTCAAGCCTTAGGGAGCTCTGTGAGTGCAGGAGCTTACACCCTCACAGGCTCAGTGGGAGACCATGGGCTCTGGGGACACACAAATGGAGCCACGCTTACCAGCTCTTACCCAGGCTTGCTCATCTGAGGTCTCCATTCTTCTGAGTGGCAGTCTCTCCTGGGAGCACATACAAAGAGAGTGTCTCAGATACATGAGAGCCTTTCAACAATAACAATTTTTAAAAAGGAAACACCCAAAGAGGATATGGTCAGAAGGTAGCCTGTAGCTAGAGTTTTCCTGCCTGGCCCACAGTCAGGACAAATCTCTCTCACCCGCTAGTCCCACAGCCGTTCAGACCCAACCAAGTAAACACAGAGACTTATATTGCTTACAAACTGTATGGCCATGGCAGGCTGGAAGCCCAAGGGCCAGCTAGCTTGAATTATGCAGTGGTAAGTAGCAATATATCTGTTTCAAACAAGGTGGAAAGTGATGGCCAAGGTTGTACTCTGACTTCCACTCATATGACTTGGCATATGCCTTCACACACACATACACACACACACACACACACACACACACACACACACATGCACGCACGCATGCGCGCACACACACACACGCATGCACACACACCACGTAATTATCAAACATACATAAAGATAAAAAAATTATTTACAAATGAAGATTTTTGAGGCTGGCACGTGCATTTAATCCCAGCACTCAGAAGGCAGAGGCAGGCAGATCTCTGTGAGTTTGAGGCCAGCATGATCTACAGAGCTAGTTCCAGGACAGCCAAGGAGACACAGAGAAACCCTGTCTTGAATAAATAAATAAATGAATAAATAAATAAATAAATGATATTTTAATTGTTTAAGCCACTAGTCTGTGATTTTTGTTACTGGAGCCCCCAAAATAAATACACAAAGACTCCTATGTGCTCCTATGCGTGATCCTCATCTTCAAGAAGGGGCCACCAACCTGGGACAGCTTGACCTGTTTTCTGGGCAACAGAGGCTTGAGTGCCAAGGGCAAAGGCCATGAGGGCTGGAAAATTTCCCTTGTGGAACCTCTTTCCAGTGCGCCCTTGAAGATTTGTTTTGGTCCCTGGCTGCAGAGGCAGAAGAGCTGCTGAGAGGGTCCTGTGGAGACCCTGTACAACTTCACTGGGTTCCTCAGCCTTGAGATCCCACCACCTTTTGGCAGTCTGGGTCCCAGTGTTTGAGTAGTGTCGGGGACATCAGCCCCTAATGTGGGTTTATATAAACATAGCTTTAGCTGAGCTCAGCTGGCTACAACCTGAGTGGCTTTTCCTGGAAAGATTTGGGGCAGTAGTTCTTAAACTCTGGCATGCCTCAAAATCACCTGGCAGGCTTACTCAAGTGCAGATGGCAGGGCCACCCCCATATTCCCATTCAGAGGTCTGGGTAGAGCCCAAGAATGTTGCATTTCTAACAAGCTGCCATGTGATACTGATGCTGCAGTGGCCCAGTGACGCTGATGCCACCAGTCCAGACACTGATTGGGCAAAAGGAAGCAGTATTCTAGGAAAAGTACCTAAAATATCCAAACAATGTAGGAGACCCAGCTAGAGCTGGGATTAAAAAGTGACAGGAATGTGTGATTTGGCCAAAAGTGTTCAGTGTGTGCTGAAGGAAGCCTGGCGGTAGTTACATAAGCCACAGGGCAGGGGATAGAAATGGGTGCAAAGACCTTCGAAGGTCGGATTTCAGAGCCTAGGTTCAGCAGCACAGGAATGGCTGCAAAGGGCAGTGGATGGACAGAGGCTCATCCTCGTGTCTACAGGCGCTGCTGGAGGCTCCGCCACTTCCAAGGCTGTCACTGGGCCGGCAGCAATGCCGGGGAGGAGCCACATGGAAGGCTTGGACAAGCACTGTGGGAGCATCTGGTACCTGTGGAGGCCAGAAGATAGCATCCTAGTCCCTGGAACTGGAGTTACGTATGGTTGTAAGCTGCCATGTGAGTGCCAGGAATCATACGAGGGTCCTTCACAAGTGTTCCAAACCACTGAGCCATCTTGCCAGCCCATTCTGTTGTCAATAACTACATTCCATGGACATTTATCCCTAAGTTCCAGCCTTGGCCTTGGAGGGGAGGGAGAAAATATTATTGCTCCATTCTTCCAAATCAGGGGATGCCTATGTCAGCAGTGCAAAAGAGAACAAGAGACTGAACTGATCTCATAACTCAAACCCTTCACCAATAGCATAGATCTGTTCATGAAGAAATGCTCTCAAAGATGGGAAGACACATTCAAACCTCAGAAGGGGGCCACAAAAATTGAAAACCTTTATAGAGATTTTCATGGGTAGAAGATCACATGAGTTGTGATAGTGACATACCTTCTGAAAAACTTCACAGCCAACCACGTTTGATGCCAGCTGGCTTAAATATCGGAGATGATTTGGCAGCTCTAGGTTGTCCATTCTGTTTAATGCTCTGTGATGGTTAGTGTCAACGTGACACAGTCAACCTTGGAAGAAAGAGAGTCTCAATCAGGGATTGTCTGCCTTGACTTGGCCTGAGGATGTGTGTTGTGTAAGAGTTTCATCTGAGATGGAAATATCCCACCCTACAAGGAAGCTCCTTGAGCAGGAAAGTAAACAAGTCAAAATAGCTGCAGGAAGTTCCTGAAATTGACCAGACTCACTAGACCCATCTCTGCCAGAGTAAGCATAAAAGCTGAGAGTCGCTCTCACACAAGCTAAGGTCCAAAAAAGAATCTGAGACTAGACCAGCTGCCTGGAAGAAGCAGAAACCAGCTGAGTTGCCTAGAAGAGGTTTAGACCAACTGAGGCACCTAGAAGGACACTCTCCAGCCTGTTGCACTGCCCGTGGGCTACGCAGTATATATTCCAGGTTCCCAGTTTTGTGGAATCTGTGGAGGCTTTGGTAATACAGCTGTATTTGAGTCATTTCTGCTTCTTTAATTAACCTAAATAAAACTCATGAGTCACTAAGTAGGATGTTGGTGGTATCCATACTTTGGTCTGTTGTGGGCTTCCTATCTGGAATGAGTAGACGTGTGTTGCATCTCCCCAAGAAGGGTTTTTGTCACACAACAGTTACAAAGTCTATGTCGTATGTCTGTAATTAAGTTTATTGATGAGGGACAACCCAGCTCACTTGGGCAGGACCTAGGCAGGTGGGCATAAACTGTAAATGTGGAGACAATAAATTGAGCAGAAGCAAGCATGCACATGGTCATTTCTCGGTGCTCTTGACAGCAAAGTGTTGTGACAAGCTGTTTCAAGGTCCTGCCTCAATCTCCTCACAGTTAGGGACTGCAACCTAAAAGTGTAGGCTGAATGGACTCCGTTCTCCCCTCTGTCTCTTTTTGTTGGGATTTTATCACAGCAATAAACATGGAACCAGACCACCTACAGCATGATACAGTGACCAGCACATGGCAATAAACCTGAAACCAGAACAACTACAGCATGATACAGTGACCAGTACACAGTCAATAAACCTGAAACCAGAACACTTACAGCATGATGCAGTGACCAGCACATGGCAATAAACCTGAAACCAGAACACCTACAGCATGATACAGTGACCAGTACACAGCCAACGCTCGGAGGGAGAGAAGCAAACAGTACCTTCAAAGTCAAGAAAATGATGAAGGCCTCCAAAGTAGGTCATAAATAGAATGACTGAAGACTTTGGGGACTTTTTTCTTGAAGAGAATATGTGAGAAACAAAATGTCTGTGTAGTGACTGTTCTTGGTTGTCAACTTGACTACATCTGGGATTAACTAAAACCCAAGCATCTGAGTACATCCATGAGACACTTTTCCTTAATTAAATTTTTTGGAGTGAGAAGACCCACTTTTAATCCAGATCTTTAGAGGTGGAAAGATCCACCTTTAATCTGGCCACACCTTCTGGTGGCAGCCTATACAAGGACATGGAAGAAGGAAGCTTGCTCTCTTGCCTGCTTGCTCTCACTCTCATTGGCAAATCCATCCCTTCACTGGCATTAGAGCCTACTTCTCCAGGATTCCAGTGTACACTGAACACCAGCTGAGACACCCATTCTTGTGGAATGAACAACTACTGGATTCTTGGCCTTTCTGTTGGTAGACTGCCATTGTTGGTTACCTGGGCCACTAGCTGGAAGCTACTTAAATAAATCCCTTTTATATATCAGTGTAGCTGATATTGGTCTTAATAAAAACCCGGAGCCAGATATCAGGGTAAATGCTGGAAGATCGGAGAGACAAGGGAACAAGGCACAGCCACCTCTCACTTCATCACCTCCTCAGCTGAAAAGAAAAAGCTCCTGTTTTCTCCCTCCTTATATTCCTCTCTCTGCCCAGCCATATCACTTCCTGTCTCCACCTTCCTAGTGCTGAGATTAAAGGCATGAGATCCCAAGTGCTGAAATTAAAGGTATGTGCCACCACTGCCTGGCTCTGTTTCTCTTTTAGACTGGATCAATCTTGTATAGCCTGGGGTGACCTTGAACTCACAGAGATCCTCCTGTCTCTGCCTCCTGAGTACTAGGGTTAAAGGTGTGTGCCACCACTTCCTAGCCTCTATGGCTAACTAGTGGCTTAGCTCTGCATTCTGATCTTCATGCAAGCTTTATTTGTTAGATCACAAGCAAAATATCACCACATATCAGTTCTGTTCCTATAAAGAACCCTGACTAATACAGATTTTGGTACCAGGAGGGGTTCTAGAACAACAGAAGTATAAGGATGAAATTTTTGAGTATCTGGAATAGGCTTTTGAATTTGCCAACACCTACAGTTACTGAAGCCTTTCCAGTTATTGAAGCCTCTCCTGGAAGCTTGGAGAGTACTGAAAGTTCATGGTGTGAACTATTTTACAAACTTAAGGAGACAAATGCATTTGATTATCCTGATTCACCAATTATGAGAGGCAATGGATTTGGTGACTTGTATATAATTTTGTATATTTATAATCTGTATATAATTTTGATAATTTGTGGGAAAATAAGGAAAATGGTGATGCTAGTTGGTTGCTCCAAGCATCTCTGGATAAATTGAACAGGGGGGAATGTAAACAGAGTTTTCCATCTAGACCTCCAGTCAGCTCTGTCCTGCCAACCACTCCCAAATAACCATACAGAGATGTAATATTAATTACAAATGCTCAGCCAATAGCTTGGTCTTGTTACTAATTAGTTCTTATTACCCAAATCAACCCATATTTTTTTATCTAAATTCTACCACATGGCTCATTGCGTGTTATCTCATTTTGTATATGTCCTGCTTTCTCTTGTCTAGCTGGCAACTTCTCTGATTCCACCCTTCTTCTTCCCAGCATCCTCCTCTGCTCCAAAAATCCTGCCTAGCTATTGGCCAATCACCTTTTTATTAACAATGAAAGCAACACATCTTCACAGTGTACAGAAGGATTATTCCACAGCAGGGTATATCATCTCAATGATAACATTAACCAACTTCTAGCATCTCAGAATACAGTAAAAGATAACAGTGAAAAAACTGACCAGCCCAGGATGTGCATAAACTGTCTAAAGGTTTCTAAGTGTGCCCAGAAGAGAATCTTCTCTCCAGCAGTCACAGAGCTTAAGTTGTAGAAAATCAAACCAAAGCCATCATTATAAGGTTGTCTGAATTACAAAGAAAATTCAAGTTCCAGTTTTGGAAGATATTGGTGGTTAAAATAAGGGCATTAACTGACAAAGAATGGGATCCTGTAATTTGGGATGGATGTGTGGAAGGACCCCATTGATGCTGAGAACTTTGAATTCTCGGATTTTTTTGTTGGTGGTGGTTTTTCAAAACAGAGTTTCTCTGTGTAACACCCCTGACTGTCCTGGAATTCACTTTGTAGAGATCTGCCTGCCTCTGCTGGGATTAAAGGCTGTGCCACAGCTGCCTGTCTTGAACCCTCAGATTCTCAAGGGTTATTCTCACCTGAGGAAGTGGTCTCTCCACCCTCAGCAGGTGTACTCCCACCCCTCAACCCTGAAATGTTGCCTTTCAGCCTTTGATTGAGGAAATTAATCCTTTATTGTCTGCTAAAGCAGCAGTAACTTTCTCTGAAGGAGATGCCAGGCAAGTCCCTCAGAGCCCAGCAATAGTTGCCTCTAGACCTATAACCAGACTTCAGGCTAAACAGCCTCTTAGAGTGGAGGTAGAAAGTGTGGTCCATGAGGAAGTACACTACACTAATGAGCTTAATGAGTTTGCTAATTTGTTCAAGCAGAAGTTTGGGGAATAGGTATGGGAATGGATTTTAAGGGTGTGGGATAATGATGGAGGGAACATAAAACTGGATCAGGATGAGTTTATTGATATTGGCCAGTGAGTGGAGACTCTAGATTTAATATTGGAAGCTCACAGAGTTAAAAAAAAAATGTGTCAAAAGTTTCTTTGAATGGTTGGCTGAAGCATTTGTCAAAAGCTGGCCCACTGAAAAGGAGTTGGAGATGCTTATATCCCTTGGCTTAGTGTTGATGAAGGGATTTTAAGGCTCAGGGAAATTGCAATGCTAGAGTGGATGCTCTGTGTAAAACCCAATCTCTCACAACGTGAAGGTCCAAAAGCCATACCCCTCACTAATCCTGTGAGATGCAAAATGGTGAGACGGCCACCAGCACATTTGAAGAGTTTTGTTGTCGCCCTTTTCCTCGTCCCAGACCTTAGGGTTGGAGATGCTGTTGTTCAATTGGATGAATTCAACGCAGTGGATTTAGTTGGGCCCAAAGTATCAGGATCCACGTGGCAGCAGTGAATCGCCAAAGACAAGGTGATCATAGTTATCATAATGGGCAGCATAGACACAGCGATGTTCATAATGGCCTGGCCCATGATGTGCAGCACAGGCAAAGTGGATTTCATGGTGGCATGACTTACATGAACCTTTGGTACTGGCTCATCAACCATGGTGTTTCCAGGTATGAACTACATAAGAAGCCTACTGCACATTTGTTTGATCAATATAAGTAGAAAAATTCTTAAATGAAAGAAAGGCTACATTGTATTATAGCGAAAGGAAATCTTGGCCCTGAACCAATTTCCAGACTTGAACCAGTTTGCAGACTCAGAACCCCTTGAAAGGCAGGATGTCAGGTATTGATAAAATACCTGAGTTTTACTGTCCTTCCTCAGAGAGACCTAAGGCCGTCTACAAGGGCAACAGTACACTGAGGAAAGGGAAACCATCAGACTTTCCGAGGTCTATTGAATACTGGTTCTGAACTGACGCTGATTCTGGCAGACCCCAAGAAGCACTGTGGTCCTCTGGATAAAGGAGGGGCTTGTGGAGGTTAGGTGATTAATGGAGTTTTGGCTGAAGTCTGACTCAGTCCAGATTCATCCTGGTTGTTTTCCCAGTTCCAGAAATGTGTAATTGAGACAGATAAACTTAGAAGTTGGTAGAATTCCCATCTGTTTCCCTGACCTGTGGGGTGAGAGCCAATGACAGATACTGTCTCAAAAACCAAGGTGGACAGTTTCTGAGAAACAACAGCAGAGGCTGAACTCTGGCCCTCACATACATCCACACATCTGTGTAATGCCACATGAACCTATAACCACAAGCATGCACCAGACACACACGTGCCACACACAATTCTTGGGTTAATATAAAGATGAAATTCAACATGGTTGAGTCTCTTATGCTATAAAAAGTAGCAAAGTATGAAAAGGTGACAAGAATGACCTAAGAATATGTCTCGTGTGTGTGTGTGTGTGTGTGTGTGTGTGTGTGTGTGTGTGCACGCACATGGGCACCATGTATATGATCACACATATATGTTCAGTTGTAATGAAACATACTCTGTATCTTCTCCCACATTTTCAGTTAGCATTAATTCCACTACCCACCATGTCTAATATCAGGCCCAGCTTGTTCTTTTCTCTCCAGAATGAGAGAGACTCGAGGGTGAAACTTTGACAACAGGAAATCATTCCTATGGGTACACTGAGAGAAACTTATGGAAGTTCCATGGGGAGACAAAGAGGGACAGCTCCTCTCAAGTTTCTATGCCAGGATGTCACTAAGAAAACAGCCCTTCCTCACCCTCCTCCATGGCTCCTCCAAGTTGGCCATGCTTTCTCTGAGCTCACAGGACTTTCTTGAGTGTGTCTCTGGAGCTCTGTCCCCTCAGTTTCCTCCATCCACTGAAATCAAAGAAGGACCAAGAGTTGACAAGGCCAGAGAACTGCAAGGATACTCTGAAGACAGGGTGGGTCCCTTGTGGGGCATCTGGGCTCCATGATCTTTAGTTTTGCATGAGTCCCAATATTCCTCTCCCCATTTTTCTTCTCATAAAACTCCAGGTTAAGCTTAGGTTAAAGGTGTGTGCAAGACTTTGTAATCTCATCAATGAATAAAACATGGTGGGAAGCCATGCTGGGTGACTTCAGAGGACAGGTGGAAACATGCCTCCTGCTTCACCTACACTATCACCATCTTCTTCCCTGGTGACCTCAGATACTGGCATCAGAGGAATGGATGGACCTGGATCTTTGTGTCACTCCTTGGAACAGAGCCACACAGCCTTGAACAAGTATATGTCACATAGTCCAAATGATAAGTCAATGTTTATTACTTTACTACAGCCGAAGTGGAGCTGTTTGTTACAGCAATCAGCCTGGCCTGACTCACACAGGATTGTGAATAATTATAAAGGGCTTTACCATCTGTCTTCTCCGGATGCTCCTTGAGACCCTTTTGACTCAGGAGACTGTAGCAGGAATCTTAAAAGTTCTTATTAATAAAAGCAAATCTAAAGCCAGTTATTGTGGTAAATGCTGGAAGATCAGAGAAGCAGAACAAGCCATAGCCACCTCACCTCTCCAGTTCCTCAGCTGATCCTGTTTCCTCAGACTGGAAACCTCTGAGTCCTCATCCAGAATGAATCTCAGCTGAACTGCTGCTCCAAAGCCTGAAAGCTTCTAGTTTCTGGTCTTCACGCCTTATATACCTTTCTGCTTTCTGCCATCACTCCCTGGGGTTAAAGGCTCACTTTCTGGGATTAAAGTCACCATGCTTGGCTGTATCCTTGAACACACAGAGATCCAGGTAGATCTCTGACTCTGGAATGCTAGGATTAAAGGCGTGTGTCTATCCTCTATGTTTAATATTGTGACTATTCTGTTCTCTGACTCCAGATTAGTTTATTAGCATGCACAATATTTTGGGGAACGCAATACCACCACAGGAGACTCATATTGACCCTATTGACCCTCATGCCCCATATGTTGTACCTGATCTACATAGAATAGTAACACTGAGCAGTTGTCTGTAGTTAGATTAAGAAAAGAGAACTACAGGCTGGGGAGATGGCTGTATGAGGGCCTGAGTTCAATTTCTGAGCACACATAAAGAGCTGAGCACAGAGGTATATGTCTCTAATCCCAGCACTTGGGAGGATAACACAGGAGATACTTGGGGCTTGCTGGCAGCCAGTATAACTGAGTCATTGAGTTTCAGGTTCATTGAGAGACCTTGTCTCAAAAAATAAGGTAAAGAGCAATTAAGAAAGTCATATTTTTTTCATTTTTTATTATCAAGAAATATTTTATTCATTTTACATGCCAACATCAGACCCCCCTCCCTCTTTCTGACCCCCAGCCTTCCCCTCAACTCTCCCCCCAACTCCCACCTCCTCCAAGTCAGGATCTCTCATGTGGAGTCAGCAGAGCCTGGTGCATTCAGTTGAGACAGGTCCAAGGCCCTACCCCCTGTACCAAGGCTGTGCAAGGCACCATACCTTAAGCACTAAGCTCCAAAAAGCCTGCTCATGCACCAGGGACAGATCCCAATCCCCCTGTTTGGAAACTCCCCCAAACAGTTCAAGCTAAACAACTGTCTCACGTATCCAGAGGTCCTAATCTAGTCCTATGGGGGCTCCACAGCTATTGGTCTACAGTTCACACGTTTCCACTAGTTTGGCTGGCCATCTCTGTACATTTTCCCATCATGATCTCAATGCCCCTTGCTCATAAAATCCCTCCTGTCTCTCATCGATTGGACTTCTGGAGCTCAGCCTGGTACCCAGCCAGGGATCCCTGTATCTGCTTCCATCAGTAACTGGATGAAGGCTCTATGGTGACAGGATATTCACTAATCTGGTTTTCTGAGTAGACTAGTTCAGGCACCCTCTCAACTATTGCTAGTAGTCTAAGGTGGGGTCATCCTTGTAGATTCCTGGGAACTTCCCTAGCACCCTGTTTCTCCCTATTCCCATGATGTCTCCATTTATCATGGCATCTCAGAAAGTCATGATATTGACCTCTGATTTGCACACATATACGTATGTACACACATAAAAGAGAATTAGCATCTGGATTCTTTACCATTAGGAAAAACTTTCTAATGGAAAGCTCATTTATTTGGCCTCATTTGGCATAGAAGTATCAAACTGGCAAATTACAGTTTTACTGTTGTGTATGTGTGTGTGTGTGTGTGTGATATGTATGTGTGTGTGTGCACGTATGTGGATGTGTGTGTTCTAATACCTTAATAACTATTAGAATAGCTACTTTTGATAATGAAGTGTTGATGTTACACTCTTTCAAACATTGGCCTTTTCTTTCTAGACTTGTACAGTAACGGTCCAACCTTCCATCACGTGAACCTTTGGGGGACACACTCATTTTGTTTATTTTCAAACAGGGTTTCTCTGAGTAGCCCTGGTGGGGACATGCTCTTATGGTATCCGAAACATAGCTCCGGTATTGTAAACATTCAAGAATGAATGTGATTAGTTGTATGCTCCAGGGCAGCAACAGCAGCTTCATCCTCTCAGCAGTGACTCTCGAAGTAGTCACTCAAAATGGGTGCACACACACACACACACACACACACACACACACACACACAGACATACACACACAAACACACAGACACACACACAAACACACAGAGACACACACACACACATACACACACACACACACACACACACACACACACACACACAGAGCAGTAAAGCTGAAATTTGCCAGTTTGATATTTTGATGCCAAATGAGATAAAATAAGTAAGGTTTTCCACTAGAAAGTTTTGAAAATTTTGGTTAAAGTTTATTAATGGTTAAAGTTTCTTTAAGTTCACAGAGCTGTTATAATTAAATAATTGGCTTAACTGCTGATTCCCATTTTTCTAGAATTGGTTGTTTTACCCTAGGAAGGAACCTATTGTACACACACAAAGGAGTAGAGAGAACTATACCTTAGAAAAACCACACTATCTGCTACATCAGAGCTTTCTCTGTTTCACTAATGTAAACAAACATAGCCTGCATTTGCATAGCGAATCAGGAAGAAATCAGTGATTGCTTTATTGCTCGCAGCGTGTTCTCACAGTCCAGAGAGGTAGGACACATCTTACCATCATCTTCTCAATACTTGAAAACCCATGAGCCGGGTCTCCTAGTTCTCAGCATAGGACTTTCTCCCCACAGACCTCCCAAGCTGTGTGCATTCAACATGGACAGCAGCCCGTGAGGAACAAAATCGAACAAACAAGCTGTTTGAGCACAGTCTGGCCAAATACTGATGATTGGGAGCCTCATGGGATGAAAAAGTAACAATAATTATAGAAGAAGAGGTTATGAATTCAAGAGGGGGGTGAGAGGTACTAGAGGAATTATCACATCCAAGACATGTAATGAGTGTTCAGAGGAAGAAAAGACTGTGCAAACTTGGACAAGTAGGAGAGTGTACATGTGCTGGGCCCTTGGAGGTCAGAGGACAACTTTGGGAGTAGGTTCTCTCCTTTCACCAAGTAGGTCCCAGGGATGGATCTCAGGCCATCAGGCTCGGTAGCAGGCACCTTTGCCCGCTGAGCCGTCTCAACAGCCCTTGCCACATCCATTGTCTTATCTGCTCAGCCCCTTTCCTCATTCTTCTAGAAACATATCCTCCCTCCTGGACACTTTTCTCTCGGGAATTGTCCCTTCCTTATTCTGATCACTTAAGATTAATTGTAAGATGAGGCTGCTAATGTTAGCAACCTGTACTTGGGCCACTGAAGTAGGCATAGGATCCCATTCTTAACAACCAGATTAGATTTCTTTTTAAAAGTATATATATATATATATATATATATATATATATATATATATATTATTTATTTTATATATTATATATTAAATACAATAGGGAAGAGGCTCAATGATCTAGAGACCAGTCCTGTAAGAATGAGAATTAATCCATGTGAGAAAGACAGCAATCCCTTCATGAAGGATGCTCCCCATGACCCAAGTATTTCCCACTTAGGTCCAACCTCCAGCCCTGCCACAATAGCAGTTAACTTCGTGTGAGTTTGAGAGGGGGCCAAGTACATTCAAGCACTGCTTCCTGGTTCTGTTTGCTCAGCCTCACCCTCTTCGAACTCTGCCTACTTGGCTGTTGTGACTGTTCCTTCCTCAGTTCCTTGAGGCCCCTATTGTCTTTAAATGGCTGAGTAATTTTTGAAGGCTGTCCTCTTTTTCCTGGTAACTTTCATTGCAACAGCTTCAGCATGCATTTTGTACCTTTCCTGAGAGTCTCCTGATGGGGTTCATGCCAGCTGTACCCTATGGTTGCTTACTGAGTAACTCCACTTCAGCAGTTCATCCTCCTGTGGGACTTGTCTAGTCTCTGTCCATCTACTGTACCCACTGTATTCTCTGCACATCTCAAGCCACCTGAACTTAAATCCTTGCACGCGCACACACACACACACACACACACACACACACACACACACACACACACACACACATTTCAGAGGGGATCCAAAGTAAGACAGACAGGTGAGCATGTCACTAATAACCCACACCAGGACATCTGTGAGGATGAGAAGAGAGGGGAGAAGGGGAGAAGAAGAAGATGATGTTAACAACTGTGGTAACAAATGATACACATTATGACTTTGCCTGCCTAGAGGTGTGAACAGGCCATGAAAAGGCCTCTTCCAGGTGGAGTGGGACTAGAGGAGGAAGATAGAAAACTCAAAAATGATTTCCTTGTAACAGAAAGCAAAGATATCAGTGTGAGAGCGCTTTTGGTTTAGTGAGCTTTGTGCTCCCTACGTCATTCCCTGGGGCCTGCGGGAAGGAGTATGTCAGCCGCAGAGCAAATGCATATCTCAGGAAGACAATGGACCAGAAGAAGTATGTCAGAGTCCAGCCCCCGGGGAAAACCGATCTTGTGCCTTCTGAAGTCCTGTGATTCTTGGCTCCAGGGCTGTGCACAATCCATCAACCACATTCAATAAGACGGCCATCTTAACTTTCCATTAGTGATATCAGGACCTCCCTTGCTATCAATGCACAGAGACAACATGTCCTGCTTTGACAGCAGGTGTACACCCTCTCTGTTGGTCTCAGCGGCACTGGGATACTCCATGCCAATATGGATCCCTACACCCAAGGCCTTTCCACCTCAGATGTTTTAACATCTCTCTTCTAAAGAGACTTTGCTCTCCAAGAACTGCTTTCAAGAAAACCATTCCGTTCCCTTGCATGGCTGGGTTGCCGCTGGTGCTCATAGGAGAGTCTGGGTGTGATGATCGGGAGATGTGAGGGACACTAGTTCTCCTTCTTTGTCTGTGCGTGAAATCGTTCCATCTTGGAGGATTTCCATGTGATGTGAGAGTGTGACCGCAAGACTCTGCTCCCCAGCACCGGATGTCAAGTTAGCCTGGAGTCCTGGCTGTTTCCACCGACTTCTAGCTATAATCCCAACATTCAGGAAGCTGAGACAGGAGGATTGCTATGAACATCAGGTCAGTCTGGGCTACATAGTGAGTTCCAGGCCAGCCTGCGCTGGACTGTAAAGTGAGACCCTGTCATAAGAGTTAAAGTACAATGAGGGAGCACTTTACAGGGATTATTTCAGAATCAGATTTCTCAATTTCCTTTCTTATTAAAAGAATCAATGGAATTGTGAAGGGAAAACTCAAAGTATTTCTTACTTCTTTTTTCCCCCTCTCTTTATAAAGTGGTCTAGTACTGACTTGAGTCTCTAAGGTTTCTAGCAAGCTCTCCATCCCTCTCTTTAGAAGCTGTATACCTTCTGGAGCAGATTTGGGGGAGCATGGCTAAACATAGTACCAGCAAATATCAGTGACAATTATAATAACCACCGGCCCTTTACAGAACAAATTAACCAAGTCATTTTTGTTCACAAGCAGCAGAAATTACCTGTGGCTAATTTCAGTAGAAAAGGGGGGACCCAGGGACCTATGACCAATGTCACTGTCCCTTGACATTTGGCTCCTCTTTACATTTGCCACTGAGAGTTCTGGGTACAAACAACATACAGCTACACCCTTCTGCAGAAATGCACCCTCTGCCAAAAGGGCCCCCTCCCTGGTGGCTTAGCCTCCAGCTCCCGACTGACAAATGGGAGTCAAAGCACCCTTCACACACCCACAGCAGCTGAAGCCTGCTGAGCCTATGTGGGTCCTCACTGGGCTTCACCTTGCCTAGCTTGCTCCGTCACTGCTTAAGGTTTCACCTAAGGTCATGAAAAACCCTACATCAACAGTCCCCATCTCAGGGGCTGTTTCTAGGGAGTCCAACCTAAGATAAAAGGGCACTGGGGATCTGAGAAAGGACAATACCACAGCAGCCTGGGAGCATCCAGGGAGGAATGTGACAGGTCTGTCTTTTCTGTCTGTAATGCTCAGGAAGAATCAGCACTAGCTGTTTGCGTTGTCCTCCCAGTCCCCAGCCCGACACCATCCTGTCCTTGTCCCGTCCCATCTTCCCCCCACTCACCCCCACCACTCCATGGAAGACCTGAATGTCTGTGAAAATGACCCAGCTGGCTTATCCTGGGTCACATGTCCATCCTTGTGCTGGGAAAAGACAGGGTGTCTCCTTCAGCTCCTACCAAGTTACTCCACTTCTTCAAGGTCAGACTCGAGTGTTTTGTCAAAAGAAAAACAAAAAACCATCTCATCAATACCACACCACCCACTCCATAGGACGGCCTGTGGGGTATTTGCCACTACAGACATCATACAAAGGGAGAAACAAGGTACAGTCAGGAAAAGCCAAGGGATCAGCCTGAACCCCAATATTTCTTGTTTCAAAGATGCCACTTTGCACGGTTGACTCTTCTTTAGGCCATTCCAGCTCCATGTGGCTCATAAAGCCGTCAGGACTAGCCTATGCTAGTCTCGGCTGCCTTCTGCTGCACCAGAATCCCACAGGCTGACTACATTGCAAATGCAGAAATTCTAACCTCACCATGCTGGAAACTGAAGTCCGACATCAAGGAGTCAACACCTGCTAAGGAAAGTCATTATTTTCGGGGGTGGGGGGAGGGGAGAGAGAGGGAACAGAAGTTCTTGTTTTACAGGAACTGATTACCACTATGATGAACCTCATCTTGTAATAATGACTGGTGCTGTGAGATGGTCTGTATGTCAAATGTGTACTCTGGTCAATAAATAAAACACTGATTGGCCAGTGGCCAGGCAGGAAGTATAGGTGGGACTAACAGAGAGGAGAAAGGAGAGAACAGGAAGGCGGAAGGAGACACTGCCAGCCACCACCATGACAAACAGCATGTGAAGATGCCGGTAAGCCACAAGCCACGTGGCAAGGTATAGATTTATGGAAATGGATTAATTTAAGCTATAAGAACAGTTAGCAAGAAGCCTGCCACGGCCATACAGTTTGTAAGCAATATAAGTCTCTGTGTTTACTTGGTTGCGTCTAAGCATCTGTGGGACTGGCGGGTGACAGAGATTTGTCCTGACTGTGGGCAAGGCAGCAAAACTCTAGCTACAGACTGGCCCTTTAATTCCATGCTGGGGACCCCCACAGTAAGCTTCACCTGTGGCCTCGAGGCTTCACCACATGTTTGGGGGGGGGGAGGCATCTTCAAACCATAACACAAACCGCTTAGAAGCTATTTGACCATGCCCTTGCCTTGGAAACATCAGAGAATTTTCTCGAACCTCTGGAAATATCTTCTTGTTCCTAAGAGTCCCAAGAAGGGACCGTTTCCAGTGATTTCCTAAATGACTAAATCTGGATCTAAAAAGGACTGTTGCCTCAGACTTCTGCCCTGCTGGTCCCCAGGTAGATGCGAGAACAGGATGTAGAGACTGGCAGAGACAGGCAGCAGAGCCTCTCCTGTGTCCTGCCTGGAGTCCACTGTGGCCTCTCTAACAGACCAAATAGTCTCCTCTTGTCAAGATACAGCTGAGTGGGGATTGCTGTCACTTTTAGTCAAAGGCATCTGAACTGATGTCTTCCCTTCTCTGGGTTGGAGAAGGTGCCTATTTTTTTTCTTCGAGACAGGGTTTCTCTGTGTAGCTTTGAGTCTTTCCTAGATCTCGCTTTATAGACCATGCTGGCCTTGAACTCACAAAGATCCGCCTGCCTCTGCCTCCCGAGTGCTGGAATTAAAGGCTTGTGCCACCACCGCCCGGCCTGAAAAAGTAATTTTAAAAACAATTGAAAATGGTAATTTACTATTTGCTCAACAAGGCACTGGATCTTCTGAGTCACAGATTCCTTGTGTGGGAAATGGAGATAGTGTCCTAAGGATTAAATAGGACCATGCATTCACAGTGAGCAACCCACGAGGACACAGTAAGTGCCCAATAATATTAATAACTGACTCTTAGATACATCTTTGGAGGAATAAAATAAAACAAGTATATATTATTTTAATACAGTGACTGCTTTTTCTGTCTCCCTCTGTATCATTTGTAGTATGTATTCATGTGGGTCCCTCCCTCTAGGCTGCACATCACTTCCTGTCCCATGACACAATTCTGTCAGCACATCCACTTACTAGTTTAACTATATTCAAAGATTCGAACTTCTGAAAGGCAGATTCGTTAAGTTCTCATTGTTTGAATAGCCTCAGCTTGACTCCAGGAACATGTACATATAATGAATTCTTAGCTTGTTGGTTTGGTTTTTTCTTCCTTCCTTCCTTCCTTCCTTCCTTCCTTCCTTCTTTTTTTTTTTTTTTTTTTTTTTTTTTTTGAGTCAGTGTTTCTCTTTGTAACCCTGACTGTCCTAGAACTCACTCTCTGCAGACCAGGCTGTCCTGGAACTCGGAGATCTGCCAGCTTCTGGCTCCCAAGTGCTGGGATTAAAGGTGTGGGCCACCATTACCCAGTTTGGTGGTTTGAAACTATGGATCAAAAACCAAATTCAATTGCAGTGGTTCTTAAATGTTTGAGGGTCATGAACCCTTTCTGAGAATCAAATACATGTTGTGGACCAATTCTGAGACAAAGCAGAGCCAAGCAAAATGGCCAGACACTCACTCTCTCCCTACTCTGGCATGAGTCTCCCTGAATTAAAATTTTTAAAATAAACCAAAACAGTTAGAACATGAAATAAGGACTTCAGAGAACACATCAAATTTAATCTCTACAAAAATAGCTGGGTGAAGGGACTTGGTCATGTGAGGTTCGGAGATGGAAATATCACGAACTCACCCAGCCAAGTGGCTTCACTCTCCTAGTTCATAGCCCCCTTTGCTACTTCAGGACTTACCAAGCATGGTCATAAGCAAAGACAAGCTTTCCCGTTGTCCGTATTGCCAGTGAAGAACCCGAGGCAGTGTGAGACGGCATCGTGAGAAGATGCTGAAACTTCTGAGCTTGGGAAGGCTACACTCACTGGCTCCTTTCCCCTTTCATTTGTGCTAAGTATTGCCGTGTTCCAGGCACACCACCAGGAACCACGTGGTGTGGCAGGGTGGAAAGACCCACAGCACAGGACTGATCTGGATCCTAGCTCTACCCATTGGCTGCTGAACTTGTGCCTCAACTTCCTTATCCATAAAATAGTGGAATTTTCTTTGCATGGTTGGCCACAAATCAGATAGGCCTTTGTAATGGCAGCAGCCTGCCCAGGACCTACATAGTATCAAAAGTACATGGGGGTCATTTGCCAGTAGACTTTATGTATTTTAAGTCTTCAAATGAGATCCCTTTGGAGAGGAAAAAAACCAAAGTCTTGGGGACTGGGGACATGGTTTAGTGGGTGAGACTGTTTGCTGCATACGTATGAGGACTTGAGTTCAGATCCTTGCGCCCACAGAAAATGCTGTGTGTGGCCGGGCATGGTGATGCACACCTTTAGTCCCAGCACTTGTGAAGTAGAGGCAGACAGACCTATGTGAATTTAAGGCCAACCTGGTCTACAAAGAGAGTTCCAAGATAGCCAGAGCTACACAGAGAAACCCTGTGATCATCAAAAACAAAGCAAGGAAAGCTGGATGTGGCTGTCCATGTCCCTGTGACTTCAGCAGTGTGGGGCTGGGACAGAAGCTTGCTGGTTACCAGCCCAGCTCCGGGGTCAGTGAGAGATACTATCTCAATGGGATAAGGCAGAGAACACAACAGCACCACCCCCACGGCCTCCTTACGTGGGCATGGGCACTTCACCTGCACACAGACATATGTGCATGCCACACTCATATATGTAGACACACATACAATTTTTAAAAATGAAATCCTACCCAGGAACATGGGCAGCCGGGGCTTGAGCTGCCTGTGGATCTCATGTCCTCAGACTTCTCAGGTCACATTCAGCTTTGCTTTCCTGGAAGCTAGGAGGAGACTCTTTCCCATCAACCCTCCCTTTCCCACTGTTTCACTGAGGCCTACACTACCACAAAACTAACCCCCAAACTTCACACCACGGAGGGCAGAAAGCACACATAAGCACACACAAGTGTGGTACCCTCAGAGCCCCTGAACCCACTCTTGAAAGTGAGCTTTATGAACTGGACTTTGCAGTTAAAGCCACAGATCTGGGAAATTAGGAGTCTTGCCAGTTCTGGGACCAGCTGACCACAGAAGCCCTGTCACATAGTCTTGTACCCCTCCAGCCTCCATCACGGATAGGTCTCAGATTTTTTTTTTATTCCATTTCCTTCCAAGTGGGTTCCTTCTGCTGGTCCAGCCTGAGAACCCTTCCACACATGGGCCCTCCGATTCCTATGAACCCTCTACACACGCATAGAACAAATAAGCAGGGGAAGGAGAAACAAATGTGGCTAGGACAGATTGGAATGGGCTCCGAAGCCTTCTTATGTTCGGTAAAAAAAATCAGCCTCCTTGATCAATGGGGCGTTTGTTCTGTGTGGAAGAATGTACCATGGACTGTGCCAATGAGCTGTTTCTTCCCCTCCAGAGTGGAACTGGGGGCTGGCAGGGCCAGTCATGGAAAAGGGTTCTTTCTAAAGAACCACTTTGATCAAACTACTTATTCTCTACTGCTTTGCCCCAAAGTTATGATCTGTAAACATTCAGGAGACAAGGTGGGAATTAAAGACCATATTACAGGGGATGGGGAGATGACTCACAATTAAGGATGCATACTGCTCTTGCAGAGAACCAGAGTCCACAACAGCCTGTAATTCCAGTTCCAGGGCATTTGACTCCTTTTCTGGCCTCTTCAGACACTGTACTCACACGCACAGACCCACACTTGCATACCATGCTGACTAGTTTTATGCCAACTTGGTACAAACTAGTCATCAGAGAG